>NC_133664.1:50453647-51105908 GCF_037893015.1 Macrotis lagotis | reverse complement strand
TCATATTTGAATTATTCTTTGACAACCTTAAAACATTATATAAATGCTAGCTAGCATCATTGAAGCTATTATCAAGCAAAGAAAGTACCTGGGAAAATAGCAAAACCTAACCCATATGCCTTTTTTCTTCCTTTAAAGGCATGCAAAAATAATCTTATGCAGGGGGTGGCTAGGTGGTATAGTGGATAGAGCACTGGCCCTGGAGTCAGGAGTACCTGAGTTCAAATCCGGTCTCAGACACTAAATCATTACCTACCTGTGTGGCCTCAGCAAGCCACTTAACCCTATGACCTTGTAAAAACAAAAAAAAATAATATTATGCTATTCTTAATGAAGGTATGAGTTAGACTTTCACAAATGATTCTCTATATATGTTGTCTTTATAAGCACATAATTAAACTTAAAGGTTTAGAAAATTTAAAAATCCCACTAGGATTGCTGCATGTTATTAAAGAGCAGCTGAGTCTGCAGAGTCAGTTAAAGCTAAGTTTTCTTCTAAGTTCCTATCCATGCATATGTTAAAATTCATATTAGACTCCTGTAAATAAGCAATAACCCAGATAACTTTTTTACAATGATATTCTGATTATGAATAACAATAAAATATAACAGACACCAAATATGTCTTGGAATAAATAAATTATAAATATAGAAATTGTGGCTCATTGAGTGAGGGTAAAAGATCTTAAGAACTCATCTGGTTCAAATCTCTCATTTTACAGACAAAGAAACTGCCCTTTAGAGAGTTCAATAGCATTTGTCCAATGTGGAATTGAAACAAAGGTCTTCCTGAATCCATGATTAGCAATGCAATCCAATAGAGTATGCTTTGGATTTTAGATTATTCATAAATTTCATGCCTATACATACAGAATACTTCCTTCAAGAAGAAAGGTGATGCTCTTGGGAAAAGAAGGGATAAAAAATGACCTAACATCAGATACACAAAAGCAACCATATTTTTATAGACATTTCAGGGTCTGGCTTATATAAGGGGCACTTCATCAAATTTCAGTGACTGATTGATATGCAATGACTGGATACAGATATCAAGTTATTTGTAAACACTTCTCAGTGTGAATACAAACAAATGACAGATTTTTTTTCCCAAAAGACAAAAATCAAGATTAGCTCATTTTTGAAAAGGGCCAATCTAATAGAATATTGTTTAACTACAGTTGTAATTTTACCTATCTAAACTTTGAAGAAAGTAGGAAATGGACAAAATTAGACAGTAACTCTCTCACCACTTCTCAATAATGTTTAAGTGATATATAGGAGTAGTCATAATAAATACACTACAGGATTCCAACTGTCTAAATTAATCTCCTTGCTCCAATCTCTTTCCCGATATCCAGTATTTCCAACCGTGTATTGGATATTTTAAACTAAAAGTCTCAAAGATATCTAAAACTCAACACGCCCCAAGCTGAACCAATTATTTTTCTTCCAACATTTTCCACTCTTCTTAATTTTTCTATTACTAAGGAACATACCACCAGTCTCCCAGTCAGTAAGGATCCCACCATAGGTGTTACCCTTGATTTCTCACTTTCTTATGCCCCCCTGGATAGGCAACCGCCAAATCCTGTCATTTTTACCTTCTCAGAATCTCTCTTTTATCAGCCTTCCCTCTGGTTAGTCTTCCTGTCTCACTGAAGTCTATCTTTCAATTTAATCTTCCTAAATTGTAGATCTGATTGTCACCCTACCGTGTATTCAATAAAATGCAGTGACTCCCTATTTGTAACCAGAAGCAAATACAAGATTTTTCACTTTAAAAAGTTCCTTCCTCTATCTCCAGTCTTTCACACTTCATAATATCCTCCATGAACTTTGTGATTTAGGGTCATTGACCTCCTTTCTGTATCTAGTGACTCCACTGGGATAATCCAACTCCTGACTTCATGATTTTTACTGACTATACCTCAAGTCTGGAGTGCCTTCCTTCCCCATCTCCTTCCAAAGTTCCATGGCTTCTGAAGTCTCAGCTCAAATCTTATCTCCAGTAAGAAGCCTTTCCTGGCAGCCCTAAATGTTAGTAACTTCCTCCTATTGATAATCTCCAATTTATAATATATAAATATTATAAATATACATATATTATACATATAACTGCATGTGTATGTAAGATTATGTAATTATATGTTTATGTGAGTATATATGAGTATATAAGTATACCAATGTAAAGATTACAAAAATGTTATTTGCTTATTCTTTTTCTCCTTAGAGGGAGAGGTCCTTAAGAGCAAGGATTGTCTTTTGCCTTTCTTTGAATCCACAGCATTTAGCACAGTGTCTATCATATAATAGATGCTTAATAATTGCTTACTGATTTTCAAAGGCAACCTAAAAAGCAAGTTCATATTATAATTTCATTTACAACATGTTAGCAAGTTGGAAAAACCAAAACAGTATATGTACAATATCATTTCATATGACAGTGAAAAGTATTTCAGGAGAAAGGTGATAAATTTGATGTGAGATCTCAGAAGACAGCATTTATGAATAAAACCATAAGGATACAAACAGATCTGATATCATTTTAATCAGGATCCATTTTTATGATATTAGAACTCCTACATTTGAATTCTGCAATCATATGCACAATTTAAGGAAGCTATAATAGCAATTAAAAAATAATTTCAGAAAAGATAGTTGAATCTGATCAAATACATACAAATGACTACATACTATGGATGACAATATTTTAAGGTTACGCAGGAATTGTTTTTAAGATATCTGAAAGAGGAGAAGATTTTAAAGAACTGTTTTGGGAGAGTCACTGGGGATGTGGGATAGAAAGAAGGTATTCAGAATGATGTCAGCCACTATCAATTTATATATTTGCTTTTTCACCTTTATAAATTCTTCATCATAATCATATATATAATATAACAAGGTTATCCTTTTAGAAAATTTGAAGAGAAAGAAAGGAGTCATTTGTAGAGAATTTTATATAACTGCACAAGTATCTGAATTCACTTATATAAGTTAGAGGTATGGGGAGTATAAGATTCTTCTGTAATTATTCTTTATTGATTGACAAAAGCAGCATGTGAATTAGTAAAAACAAAATAAAATTTTGAAAGCTCTCCTAAACAAAGTTTCACCAATATAGACAAGGAAATTGCATGTAATTCTGAGATATGTAATCAGAGAAATATTTTGTTCTTCTATTTTCTCAGCATTGACAGCAAGAGTGATGTAAATGAAGAATGTCTGATTAAAATCTTTATTTGTATTATGGAAGCTTCCTGCCCCATGTCTTGTTGATGAGAAGAATCTCCAAAGGTCCAATTGCAAGATATTGTATTAATCACATCCATCATCAGTGAAGTTCAAGGAATTTAGTGAAATAATGAACAATTTAATTATTATATCAATAAGGTTAATATGGGCCCAAAATGAAAATAACTGATGAGAAAGCACACATTGCCACAACTACTAAATACCGTAGCATGCATATCAAAATTCTTTTTCATCAACCTCTTTTTAAGTTGCCAAATGATGACCCCCTTTTTTCTGCTTAGCAGAGGATAAAGTTTCATATTTCACTGAGAAATTTGAGACCATTTCCCCTGAAATTTCATTTCTATCCATACTCAATATTTTAAAACTTCTTGGCAATATCGCCCCTCATTCCCTCCTTTACCTTAATTGCTTATAAAGATGTGGCCCCTTTTCATTGCCAAGGTAATAATCTCTACTTATATCCTTAATTTCATCTCATCCCAGGGGCAGCTAGGTGGTGCAGTGGATAGAGCATTGGCCCAGGAGGAAGGAGGACCTGAGTTAAAAACCAGATTCAGGCACTTAATAATTTCCTAGTTATATGACTTTGGGGCAAGGTACTCTTAACCCTATTTCCTTAAATAATTTTTTTAAAGAAATTCATCTCATCCCCTCCCATCTCTTCCTCTCCTACTCAAGTCGCTCAGCTATTATATACTCACATGCTTTCTACAATAATTACACATGTGCTCAGAGCTCACCAATCCTGAAAAAACTGTATTTGATCAAGCCATTCCTTCATATGCATTCATACTAGATCTTTCATCCCCTTTCTCTGTTATGCTCCTCAAAAGCCTGTTTGTAGTCATTATATTCATCAACCTTTTCTCAGTCTTTTGCCATTTGGGGTCTGACTTCATTAGTGAACTGACTCAGTCCTCACCGTTCATGATTACTCTATTGCACTGGACAGTCCTGGAGCCTACTCTTCAGGTTTTTGTGCCTCTGTTCACCTTCTATCTGTTTGGTGATGCCAACTCAATTTCTTTTACCAGAGAATGACTCAACCCCAGAATTCTTTTCCTGATAAGGAAATCAAGATTCAGAGAAATTATGATTTAACCAAGTTCATACAGGCAGTAAATGAGACACAATAAAAATTAAATTATGAAACATTACTATAATTTATGAACAATTCTATGTCATTTATTGTAAGACAAAAGAGAGTTGTTATCCCCAAGGATCTCATACTCTAATATAAGGAATATAATTCATACTCAAAACTTATGATTCCAAGGTCAGCATCCTTTTCACAATATCATACTACTAATAGCATACTACCTAAAAATTGGTCCCCTTGTAAAATGTTCTCTTTTGTTCTCTGTCTATACATTTCTTTGGTGCCTTTATTGGCTCTTAGGAATTTAATTATCTTCTTTACAGGTATAACTCTCAAATCTATAAATCCAGCCCTTCTGGATTCTAATCTGTTATCAACAACTGTCTATTAGAAATTTTCAACACATAGTCCATAGATCTCAAACTCAAAATTTTCAAACTTGAACTCATTAACTCCCCTCCTAAAACCTTCCAATTTCCAAACCTCTCTTTCTCTGGATGCATCACTGTCCCTCTATTTATTAAGTTTTATAATCCCCAAATTGTCAACTCTTCATCCTCCTCACCTTCCTATAAAATCAGTGGCCATGTCTTAGAAAATTTCTTATATCCATACCCTTCTTTCAAGTCAGTCATTTTTTTTCTGCTCCTCATCGTCTGTCAACTTGACTAATATAACATCCTTCTAACTGATTTCCCTGAATCCTGTCTCTCCCTTTTCCATCCATTATTCACATAGCAGCCAAATTGGCATTGCCAAAACAATTCTAATCTACTTTTTTCAGATTTATCACACATTATTCCTCTTTACACCCTATGTTCCAGCTAAACTGACTGTTATTTTTTAATCTATAATATTTATTGGGTTGTCCATTTTTGCACAAGATGTCCTCATGCTTGGGAATCATTATTTTCTTACTTCTATATCTTCAAATCCATAACTTTCTTTAATTCTAGTTCCTATGTCAATTTTTTCATGGTATTCCCGTCTTCTAATATACCTCCCTCATGAGATTGTCTAGTATTTACATGTATTAATATTCTTTCTCCACCTCCAATAAATATCTTGAGGAAAGAGACTTGTTCATTTTGGTCTGATTGTCCCTAGTGCTTAGGATGGTGGCTTAGTACAATAAATAAACACTTAATAAATGCTTGTAGATAGAAGGCAATCTCCTCAATAAATAAACAAACCAATTCATTAATCTTTAAAGGTGCTATGGATGGACAAGGAGCTATCCAACCCAATAAGCCCAAAATTATTTTGCAGGAGATTTAAATAGATAACATTCAGGAAACTATTCACTGTTTCCACTCACCCCACACTTCTGTAATAAGTGTCAACCTCTTTAATCTAGTACTCTTCATTTTAAAACCATGTTACATGATTTGTAGCCATGTGCATTGCCACGATTTCAAAGAATCATAATAATATATCATCCAAAGTGAAAGGGCAAGATGCACCATGGGAATAAGAAAGTAATCACATAGAAATAAAGAAGAGTCATGCACAAAGTATCCACTGAAGTTCTATATGACAGTAAATGGAGGTACTCTGGTTGTGAAGTGAGAATTATATTATGAACTTATATATTGTATGCCGTATGGAGAAGTAATGAAAAGTATGAACTAAACAATTTTTAAGGATGTTTAGATGATCATTTTATTCCCAATATAAAGATAAGACAAAAGAACTAACAAAAGATTAAAAGAACTATGAATCTCACACCAATCTATTATAAAAAGCAATGAAAATTTTGCCATTTACTTCTGAGAATACATGCTATTTGTGTCTCTACCAATATCAAATAGTAATCACCTAACATCAAATGCTAGCTGATCTCTAGGAGAAAAGAATGACTACAAAGAAGGATAATACATTCCTTGAAAAAATGGAAGTCATTCAACAAGAAACAGAAGACATGGACCATGGGAATAATTATACAATTGGTCATCACATACAACCAAAGCTATGATATATTTTGCTTCATAAATAATCCAATGATCAATTAGATAAATATCACATTTGCCACAAAAAATGTTTGTATTCAGGTCTGAGCTGTACTGGATAACATATGACCTTCTTTCCAATTCTGAGATTTTATAATTTTGTGAACTAGTATATCCATTTAACACTCTCTTTAAATACATGCTGCTAAATTATATTTTTTCAATGCTTCAAGAAAAACAAATAGTTTCCCCCCCTTTATCTATATATGGATTAATCTCTGAGAAACAGAATGCTCCCACCACTAAGCCAAAAACAACAATGAAAAAAACTTCTTTCAATAAATGTCAGAAGAAAAAGTAAAACTTGGTTTTTTTTTTGCTCACATAAAGAAGAGGCTAAGGGACGTTATATTTGAATATAGATTTCAGCAGTCAATTGTAATCAAACTAAGCTGCAATCTGAGTTGGTCAGCAGGATTTGGTCCATTGTGAATTGATTAAATGAGGCCTCTGTAACTGTGGGAAGGAAATTGATCCAAAAAGGTAATTTCATTTTATAGATGAAAATGTAATCAGACTTGTTCATTTTCGTATGACTTCTTTCCTATATTTTGATTTTTTCTTTTGGTTTTCTTTTAAGGTGCTGTTTTTTTGGTTTGTTTGTTTTGGTAACAGGGTAAGGATAGAAAATAATGCTATCAAATCATTTATTTTCTATGTCAAGGAAGTATTTTTGAGTTACAGAAGACAGCTCTTTTGGTTTTTAATTTTTATTTAACATGACTTTGAAAAAAAAACACAAGCTAAATGGGTGCCTGCCATTCTCCATTTGCATATTTTTGTTCGGTAATTCCCTGCACTGGTGATGCACTGAGTGTAATACAATATGTCACTCTTAAACGGGTTGCCACTTCTAGCTGTCACTTTTGATCAGGAGACACACAGGTTTTCTGTGCACAACCGGCAAATAAAAGTCAGAGAAATAAAAACAATTTCCATTTTCATTTAAAAATTCTCAAATGGTGGTGCTGGGAGCAGCATGTGCTAGTTAAGAAAACATGGCTTTCATTTATCTTCCTTGGGAGAGCATACAGTTTGTAGGAGATTACTGAAAACGCATCTTTCCACTTGTGAACCAGTTTTGAACATTGTGAAGACATCCCATAATTAAAATATGGGGTCTGAAACTCAGTTCTCTACTGCCCCTAGCACAAAATAACCAAATCACTCAGAGATGACATTTCAACTCATTGGTTGATGGAAACATTTGAGGTCATCTATTCTAATGACTTGAATGGCTCCCCATAATCGGTATGGCCACTTCAATTCCCTCTGGACGATTGACTGTGCTGGGTAAGTGTGTTTTTATAACCCTTGACATAGCAGCAATCTACACAAAACTGAAACAATAGTTAGAAAGAATAAGCAGTCATTCAGAGCAGGATTCAACAAATCCAAGCTTGCTTTTCTGTCTGCAGTCTCAGAATCTGCCACTATGGCCATCTGTTTTCTGAGTTAGACATCATCACCATCATGGTGAACAATATCCTAGTCAATGTGAAATTTTTTAAGAAAAGAATATTTTTGTCCACAAAACAGCCCAAGAGGCCAGAATCTTTTTTAAATGATCACATTTCCTCAAGAAATTAGTCTCTATGGTTTAAGAATGAACATAGACACTGATAAATCTAATTTTGATACATATTCCATCCCCAATTATTAAATAAGCTACTATTATAGATTTTGATTTAATAATTAATTATTTAGTAATTAATATATCCTGAAAATTAACTTTATTTTTTTTAGTTTTATCACATATAAAAAGAATCACCCACTTGAACTATACACCAGTACAAAATCCTCCCTGTTAAATATATCTATTTAATAGTATATTCAAACATATATAATATGCATATTGTAAATATATATACAATATTTTGAGTAAATATATATTTATACATATACAAGATAAACAATTAACAAATATACATGAAATTATAGACATATTCATATACATATATTTATGCATGCATGCATGTATGTATGTATTATATAAAAATAAACAAAATGAAACTATACATTAACCTCATCTAACAAGGTATATATTATTTCTGAACCTCTGATCTGCCATCTTTCTGCTAAGAAGAAGGAGGTATGTTTTACTCTAAGCTCAATGAGATGAGTCATTGCCTTACCTGGAGTCCTTATATCTTTTCTTTTTAAAATTTATTTATTTTCATTGATATGCATATGTATATTTTTATGTTATTTTTTTCCACCCTCCCTTCCCAGCCCCTTCCACTCAGCGGCAAGCAGTCAGGTTAGCATTGTACACACATATTTTGATGCACATTTACAGATTTAGTATTTTCAGTATGAGGAATTAGGATTAAGGGAAAGAGATAAATAAGAGATAATTTTTATAAAATGTTATCAGATTCTGAAAGGTTTGGTTTTTTGTGATTCTTATATTTTTCATTGACAATCTCCTTTACATTATTAAAGACATTGTGCAAATCGTTCTCTTGATTCTTCTTGCTCCATTTTGTATTACTTCCTATGGGAAGGTGACTTGTGACAGGGCTATGTCCAATTCTTCCAGTTGCTAAAAATGCATCTTTCTACTTGTGAATCATTTTTGGTAAATGCTAGGAAGACATCCTAGAACTAAAATCTAGGGTCTGAATACAAATTTCCCTTTTGCCCTTAGCATAAAATAACCAAATGACTCAGAGATGAAATTTCAACTCATTGGTTGATGGAAACAAGTTTCAAAAATAGTTTCAACCAATAGTTTCAATAAATAGCTCAGTGCTAAATGACTCAACAAGACTGTAGCATTTACCACCTAAATCATAAGTACTTTATATGAGAATCATGAGTTTTTTTTAAAAGTTAGATAATTACAATCAATATAGAATTAGATTCCTTGGTAATTCTACATGTTTTATTTTATGCCTTTAAAATATGTTTCCAAGGAGTTCATAGGCTTCAACATACTGCCAAAGAGGTAATGTGCATGCACGCACACAAAAACACAGTTTGAAAATCCATGATCTAGTTAAAGTACCTCAAATTTTTGAATAATCATCAAAAAAGTATTATTTCTCTAGGTCCATTAGGAATCAGCAACAAACTGAGTAGTCAGGGGTAGAGAGTTGAGAGTATCATTCTTTTCTTTTTTAGGATTCTGCAAGGCAAATTGGGGTTAAGTGGCTTGCCCAAGGCCACACAGCTAGGTAATTATTAAGTGTCTGAGGCTGGATTTGAACTCAGATACTCCTGACTCTAGGGTCGGTGCTCTATCCGCTGTGCCACCTAGCCTCCCAAGAGTATCATTCTTAAAGTTTACCATTTTGAGGATTCCAGTATATGCTATTTCTTATATTTCCAATTCAGACTGATATAGTCTTCTTTGATCTGAGGCTTTTTTTTAAAATTCAGTGTCATTCATTGATCATACAGCATGCCATAAGAGCAAAAACTTCTCTTCAGAAGAAAGGATTTTGCCTTAAGGTCATATTTAGAGATATCATGAGAGACTCAGATTCTTTATTTGGATCAAAGCTTATTTCAAAGACAATGATTAAAATGTTTTCGTACCATCTTCACTCACTTGCAACCTCCACATAACCTCTGAAGTTTATATTTACACTCTTTTCTAGCTTTGAGACCTAAAAGCGTACCCAGACCTTCTTAAAAGTGGTCAGATCATCTGACAAAATGATCTTAGTTCATAAGAATACCCTTGATTGTGATGAAAAAGAAAATCCAATATGTTATGTTCATTTTAGGTTGATTTACATTAATTTTTTTTAAAAAATAGCAAAAAAGACTTTAACTAGATTTTGAATAGAAACTTATTTCTTAATTGTACTGAGATTCAATTTCAGGGTTTCGATTTTTATGGTTATTAACAAATGTTTTCAAGCATAATTACAGGCTCTTCATTGATGCAAACCAAAGTTGTAAAAAAGTAGTAAAGATAGTACTTCTATAAAGAAATGTCAGAAAGCCACATAACAAGATTCAGAAAGAAAGCAACTGTAGAGTTCAGACCCCCAGTAGAGCAGCAAAGTTTCTTCAGGAGTAATTAAGATTCACAGGATGCACTAAAGTCCCCCCGCCAAAGAAAAGTTCACTGAGTTCTACATAAGACAACTGGACAACTGGAACCAGATAAATGACTTACCCACGGTCATATAGATGATATGCCAGAGGTAGGGCTTGATCCCATGTCTTTCTCACTCCAGATCCATTACTCTATCTCCTTTTCCACAAGATGGCATAGCACAATGGGAAAGAACATTGACTTTGTAATCCAAAGACCTGGTTTCACACTTTGTCTCTGATAACCTTGACCAAGTTAATAGCTTCTTTGGGTCACAGTTATTTCTATAAAAAGAAAAGAAGAGACAGGTCTTGCTGGCTTTTGCATTTCTTCTATCTCTTCGAAATGAAATATGCCTGACTTTACTGATATATGGAACCAATACTACCAAAAGAAACTACAGATAGACTTTGGGCTTGTGTGTGTGTGTGTGTGTGTGTTGCCTCTTTGGCAGTCTGTTGAAGTCTATGAACTTCAGTTCATAGGAACTGAACATACTAGGCGTTTGGTAAATATTGCCATACCTTCAATGTCACCTATAAATTGTGTATCACATTACTTCCTAACGTATGGTCTTCCACATTGCAGATGTGTCAATATTCACATTTTTTCATTTCTCTTTGATGTTTTTAGGCCACCTTATTCAATTAATTTCATATTTGGATAGTCAAGTGTATGCCTCCAGAAAGTAAAAAGCTATAATGGTTAGTATTACATTTGGAGACAGAAAGATGTGGGTTCAAAGTTTGCCTCTGACACCTATTAATTGTTTGCCCTTAGTCAAGTCATTTGAGGAACTGAGGCTCAAATACTCATTTATAAAACAGGTTTAATGATACAAATAGTGGATAGCTCAGAGAATTATGATGATTGCTGATGTTTGCCGTCTATTTTTGAAGAAGATCATGATGTTGGAGAGGTGACGTGAAAGTGTATTAGGTTTGAGAGAGGGAATGCTGTGTTGTCAGCAGCCTCATTTTCTTCTCTAGAGTTATCTGGGTCCAGTGACCAGATATGAATCAGGATGACTGGAGATGGTCCTGAATGCCAGGCAATCAGGGGTAAGTAACCTGCCCAAGGTCGCACAGTTATAATAAGTGTTAAGTGTCTGAGGATGGTCCTCCTGACTTCAGAACTGGTGCTCTATTTACTGTGATATCTAACTGCCCGAAATTGAGGTTCTGAGATAAATCAGAGCATTGTGATAAGATTCAAAAGAGGGAATGTATGTAAAATGCCTTTAGAATGTCAAAGTACTTTAGACGTGTCTGACATTGAAACATCCTGTAAAAATGTAATTATTAGTAAGTATAAAGCTACTTCCTTATCTTGTACATCATACAATATAGTATCCTGTTTAATATAACTAAATTATATTCTTTTGGGGGGTATTTTAAAAGTTTTTTAATTGACCTTCATTATACAACTGGAAAACTCATCTCATCTCTAAAAATTTTCAAATCCAGATAAACATGAAGCATCATGAAGTTACCTATTTAAACACCCTTCCTACAATGATGAACATAAAACTGATTTGAATTATTTCTAGTTTCTAAGTTAAATAAGAAAAGAAAAACATTTAAATTCCATTGTCCACAGGTGAGTTAAATCAATGATTTTATCCTAACAAATCCATGTTTTCATTCTTTCCCTTAGTTGCTGTGTGAAAATTTACAATTATTCTCTTCTTTACAGTCTCCACAGTGAAACAGATCTTAGTTAAAAATCTATTGGGCTGAGAGGCATATTCTCTTTCAAGAATATGCCACTCATTATTTTTAATTATTTATAACTTGTTAACATTAAGGGATTGTTTCTCTATGGGCAGCTAAATTGTGTGGTAGATAGAGACTAAATTCAGGTAGACCTGAGGTCATTAACTGTGTGACCTTAGGCAAGTCACTTAACCTATCTATCTCAATTTCTTCAAGTGTAAAATATGGATAATAATTATACCTACTACCCAAGGTAGTGGTGAGGAGCAAATGAGACATTTCTTAAAGCATCTGGCTAATCTTAAAGCACGATAGGCTTGCTGGTTATCATTATTATTATTATTATTATTATAATTATTATTATTACTTGAATGCTATTAAGTAAAAACAATACAAAGGTCTGTATAAACCACCATGTACAAAACAGCAAAGAATCATATATAAAACAAAACATCCTTAAATTTCTGTTCTTGACTCCCAGTTTTGACCAACTAGAGTATTCCAACACCACACACCACACTTTAATATCTCTTGAGCATATCACTAACTTGACTACATCCTTGAGTGAATTATAAGATTCAGTGGCTCTCGGCAAAGAAAGAAAGACTGAATGCACAAAATCAACATTTCCATTTTTTTGCAGGGTATCTCCCCTTAATTGTCTACAAGAACTTTATGTCCCTGCAGTCATAAAAGTGAGAAACTCCAATGTCTGAACCAGTTGAACTTCTGAGACAGTCAGTCTTCTCAAGTTATCTTTCCATTCAAATTCCAAGTTCAAGATGGAATTTCCCCACTTCATTGACAATTGTAATCAATTGTTTTCTTCCAGTTCCAGAAGTTCTGGTTTTATAGACATTCCCATGTATAAAGTTTAGAAGGTTATCTTTTATCAATAATCTGTACTTTTTTCATTCAGAATTAATAATGAAGTAGAAGACAAAATCCCAGAGTACCAGCAATAGATGTACTCCAAATCCTTTTTTTTCTTAGTTTTTTTGCAAGGTAATGGGGTTAAGTGGCTTGCCCAAGGCCATGCAGCTAGATAATTATTAAGTGTCTGGGGCTGGATTTGAACTCAGGCACTCCTGACTCCAGGGCCGGTGCTCTATCCACTGTGCCACCTAGCTGCCCTGATGTATTCAAATTCTTGATGACTCATAAAAATTCAACTCTTTGAATCTTGATACATAAGCCCTTTACAAATAGTGCTAAGGAACACACTGAGGATTTCCCCATAGGAGCTTATCTTATAACTTTGCCCAACTGAGTGAGAATTCATTTGGGAGGCCTTTATCCAAAGCAATGAATGGATAATGAATGGTATGACCTAAAGCATCAGTACATCGAAAGTGAGACTTCTATATTAAAGCATTCGATCTTTTAACATAATCCATTCTTCCCACTGTTCATTTGACATTTGATAGCTAGATGATTAAGTGATTGAAAGAAAATTAAGTCGATTTAATTTTTTTCTCAATAGGATAAAATCACAAAGGAGGGAAATCAATGAAGAGAATCAAACAATTTCTTGTGTCTGCTAGGAAACTTTTGATGTTTGGATGAATTGAAAGCATTCTTGGAAATTGTGGTTTGGTTTGGTTTTATTTTGCCAGTGAAGCAAAGGAAACATGAAGTTTAAGAAATAAAGAGGATCAGTCAAATGAACTGTCATAGAAATAGTTAAACAAGAAAGATCAGGGCCACAAACTTTAAACATACCTTTTTAACATTTGGGTGAAATCACGTTGATCTGACCCAGATGGCTAAGTTGGACTCTTCCTCATGTCTTATTTGTCATAGCCCATCCTTAGACTTTTACCATCAACATTTCAGAAGGCCTTGAACTTCATGCAATACTTTTGTGGTAACTCCATGATTGTGCTCGTTATTTACAAATGACACACGCTCAACTAAATGGGTAAATGTACTGGGATAAAGCAAGGCCTTACTTTTTCAGGTCCCTACATACTTGTCTGAAACCATACAGGCTGGAGTGTTCTTGGATAAGTCCTCAAAACTCTCTTTACTGCAGTTACCTCTAAAATGAGGATAACATTGAAAGTTCCCTCTGCTTCCTGAATACATGTGGCGGGGGGGATAGCAAAAAAAGGAAAGAATGAATATTATTGAGTTTTCAATTAACTAAGTAGAGAAATGAGAAGTGGTGAAAAATGAGTTTTACTGGAGGTCAGAGCACTGGATTAAATGATCCATATGCTTTTTCCAGTTCCAAAGTCTTGGAGGCCATAAAGAAGAGTTCATAAAGCTTTTGTGGGTATTAGATGGAGTTTCTAACCCCAATTCCATCACCATCTCGCTGTGTAGCCCTAGGCAAATAACCTAAATTCTCTGAGTATTAGCTTCATCTCTAAAAAAAAAATCTAGTGTGTGAACTGAATAATTTTTTTTATTACTCCCTGACATTTTATAATTCAAGTGAATATACTCCTATATTCCTGTGTATTCTAATTCTTTCTATGACACAGTCTAGAATTCTTTAGATAGTGGAAAAGAAGTGGAAGAATAAATCTGCCCTTAGTTCAGCACCTAGGTGAACTGATTTATAATGTTTTGCACTTGAACTCAAGAAGATTTGAGTTTGAATCCTCATTTAGTCATTTACAACCTTGTGTAAATGTGGAGAAGTCTCAGTGTCTATTTTATCTGTAAAATGGAGATAGTAAGAGCACTTCACAATGTTGTTGTAAGATCAAAAAAGATACATGAAAGTTTTTAAACCTTAAAAAATTGTTCAGATATGCATTGTTATTATTATTATCATATCCATTATTAGAATTCAAGGTTCCAAGGATTAATGATTATTTCCTGTTTTGCTCACTGTTTTCAATTCCTCTAACCGTACAACTCACAATCCTCTGATAGCCAGTTATTTGGCTGTGGCCCAAAACCTTACCAGCTTGCAGCCAACCTCTTCTGTGTTCTCAGGTGATCTTCAATCACTAGGTGCTTACCTAAGGTCATTCTATCACAGATAGAACTTAGTGGTGCTTGTTTTATTTTAGTGCAAGTCTTCAAGGATCCAAGTTACCCACCATGAAGTTATGTCATTGATCTCAAGAATCATTTCTTCAATTTCACTGATTAGATAATGGCAATATAATATATTTTTACAAATGTTTTGTGACATGACAAAATTGACAAAACAAATACATGCTAAAATAGCCAATTAACTCAACTCCACAACACAACATGACAACCACGGGCATGTGGGAGGCTATGCCATTTGCTAAGATATAAAGACAAAATTGCATTGTGCTAGCATTTGACTTGGACCAATTAGACTATGCTATCTGGAATGAATTATTACTAATATATAATTATTTTAATTAGTGGCACTTCAGTTGAATTTGATCAAGCTGCTTTTTACAACAATAAAACTCACCCTTAACATTGAAACAATATAATTGTGAAAATTTGAGGGAAATGCTTAAAAGGAATGACAGTTATTTTTCAAACAAAAGGAAAGAAACAACAAAAGTGATTGGCGAAAAGAACAAAGAAATCACAATAATTTCATAAACTAAATATGCAATATATTCCAGTTCATACCCTGTTGATATATTCTAATATCAATACAGTACTCTTTGGAGAAATCAAATTTAATTTCAAATGATAGGAAAAATGTTCTCTCTACTATAGAGTCAAAATGTAAGACAGCTAGCTAAAACAAAAATGATCCTAAAGATCCTTACTCTAATTCATCAATAACTGAAAAGACAACTACTTAGGGAGATAGAATTCACGTAGCACAGGTAGATGAATATGGGAAAAATTAATCATTTTTAAAAAAAGTTTGCAATAACACTTAATAACATTATTGAATCTTAAAATATTATTCTGAAAAAAATTGTTGAAGAGTATCCCTGAAGTCTACTAATTCCTTGTATTGACAGCCATATTTATAATCCTAATTTCCCCTTATTGTTACAGGAAAAATTCAGGAAGTAGTCCACAAATGGAAAAGTATATTTTTAAAATAACTCGTAGCTTCAATTGGAGGGATAGGAAAATAAAACTAAGTTTAAGACAATTGAGCTTTAATCCCATTGTAGCTTTTCTTCCCGCCTGACTATTAATGACTGTATATTTTCCCAATTGTGCCATATAGGTTTATTTGCTTATTGAATTTTATTTCTGTAAATATGTTTCTTTATTCTTTTAAAAATTTTAGATGTCAAAATTTTCCCAAAACTCTTGAGAATCTAAATTGTTTGTGTTCTTTGATTCTCTACTATTCATATACTGGTTGATTCCATTCAAAACCACAAAGATATGTTTCTGTTTACCAAAAACATATTACCTCTAACTTAGCTCATAGGTATTCATTATTCTTACGTTTTATTAGGTTATTTTAGCTAACAAATAATAGAAGTGAGAATATCTCCCCCCCCCATCTTGGAGAGCTATTTCTAGATACTTTTCATATTCATAAATGGAAGTTACATTGGTTATCCACCAGTCATATAACACAACCATTTTATAGCAGTAACTTGCTTCATTTATCAATTTCACTTTAATGTTCCTTAAAAATACTGGGATGCCATCTGGTCCTGATGATTTAATTAGTCCCAACTCGCTAATTAGGTCTAAGGAATCTCATTTGCCTACTGTTTATCACTACCTCAAAATTCCTTGCCTATGTTTGGACTTAAGGTATATATTAAACAAATCAAACCTAACAAAAAGAATAACTAAATGGTTTGGTAGATAGAGTGCATGGTCTACAGTCAGGAAGACTAATCATCATGAATTCAAATGTGGCCTCAAACACTTTCTAGCTAGGAGACCCTGGGTAAGCTACTTAAGCCTTTTTGCCTCAGTTCTTTATCTCTAAAATTAAATGGAGAAATAAATTATTCCAATATCTTTGCCAAGAATTCCCCAAATGGCATCGCAAAATGAACAAGACTGAAAAATGACTGAAAAGTAAAAATATAGCAAAAAGTTTTAAGACATTAAGAGAGGTAAAGTATCCAGAATAGCAAAAATGATAACCCCACTGAAAAATGCCCTCACCTTTCACATCGGCAATACTATGTTCAGTTTCTTATCACCACATTTTAGGAACCAAAACGACAGTGTAGATAGAAACCAGATATATGAAGCTGATCAAAGACTCATATTTGTATCTTAGAGTTAGGAGAAATTTCAGAGTCATAGGTTAAAAGGGGCAAACTGAATAATTGGTTATCTGGTAACCTGGCTGATGACTCTCAGTAAGGAAGAACATACTACATTATTACTCCCAAGTGTTGGCAATTTTGCAGTTCCCTTTTCATGAAATTTTCTCCACCATTTCCACCTCTGGACTTTCCTGTTTCCTTCATATCCCACCTTCTGAAAGTTTTCTATTTATTTTTTCTAGGCAATGGGGTTAGGTGACTTGCCCAAGGTCACACAACTAAGTATCTGAGGCCAGATTTGGACTCAGGTCCTCCTGACTCCAGGGCTGGTGCTCTGTACACTGCACTGCCTAGCTTACTCCTCTGAAAACTTTCTGAAGTAATCTTAGTCCTCTTTAAATTTAGTGCTTTCTTTCTGAATTTATCTACATTTTATAATCTCTACATTCTATATGTACATGGTTGCTTATTTGTTGTCTTAAGATCCTTGAGGTGGTCAGGTGTTTGGGGATTGCCTTTCCATTATCCCCATCATTTAGTACAGTGTCTCACACATAGTGGCCATTTGATAAATGGTTGTTCTCATTGACTTGATGATATCAAAAGACAGGCTATTCAGTTTCAGAGAATTCTAATTATTAAGAAGTTGTTTTTTTTTCTGACATCATGTTAAAATAAACTTATTTTGTGCATCTATTCAATATTTAATATTCAATATTTCAATATTCAATAATTCATTATTTAATACTGTTAATGTTAAAAATTCTAAAAGTTAGCATTAAAAAACTCATGTTAGTGTTAAAAAATTAAATTACCCACTCACAAATTACAAACTAATAGCAGTAACAAGTAAAAGTGTGAAAATCACCACCATAAAACAGAAATGATTATTATGAATCACAGAAAAGCTTTCACTTTGACTAAATTTGTCTGAGTTCTATCAGGTCATTGCTAACATTGAGATGTATTTCATACATTTTGCATGTCAGAATCAACTAAAATTGTACTTGATTTTTAAAACATACAAATTTGAATGTTTTGGAATTAGAAAAATAAATTTGGCATTACTTAGTAATCCAAGAAAGGTTGGAATCATAGCTTGGAATCAAACCATACCAAAATAATGTCTCATTCATTAAGGATGTCCAAAGAGTAACCTCTACACCCTATACAATTATGTGGATGTTCTGATCTTGTCTCAGTAAAATTTTCTTATTTTTTTCCTTTTCCTGATTTTAGATGGTCTAATGCTATTTCTTTCCCAGCTGTAAGTGTGACTGTCTCTTGATCCCTGTAATATATTTCTTTGATCAAATTTCATGAAGGAAAAATAGGTATCTAATATTTCTATGATTTTACCCAATTGGAGCCTTTCCCCATAGTCATATAGATTACTACTCCTCAATAGCTTTGGAGGCTTTTGAGGACTTTCTGTGTCTAAAAACCATCCTCAGTGGTCAATTTAATGATTAATGATTTCTTCAATTTAGGTGGATTGGCCACTGGATAATTAGCATGTGTCTATTACTAGGCTTACTTCCTTTAAAAAATGGTTGGACCTACCTTTGTTTTCTGAGCGTATTGACTTCAAATGGGTAGATCTGGCTCCATGCTCACATGAGACAAAAGAATAGAATATTGAAGTCTCTTAGAATTACAAAGTAAGTGTCTGAATGAAAACCTATTCTTGGCCCAAATTCAACAGGCTCAGGCAAACAGATATCTACTTGGGTATCTCAAAGAGCTTTTTTTTTTTAACTTCAATATCAGACATATTCCAGAAAATTGAGGATGCTGGTTGTCTTACCTCTGAAAAAATGGGAATACTTCTGTATTTAAACACTATTACTGTCTAGTAGCTAAGAAATGTTCAAAACTCAAAGAGTTGTGTTTTGTTCTTTTCCAATAAGCCTGAAGGTATTTTTATTCTAATTTTATCTCTAGTATGTGAATGATTTCTTTTCCCTCTTTTTTTGCTATTACAATATGGCTGTTTTTATTATTCCAAATGGTAGGCACTGAAGCAGAAAATAATTGTACCTCATTCATCCCATACACGGTTGAGAAATTATTTAAGAGAGAAATATTAGAGAGCTTTAGCCGAAGAACAGCAGTGAATTGACTTGTGTTTTAGATAGTGACTTTCAGAATCAGAGTACCCTGCAGAGCATTACTGAAATGAGTTTGGTGCAAGTGGGCCATTGACTGTGCAAGCAAATGTGGAGCCCATTATGAGCTCCACAATTGCTCACAAGGCCTTGGACATTAGAGCTGGATTCTTTGCCACACAACATTATTATTAAAGAACATTCTAAGATCTTTAAACAGCTGTGACCAATAAGAAGACAGGAGAGTGTAGTTAACTTGTAAGATTATAGGTTAGTGTTTGAAATATTCTAAGATGCCAAAAAGTTAAATCCCTTAATTGTAAAAAGGTGTAAACTGAGATGCAGAAAGGTTGAATAATTTGTTCAAAGCCACAGAGGAGCAAATAGCAGAGCTAGAATTTGAATGCAAGTCCTATGTCTTCAAATCCCTACCATTTAAAGAACTTAGAGTGAGCAATCATATAGTAAAATTCTAATTTTCTATGCATAGTTTGAATATCTTGCAGATTACTGGCTTTTTGAATAAAAATCACAACATTATCCTTTCAAATTTACACACAAATGTGGAAGTATATGACCTGGAACTCATTGTTTTGGGTCCTAATTCCCATCTCTTAATACAGAGATGCATGACCTGTGAAGTTCCTTTTAGCTTGAAATCTGTGATCCTTTACTATGGTATTGTATAAATGCTAGTGAGGGTGATGGTGGTAGTGACACTAATACTTACAAATAATGAATGATTCATTCTCCCCCACAACCAATGGACCTTCGGGGTGATATCAGCTAAATTCTTTTTTCCTATCCTAGTTGCTTCTGGGAGTATTTAGTGGAAATGGCAATAGATTTTATTTGATGGATAGAAGAAAGGTCGTATAATATAAAAACCAAGATCAAAACTTCAATATTATACAATAATTTTGCTGTTCAGTTGTTTCAGTGATGTCTGACTTATTGCAACCTGATGTGAGATTTTCTTGACAGAGATACTGTAGTGATTTGCCATTTCCTTTTCCAGATCATTTGACAGATGAGGAAACTGAGTCAAACAGATTGCATGATTTTATCCAGGGTCACACAGCTATAAAGTATCAAAGGTTGGATTTGAACTCTAACTCCAAGTCCAGTGCAACCCTCCACTACATCATCTAGCTGCTCCCATTGTATACTAAAGGCAAATACAAATTTTGTATGATCTCTTCCATGGAGTACTAAGCTACTACTTCTCTCCATTCATGCAGTTAATCTGTTTTTAATGTTTGCCTCATTATTATCACAATAATTTTTATGATGAGTGTTAGGAAACAGTGGAGAAACTTGGGTGACAGATCAACCTCACTATTGTTTGTTTCTTTCTGCATAAGTATAAAAATTTTTAACTGTCAGTGAAAGATTATGATGATTAAAATAGCAAAGTATCCAGGTCTTACACATTAGTAGTTAGAAGTTTTACAGCAGATTCTGGGAAATATTGAAACTTATTACCTACTTATCTATTGAATTGAACATGAATCAGTTGACAGTAATACTTGGTTTTTCATAATTTTGGTGGTATAGCAGTATTCACTACTGGTTGGAAACTTGTCTTATGGAGAAATTGATTAATAATTTAATCACCAAGTTTTTCCCTACTTCTAGAAGAGTCTAGTGATTCCCACAGTGAAACTTTGAGGAAAAATATTAAAGGGTTTAAAAAAATCAACTTCTAAGGACAAAGTGAATATGTACTTGTTACAGGTTAAAGAATAAATGTTCTGTTATTGCCCACAAAGATTGGCTTTCTTATTTGCTTCTTGGGTATATTACTGTAATTCCAGAAGTGATTTTGAAAATAGGGGCAATAAAACTGGTTTGCTCTCCTGCTGTGAAATTCTCCCAGCAAAGCATTAAGTGGAACCTACTTACAGAATGGGGAACAAGAGCCACCTTCTCTCTACAAGGAAATAGAGAAACTTGTTCAAAAAGGAGGGGAAAAAAAGAAGAAAAGGTTAACAGCAATTTCAGAATAGGGTGGGATAAGTGCTACTGTGATCAAGGCTTCTGGCAGTTATATTCCTATTATCATCAGAAAATCCAAACGGACCCAAAGTGCTCACAATGAGAACAGCCACTAGCAAGTCACTCAGCTTAGAGACACCATCCTGAACTAGAAAAAACAGATAGTGTTCAATTTGCAGATTTTGTGGGTTTAAAAGTCTTCATGAGAAATCTTATACTTGAGAACATTCAAACTTTTTCCAATTTGATGAAGACTGGGATGCACCATATTTCTCTGAAATATAAATATCCTTGCTTGCAAATAGAGGTCAGGACTAGCTTTAATTTTCTATTTCCTGGGGATGAGTAAATGGATACTTTTACCAGAAAGATGCTAGCAATCAGATAGAGTTTCCTACCGTGGGAGCACATGATTTCTTTTTCCTTGAATAATGAATAAGAGAAGAATTTAATCTGATTTTGAAAAAAATTCTATAAGAAAATGATGGTCTTTAAGAGTGCCTTATACTCACTCATACTCACATACCCACACAAACATACCAAAAAATTCCTTTAATGATGGTATCATTGGCTAAATAAAATTAAACAAAAGCAATTAGATCCTGACATGCATTTATCCTCATAAAAAACTGAACAAAGTATGGCATAATAGAAAGATTTCTGGGTCTGTAATTCAAACCCTACCAAACCACCATCTATTTCATAATGGAACAATCACTTAACTACTCTCAGTCTCAATTTTCTTTTCTGTTAAACAGGGTTAATATTATTAATACTTGCCTCATAAGAATACTGTGAGCCTCAAATGGGGTGATATATGTAGTGTGTTCTGTGAATCACAGAGAGATTTAATGGTAGCTATAATTGGGATTATTGAAAACAGCAATGAATGAAATCAAACTACAAAGGTGTAAAATAGCATTAGGGACTAAACCAGTGGAGATCTCATCTTAGTAGAAAAGGTTGTCACCTTCTCTGCAACTTGGAATCTTAATGAGTTACCTAGAACACAGAAAGTTTAAGTTATATTTGACACTAGTAGGTGTCATAAGAAGACCTGGGACCCAAGTACTCCTGATTAGGAGATCAGTTTTCTAACCACTTACCCATATTGTCTTTCCATGAAGAGGAAAAAAAAAAGCACGTCAATTCACACCTCAAAATCCTAATTATATAGAGGTGGTAATTTGTCTCTACTTATTCTAAATCTTCTGAAAAGAGAACATTAAGGTTCAAATTAAAAATTGTAAATCATAGATCAGAATATGTCCAATAATTTAAGAAAAAATAATCAGTGTTTTCAAAAATAGTTTAAGCAATGAAGACAAAAGTAACAGGTCCATACCAATAAAAAAATGGATAAACCTCCATTTTGTAGACAAGGGGTCTCTCAGAATATTAAATATTAATTATTAAATATATGGGTTATGCTATTAAGCAGAGTTAGAGAAAATTAGTTGACCCTATAAGGTAAGGTAGTAGACAAATTGAAACCAACTCCATTTTGTCTGTCCTCTTTCATGTCTCTGGGGGTATTGCTAATACCCATTCTGCCTGAAATTTTTCTTACTGCAGAAAGAACAAAGAATCCCATCCATTAGAAGTAGCTAGGTGCTAAAATGGATAGAAGTACAAGGGTGAATTCAAATCCAGCCTCACTAGCTATGTGATCCTGGGCAAGTCACTTAACCTTATTTGCTTTTTAGTTTACTCATCTGTAAAATGAGCTGAAGAAGGCAATGGTAGAACCCATCCAGTATCTTTGCCAAGAAAACCTCAACTAAAGTCACAAAGAGTTGGACATGATCAAAACTACTGAACAACAACATAAGAGATAGCTAACCTGAAGAAGGGCTTTCCCCCTTAGTAGCCCTCAGCCACAGGGCCGTCCAATCACAGAGTATCAACACACTTATTCTTATCTCATAAGTTCCCATTTACAACTTTTTCCAATCCTAAGGTATTCCTTTCTGAATTCAACTTGTTCCTAAATTTAAGCTCACATAAGCTTTGTCTTTTTGTTCCTACAAGGAGTCTTTTCCCAGTGAGCAGGGTCCCCTTACTGATGAACTCTTTAAACCCTCACTGGTTTCAAAATTTCTCATATGAAGTTTGGGCTCTGGTTTGGGCCTTGAGGTTAGTCTGGTTCTGATTTGTTGTGGCACCATCAATTTTACCAATGGGGCACTCAAAACTAGAGAAAAAGTTTGATGATGACTATGGACTACCCAGACAGTCAGAATGAGATATTGCCAAATGAAATATTGTATTTTCAAGTGGCAATGCCTGATCCGACTTTTCTTTTTTTTTTAGGTTTTTTTTGGTAAGGCAACCTGGGTTAAGTGGCTTGCCCAAGACCACACAGCTAGGTAATTATTAAGTGTCTGAGACTGGATTTGAACCCAGGTCCTCCTGACTCCAATGCCAGTGCTTTATCCACTACGCCACCTAACCGCCCCAGATCCAACTTTTCAATGGCACTGTGAGCCATATGGACATTGTAGATCCAAGGGGGATATATTGACTATTATGCAATTCTGTATCACACCTTGGGGGAAGAAGTCTTCTTACTGATATATGTAACAGTATGAATTTTTTTTGCATATTTCCTATGTAAATAAAACCTTTATAAGTTTAATATCTAATTAGACTTTGCAGAGAATATATTGGCCTATTAGAGGGAGACCAAAATTAAAGTATTCTTTGGTCTGTCATTCTTAATCTTTTTATTTGTCATGGACCACTTGGGCAGTTTGGGGAAGTCGAATATTACTATGTTTTTTTTATGCACATGTATATAATTGAAGGAAATGCTAAATTTCAGTTGACGTCTGTGAAAATTTTGACACTAAATTTATTTTCTCATTGAAATTCACATTCACCCAAGTTAAGAATTCCTGTCCTAGTTATTTCCAAAGAATCAGGGTTAAAGCTTTAAAATTGAAAACAACTAAAGAAAAGGAGGAAAATTTAAAAGAAAGTCTTGATAGTATTCATTTTATTTTAATAATGCTTTAAACTCAGGATTCCTTGCCTCTAATTTCCTTTACTTATTTGGGAAACCATAAACTAAGCATTTCTCGGCCTTTGGATAGATTTGTTTCTTCTTCAAATTCACAAGCTAACCTTTCAGAGATGGGCTAACCAATATGTGTTAAATTCCAGGTGCAAATGTGTCTGCCCTTCAGAAAATTGCTCGATAGAATTGGCCTAAGTTGGGGAAAAGTCTAATTCAGGACTTTCAAAGTAATCTTATACTTGAATTGAACTGTGATCTCAGCCATGTGAGTACTCATTCAGCCAGTACAGATCACATTCCCTCTTACCCTAGATGATTCTTATCAATGTCCAAATCCTCCAAATAAGATCTACCTAGTGCATTGGAAGGTTTCATCTGACTCCTTTAATATTTCATGAAAACCAGAGCAAAACTTGAGCTGTTATCCATTTGATGTTAAACTTCCTAAAAACTTAGCAATATTTCATTCCTCAATTTCATTGTGAACTCTCTCAGTAGTTTGATATTATATTTTTACCCTTATGATGTCAAAGGAACTGCTTTCCTAAAATTTTCTTAATCATCAAATTCAACATCTTTTTCTCTATTTTTCCTCTTGAAAACTTTTACTTTGACATTTTCATAATAATACAAGCTGACACTGATGTGGTGTTTAAGGTTTAAAAACATTTTAATAGGGGTGGCTAGGTGGTGCAGTGAATACAGCACTGGCCCTGAAGTCAGGAGTACCTGAGTTCAAATCCAGCCTCAAACATTTAATAATTACTTAACTGAGTGGCCTTGGGCAAGCCACTTAACCCCATTTGCCTTGGAAAAAACCTAAAAAAAAACCCATTTAAATAATATTATCTTATATATCACTGCAAAACAGGATGGTATGATTGTCTTCATATTAAAAAGTGGAGAAGTCAGTATTAGTGACTTGCCCACAGTCCCATTAAGTGTCAGATGCACACTTTAAATTCAAAATCCTGCTGATACTGAGTTCAATGTTAATTTCACTATATCATGTTGCCTCCAAGAGATTCTCTCCTCCCTTGGCTTCAAAGACATCATTCATTGCTAATTTATCCTTCTTTGTCTCTTTTGATGGTTCATCTTCCTCTAATCTCCCAATTATGTCCATCTTTGGTCATCTGATTTTCTTTATAGTCTCTCCTTTGACAATTGTATTTGGATCCATGATTATCTTTACTCAGAAAAGAGCGAAATGATGAGTACTTACAGAAGAGAGAGGGACAGAGGGGAAGATGGATAAAGGGAAGGAAGAAGAGAAAGAAAAACAGACAGAGCCAAGACAGAGAAAGCCAAGAGAGGGAGACAGAAATAGAAAATTTAACAAAACCTTAATAAATATAGATAATTTTATCAGGCATCATGGGGATAAGTTCTGGGGAAACATAAAAACAAGTAAACAAGATAGGCGCAAGTTAGAGAACTTGTGTTCTAATGCATGCAGGAGAGAGAAAATATAAAAAGGGGAGACTGAAATCAAAAGTAGGAAGGGAGAGTAATATGGGGGAGACTATAATTTGGACAAAGGGGAAAATGAGTCAGGAGCAAATAGTAGTATTAGACTTCACCAGTTTCCAAAGTGGTCAATGACACATAGAAATAATAAGAATCCCTGACCTAGGGAGATTTTAGTGTCCGGCTTGTTTTGCTTCCTCAAATAGGGCCATATAGGCCCTGCAAAAACTAAATATAGCAAAATATTTGACATTTCATTTTAAGTATGTCTAATCTTGAATTCTCTTCTGAAATCTATAACCACATATCCAACTGTCAAATATCATAACATAACCGATATATATATATATATATATATATATATATATATATATATAACAACAAAGTGATTATCTTTCATTTTATGCTCTTCTTCTGTAATCACCACTCAATTAATCACAATAATATGTGCTATCTTCCTATTCTATGACTACACATATTTAATAAATGTTTAATTTTGGAAATTTCATTCCAAAAACATCTTCTTGTCTATTCACTGACCAAAAAAAGTGGTATAGATCTAATTTCCACCCACCCTAGTGTATTTTGATAGCCTCCTTACAAATATTGCCTCTTCCACTCTCCTTCTTTGAGTCTACCCATACCACAGTCAATAACTGAATGGAAATATTAAAAATTATACACATTTTCGGAATCATATGACTTTTACCAAAAGAGATCACATATTGAAGCCTAAAGGGCTTCAATATGTGTAAAAAGTCTGAATTACTGAACATAGTATTTATTGACAGTAACAAAAGAAAATGATAACCAAAAATAGAAAAATGAGTCAGAACATGTCAAACAAAGAAAATGTCTAAGGAGAAATCTATATCAAGACATAAAATTTTATTTAGGAAAAGACAGTGAGACATCATACTAGCATTGATGTGAGTGCAACTATGATGGAGTGGACATGTTAGAATGCCACATGTACACTTGTCAAAAAATTATTATATGGAGAACTCACACAAGGCAAACACTCAAAAGGCAGGGAGAAGCAATACCTAGACATTCTGAAGGTCTCATTGAAGATCTTTGGAATTGATTGTACAGTATGGGAGAAAATGGTGCAGGACCATCCAGCATGGTGTGCCCTCATCAGTGAGGGTGCTGCACTCCATGAGGAAGGCAGAATTGAAACAACTCAAAGTAAAAGAGACATACATAAGTTTATAGTACCCACCACAGGTGTTCCCATGGACTATTTGTACCCACGTGTGGTAGAGTATGCCAAGCTTCTATTGGTCTGATGATCAGCCATAGTCAGGGTCAGACACACTGTAATTTGCAATAAATATAGTGATATTATTTTGGTCTTCTTCAATAACAAGAACCAAGCATTGATGTGAGGCAGTTAATAGAAAATTTAGAGGAAAAGTTATATAACTTAATTCTTATATGCATAAAAGAGGAAAAGTAAAATCGTTAATAATACCTCCGAAGCACAAAGAGACAAAGTAAAATCTAGTTAATAGTACCTCCAATAAGGGGGTAAAATGAGGGAAAATAGAGAAATTTTTAATCCCAAAATGAAAAAAGGAGATACCTACCTCAAAAGATTAAATTAGAAACTAAGATTCATTAATGACACTTAATGATTGTTGCAATTATTCATTAATCATGACACATCAATAAATAAAACAAAATCAATTTAGTTTAAAGAACATTTTGAAGTGTCTACCTTGTGAAAAGTATGCTTTTGCTAAAGGAAATTATGTTCTGTTATCAATATATGTACATATACCATTACGTTCATATTGCATTATGTACAATGTTTGTACATATAAATTAATTCAGTCCATACAAAATAATTTCAAAATCTGAAAACATATGGAAGTATCAAATATCAACTCTATTGCTTTAACACCAAATGCAATTTTATATTACATATCTAAAAATGCATAAATACAAATACATATATAAATACAAATATAAATATAAATAAATAAACATATATATAGGGACTTCATAATCAATCTTCTTACTTCTAAGTACAAGTTCTTAACCATTACATATCTCATAGCCTCCACTATGTTCCATTCCATTATCTTTTAGAGGTGATTCCAAATTTCAATTCTTCAGAAACTTAAGTATTCCATGGCAAATAGTCTCATAACAGAATATTGTTATTAAAGACATGGTCTTTTATTTAAGAGGAGAAGCTCGAGGTCATAAAAGTACTTTACCATTTCCCAGAAACAATCTATCCAGTTCTCTTCCTGTTCAATTCTGTGCCCAACTCACGGAAAATATATTGAAAACTGTGTTCAAAGAACCATGCAAAAAAAATGTTCCTTATTTCCATTTTCTGCCTTGTCCATCCTCTATCTACAATCCTTCCAAGAAGATTTAAAAGCAAGATTATCCAAACTTCCTATGTGACAAATCTACTACTGACATCTTAATTTTTAAGTCTAAGAAATGGAAAAAAATGAAAAAGAACCTTTAAAAAAAAGTTTGAAGATGAAAGAAACCATGCACATATAAAGGAGCTAGCCTTTTGCATATCTACCCTGGCCATGCTCAGGGTCATACAGGTGGCAGAGGATCAAATCTGAAAGCCCTTTAGAAACACAGAAACCAACTCATACAAATACAAGTTCAACCTTGCTGATTGCTTTGCCAGTTAAAGAATTCACTCAGGTTTCATTTTACAGGCCAGCGCCTGGAATATCAGTAGGGTAGAAAAGTGTAATCGCTGTTCATTTTGAAGACGTCTGACACAATGCTATCAGTGAACACAAAGTTAGTGAGAATCCAGGGGAAATCAAAAATAGTCAAAAATCATCAGCTCTTCTCACCGTGGTGTTATAGCAGGAGGAAAAATAGTTGAAAAGAATCAAAGACGCAGCATAGAAACTACTAATGATCAGACAGGCTGAGTGACAGAAAATCTTATTCATGTCCCCAAATTAGATTGCTCTAGAAACCCTAGTCCCACAACTCAGCCAGACGATGAAACCTTTGCAAAAGAAGCTCCATTTCCTTCCCCCTACCTAAAACCAGGCTAATATCATCAGACCAAAGTTATCAACTCCTTGGATTTTTCCTCTTAATGGGCAAGAAAGAAGCTATTAATTCTTTTATCATTTTTAAATCAACATTTTATTGGTAATAATTTAAATAGTAAAGAGATAAACTATTTTCAGCATCTACTCTAGTGACCATTAAATATAGTAAGTGATCTGTGAGCAATCAAAATTAAGAAAAACAGGAATAATAACTCCCTCGTTCCTTGAGGCAATTTTGTCTATATCTTATTCATATCACAAGAGTATTGAAAAGATGGACCTTTAAATTCATGAGAAGCTGGTAGTCAGTAAAGGATCTCTACAATACCTTGAAAACAATCCAATCTGCATACCTTGTGTTATTTACTAGGTCTAGGTCTCTCTATACTATCTGTCTCATATAGACACACTTTTGGACAAATTTTTTTTTCAAATTGCAACACAGAATAGCATGTTTACACAGGGTATCTATGCAAATGTATTTTCGGATCTGGGCAATAAACATTTTTTTATCTACTTGGTCTTTTCTTTGTACCCAAAAGGATAAAATCTGTTCAGTGATTACAGACCCTGGCAGTGTCCTTGAATAAAATTTTCAGAGATGCACATGTCAGCTTGACACAAATATAATTTCCTAATAATTGCATTTGTGTGAATAATTTAGATTGTGAGTTCTCTTATTGTTAGAAGTTTTTTTTTCCCATTTTTTAGGCTTTTGCAAGGCGATGGGGTTAAGTGACTTCCCCAAGGCCTTACACAGCTAGGTAATTATTAGTGATTAAGTGTCTGAGGCCAGATTTGAACTCAGGTACTCCTGACTCCAGGGTCAGTGCTCTATTCACTGTGCCACCTAGCTGCCCCTATTGTTAGAAGATTTAAAAGCAAAGGATTTGTTGCCATTTGTCATCAATTTTACATAATAAAATGCTATTCAAATATGAGATGGACTAGATAGCCATTGAGGTCTCTTCTTACTCAGATTTTGTAAAATCTCTTTATTTTTTTTGAAGAATCTAATATCCAAGTATGCACTCAACTTAAAATCTTGTTAGGGTTTCCTCTTTATTTCTCTTGTGCCACTTACCATTGTCTTGTACTATAGTTTGTTTGTGTTTTGCAAAGTTCACCTGCTACAATTCAAAAGTCTATGAGGAAAAACAATGGGCATTAGAGAAAAAAATGGGCATTAGAGAAAATAAAGAAAACCAACCAATCAATACGTTTTTATTGAATCCTGTTATGTATTGTGCAAAATCAGAAAGGAAATAGATGAATCAAATTTATAAATTAGAATAGAAATAGTAAATTGGGCAGCTAGGTGGCGCAGTGGATAGAGCACCAGACCTAGAGTCAGGAGTACTTGAGTTCAAATCCGGCCTCAGACACTTAATAATGACCTGTGGCCTTGGGCAAGCCACTTAACCCCATTGCCTTGCAAAAAAAACCTAAAAAAAAATAAATGGCAGCAAATCAACAAGATAATTGGAAGTTAAAACCTTAGAAAGAGATGAATATTCTAAATTATCTTTGCATGAAATTGGGAAAAATAAAATAACATTAAAAAATAAATTCCATTAAAGAATGAAAATAACTGCAATGTAGAATGTGTTTACAATATTTGTGTTTTTATAATGCAATGTTTATACAAATAAAATTTGTAAGAAATTCTAAAAGAGTGTAGATAGGGCACATAGTAGCTAAACTACTAAAGCTATCAATTTTTGACCCTTAATCAGCCATTTTGAAATATTGGATTAACCTTATTTTTTTTGCTTAGCTTATTAATTACCCATGTACTATGCATTTTTAAAGATGTTTTAGGGCATGTGTTATTTTTGAGATGCTTTCTAGATGTCATCTACTAAAAAGTATTGATTCTTTTCCCCATCATATCTTTTTTATCTAGTTTAATGCATAAATGCATATAAAATTCTGTCTTTCATTTAAAATTTTGTTGATCGAATTAAGAATTCTTTTTAGTCACTCTCACGACTATATTTTACCATACTTGCTTCAACAGCACATATACTAAAGTTGAAACTATACAGAAAAATAGGCATGGCCTCTACATGAAGACAACACACAAATTTACTAAAGCATTGCATATTTTACATACAAAGTAATGTTGTGGAAATATATCAAACTAATAGGAAAATAGGCAAGAAGGGGAAACTTGAAAGAAAGGAATTAGAAAAAGCATAGACTCAGGAAAATATAAATCAAACTAAACTCAGAGGATTTTTCATGAAGATTTAAAGGGAAAGAAAAAATTAAGAATCTGTGATTGGTGGGGGAACAACTAGGTGGCACAGTGGATAAAGCACTGGCCCTGGAATCAGGAAGAGCTGAGTTCAAATCCAGACTTAATAATTATCTAGCTGTGTGGCCTTGGGCAAGTCACTTAAACCCTATTGCCTGGCAAAACCTAAAAAAAGAATCTGTGCTTGGGGTATGAGTAAGAGGTAGAGAAGAAGAGTGGAAGAATAGAAACAGATGACATCAAGAATAGAATAGTGGTATTTAGAATATTCATTTATTCTATAACTTCTTTTTTTTATAAGGGGGCAATAACTGAGTAAAAATATAACCGAATAGAACAGAGGGAAATAAGTAAACAAAAATAACTGGGATGAAAGACAAAAATGGAGAACAGAAGAATGTATTAGAGCACAATATCCAATAATGTGTTCCATATCAGAAATGCATTCAAAACATAAACATAAATAATTAAATTAGGATTTATATCACAACATTTATATCACAATATTTATATTCCAGTTGAACTAAAAATGGATAACAATCATAATCTCAGAAAAATGACAGCAAAAATATAATTAAAGAGATAAATGAGAAAACTACATTTTAATGAAATGTATAATGTATTTTGAGATGCTTTCTAGATATCATCCACTGGTAATTCTGGATTCTTTTCCCTCTCAGGTCCCTATCATGATAATGAAGTGATATCAATATGTACTACATGAATACTGAATGGCATAGAAGCTAAATATTTGAAGTACAAGATAAACAAGAAAGAGATAGAGACAATAATAAGGGCTCCTAATGTACCCCTTTTGGACCTTGACAAATCTAATAAAAATAAACAAGAAAAATTAAGAACCTGAAAAGAATTTTATGAAAGCTATGTTTATACCAAAATAAGGTAAAAATGGGTAAAAGACTGTGTGACACCATAAATAAATTATAAAGGGTGAAATCATAGATAAATTAATAGATCAAAAAATATTCTATCAGATCTATGGAAAGGGATACATTTATGACCAAACAAGAATTAGAAAATATTATAAATTGCAAAATGAATGATTTTGACTATATCAAATTAAGACATTTTTTGTACTAATAAAATCAATGTTGCCAAAATTAGGAAGAAAGTAGAAAGATGAGAAACAATCTTCACAACTAGGGGTTCTGGCAAATGTCTCATTCTAAAATATATAGAGAATTGCATCAAATTTATAAATTTACAAGTCATTGCCCAATTGATAAATGGTCAAGGATATGAATAGACAGTTTTCAAATGAAATTGAAGTTTTATATAATCCTATGGAAAAAAATGCTCTAAGCCATTATTGATTATAGAAATGCAAATTAAAGCAACAACTCCCAGGGTCTGTAATCACTCAACAGATTTTACCCTTTTGGGTACAAAGAAAAAGACCAAGTAGATAAAAATGTTTTTTGCCCAGATCCAAACATGCATTTGGATACCCTGTGTAAACATGCTATTCTATGTTGCAATTTGAGTAAAGTTTTGTCTAGAAGCATGTCTATATGAGACAGAACATAGAGAGACCTAGAACCAGTAAATAACACAAGAAATACAGATTGGATTGTTTTCAAAGTATTTTAGAGATCCTTTACTGACAAAAAAAAAAAAACCTGATGCACCTATCAGATTGGCCAAGATGAGAAAAAGGGAAAATGATTAAAGTTAGAGAGGTTATGGGAGGACTGGGACTGATGCATCGCTGGTGGAGTTGTGAATGGATCCAACCATCCTGGAGAGCAATATGGAAGTATGACCAAAGAGCAATAAAACTGTTCATACCCTTTGACCCAACAATTCCAATTCTAAGTCTTTCAGAAGAAATTTTAAAAAATGGGAAGTCTCACATGTTCCAAACTATTCATAGCAGCTCCTTTTGTAGTAGCAAATAATTGGAAACTGAGAGGATGCCCATCAATTGGAGAATGGCTAAAAAAGTTATGGTTCACAAATACTATAGAACATTATTTTTCTTTAAGAAAACACAAATGGTCAGACCCTAGAGAAGTATGGAATGAGTTACAGGATATGATGCTGAATAAAGGGAGCAGAACCAAGAGAACAATGTACACATTAATAACAACAATAATGGAAGCAGCCCCTCTCAACAGTTCAGAGAACTAGGACAACCATATTAGAGCAGCTATGGACAATGTTATCCCCATCCAGAGGAAGAAAAAAAGAGCAATCCTTCAGAATCTGATGAACACTTTATGAAAATTATAAAAATATTTCTTTCCTTTAATCATAATTCCTCATACCAAAAATGATTAATCTGTAAATATGTTTTATCAAAAATATGTATGTGCAATGCTAACCTGACAGTTCGCAGGGGAGGGGAGGGGGTGGGAAGGGAAGGTGGAAGGAATTTTATTACTTAAAATTATACATGTGCATATGGATGAAAATTAAATTAATCAATCAATTAATTAATTTTAAAAGCTAAATATAAAAGACCTCCATTAATTTTTGAATGTGATAGAAAGAAATTGATATATTATATATATATATATATATACATATATATATACATATATATACACACATTAAAAATGCAAAGAATTTTTACAATTTGATTATACCCACATGTGTACATGCATATGTATATACATGCATCCATATAAATGCATTAAAACTTCACAAACAAATAGAAACATGTAGGACTATTAACCATTTTTTGATCACTTGACCACAAGATGATGAAATAAGGATAATTAAGCAATGAAAAATATGTCAAAAATTTGGGTACGCAGCCAAAGAATTTCTATGGTTTTCTATTCTATTTCAAAAAAAAATTAAACCAATTAAAAAAAACAACAGATTGGACAGAAAATCTTCCTCCCACCAACCTAAAATCTTACAAAACCAACAAATTGAAAAGACAAACAATAAAAATATAAAAATTAAATGTGAAATTAATAAAATTGAGAAAAATTAAATTAAGCAAAATTACGAGATACTCTAAAAAGTAAAACCATAAGTTGATTTGATTTTTAAAATTTGAAAACCAAATAACTGGTGTCAAAAATAAAAAGAGAATTAATAAATGAATTGCAAATATTATTATAAACAATTTTGCCTATATACATCAATAAATTGAAAACTAAATTGAAATGTACTTTGGAATTCAAGTAGCAAGGCACAGAGAGAATTTGATAAATACAGATACAAAACAAAATTTATAAAAATTAAGATTTTATTTTTACCATCAGAGAAATATCACAATTGGGAAAATAAAGTTTTCATGAGTGGGTTGAAATATTATAAAAAAAGAAAATAATACCTACATTAATTTATTCAGTGCTATACTAGTACAGCTACCAAAGAACTCATTTATAGAACTACAAAAGAAAGGTAACAAAATTTAACTGGAGAAACAAAAGTTCAGGAATGTAAACAGAATAATGAGAAAAATGGGAGAAAGGTAACCTAGAAGTCTCAAACTATACCACAAAGCAGAAATAATCAAAATGATAATGATGTTTGTTACTTGGACTTGCTATTTGAATAAAGGTATTTGAAAAAAAAATTGGAGTATCATAGAAATTAAGTTTCAATCAATGAAAAAGATAATAGAATCATTACATGATATTTAAAAGCTTTTGCAAAAACAAGAGAAAGGCAACTAAGATTAAAAAGGAAAGAGTTAATTAGGGTGTGGTAAAGAGGTTTTGCAATAAGTTTCACTAATAAAGATTTTATTTCAAAGATATACAAAGCACTTATTCAAATTTATAAGAATAAGAGTCATTCTCCAAATGATAAATGGTCAAAAGTTATGATTAGGCAATTTTCTGAGGAAAAAATCAAAGTTACATATAGATGAAACATATTAAAATATTCCAAATCACTAATAATCAGATAACTGAAAATTAAAATTAACACAGGTTCTCATGCCCAATATACTGAAAAAAGTTGTATTAAAAGAAAAATGAAAAACAATGATTAAAAATCATTTTAATTTACCAATAATGGAACTGTAAATTAGTGTAGCCATTCTGAAGAATAAGAATTATAGTACAAAACTTAAATTGTGTATATTCTTTGACCCAGTCATATCAGTACTTGTAAAGAGGAAATGTGTATATATATATATATATATATATATATATATATATATATATACACACACTTGTATATTTTTTGTAGCAGTCCTTTTGGAAAAACAAAGTACCATAACACAAGAAGTTGGGGTAGAACTAAAAACATTATAATACATGCATGTGATGAAAAACAATTATGTCATATGAAATGATGGAGATGGATGCATTGTGAAATAAGTAAAACTATTAATTCAAGTTATAACAATATCACTGTTTTAAAACATTTAAGAATTTTATCTGTACAATTCTCATCCTGATTCTAGAGAACTAGTGATGAAAGGATTCCTAATTCCCCTTACTAATAGAGATGAAAAACTAAATATCTATATAACTTCCATGCTTCAATTGCCATCCCATATTGAAAGAACCTTTCCTGTGAACTTCTCACCAGCAAAAATACTAATGCCTGGCGGGTTCCACCACCCATTGGTGAGTTCCTCCTACAACCTTCACTTGGAATAACTTCTCAAGATTTCAATCCCTTTCTCCTTTTCTGACCCCTATCTTAACTCCAAACCCTGAAAATTAGTTCATTGCATTTCCTAATTCATTAGTCAAGGCTAGAAGTTAGTGAGTAAAACTTACATAGAAAAATGTTTTTGTTCCTCCACAGAAACACCAATGAATAACAATACACCTGTACAAGATATCTGTAAGAACTCTCTATATCCTTTACCACAGAGGAATAATATAAAAACTCATTATGTGACATCTGTGAAGTAAATTGAGCATTTTGGAGAAATGCTATTTTCATGTACATTGGAAATGTTATTCTTATTGAATAATCTCTGGTGTGACTTGGATTCTATAAAAAATCCTCTTGTTTTTCCTCCTTTCAGTTAATGATAAAGTGCCATTAAGACTGCAATTGAAAGGAGATTGAAAGCAGATGTGACATTAAATAGGATTTAGAACAAGAATGTTCAGGTTGCCTTCCTGAGATGAAAGATCAAAATTGGGAAAAACACATAGAGGCAAAAAGAACAATGAAAATAGTACTATGAAGGGACAAATTGTATTGATATAAATTGGCAAGGGATAATTTTTCAATAAAAATTGAAAAGTAGAAAAATGTATATTTTTATGCATAGCTCCAAGATCACATAAATGCCAAGAGACATGACAGTTGCTAAAATAAATGTGCTTTTTATGAACAGTAAAGTAGTAAAACAAGCAAAATAGATGCATAAAATGGGTAAATTTTCAGTGTATTAGTTATTGCCGCCTCTGGGCAGCCATAAATTACAAACTCATTTTTCCCCTTTTTGGGTATTCATGAATACATTTGTGAGTCTGTTCTTCCTCCTTCTTTCCTGGTGATTCTACTCTTTGCAGATTTATATGCTTCTTCAAAGTATGTAAATTAAAGGTGAACAGATTTTTGAAGGGAGAAAAAATCAGCAATATTCCAAGAAAATGTAATTTAGAACACATTTGGTGGCATAATTATCAGGCAAATATTCCTTCCTTCTGTAAACTAAACCTTCATTTTTCAACATTAAACCAAGGGTAAGATTTCATTTCACTTAATGTCTTCACACAGTATTTCCAGTAAAGTATTTCCACTTAAGAAGTACAAAAGTATAGTTTTATTTTTGTAAATGAATTACTATCTGCAAGGTATATGCTAGATTCTTGGAATACAAAGACAAGAGAGAAGGAAAGTCTCTGCCCTCAAGAATATTACATCCTAATAAAGGAAGAAAATATACAAATTGGCACTATGGAAAGGGGGAAGAGAGGAGGCAAAGGTAAGAAAATTGAGGGAGCATGATTTGGAAATGGTTAGATAGTGACATAGAAACCTGGTTCTATATTTCTAGGGGAAAGCTCATTTATCAAAGCCCAGGGAGCCTGAAAGAGAGTGAAGGTAGTTCTGGTGGAGAGGAAGGAAGGATAAGGGAAGCACAGGCTTCAAAAGGAAAAAAAAATAATTACTGAACTCTCTGCAAGCTTTATGGTATATATTAGGTATAAAATGGGGTGGAAGAAAACAAAACAAAAATCCTTCAGAAGCTGAGGAACACTACACATTAACTTTTTAAAAAAATCTTTCATGCATTTCTTTCCCTTAATCCTAATTCCTCATACCCAAAATGGCTAACCTTTAGACATACTTAATACAAATGTGTAAGTACAATATTAACCTGACTGTTCACCTCTGAGTGAAGGGGAAGGTCGGTGGGAAGGGAGGGTAGAAGGAAATTTCATAACTTAGAAATATGCATAGGCATATAGATGGATGTTAAAAAAAACTTTCATAACATGCATTTGGAGAAGCAAAACATCAATAAAAAAGAAAAAAATGGGGTGGGAGAAGCAAAATACAAGAAGCCTACTTAATAGCAAAATCTTTTTTATGTTCCCATCCAACAAAATAACATAGGAAAGAAAACTAGCTCTTGGTCAGAAAGCTTTGGTTCAAATCCTGATTACTTCCTTATTTCTGATACTTATTTCCCCATTCAAAATATCCTCATATTTTGGTTGGACTAGATGCCATCTGTTTCAAATCTAGTCTATGACCTCAACACAATACTGATGGAACGCAACATTGAAGACTGCCAAAATTGGTAGAAAGTGCAAAGATCTCTTGGTTAAACTTCTTCATGTTACTTATGAGAACAAAGAGGCTTTTCAAAGTGATATGCTTATGGTTATCAAGCAACTACGTAATTATAGTTCAAGGACTTTCAACTCCAAGTGTACTGTTTTACTACTATACCCAAAAAACACTTCTAATTCACCTGGAATGGCATATGGACTTCTAATGCAGTCTAGCTATAACCATAACCATGCACATGCCACCTGGTTTTTGTGCAGTAATGATCAAATTCACATGAGCATACTCCTGAAGAGGAAAGAATAAATACAATGCTCTTTAATCTTCTCAGGTCTAAGACCTTCTAGATCTTGGCATACAATCTTTTAAATCTTATGGGTGTCATCACGCAGTAAAAGCTTGTCAAAGGTCACGTATAGAATTTAATATTTATTTCTAATCACTATATAATCCATAATACCAAGGAGTATTAAAATAAACTATAATAATGTCTCATGAATGGACTTTGAGGGCCACAAGAGACCTATGGGCCTCAGGTTAGACACATCTAGATTGAATCTAGATGGATAGAATGGAATGTCTTATGGAATCTGATGCTGAGTGAAGGGAGAACAATGTACACATCAACAACAACATTGTGAGATGAACAAATTTGATGGAAGCAGCTCCTCTCAGCAGTTCAGAGAGCTAGAACAACTGTATTAGACCAGCTATGGACTATGTTATCCCCAACCAGAGAAAGAAGAACAAAACAAAACACACACACACACACACACACACACACACACACACACAGTCATATACATACACACACAAAAACAACCCTTCAGAATCTGATAAACACTTTATTAAAATTATCTCTTATGCATCTCTTTCCCTTAATCATAATTCCTCATGCTGAAAATAACTAATAATAATCTGCAAACATGTTAATCACAAGATGTATGTACAACGCTATCCTGCCTGTTCGCTTCTGATGGGAGAGGGATGGGAAAGGAGGTGGATGAAATTTTGTAAGTTGAAAATATGCATGTGCAAATGGATGAAAATAAATTAAAAATATCTAGATGGATAGTTATGAATATATACATTATATATATATATATATATATATATATATATATATATATTAAAGAGTCTCTAGAGAGTTAGGAACAGTAGATAAGACTACAAGACTGGAATCAGGAAGACTCACCTTCCTGAGTTCAAATCTATCTTCAGAGTCTTATGAGCTGCATGACCCTGAACAAGTCACTTAACCCTATTTGCCTCAGTTTCCTCATCTGTAAAATGAGCTAATGAAGAAAATGGCAAATCACTCCAGGATCTCTGCCAAGAAAGCCCCAAATGGAACCATGAAGAATAAGACACAAATGAAAATGACTAAACAACAACAAAAGAGAAAGATGTACTCTTCTAACCTCAACTTAGAAAAAAACAATATTCTAACTAGAAAAAATAACTCAATTAGAAAAGGAGAAATTGTTGAAGAAAAGGAATTGTGTTATTGTTAACATATTACATTGAGTTTATTTTTGATCCAGGTTCACACAGTGGGAAAAGTATCTGAGGTTGTAGTTGAACTCATGAAGATGAGTTTTTTCTCAATCTTAGCCCAGTTTCTACCCACTATAACATCTAGATACTCCATTCTAAGTAGTAAGAGGAGTAAGGAGAAAGTCATCAGTTTCAGTGTGAAAAAAATGCCTCTCTGACATATGTCAAACTTCAGGTAAGTTTGAACGGTGTTGATGCTAGCTGCCAAGAGAAAGATGGGCTTTAAAAGGGATTTATTCACCTCAAGCTGAATAGTGAAGAGGCCTGGGGGATTCTTACTGAAAGAAAGGAAATATTTTGAAAAGAAAGAGCCTGGTGTCATATTGGTTTTAAACTTCCTTGGTAACCCTCCCATTGAGAAAGAATCCCTGGCAGCTTATGTCAACTCTAGGAGATGACAGTCAATTTGAACAGCAAATGTCTGCAAGCAGCTCATAAGTGAAGCCATCTTGCACTAGATGATAACAGCTAAGATAGGGAGCAGCATGGGAAGTTTGGGATGTAGAATGTAATGTCAGCAATAGAGAGGAGGAGTAAGACTTCAGTTGAAAAAATTTCTGAGGGAAGTTTCTAAAATGAGAAGTTTCTAAAAAGCAAACATAGCAAAACATGCAAAATCCATGTTTGTTTGTTGGCTTTTTTCTCTGAATGTGAATGGCATTGTCCCTAACAGGTCTCCCAGAGTTGTCCTTGATTTCTGAACTCTGAGAGGAGCTTTGTCCAGAAAGGTTGATCATCTCCCAGTGTTGTTGTCAAAGTATACAATGTTCTCTCAATTCTGCTACCCACTCATTTGACATCTGTGGAAACTGAGGTTCAGAGAAATTAAGTGCATCATCCAAGGCTATATTGGAAATTGACAACCAGAATCTGCTCCTATATACTCTAATTCCAGATGCTCTTCTCATGCCAAATTACCACACTGCTTCTACATATACTTGTACTTCCTAACTTATGAAAACCATGAAAATACTACCATTCTTACTACTACCACTACTACTACTACTACTACTACTGCTACTACACTTGCTACCACTGTAACTATCACTAATAACATTGATTATTATATATTACCTATATCATATTGTTGGTTATATTCTAATGAAGATAATATAAACACATATATATGGCACTTCCAATTTTACAAACACTGTGTATGTATACATACATACATTCATACATATATATGTATGTCTATATTTTTATACAGACACACATAACATTTTATTTGATCAACATAACAACCCTGGGAGTTATTCTTCTTATTCCCATTTTACAAGTTAGAAACTAAGGTAGAGTGAAATTAAATGAATTGTCCATTGTCTAAGGGAGTCCGGAAAACCTGAATTCAAATGCAATTTCAGATACTTACTATCTGTGTGACCTTGGACAAATCACTTAAGCCCGTTTAACGTCAGTTCCTCATCTATAAAATGAGTCAGAGAAGAAGTGGCAACCACTCCAGTATTTTTACCAAGAAAACCCCAAATGGAGTTACAAAGAGTCGGACGCAGCTAAAACAATTGAACAAGTAAATGAGTGTCTCATAGGCAGTAGCATCTGAGACAGTTTGTACTTTGCATTTCCTGATTCTATGTCTCTACTCTATCCGTGATGCCATCTAAGTCTTTTGATAGCCAAAGGAAAAGGGTGGTACTGAGGTCCAAGGGCACTTTTATACTTCTATTGCCACATATTTTATAATAACCCAAATGGCTATGAAAAACCCCAGACTGATTTCATTAATCAGCATTCTCATTAGTCTCAGAAATCTACCAGAAATACTTGATCCAAGCCTTTAAGCCACATCACCTTCTGTCCTATTAATAGATATATGAAAAGCTGAGGAAAAGTGTGTAGAAAAAATTCTTTTGAACTTTTAACTCCTAGCTGACAGGATTTTTTTTAAAGAAACGTGTTCTCTTTGAGTAGTCTCTATAGCAGGCTCTCCCTAAGCTTCCGCTACTTCAAAGAGACTTCCTGCAGAGTGACAGACTCCTGCTCTGAAGAAGAAAGAGAGATATGAAAGCTCTTTCCAGCTTCAGGCAGCCAGGGTCCTGAACAGCTGCAGCATGTTCAAAGTCATCCTTTTTTCTTCAATGGGAACAGGCCATTTCAGTGAAATCAGAATAGGTAGAAAAGGAAAAGGCAAAGTCCTAATACTTCTTTTCCTCCCAGTGCTAGTCCCAGTTCTCCTATTCTATGTCCCCCTTTTACAAAGGGGGTGTCAGTTCTTCAATCATGGCTGCTTTTGGGGTCTTTGTGAGTTTTACTAGCAAGATCATTGTACTGACATTTGTTTCTATGCCTTATTCAAAGCTTTCCAGGTCTGACTATCTAGAAGTCAATACGTCAACAGTTATTTGGGTGTTAAACTGAAATGAGGAATGGAGAGGTCACTGAACCTAGATTCCGTCAATGTTGAAAAGCAAGGATTGGTGATGGGCCAACTCTGATCAGAATAGAGGACCAATATTGTCATATGAGGAAGACAACTGAGCCCATAATAAAATACATCGTATATATAAAATTCCATTTAGTAAGTTTTTGGACCCAGATTCTCATACTAAGTGATCCAAGATAATAATTTCATAAATTATACACTTGGGTATAAGAGCTTAAAGACTTGAGATAAATCCATAATCCTCATTGGACAAATAACCAGGATGACCAGTACTGTCTTGTGTTAAATGAATCTGGATGTACAGGTTGGGGGTACACTAGTCAGATGCAGAATGAACAGGTGTTTCTTACCTGTGAGCTCTAAAAAAGTCCGCTATATTTGAAAATCTTTCTAATTGCTTTCCATAAAAGCATATCACTTTGCTCAAAGAAGTATAGAAAGGCTTAATTTTCCAACTTTGGTTATCATTCTTTTATGGTGAAATAAATATTAATCTTTTGTGTCATAGACCCCTACTCATAATGTTTTGAAATTGATTAAACAAAATACACAGGACTAAAAAGGATAATAATATTGATATTGATAAATAGCAAAGGTAAAAAATGTATTGACCAATACCACTACATTTATCAATATATATGATAATAATATTTAAATACAGTTATAAAATATGTATTTAAAAAATAAGTTATTGACTCTACTAGGTCTCACCCTACCCTTCATCACAGGCATACCCTTGGAGCTTTTAAAAACATGACCCAAAAACACTGAACTGAATGAATAAGGAAGGGAAACTAACATCAGAGATTATGCCCAAGGAAATCAAACATGTTATCCTTGACTTTGGGTATGACCTAGAGTTATAACAGGAAAAGTTGGGCTTTTTTAAAAATTTGGTAGGTTGAATTTGACAAAAGTCACAGTGACAATTTAATCACAGAAATTCAGAGTGAGGTAACATTGATGCAACCTTTGTTTGTGTTTCCCTCTCCCACCTGAAATTTTACTCCTAATCCCTTCCTTCTTAGTGTGTTCTAGCCATTCCTTAACATCTCCCCTTCTATTGACATTAGTCCATTATTGATGTTTATGTTTCATAATGGCTCATCACATATGCATGTCTTCAATGTTGTTCGCAGCCCACAGCAGCTTCAAAATAGAATTAAATGGATTCCTTAAGCTTCATTCAAGCATCATTAGATATGGGCTGGTAGAGAGGAAAGGAAGAAATAGGTAAGCAGGAGTGAATATTTGCTTTGAAAATGTAACAACTAAGGCTAAGCTCTTGTACAGTTCAAAACACTTTCCTTCCAGTTCCAAAGAACTAGAATTGAACTACAAATCCATCAATTGAAATAATGGCTAAACAAATCCTGGCACATGAACTTAACGCATGACTGTAGTGTAAGAAATAATGAATATGATAAATTAACAGAGAAGAATGGAAAGATTGATGTAAATTGATGCAAAATAATCTTGGACAAAGAGCTAAAGTACTCTCATTAATTTTACTGGATAAACACACATAAGATTGAAAATGAATGTGGTCTGTGGTCCTGAAAGTTTCTGCCATGGTTCATACCTCATAATCTTATATCAAATTCTCAGATGGAGCTTATATCTATTCCAAACTGCACAGAATTACAGCATGGTCAATTTTCTATCATCTATCATCCAAAGAAGTAAAAGTAACAATCCAAGGCAACCTTTTGACAGTGTTCAAAAGTACAGAACATTCTGGACACAGCAGATTCAGTAACATTAGTGTCCATGGCTACTATTTAGGCAATGTTGGAAGAGTTCAAGAAATCACAAACACCCTTCAGAGCTGACTTTGGTGATTCTAGTGAAGAAGTTCCTGTGTAGATGAGCTATAGACGTCAGCAGCTGCTTTTTGCAAAATTTCATCATGCACCAAACATCACTTTTTGAGTATGTGTATGTGGAGATGCATAGAGAGCAAAATAGATAGAGACGTTATTTATGTGTATCTATTTCAAGTGGGTGAGAGTGTCTTTTGCCCAGTTATCTTAGCATCCCATGAACAGTAGAAATAATGATACCCTGCTCTGCATTCCCACATCATCAACTGCCTACTCTACATTTCAAACACATCTCCAAATCAACATGGCAAAAACTGATCTCCTCTTTTCCCTAAAAAAAAATCTTCCCCTCTTTCAAACTTTCCTACTTCCAAAAATGCCACTATGCTTCAAGTCTCCCAAATCCATAATCTTAGCATTTTCCTCAACTGTTCTGTATCATTTTGTTGTTAAATAATACTTTTTCTACCTCCAAGAACATCTTTCACATTGAACCTCTTCTATCTACTCACAAAACTGCTATTTTAGTTCAAGGCCTTATCATTTCTTTCTTAGAGTGTTGCAACAGATCCTTAATAATTTCCCATCTTCAAGATTCTTACCATTCCAATCCACTGTGCTGTCGATAAAATTTTCCCTAAGTATAGATCACTCTCCAAATTAACAAATTCATGGTTTTTAGGATAATATATAAATTCCTTTTGTTTAATGTTTAAAATCCTGTATAACCTAAGTCTAAACTATCTTTCCACAGACTTGATGGATATCAAGCTCCTTGTCATTTGGCAGTCCATGCAAACTGGCCTTCTCCTCCTCCTCTTGTTTTTTTGCTATTCATTCTTTGATTCCATTTGGGGGGTTCCTTGGCAAATATACTGACACAGTTTGATCTATTTTTCCCTGCTCATTTTACAGGAGAGGAACCTGAGGCAAACAGGATAGAGTGGCTTGCCCAGGTAAAGCCAAGGCTGGATTTGAACTCATGAAGATAAATCCTTCTCTTTCTAGCCCAGCGCTCTATCAACTGCACCATATAGCTGTCCCTTTTCTCAAATAGTAAGTTCTACTTCCGTTCCTTTTCATGAGTTACTTCACACCCCCAACACATATTCTCTCCTTCCTTCTATCATAGAGTTCTTCCTTCAGTTAAGATGCAGGTCAAATATCCACTTTTCCAGGAAGGCTTAGCTGATTTCACTCTACTTCTAACTTCCAGAGTATTCCCTCCCAAACTACTTTGTACTTAAATTTACTGTATTCATGCATTTTATATTTATTCTGCATGTACTTACATAGATGGGAGCTTCTTGGAGGTAGGAATTCTTTTATTCTATGCATATATCAGTTCAATGATTAGATCAGTATCTGCCATCCAATAAGTACACAATATAATACTTGTTGGCTGATATTTAGCTTGATCCAAATGATAAAACAGTGGACTAGACAAATGTTCACATACCTGGATTTGGTGGAATTTATATAAGCATGCACTGCTTTTGAGTACATTAGCATTACTTTAATCCAGTTGGTCCCAAACCTTAAGCTTCTGTTTGTTTACCTAACAGTCCAGCTGATCTGCCCTCTTTGCTCTCTTAGTTTCATTTGTTTCATAATCCTGCATATTAACTTGTCAATAGCAAACACAAAATGGAGTAACGGTCTTTGTGTCTGTTCTCATTAAGGTCTACTTGCTGATTTCCTAGGTGCATCTAGCATTTCCTAATGAAAGCACAAATGGTGGTGGTGACTAAAATTAATGGACACCAGACAATAATTTTTTTCCTTTTGTTCTTCTGACTGCTGATATGCTGTATTTTATTTCCTCATGATGGCTGACTATCAATCATTCATGAGTCATGCATCTTCTTCATTGATATGGCTGTCAATCATGTGACAAATGGGATGCAGAAGCCTACAGACCCAGAAGACTGTTTATTCCCAGAAGCACTGAACTCATCTGGGGTTTCATAGTCAGTAACAAGATACATTATCAAAATCCCATTTTTTTTTCTTTCTTCCCCCGATCTGGAAGACTACTGCCTACCATATCACTTTGAAAAATTTATGAGGAATTAAATGATCTGTCTCTCTGATCTGGTTGATTATAATGATTTTTTAAAATATATTTTACAAAATTTAATGAGCTTTTAATTAGCTGTCTTTAGTGACATCCATTTATCCATCATTTGGTATCCAGATTTCTATAGCTATAGTCTTAAATAGCACTTTAATACTTTTGATGAGCAATTTAAAAAAATCATGATTTAAGACATATTAATGTCTCACAGATCATAATTACCAAGAGTAGGGACATTTTGAAGGTCTTACTGCAAAATAATAATTCAATTGGATACGTACTTGTGCAAAGTATTAGATGTAGCTGTCTACATGAGATGTCAGCAGTACAAATAAAGAATGACTCCATTAAATCCACAAGTTCATTTGATTTTTTGTTAGTAGATTTAAACTGCAACATTTAAATGCTTCAGAAATTTCACAATTTAGAAATGAAATTCAAAATTCAAAAAGATATGTTTTTTCAAATTTCACATGAAAAAGTATTAGGATTAGAAGGGAAGAACAGACTTTCCTGAAAAACAATGTGACATTTCTCTGTCCTCCTGAACAATCTAGATAGAGTCCCTGAAAACCTTCCAACTGAATTAATTCATAATTAAATGGTAATACACTTTGAGACAATATAATCTCATCATTATGAACAGGTTATATTGTTTTGAAAATAGGCTTTCTTCAGAAAGGACAAAGGTGACCCAAAACATAATTCTATTTTACATAATCCCTTTTAAACTTGAACTCTGAAACAGGTAAAAAAAGAAGCACCTTGCAAGATGAAGCAATATTGACAAATAGTATTTGGACATAATCTCTTTAAAGCAATACTCAATTTTGTGGAGAGCTGCTTAAGTTGAAATGGAGGTTGATAAGGAAACCTCATCAATTTCCAAGAAGAGATTAAATAGAAGGAAATAAGGCTTTTCTGGATAGGCAATTCCAGGAGGTCTAACCTTTGGCCAGTAAATGCAGAGTAACTGACCATTCATGTAAACTATAATTCTTTACAAGGCAAAGAATACAGATATACTAAGCTTTATCTACCTCTTTCTAGAATGCACAATCTTAACAGGCTCAAAAATATCTAAGTGTCTTGATTTGTATCATTTAAATAAGAAATAGGAGAAATCTGCTGGTCCAATCACAAGTCTAATGTCACTATGTTCAAAATTTTGCATTGAACCTGAACTTGCCATATTCAAATGTGCCTTACTCAATTAAACATTATTTGATACAGTTCGACCAAATAGTTTTAAAAGCCTTACATTATCACAAATGATATATATATATGAACCTTCTACTTCACAGTATGTTAATTCCTGATAACTATTTCTCAGTTCTTTGCTCTCTTCATTCTCTTCTTTCTCCTTCCCTGATTGTCTTTTTTAATTTTTCCTTCTTTCTTTCTCCCATTCATTTTATTCTTTCTATAAACTAGAAACACTGCTTTAAATGTTAGATATATTTTAATTTTACATACCATGATTTTAATCCAAAATATAATATTTAATAATTTCAAATGCTAAAAAACAGAAGTAAGCATTTTTTTATTTCCATGTAACCCTGGATTTTCCTTCACATTAGTCTCTGTGAAATTCAAAAGAAAATGACTTTTCTACCTATAAGGAATTAAAATCAATTTAATGTTTGTCAGGTGATTTGCTTTGTACGTCTGAAAAAGTCATTAAAACATTTTGTGTCCTCATATTTCCCATAGACAATTTAAGATTTCCAAACATTTAAAATTAGGTTGTTAGGCTTAAACGAGAGGCTAGCTAATGCATTTTTCCCCTCTGTGTTATGAAACATTCTTTATCAAAGGTAAATTAGAATGCTCTCCTCATCTAAGAGACACCAGCTGATTGAAGTACTGAAATGGGCCACAAAATGACCCTATTAATTGAAAGTCATTACTAAGAGCAGCAGGGGAGTTCACATGGTGAATAGCTAGAGTTTAAATGGATCAGAAATCCCAATGAAGCCCAGAGAGATTTCTCTGAGAATCTAGTGATAGCAAAGGAAACTGCTGATTAAGCAATTTTATTATTTTTGGTTTTACTTTTATTTTGTTTTAATAGTTGTGCACACACTCAAGGAAAAGAATGAATAAATTCAATTTAACCAGTGCAAGTCTATATACCATGTGCTTGGGTTATCAAGACAGAAACTAAAAGTTGTCCCTGCAACTTAGTAGTCAGAGAATGTGTGATATTTAAGTTGTCTGGATTCCATAATATGGAAGCTTGCACATTCAGCAATAATTTTCCAATCCAATTAAAATAATGAAAGATCGTCTGATACCATGGAACTGGTCCCCTTTTAGGTGCTAAGCTTTCAAATGCTTTCAACTTATTATCATGTGGCTTTATCTCAAGAACCTTTACCAATTTGGTCATTCTCTTGTTTTTCTCAATAGTTTATCATTGGCCTTCTTAAATATGGTCCCCATCACTGAATGTGGCATTTTCCTCTGCCAAAAATGTATAATAAATCTGACTTTATTTAATCATCAGCATATTGATAAGTATTTCTTTAGTGACTAATATGTTCTAAACACTGGGTAAAACACTGTGAAGATATGAAGAAAGGCGAAGTTACTCATTGGTACAATGGATAGAGTGCTATAACTAAAATTAGGAATATTTATCTTCCTGAGTTCAAATTTGGTTCAGATAGTTACTAGCTATAAGATCCTCCACAAGTCATTTAACTATTTGCCTCAGTTTCTTCATCTGTAAAATGAGCTGTAGAAAGAAATGGCAAACCACTCCATGATGCTTGCTGAGAAAACCTCAAAGGGGGTAAGGAAGAGTCAGACACAACTGAAAAAGACTAAGCTACATCATTGCCCAACCTCCAAAAGATCGCAATCAAATGGAAAAAAAGAGGTTAATCGATTAGAGCTAGACAGGATTTCAAAAGCAATTGAGCCCAAACCCCATATTTTACAGTTGAGGAAACTGAAAACTCTCGATGTTAAATGACTTATACAAATTCACATTTCTTTAAATGTAAAGGAAATAGATTGTCCTTAAACAATCATGGGGGATGGGGGGCAGAGGAATGAAGGGGGGGCAGAGGAATGAAGGGGGGGCAGAGGAATGAAGGGGGGGCAGAGGAATGAAGGGGGGGCAGAGGAATGAAGGGGGGGGTATGTCTCTTTCTTAGTCACAGCTGGCAAGATTCTTGACACAGTCCTTTTCCTTAATAGGTTGCTCCTTTACCTGGAAGATGGTCATCTACCTGAGAGACAATGTGGCTTCAGAAAGGCTGAGGAAAGATGGATATGGCATTTGCTGCTCAACAACTCCATTAGGAGCAGAACAAAGATCTGCACAAAATGAGTGCAGATCTGACCAAAGCCCTTGATGCTGTCAATCATAATGACTTTTGGAAAAATTATATCAAAATGTGATTGCCCAGAGAAGTTCATCAGTATTGTACATTAATTTCAAGACAATATTCTTACGTATGCTCTTTTGAGCTTCATGCTTTCAGTCCTTCAGTGAAGACAAATGCAGCATTAAGGTCAGCTACTACCTTAATAGTAACTTCTTCAGCTTGAAAGGCTTCAAGCCAGAAGCAAAGTGGAGGGAGTGTTGGCACATGAGTTTTTGATTACAGATGATTATGTTCTCAATGCAGGTTCTGAAGCTGAGATACAACAAAGGATGGATCGATTCTCTGCTACTTGTGCTCATTTTGCCTAACAGTCAGCACCAGGAAAACACACTTGCTCCATCAACCAACATAACATTCACATGTGAAATCAAATGGAGAAGTGTTGAATACTGTAGATGAGTTCACATATGTGGTATCATAATTGCCAGACATGTACATATTGATAATGAGGTTGACACACACATTGCCAGAGCTAACTCAGTGTTTGAAAGGCTCTGAGAGAAAGTGGTGGGGGGAAGAATATCAGAATGACTATCAAACTTAAGATCTAACTGTGGGATGCCTGGATAGTCTACCTAACCTAGACAGTCTACCAGTACCATGGCAGGAAACTGAATCTCTTTCATTTAAATTCTCAAGATCACCTGGCAGGAAAAGACACCAGATTTCTGGAACTAATCTGCCAAACATTCAAACTCTATTACAGAGAATCTAACCACAATGGGATGGGCATATAGTTCAAATGCTATATGTATGCTTGCCAAAAAAGATTATTTTATGGAGAATGCACATAGGGCAGACATTCATATTGTGGTCAGAAAAAGTGATACTAGAACACTCTGAAAGTCTCTTAAGAAGTGTGGGATTGTCTGACATGGGAGACACTGGCACAAGATTGCCCAGCAAGACCAATCCATCATCAATGTTTTGCTCTATGAACACAGTAGAAAATGCATAAATTTAGAGAATCCACCCCAAATGCTCACATGGGCTATTTGTGCTGAACCTGTGGTAGAACATTCCAAATACTTATTGGTCTGATCAGTCATAATCAGATACATTAATTTGATTCTAACATAGTGATATAATTTTGGTGTTCTTCTTGCATAAAGGGTCTTTCTGATTCTAAGTACAGCACTACTATTGCAAGGCAAAGGATTCCCATTTTTTAAAGCTTCCTGGTCCCATGAAGTCCCAGAAAAAAATAAAGATATGCCTTAAACTTTTGTGAACTGATACAAAATGAGGTGAGAAGAACCAGGAGAACATTGTACATAGTAACAACAATATTATAAAGATGTTCAACTGTAAGAGACTTAGTTATTCTAAGCAATACAATTATACAAGACAATTCCAAAGGATACATACTGAAAAATTTTATCTACCTCCAGAAAAAGAATTAATAGAGTCTGAATAGAGACTCAATCATTTTTTCATTTTATTTTTCTTGCTTTTTTTCCCAATGTGGCTTGTTTGGAAATGTGTTTTACATGATTTCATTTCATATGTGTACTTGATATCATAATCCTTGCCTTCATAATGATGGGACCAGGGTGAGAGACAGAATTCAGAATTCAATTTTAAAAATTAATTTTAAAAACAAATAATATTTTTTTAAAAAAATAAAAAGGGAGGGGCAAGCTAGGTGGCACAATGCACCAGCACTGGAGTCAGGAAGACCTGAATTCAAATTTGACCTCAGACACTCAATAGTTATCTAGCTGTGTGACCTTGGGCAAGTCACACAATCCCAATGCCTTGCAAAAAAATAAAAATAAAATACAAGGGGATATTTATATATTCATGTCTACATTTGTTGTTCAATAGTTTTCAGTTGTTTCTGATCCTTCCAAAACACATTGGGGATTGTCTTGGCAGAGATACTAAGTTGAGAGTATTAAGTGATTTGCCCAGGGTCACATAGCCATTTTGTCTGAGACTAGACTTTAACTCAGTAAGATAAATCTTTCTGATTCCAGGTCTAGTACTTTTAACTACTGCACAACCTAGCTATCTCACATGTTTACATAGAGAGTCCCAAACAAGTAGTTGCTAAAAATGGATTTACTAGATGAACTCTGAAGTATAAAATGTAACTTCCCATACAATTTTAGAATATTAGAATAAAAATTGAATTTAAGGACCATCTAGTCTGATTTTGTGGTATAACAAAGCTATACAGCTAGATATGTAGCCAAGAAAAACCCTGTTCAAATTTTGTCTCTGACACTTGGTAATTGTGTGACTCCTAGGCAAGTCAGTTTCCTCATAGACAGTGGGAATGATAATAGCTACGTCACAGTCTTGTTGTGATGATTAAATGAAATAATGAATTAAATATTTAGTAAGTATTTAACATGCAACAGGTATTGTGTTGTGCCCTGAGAATAAAACAATAAAAACGAAATAATCCCTGAAAAAAAAGGAAAGAAAAAAAGTGCGGATAACCTTCCTCATCAAGACAACTGACAGGAACAGCAATCTTCCTGATCCTACAGATCAACAAACTTGCTTTTCTGATTATTTTCCAATTCCATTTAATCCAATCCACCTTTATTAAGGGCCAAGGATATAGGCTCATGCCACCACTTCTAAGAATGTTTTTTGTTTCTATTAATCATAATTCTAACTTCATCTGACTACTTCTCATATCATTCTGCAAAGGAAACTCCAGTTCTATACCTATAACAAACAGATATAATTTTTCTATATATGCCACAAAAAATTCTCATGAAAGTCAAAATCCAAAGAAAGCTAAAATATTCTCTCATTCTCTCTCTCTCTCTCTCTCTCTCTCTCTGCCCCCCCGTGTTTTAGTATATGTGTGTATTAATTTTACTCTCTTATTTTTAGTATACCTACCCTAACAAATTAGGAATTTGGCATAGGAGAGAATGTTTTGCTTATATTCCAATGTATGACTGATTGATGTTTGGTTTGTATTTTAACTGACAAAACAGAACAAAAAGAATAGTGAAGGTATATAGAGTGTGCCAAATAAACATTTATTGGTAAATGTAGGCTCTTTGATGGAATACAGAAAAACTTATTATTGAGTTTAATGAAAATGGCATTGAGAATATTTACGAATTTGGTGGTCCATCTATTGAGGCTTGATGTGGTTTTTCATATACAAATCTGGCTTGGAAATGTCCTAAACTACTTTGAGCATATCAGGTCAGGAATGGATCCGATTGCTCCTTGCAATATGACTGAATCCAATTCTAAAACTCTTTCCTCATACATACATACAGATAGGTTTGCCCAGGGAGGCAGAATGAATTGTTCACCATGCATGCATTTGATACCAACTATGAGCCATCAATTGTTTAAGTCACTGAGAAAATGTATACAAAAAATTGAGATGGTCTGTGTCCTCAGAGTTTACCTTTTTTAAAAAGATATGTTCACAGTTAACTAAATGTAGGTTATTTTAAAAAATAAATAAATAAATAAATAAATGATAGATTTTTTTTGCAGGGAGGAACCCTAAGGCGGGGGGGGGGGGGGTGATGAATCAGGAAAGACGTCTTGAAGGAAGTAAAAGTAGAACTGAGCCCAGGGTGAAGGTAAGAATGGAAAGTACTGTCATCATGTTGGATATGGTTGTTGTATGAATACAGCAAAGGAGACAGAGGCAAGAAATGTTAAGAAGGTGAAATTCATACAACATGGCAGCTGATATTAAAGTACAGTGCAGGGGCAGCTAGGTGACATAGTGGATAAAGCACCGGCCCTGGAGTCAGGAGTACCTGGGTTCAAATCCAGTCTCAGATATTTAATAATTACCTAGCTGTGTGGCCTTAGGCAAGCCACTTAACCCTGTTTGCCTTGCAAAAACCTAAATAAGCAAATAAATAAATAAATAGATAGATAGATAGATAGATAGATAGATAAAGTACAGCGTAGTGAGAAAAAAAGTGAAAAGTAACATGGGTGACTAAAATAAAAGTGATATGAGTGCTTGAAAGAGAGTGAAAAATAGGAAAAGGGGTGAGTTTAGAAGAAAAGACAATGAGTTCTATTTTGGATATGGTGAATCCAAGTAAAGAGAATCCAGATGAAAGTTCTTCATCAGATAGTAATGAAAGGCAAACTCTTGAGAGAGACCCTTAAACTGTCTTTATATTTTATATTTAAATATAAATATGGAAGTCTAAAAATTTTATTAACAGGCAAATATTTCTAGATTGTCACTTCTCTCCATGTGGAAAATAAGGGTCAGACTATGATTCTAATATTCATTCCACTTATGACTCTACTCAAAATAAGCCTGTTGTTCTGTGGTAGTGATGGTGATGGTGGTGTTGACAGCAGTTGCTGTTGTTCATTTTAGGGGGTGAGTTCTCAAAATGGACCATAGAATATCAACAATAGATTCAATGAAATAAATGAAACAGAATTATTTCCAGATAATTTGCACCCCTTTTCTTCTAAAATCATTTCCCATTATTATCAGTCTTATTGGCACTATTGTCTCAGTTCAATAAGATCTGAAAGGAATGTGCAAAACAATTCTCATTTTTTTAACCAACACTACAAATCCAGTAGACTTCAATTTCTTTATTTTACTAGTTCAAATGCTAGCAGGTCTGTTTCTAAGATCTGTAGTGCTACTGTGTTTTGTTGTTATTGTGTGTTTTTTTAATATACATCTACATTTTGTGTATCTGTGTTCAGGCTCCTCATTGGATGTCATTACACTTCTGCTGACCTCAATTTTAAGGAGCCCTTTTTTCCTTTTTCTTTTCTATTGTATTACACATTGACATTAACTCATTTTAATGACTGCTTAAAAATGTATAAACTGCTGCCAGATGACAGGCTCATTACCTGCTTTATATATAAAATTGAGAGGTTTTTTATTATTATTTTTGAAGAATTCTGCAAAATCAGGAAACAATTCATATAAAAGTCTTCCTAATTCTTTGTGTTTCTCATAAAAATATATTTCAAATACAAAAATTATTACAAATATTTAATAAAGCTGACTTTGGAAGATATGAGTATAAATAGATTTTCCACACATCTGATTTAAAGAAAAAGTATAAAGTCCAATAATTATACACTTCGCCATCTTTTGATTTCTTTCAGAAATAACAAAAGGAAAAGAAAAACTATGTATACTGTCTACTTCTAACAGAAATTCCAATCCTTACATTAAAGGCAGTAACTATTGTTATAATGTCTGTCATTAATCATTCAAAACTTTCTTTTGTTAAAGTCCAAAAAGAATAATCAATCAATTTTAGGAGTGTTGGTGTACTTGGTTTACTAGTCCCACTATACAATATTCTTTTATTGACAAATGATTAGCTTAATTCTTCACTTGAATTCACAGCAAGAACTAGAGAATCACACTATCATCACGGAGAAGAGTTTCTTAATTCAATTCCCCATATATTTACTAAGCATCTACTTCATAAAAGCCTCTCTCTACAAGTATTTCTTGTACTGTCCTTCTTCCCTTTAAACTAGATGTTATAGTCTGCAGCAAACTCACCATTTTCTTGACATAGCCTCTCATACATTTGAATGGATCTTTAATCACATAAAAGGCAGTGTTGGAGTCAATTGCGTATATTATATATTTGTATACTATATATGCATATATTATTATGCATATATATTACAATTTATCTAAATCTGCCTGTTCTTTGATTTTGTTCCACCACCCATATATTTTTGGGGTAGGATTTGGGGATCATTATAATGCTACGGAAATCTTTCTTTTGACAAAACATGCAGCTTTATCAGATTAAAATCGAATTGGGAAAACTATCCCTCCATGATCCTTCTCCCTTGCCATGTAGCCAACTCTTTTTCTTCTAGAAGTATGCACTTTTATGACAATATTTCATTCCAGATTTGTTCCCTAAGATCTTTGATATGTTGTAAGTTCCTCATATCTGCCATTAACTTCTCCATTATCCTTGGAGCAATATTTTTTTTTCATTCTTTGTACAATTAAATGCTTCCTCATTGATTTTTTTATAAAAAATACTATAATACTAATATTAATAACATGAGAATTAATTTTCATGAGATTTGAAATCTTTAGAAGAGTTCTGAAGTTTCATAAAGGTAGTATAAGCCTATTCTACTCTTCTTCATATATATTATATATATACATATATATATATATATCCATATATGTCATTTTTTTTTATTGGCAGTTATTTAGACCTGTGATTTCACTAAACTTTGGAATTTCAAGTGAAAAAGCAGTCTCTTACCAATGATGCAGCTTGGTTACTTTTCTGAACTTTATGGGTTTGAAGAGTTCTTTGAGACCCCTGAAAAGTTGAGGGATTTGGCCAGGGTCACACAGTTCATATGAGTAAGAGGGGAGTTTTGAATCCAAGTCTTGGCTTTAGGAACAGTCCTATACCTGCCCCATGTTTATATTTCCTTATACTTACATGAAATCATTCTTCTTTGCTATATTTAATGCTAATTTCTCACTTGCATTATAATTTGTACTTCAGCAAAATATTTTTGGTTTGTTGCTATTGTTTGCTCAGCTCTAACAGGAACCAGTATTGTAAGAATACTAAATTTGGAGATAGAAATCCTGGATCCAAATCCTGGCTTTGCCATTAACTCCCTATGTGACTAACCTTGAAAGTCACTTAACATCTATGGATCTCAGTTCCCTCATCTTAAAATGAAAGGTCTGGACAAGGTGACCTATGAAGGCCCCTTTCAGTTCTAAATCTATGATCTTTTGAGCTCTTCAATTTCCCAAGGTCATTCAATTCATATTCAATTTTCCAGAGTGTTGACCTACCATGGTCTCATCTGAAATTCTAATATTCTTCCCTTCCCTTCTGTCATGTAGGCCAGTGATGTCAAACTCAAATAGAAATTGGGGTCACTAATCCATCCATGAGGATCCCAATGGGCTGATTATTCACTTAGTTTTGAAATATAATTATCTATGTTTTATTGGATTTTTATTTATTTTGTTAAATATTTCCCAATTAGATTTTAATTTGATTCAGCTGCATGTTGAGACCTCTCACCTAGACTATTAAGGGAAAATAATTTGGGTTCAGAAAACAAACTGTATAATACCATTTATTATTTTTCCATAGGTATAGCACTGACCTTGAATAAATTCTCTAATCTTGGCATGACTGCAAGAAGAAATTTGATGAAAATCAAGAGAATCTCTAAGAATTCCTTCCCTTCCTCTATGAAATCTATTACTTCTTAATTGATTAGATTAGTTTAATATGGTTTTTTCTTTAATAAGTGCCAGTTAATGTCTGGTTCAAGTTTTTTTTTAATACAGATCAGAAAGATACATACTAATATATATTAATTGGATTACCATTTTCTTGTAATATTCATCTATTCCCCTGAAAAGGTTTCTGATTTTTTCTGTTTCTTTTTCTTTCTAGAATGTTTTTGCTCACTTAACTCACCCAACCCTATATAAAAATATGTAGATCATAACAAATTACTTAGACTAGCAATCACGAGTTACATAACTGGATATAGTAATTACTTTCAAAAGATTTTCAAAAAAACCAAATTTTTTGAAAACTAATTTTTAATTATGGGTAAAAAAAAGAAATGGAAAAAGGAAAAATATTTATGGTAGCTCTTTTTTGACGGCAAAGAATTGGAAATTGAGGGGATGTCCATCAATTGGGGAATTGCGGAATATGCTGTGGGAAATGATTATGATGGAATACACAGAAAAACATAGAAAGACTTACATGTGCTCATACAGAATGAAATGTACTCTGCACAAAGTAACATCAAAGTTGTAAGATGGTCAGCTGTGACTTGAATAATCTCAGCGATACAATGACCCCAGACAAATCTATAGGAATTATGATGAAAAATGCCATTCATACCTAGAAAAAGAACTGATTATGTGTGAATACAGATGGAAGCATCCCACTTTTTTTAACTTTATTTTTCTTTAAAAAAATTTTGTCTATGTTCTCTTTCACCACGTGACTAATACGGAAATGTTTTACATAAATACCCCTGTGTGGCATATATCAAATTGCATATCTTCTTAATGAGAGAGTGCAGAGAAAGAAAGGCAGAGAATTTGGAACTCAAAGTTTAAAAAAAAAAACAAATGTTAAAATTGTTTTTATGGGTAACTAGGGAAAGATAAAACATTAAATTATTTTTTTAAAAAAAGAAACAAAGAATTATCAGAAAGAAGAAACTTACAAATTAAAAGAAAAACTTTCTCTGTATCAGCAGACAAGATCAACATCTACCTGATGAGAATTTTCCAAAGATACTCATTGTCTTCATCAATTGTTCTATCCAGTGATTCTGAAATTAGGCAATGAGGAAGAAAGGAAAGAAATCAAGAATAGATGGAGTGGAAAAACTCCAGCTGTTCTTATTCATCTCTCAAATGATCTTTAAATCTGACCAGCCCGTCTTCTCTTTCAACATTCATTTTATTGATGACATCTTTTATTCCTTTTCTATTTATTGATATTTATATATTTATTGTTTTATATGTTGCAACTTATACTTCTGTTCTATGCACCTTTCTATTGTCCTCTCTAGGATAGCATTTTTTTTCCTCCAGGGACTTTTGTGTTTCATGTCCTGACGATACCTAACACCAGTAGAATGTTAGTGCTTTTATTGGTTGTTTCTGGGAGGCCTGAGGTGATCAAAATGGTCCCATTTAATAACATATCAAATTACTCAGCTATTAGAACTCTATGTCACAGGAAAAGAGGATGAATAGCACTGTTATCTGTTACCAATGCAATTCAAGCAGACTACATGGACAAGGAATGCTCATTTAAGGAGAGAAATCAGGGTCAATGCTTCTAGAGGAAACAGAGTTGTAAGAAATTCAGATTGGAATTTGGGGTTTGGAGAGTTATGATGATGCTCCAGAAGGAGACATGACTGTGTTTCAAAAAATGTAGATTTTGGTACATGAATAAGTGAATAAATGTAGATTATTGTACATGGCAAAAAATAAGACATTCCCTGAAAGTAAACCCTAATGCATCTTTTGGAGCAAAAGTTAACATAAGAACTAGTATTATTTTCAGGAAAATATAGCATATGGTAGAAAAATTTTATAGGTTTTTCAGCCAAATGTATCTTTGGACCTATTACATTTTTTCATCTAAGTGATCTCTCTAATGAGAATAATCAGACCAAGATCTTGAGTTGAAGTTCTCATTCAGGATATTCTGCACTATTCCAGATTTTAAGATCACCAATGCAAAAATCATCTACCAATACAAACTTCTTGTTACATAGGAAATTCCCTTTTAATTTGAACTCTTTACTGAATCTCTTCCCTAACATTGAACACTTTGGGGGAAAACTCACATGCCCTGCTATTCTTTACCTGACATTTACAATCACAGGGTCATTCATTAGATTTATTTCTTGTGAAGAACGATTATGTTTTAAAATTTCAAGATACTTCTTTGGAAAATGGGCTTTAGGAAACAGTTTCATGGTACTGAATCAATATATTTTATGATCAATAAATAATAAACACAATTCCCTATATCTTTCAGTTAATTGGGAAATGGTAACGATGTGGTCCATTGTTGAATATCATTTACAGATGCCCTGCTATTGCTTTTCATCAGAGAAGAGTAATCTTGAAAGATCCAAGGCATAGCAATATGCAGAGCATGCAAAGAAAAGGGAATAGTTATATAATGTATCACTGAGGTTGCAAACATTTACCCATTACTTAAAAAGACATGCTCATGTGGGCAGAATTTTATATATGTATATATATAAAATTCAAAACAAACTAGATGATGAATTCCTGTATTACAAACAAAAATCCAAAATACATTTGAGCATTTAGCAAAGAAAATCATATTAAAACTGGAGCAGAATCACACAAAAAACAAATTCTTTTGTACTGTATTCATTTTCTTCACTCTATATTTCCTAATCAGTTCCTGTCCTTATATCCTTGGTATCTAGAATAATGATTAGCCTAATCAGCTGAATATGATACTAACAGATTAAAAAAAATTAAGGATAATGTCTTTAATAGATGTGATATCAGCAAAATACTCAACTTTCTATCTACATAGAACAAGTCCATAGAATACAGAGAATTAGTAGAATAAATTAAGATCATTTTGGGTAAAGACATATGGTGTGTTCTTCCCCAAAACTCTATGAGTGACCCTCTTGCAGATTTTTATTAAACACATTGATACTCCAACTCAGAGTTGATTCTGTGCCTTTGAAGAGAATGTCCTCTGTTCCCAAAATGATCTCCCTGCCTTTTAAAGTCAATTTACTTCAAGATTCAACTCAGGTACCGCCTTAAACAAGAAGCCATCCCTCATCGCACTGCAGCTAGCATCCTCCTTACCAAAACAATCATGTATTTACATGCATATGCATATTTACATTTGCATATGCTGAACTATATTGTCTATGGGATTTTCTTGATAAAGATATTGGATGTTCATCATATTCTTCTCCAGTGGATTAAGCAATTCAGAAGTTAATTGATTTAGGGTAATGAAGTTAGAAAGCGTCTGAGATCACATCGAACACAGGTCTTCCTGTCTCCAGGTCTAATGCTCTATCCACTGAGTCATCTAGCTGCTCTATATTATCAAGCTTTAGCTACAGGAAAAAGGGACTAGATATATCACATTTTCATTGATATGGGATACATGGACAAGAGAAAATTCTATGAACGAAGACTAGAATTTTCTCTGAAACTTAAAGGTTTTGCAATTTGCCTAGAGCACCCTGAAATGTTAACTGTCTTGCCTATCACACATTCAACGCAATCAACAACAGGTACGAATTCTACTCAGGTTTTTCTGACTTCATCACCCATTCTGTATCTATTATATCCCAATGCTTCTTTATGGAATTCTAAAAAGTAAAAATATCACTCTAATTTCTTTACCTTCCCTTTAACTCATTATGGATCGCTCAACTATAATCAAGTCTACTAAAGTAAATCAACATATAGGGTTTATCTAGGTCAATGGTTCCCATTGTGTGGATCTTGGAATGATCTATGGGCTCAATAAATGTTACACCTTTGTCTTCTTTCCACTTTCTAGACTCCTTAACTTTCTTCCTAGGACATTTCAAGTACCCCCTCTTTTTGGACACCTTTCCTGATTTCCCCTATCCTAGGCAGTACAAAATAATCTCCATTTTGTTTTTGTTCTCACTGTATTAATTTTCTACAATCGATATTTCCTAATCTATGTACCTGTTGTATTGCCCCATAGGAATCAAGTTCCTGGAAGACAGAGACTGTTTAGATTTTGTCCTTGTATCCCTGATATCTAGAATAATGAATAGCATAAATTAAGTAGTCCCTGAATAAATGTTTGAGGGATTGGAACTCCATTGGAAATTTATTCAGCAAGCATTGTTATTTTAGTCTTTACTTGGCTATATAAAATATTCAGTGCAACCCATTACAAACACACCTTTTTGAAACTGAATAAGGTCATACACACACACACACACACACATACACACACACATATATATATATATATATATATATATATATATATATATATATATATATATGAGGGTATAATATATAACTTATTCAAATATATGCAGATACCACTGTTAGTATCAAAATATAAATTAATTGTTATTTCCCCCCAACCAAGGAATGCTAATAGTATCTTGTTTCAGTGCAGAAACCACAATTATTTTTATTGTGATCTCTTTTAAATATTTGACATGAACACTGAAATACAATGTGTCTAAATTCCTCTTAAAATTATATTTCTTGTTTCCTTTGGTCACATTGTAGAAATGATTATACCAGCTCTTTTATTTGTTTCCTCAAGGAGAAAATGTGAGAAATTCTTCCTTTCTGCTACAACTTCCTTCTAACTTCTGGTTTCCATTGTGGCATGAATATTGGGATTGGCATAATTCAGTTCCTTTAATAGTTAATTAATCAATGGAGAAGTAGCTGACATTTTTACTACAAATAACCAAATTTATGCTTACAGATGGTCAAATAACTGCATGATTATTTTTCATAATATTTTATTTTTCAAAATTTCAAATAAAAACAAATATTCTTTTTATTGAGTTTTAAATTCTTTCCTTCCTCTTTCCCCTTTCCTGAGATAAATAATTTTATATGGGTTATATGTATGTAATCACGCAAAACAGATATCCATAAACATGTTGTGAAAACACAGGCCAAGGGGAAAAAAATAATATGGCTCTATCTACATTGGACTCCATTAATATTTTATCACAAGTCCTTTGAAATTGTATTAGATCATTGTATTACTGAAAATAGCTAAGTAATTCACAATTATTTTTATAGAATAATAATACTTCATTCAAACAGCATCAGCTTGAAACTATTTATAAATCATTGGCCATGGAAACCATTATTAACAATAAATATATAAAGGATAATATTAAATAATGTGCCATTTTCTATAGTGGTGGGAAGCCAAGGGTCAGTTTTGCACCTGAGAGCACCCATAGACTTTTTTTAAAACAAAATTATTTTTTGTTTTTCCAATTATGTGCTTTGGTATTTTTCAATATTCATCCATTTGCAAATTTATGTTACACATTTTTCTACCACCTACCTCCCCCCCCTCATTGGCACCAAATAGTCTGGTAAAAGTTGCTCATGTACATTTTTGTTTAACCTATTTACATATTAGTCTTTTGAGTAAGAGGAATTACATCTAAAGAAAAAGAAAGAAAATCATAAGATTGGAAGGAAAACCATAAAAGAAGTTTTTAAAAAGTGAACACAGTATACATTCACATTCCATGGTTTTGTTTTGTTGGTGTTTTTCCCCCTCTGGCTGTGGATGGCATTGTCTATGTAGTGTATACAATGTTCTCTTGTTTCTGGTTCCCTTCACTCAGGATCAAGTTCCTGTAATTCATTTCATGTTTCTCTAAAGTCCAACCACTCATAGTTTCTTATAGAAAAATAATATCCCATAACATTCATATGCCATAACCTGTTCAGCCTTTTCCCAACTGATGAAGTAAGCCATTCACAATTAATTGTACATTATTGCTGTTACTGTGTACAATGTTTTCCTGCTTTTGTTCAATTCATTTTGTGACAGTTCAGGTAAATCTTTCTAGGTTATTCTGAGTCTTCTGTCTTATCTCTTTATTGTCACTTTAACACCAACCAGAGGAGCTATTTTGGTTGCCTTCATCAAAGAATCCATAAAAGATTATTAGTGATGAGCACCTTTGTTTCCCTATCTTCATATTGTTAAATAGACACAATATGGGTCTGAGACTGTGCTCAAACATCTTCTAGAACAGCAAAATCTGCCTAAGCTGGTAATCTATGAGATTGGACATGAGGAAATCAGTATCAGCCAAATGATAGAAAATGGTATTAGAGTAGGATTTTTTTTGTATTAGCATAATAATACAAATCAGTTGATCAGATTCCTAATTAACTAATTTGGCAATCTTGGAAAGTCAGTTCCAAGCAGGGTCCAAAAGCAATGAAATATCAACCACTAGGCTTTCTCTGATGGGTCATCATAGAAAAGGTAAGGCTTATAAAGAATTTATGAGAAGATCAGAACTAAGGATATGGAGTAAAGTATGGATGTATGAATATGGGGTAAAAAAGAAGAAAGCCCCATATTAAAGATAGAAAGAAGAAATAACAAGGGCACAGAGATTCTGCTATGAGGAGAATTACTAGCAATAAATAAACTTTGTTTACTCTCCAATGTGTCTATTAATTGTCTTTAATTTTATTTCTGGTTTGTCTTACTATATTTCAATAAAGTTATAATTATTATTACCTGATATTTTATATGCATTAATAACATAGTATTTACTATATGTATGTATATATATATGTATATATATATATATATATATATATATATATATATATATATATTTAAGGTTTTCCTATTAGGGTCACATAAAAACAAAAGGAAAAGAAAAAGTGATAGAAACCATAGAAAATTTTAATGAAAAACAATAAAGAAATAGGATATATTTCATTATAGGATACAGCTAAAGTAGTTCTGAGAAGATTGATATCTCTAAATTCCATCATCAATAAAATAAAGAACAAATCAACAAATTAGATTTTACAATTGAGAAATTCAAACAAATAAAAATCATCTAAATAAAATAATAAAGCATAAATTCTGAAAATTAAAAGGGTTAATGAAACTGGACACAAAAACATTGAATTAATAAATAAAACTAGGACCTCCAAAAAAGAATAAAATAGATAAAGTTAGCTAATCCGATTTTTCTAAAAAAGAAAAATTTTTTATAAAAATGAAAACAGAGGATGTCTAACTATTAAAAGGGAAATGAGTTGTAGTAATATTTAAAAATACATAAACAAAAGAAGAAATGAACTAAGTAACTCAAATTGAATAATCAACAAATGAACTCCAGAACCAGTTAGATTTGCAAGTGAATATTATGCAAAATTCAAATAAAATTAATTCCAGTATTAAACTATTATCAATTATAGAAAGACGAGCTGATTTTTTTCCCCTCTTCTAAAATGTGATTTATTAAATAGGATGATTTTCTGGGAGGGATACAACAACTTGGAAGAACACTTGGCATAATTACAATGATACAAAAAGAAGACAATCAATAAAAACAATTTAAAAAGAGGTACCTCTCTTTCTATGACATAGCTGTAATCTTAATACATAAACTAGGGAGAGACAAAGAAGAAAAAGAAAACTACAAAAATTCGGATGAATGTAAAAATGTCAAATGAAATATCAATAAGAAAGCTGTAACAACATATTAGTAAAAGTATATACTGCAATCATGTTGGGTTTCAAACAGAAATAAGAAATTAGAACAATAAAAGAAAGACTATAAATATAAACGACCACATTTTTAAAATATCTGAATATAGCTAGATCCAACTCCAATAGGTAGGTATAAATTATGAATCACTGAAGTAATTGCATTATTCAAATTCACATTATTTCCATTGTTCTAGAACTAAATGTCATATCTGGTAAAATTGAAAATTCCAAAATGTATGAGTTAATATTATGCAACCATTTCAGGTGCCATGTTATTCATAAGAATCAGAACTTAATTATATATCAATGGATAAGGAGAAAAAAAGCTTTTGGCAAAATCCAAATAATATTTCTATTTTTAAAGTTTATAAATTGTGGAAACTATTCTTTTTCTTATTATAGTAAAAAAAAATCTATCTAAATCCAAGAGCAAACATTATATATAATAGATAAAAGTTAAGCATCTTTGTAAAATACCAGCAGTAAAGTAAGGAGTACATGGAATAAAGAAATAACCATTAATATTAAATATTGTATTATGAACATTAACTACAATCCCGAGAGATCTGCTATGGACAGTGTCATCCACAGTCAGGGAAAAAAAAAACAACTATGGAGTCTGAAAGTAGAGCAAATTATTCCATGCTTACTTTTTACAACTTCTTTTATGTTTTTCTTTCTTATTCATGGTTTTTCCCATAAGTTCTAAATTCTTCTTTCACAACATTACTAGTTTGAAAATGTTAAACACAATTGTATATAAACAACTTTTGCCAGAATGTTTGCCACTGCAGACAGGGGGGAGGGAAGGGGGGGTTAAAAATATTGAACTCACAAACTTGCAAATGGATGAATGTTGAAAATTATTTTTGCATGAAATTGTAAAGTAAAATAAAATTTAAAAAAGAAATGCTAGCTACATCAATAAAATGGAAGAAGGAAATTGAGAGAATAAGCATTGACAAAGAAGCAAAACTATTCCTTTTTGAGATATGGTATACTTAAAGTACGCTAGAAATGTCAACTACAGAAAATGGATATAATTCATAAACTCAACAAAACTTCAGAATATAAAATAAATATATGTAAACCATTAACAATGCTGCATTTGTGCAATAACACTTAATAAAAATAGAAAAGGGTAATTACATTCAAAATAATTGGAAAAACTATAGCACTGGGAGTCTATGTACTCACTACACTTATGAACTCAACTGTCTCTGAAGAAATAACTATAGGCCTATAGAGTTAAAGAAATATTTACATTACATGGGTAGATAGAGCCAGTATAATAAAAATGATAATATGAACTGAATCAATCTACTTAGTCAATGCTGTATGGAACCAACAAAGTAATATTTAGATGGAAAAATAATAAATTGCATGCAAACAAAAAGCCAAGAATATCCAGGGTAATGAGGTTCCAGATCTCAAAATAGACTACCAACTGATAATCATTAAAGGAATTTGTTATTTTTGATAAATTAAGGATTAACCAATAGAACAGATTAAAGAAGGGGAGAAGAAAAGGATGGATGAAGCATTTTTAAGTACTGTCCTAAATGCTTTTCAAATAGTATAGCATTTGATCTTCATAATCAGTCGCATAGAATTCAATTAACTAAAAACAATTTCTTACTGGGAGGAATGAATTAATATTTCACAAAAACTTCTCAGAAAAGTAGACAGTGATCAAATAGAAAATTGCATGTAACTTAATACCCCCAGATTTTTCCAGATATCAAATGGTACGTGATTTAGACATAAAGGCCATGCTATAAATAAATCCAAGAAATAAAAGCAGCGACCTTTTGCTCATATGAATAGGACAATGATCCATTGGCAGGATCGTTTTTTTTTTCACAATTTTAAATGTTGTTAACATTAAAAATCAGGAAAAATCTTTACAGCACATTTCTGTGATTGAATTGTCATTTCTAAGGTATATAAGGATCTGATTCAAATATATAAGCATATGATATTCCCTGATTTGATAAATGACCAAAAGACATGAAGAAGAAGGTTTTAAAGAAATTCAAACTATCAGCAATCTCAAGTAAAAAAAAACAATATTCCAAATTACTAATAATGAGAGAAATACAAATTATAGCAACTTTGAGGTTTCACCACGTACACATCAGACTGGCAAATGTGACAAGGAAGGAAAATAACAAAAAGTGAAAGGAACTGCAGAAACACAGGTACAACACACTTAGTAGATATGTTAGTTGTTCCAGTAATTTTAGAAAATAATCTGCAACAATACCCCCAGTTTACTGAACTGAGCATTCTCTTTCCCATACCTGTACTACTATTGAGTCAATGCCCCCCCCCAAAATTAAAGAAGTAAAGAACCTAAATGTATGAAAAGTATTTATAGTAGTTCTCTTCAAGGTAGCCAAAAAATTGAAAAATGTCCCCTGTTACTGGGGAGGTTGCATAAGAAATGATGAAATAGATCTCATCTTCAAAAATCTGAGATTTCTATTAAATTTATTTTTAAATTTATATGTAAAGATAGATATCTGTCTTTATATATTTTATATCTATTTACAGATTTATATATTGAACACATAATGAAAAGCAACGTCTAAAAAAATTTAACATTCTGATCCAAGAAATAGTAAATCATGTCCAAAAGAATGAAAATGATATGTCACTTTTTGAGAGTTAAGAAACTTAGAATGTAGAAATAGTCTTATACATGAATAAAGAAAGAGTTTATTCAGCTGGATTGTTTAAATATAAAGAGTTTTATTTTACAGAGTATGTTTTCTCTTTTTTAATTTGTTCAAGAAGTGAAGAGTAATGAGAACAGATTAACAAAAAATAATCAATAATGCATAAAACAAACATATCTTTAACCTTATCCCAGCTGCCATATATATATATATATATATCTCACATTTTCCCTATTGTTCTCACTAGGAGAAAAAGTAATCATATTTCACACTCATTCCTTCCTTTTTCTTGCTCACTGAATTTTACAATTAGGCCATGATTGTGACTAAAGGAAGATCTTTTTAATTTTTTACAAAAGAAAATGACACATTTTAATTTCTTTTTCTTTGTATCATAGTGAATACTAAAAAACAATCAATGAAATTAATTTCAAGTAAAGAAAGAATCAAGGTTATTCACTTGTCAAACCCATTACTCAGTTCACATCTGGAGGGTTAACAGAACATTTTCAGTAAATATCATGGACAATCCAAGTCAAAATGTCTTTCCAAGTTTTAAAAACCAAATATCTTCAAATGCTATCTGTCCATAAGAGGTATCTAACAGCATGAAGGGTTCAGATTACCTTTTGTGATATATTGGCTCAAACTTTCTTGTCCAGAGTAAGAGGGAAAAAAATCTACCAAGAAGTCTAAAATTCTTACAAATAAAATTAAATTCCCACAGTAGATCCCAGAATTTTTTTATTTTTTTATTTTTATTTTAAAAATAAAGGCAATGAATTCCTAAAATGCTGACTTCCTATAGTCTTACCTGCTCAGTCACGCTTTTGCTTTTATATACTTGACTATCAAGCCCTGAGAAATAGATAACCACCATGAAATCTCCCTCTAATGTTTGGAGACTGAAGTTAAATCATAAAAGTTAAGATGTTTCCTTCAGAGACTAAAATTGTAAACTATGTCATTGCTTAGAACTGCTTATTCGACATTCTATTTATTGATTTCCAAACAGGAACTGATATGGACCAGTTTTGCTCCTATCAAAGAAATAATGATGAAATGCCATAGTTCTAATTAAGCATTTCTTATAGTTAGTTAAAAAAATTCTGATAAGCATATCTTTATGATTCACCAGGTTGCTGTGAAAAATGGTCATGATCTTAAAAAAATTAAGAGTTTGTATTCTATAATGTTTGTAACTCTCAAATATTCTGAATATTACCAGAAAAAGACTGGAAATGTCTGGGGTTTAAATTAATCTGTAAGAATACATTCAGTGATTACTGTATTCTAAGCAATGTGTTAAATTTTCTGTAGATATGAAAACAAAATAGACAATATCTGACCTCAAGGATCCTGCATTCTTCTAAGGGGACACAATGATTTACTAAAAGAGTAGACGCAAAAAGCATCAATAAACTTTCTTTTAATATAAAAAGGGGGGGAAAGATACATGAAGTTTCTTTTTTGATCTAGTTGGAAACTATCTCCTTCAGTAGAGTATATAGTTTTAGTAAAAAGTCTAAATCTTTTTTCTTCTCTTCCAGAAAACATCTCACTAGTTGTTTCTGGATTATGCACTATTAGAAAATCAATACCGTGTGAATTACAAAAGATCAGAGGAATGGGGTCTTGGTTTGTCTTCAAAAGATGACACATTTTCTCCTGAGCTCATTTTTTGTATTTACAGACCTGATATGTCACAAGGATAATATGTAGTTATGCTTTGGGTTTTTAAGAACACTATTGAATTTTCCCTCCCAAAGGACTATAATCCAAAATTCTCCTTAGTATGTAAGGTCATTGTGATGATTCTTTAAGTTTGTTCCTATGACATATTGCAACAAGTTACAGAAATAAGCACAGAGGAAGCAATAATAGGTTATACATATTACCAAGACCGAAAAGTTCATGATTCCATATTTTCTAACTTTGAAAGGATTTACTGGGTTCAAAAACTAATTTAGAAGTGCTAAATACTGAAGAAGCATTGAAATTTATTGAACCTTGCTGCAGATATGACATTGTATACAGCCCTCAACAATTTCCACAAAGCATAATCATTTTCACGCAGAATTGAAAATGAGTTTAATTTCAGCACAGAGAACACTATTCTTGTCCAGTAATATGATTCCAAATTTGTGACATATTCTTATAATCACAGGAAGGGAAGCATAATCTTCAGAGAAAGAGACCATTCCCCTTAAATTTCTATATTACTGGCTTAAGGACTATGTATGTCTAAGCAGAAATGGAAAAAATGAACTTAAAATGTTTTGCCATGTCTAGATAGAGAAAAAAATCCCACCAATAGAATTAGCAGGCATTGTAGACTTATTTTATACATTATAAATATGTGTGCACATATTTAGTCTTGTGCTTAGATATAGATATAGATATAGATATAGATCTCCAAATAAATCAATAGAGGAAAAAACGCTGAATTTCTTCATTAAGGAAAATGATTTGACATTAAAGCAATATGGTTAAAATTTGAAGATTAAAAGAACCATAGAAGTTTCTGGATAAAAAATTAGATATTGAGTTATCTAAATTATTATACATTTTTAAAAGAAATTAACATCTCAAACTGATTTATATTCAATCCATACTTCAATCAAGGTAGTGTGGAAATTAATTTACAAGACAATAATAGTGTTATTTTAAAAACTAAAGTTCTTTCTAAATTTGAATTAGCTAAGTTTGGAGATTTTCAAAGTTCTCCACACAGAAACAGTGTCAGTCAGTCAGTCTCAAAAATTATTTGTATTCCTTATGTAACATGGGATCCAAAGCTGGGTATCTGCCCAAAACTCTGAAGAGAAAGAATAATAGAAGCTGCATTGGTATGTGAGGGGAAGAATCATTGAGAGCTTGGGAGAGGAGAGTTATTTCATGGCTTCTATAAAAGAAGCTCTTTTTAACAAAAACACACACACATCACTTAATTAAAAATGAATCAATATTAGTAGACATACCTAATATAGTAGTGCATTGGAAAATGTTCAATCAAACTTTCCAAATATTCGGGATAACATGATTTTCATTCACAAAATGGTAAGATACTCTCTTCACATATCAGAAACATTTTTCAATGACAAATTTTCAACTTTGATCTCAATCACTATTTTTTTTTTAAAAAGACCAATTCATATCCTCAGCTGAAAGGAAGACTGGATTAGCACCAGCTGGGGGTCATTCCAATAAAAGCAAAGGTGAAACAAATAGTAGGTTAAAAAGTTTTCTCAAGTCCCTTGTATCCTGGTTAAGACCAATGTAATTAGTTCCCCACTGTGTCCACCTCATTTAAACCTTCACACTGAGCTAAGCCTCCTGAGGAAAAATTCATTATAGATGGAAGCATTTTAGCACAGAATCCTACATTTCTTTAAAGATTTCTTTTTTAGTTTACACCACACATTTTTTTATTTGATTTCAAATTACAATTTCTGCCTCATTAGTTACATGTCTCTTCCTCTCAATGGTTACTACTCATAGGACCTGTACAAGACCATCAAAAGGGTTACATCTCATGAATGATAACAATTCATATCCACTAAAAGCTATTGTTACAGCAAGTCTATTGATGTGACAGGAGAAACATGTTTTATCTATTCGTAGGTGTCTATGTTATATATGTATATATATATATATATATATATATATGTATATAAAAGTATATATATATATATAAATATATATATATATATATGACAAAAACTAATAGGCCCCCAAAAACTTGATCAGCTGAACTATAGTAATCAAGAAATAAACTAATAAATGCTTAACAATAGCCTCTCCAGGAAAAAATGTACCCACAACACAAAAATTTAATCTGCATTATTTTTCATTATTTTGTTTTTAATTTATGAAATAACACAAACATTTCTGTAATAGATTTTTTAAATGGGTGAACATGAAACTGCAAACCTGTTACATACAACTTGCAATTCCTTCTAAAAATATGATAGTTAACATATAACCTTCTCTTTTTCTCCTTCACTTTCCTTTATTAAAGTATTCCTCATCATGATCTGAAGTCTAAATAGTCAATATAACAGCAAAGAGAGTCCTGTTTTGTAGTGTTTGCTGATTTCAAGATGAGGATCATACTAAATTTTTAACTATCAGCTCTTTTGCACTGGTAAGCCCCAACGCTAGTATAACACTAGGAATGAATAAATGCATAACTGATAATAATAATAACATTCTTCCACTTAAATTGTCAATAAGGCAGGTGAAACAAGGCCAGAAAGACTATAAGTGAAACAGTTCATTTGCCAGTAAACAAAGATTCTGCTGAGTGCATCTGATGTCAGGGCATTAGTTGATTGCTAAGAAGAATCTAAACATCATTTTATTAAAATCATAAATTGGATCATGATAGTTCATGCTTTTGACATCAACTGATTGAGCTGATAACTCACTAGGGATCTGCAGGAGCTTCATTTCTTTGGCAATCATGAAAGCAACTATTTTGCTTCCAAGCTTTCTATCCAAAATTATTATTAGTTATTTGTCATTCTGGGTGGCAAGAAGTGGCATTAGTGCCTCTAGTTATCTTTATTTCTTAACTGATTTATTTCTTAGATCTTAAGACCTCAGTAGCCTGTTGGACATAAAAATTATTATGGAAACTGGTCATAGATTTAGAAGGAATTCATTTCCTTCTAACGTGGTTTGCAAGACGTGTTCAGAAAATAACTGATTTGTATAAAAAGTTGACCTGTTATCCTTCAAGTGAGTTTAAATGGTACCCTACCAAAACTTTAAGTGGTCTCTTACTGTCTGTCACATGGGCCAAGAAAACTCTTATTAGACTTTCCCATGATCCTAAAACTCTGATACTACCTCCTTCACTCTCTGAAGACGAGTTTATTTGCCATAGATGTACATTAGAGAATCATCAAGGGGTATCTAGAGCAAAATTATTGGTAGAAATCAGTGGCTATTGTGAATGAAAGTTTCAGAGGGCATATATACCCAAGCATGCTCTGGTTGGCTCCAACGTGGCTGAGATTGAAGTATTCTAATAACAACTCAATCAATTTCCCTCCTTTCCACTTCAAAACATGTCACCAAACCTTTCGTCATCTGTCAAAATTTGTTTATATTTTCTTCTCTCCCTTCATCTTTCATGTCTCAGAGGAAGATCAATAGCTTCTACTTGTCATGTCCAGATATTTCTTTTTGTATTTATGATTCCACAATTCCTTACAACTTCCTTTTCAACTTTGCTCCAATAGTTTTCATCTCTCATCTCTGATATCTGTAATCTTTCCTTCTCTGTGTTCCTTCTTTGCTAAAATTTTGCTAAAGCTTACCCCTCTCACTCTCTCATATATATAAACCTTCTCACTGCACTTTTTATGATCAAACCTTCAGAAAATATAGTAGTCTGTTTCCAATATATCAACTTCCTCATCTTCCACACATGACTAAACATTTTGTGACTGAAAATCTTGTGGATTTGAGCTCCCATCACTCTACTCAAAGTTAGCCTCTGATCCTCACTAAAATTTATGAAGTCACATCTCTATTTTCAACAACTCTGATGCTTCTGACTACAAAGACACTTCCTTACTCTCTAAAATTCTTTCCATTAATTAATCTCATGACATAACCTTCCTATTTCTCTTTTTACTTCATTGATGCTTCTTCATAGATTGGTCCCTTAATCTAGGTTCAAAATGATTACGCTCTGGGGCCTCTTCATTGTAGCTACATTCTCCTACTCAACACATTCTCTTTCAAGGTTTCACTTGTTACTTCCTAGGGCAGCTAGATATTTCAATGGATATAATACTGACCGTGGAGTCAGGAGGATGGGCATTCAAATCCAACCTCAGGCATGTGATACTCACTAGCTATGTGACCTTGGTCAAGTCACTTATCCCTGATTGTCTTGCATCCAGGGCCTTGTCCAGGCATCCTGATTTATATCTGGCCACCAGACCCAGATGGCTCTGAAGGAGAAAGTGAGGCTTGTGACTTTGCATAGTGACACACAGCAGATAAGGCACACTCAAACCTAATTCATGTACTTGCCCTGGCATCATCTCCCTATGTCATGGTCTTCTTTGAAGGAGAATGACAAAAACTATAATAATAATAATTATTATTATTATTATATTATTATTACTTCTTAAGATAACTCAATGACTCATTGCGTATTCCAAAGTTAAATTTGCAAATATATTGTGGCCATAAAATATCTAAAACTAAAGAATTCATCATCCCCTGACTCCACAAAAACAAAAATGGCTCATGTTCCAATGATATCTGCTAATAATCTCCCTTACTTCTGCAAGTGGTACTTCCCTCTCCCAATTATTCATGCTGGCCATTTAAGAAGCATCTTTGCCTCAAAGTCCCTCATAACTCTCATAAACACATACACACACACACACACACACACACACACACACACACAAACACACACACAGGAACGGACATCCCAAATCACTAGTTATATCAATCTTTCATTTGGAATAACTTTCATATTCTGTCCTTGTTTCTTATCCTTATCACACTCATCTACATCTCACATAAGACTCTCACTACCCTCTGCCCCAAGGTAGCACAGCAGATAAGGTACTAGGCTTAGTCAGGAAGACACATCTTTCTCAGTTCAAATATGGTCTCAGACACTTTCTAGCAGCATGACTCTGAGCAAGTCACTTAACCTGGTTGCCTCACTTTCTCATCTGGAAAATAATATAGAGAAGAAAAAGTCAAAGAACTTTAGTATCTTTGCCAAGAAAACTCCCAAATTGGATAATGAAGAGTGGGAAATGACTGATTAACAACAACAAAAATCTTTTACTAGCTCCCTGTTTTCCCTAAAGTCAATCCCTCATTTCCATTTATCATATTATAATAATTGGAGTTAGAAGGCACTTAAGTATTGTGTCATCCCGATTTTACAAAATGAATAAACTGAAATCCATCCAATAAAAATCATACAGAAATGGGTTTTGAATCCAGCCCTATAATTCTTAATTTCAATGTTTTGCTATCTCATATTGTCGCAAAAATGCCAGAAAAAGGTTAAAATTTTAATCCAACCTGTTCATAAGCCTCTTCAAATTTAGACTGGTTCTCAGATAACAGACTTCTAATCACATTCTGAAAATCCTTCCAGCATGAAATAACTTGTTAAATTTTGTGATCTACTGATATAGTCTTAAAGAAAAGGGTGACCTCCATTCCACAGTGAGGTCTCAATTAATCTCACTTAAGTATAAATCTCATCACATCACCCTTCCCCTAAAGCCCTTCAATGGCTCCATCTTTCCTTCTGAAGAGAGTCTTAAGAGAGCCTTAACTCCTTAGTCTGGAGTTCATGACCCTTCTCAATCTGAAATAACCCTACCTTTTTAATCATAGCCCACAGTATATCCCTATAAATCCTCTATGCTCTAAATAAAATGTACTAAGGTCTCATCTACTATATTCAAAACAATTACATTCAATTTAATAAACATTTATTGTGCTAGTTATATAAAAATAAAACCAAATCACACACTGAACTTCAGGAGCTTACATTCCCATTGTCCTTTGAATTCCTATTACCATCCTTTGCTTATGTCATTTCCAACATATGTAATATTCTACTCCCATTTCTGTCTTAAATTGATACATCATTCTGCTGCCTCTTTATAAGGGCTTGTTTTTACCATCAAAGAAATTATAATCTAGTGAGAATACACAGAATTATAAACCATGGAGACAGAAAAGAAGAGAGAAGGGGGGGGAAAAGAGGAAGAGGGATCAACAGGAGTAAAAACAACAAATAATCAGAGTGAAAAGAATATCATGGTGAAAATGAATAGGGTGTTCATAAAGAGAAGAGGCTTGCAGATTGCATTAAAAACAAGAATCCAGCAAAAGTTTACAAAAAATATACACCTGAAGCAGAGAGATGCACAGAAAAAAGGTAAGATACTACAGCAGAAAATATACTTAGAGAAAGTTAAAAAATAGAGAAAGAAAACATAATCTCAGAAAAAGAAAAAAATAAAGCTAATTAAAAGAGAAGGAAACTACATTTTGCTAAAAGCTAGCAGAGATAATGAAGTAACATCAATACTAAATATATATATGAACCAAATGGTATACCATCCGAATTCTTAAAGGAAAAGTTAATTGAAATATAGAAGGAAATGGTAAAATTATACTAGTGGGGGATTGCAACTTATTAATTTCAACAAATTAAAGCAAGTGTGAAGAACTATAGCACCCAATTATATTCCAATAAATCTGAAAATTCAAGGGAAATGGATATAAACTGCCTATATTAATAGGAAAGGAAAGAGAATATTTAAGCAATCCTATATTAGGAAAAAAAGAAATTGAACAAAATCATCAATGAGCTCTCCAAGAAAAATCCTCAGAACCATATAGATTCACAAATGAATTCAACCGAATATTTAAAAAGTTATTAAATTTAAACTATAAAAATATTTAGAAAAATAAGGGAAAAAGGAGCCCTAAAAAATTCCTTTTATAACAGAAATGTAGTGTTGCTATTTAAAACAGGAAAAGCAAAAATAGTGAAAGAAAATTATAAGTCAATTTCCCTCATGAATACTAATGCAAACCTTTTAAATAAAATATTGAAAGGATATTATGTCACAAAAAATCACATGTGTGAAAATGTGATTTATAATAGGAATGCAGGTTGGTTCAATATTATGAAAAATAATTGATCACATCAGTTACCAAAAGAAAGAAAGAATCATATAATTTTCTCAAGAGATATAGAAAGTTTTTGACAAAATATAACCCTCATTCCTATTAAAAATTCTAGAAAGCACAAGAATAAGTAGAGTTTTCTAATTAATACTTATCTAAAATAATCCACAAACATATCTATAATAGGAATAAACTGGAAACCTTTTTCACAAATATAAGGACTGGACACTAATCCATTGTTGTTCAAGTTGTGAACTCACCCAAACTTTCTGGAGAGCAATTTGGAATTATACCCAAAGGGCAACAAAAATGTATATACCCTTTGATCCAGCAATACCACTACTGGAAAGATCATGAAAAAAGGTAAAAACATCACTTGTACAAAAATATTCATAGGAGCTCTGTTTGTGGTGGCAAAGAATTGGATTGACAAACTTTAATGGACTTGCTCATTCCATCAGAACAACAATCAGTATCAATTTTGAGTTATCTGTGATGGAGAATCTATATCTGGAGAAAGAATTGTAAAATTTGAAGACCAAAGACTATTCCCTTTAATTAAATAAAAACAAATGTTATCTTATCATGTAATTTTACTACATCTTATATTTTATTTTTTTTCCTTAAGGATATGATTTCTCTCTCAACACATTCAACTTAGATTAATGTATAGTTCGGAAACAATGAAAAGACTAACAACTGCCTTGGGGGGGAGGGAAGTGAAATTAGGGGGTGGAATTGCAAAATTCAAAAATAAATTAATCAAAAATAATTTTTAAAATAAAAGAAATATCAGGATTGAAACAAGGATGCCTGTTATTGCCACTAATATTTATTTTACTAGCTATAGCAATGAGAGAAGAAAAAGATATTGAAAGTATTAGAATACCCAATGAGGAAACAAAACTATCACTTATTGCAGATGATAGATGGCATACTTAGAGAACCCTAGAGAATCAACTAAAAATTAACAGAAACAATTAACAACATTAGTAAAGTTGCAGAATAAAAATATATTCATATAAATCATTAGCATTTTGATATATAGCCAGCAAAATACAGCAGCAAGAGATAGAAAGAAAAATTTCATTTAAACTAATTGCAGACAATATAAAATAGCTGGAAGTCTACCTATCAAGATAAACCCCAGAACCATATGAACGCAATCATATGATACTTTTCACACAAATGAAGTAGGATCTAAACTACTGAAGAAATATTAATTGCTTATGAGTAGGTTAAATCAATATAATAAAAATAACAATTCTTCCTGTTAATTGATTTTGGGGTATACCAATGAAACTACCAAAGAATTATTTTAAATAGATGGGAAAAAAGAATTACAAAATCCTGGAAGAAAAAAAGGTCAAGAATGTCAAAGGAATCAATGAAAAAAAAATAATGCGAAGAAAGGTGAACTAGATGACCTGTATCTCAAACTAGATTACAAAATGGTAAGCACCAGAACAATTTGTAGCAAGTTTCTTTGATAAATGTCTCATTTCTCAAATATATAGAAAAGTGAATCAAACTAATCAGTCATTCTACAATTGATAAATATAACTATTTAGGATAAATGTTTAGCAGATATGAACAGAAAAGGAAGTCAATGCTATAGATAATCATATGAAAACATGTTGTAAGTCACTATCAATTAGAAAAAAATGCAAAACCTATCAGATTAGCTAATGTAACAGAAGTTGCAAGATATATGAAAAAGAGACAGTAATTTTCTGTTGATGGAGTTGTGAACTCATCCAAACATTCTAGGGAACAATTGAGAGCTAAACTCACAGAGCTAGAAAATTGTGCATAGCCTGTGATTATTCAGCAATACAACTATTAGATAAACTAAGAGATAAACTGACAAGCAAAAGGACATATATGTACAAAAAAACCTTAAAGAAGCTCTATTGTTGTGGCAAAGAATTGGAAATTGAGGGGATGCCCATCAATTGGGAAATGGCTGAACAAGTTGTGACATATGATTGTAAAGTGAAACTACTGTGCAATAAGAAATAACAAGCAGTATGGTTTCATAAAAACCTGTGCAGACATGTAAACTGATGAGAAGTAAAGTGAGCAGAAGCAGAACATCATTTACAATAACAGCAATATTATATAATGATCAATGGAGGATGACTTGGCTCTTCTCAGCAATACAGTGATTTAAAACAATTCTGAAGGACTTATGATGAAAAATGCTATTCATCTCCAGAAAAAGAGGGAATGGTGTTCCAATGCAGATTGGTGCATTTTTTTCTTGCTTTTTTCTTTTGTTTTCTTTCAGAACATGGCTAATATAGAAATATGTTTTGCATGTTTACACATGGAAAATCTATATCAATTATCTTACCTTCTCAAGAAACAGCTAGGAGAGGAAGGTAAGGAAAGAACATGGAACTCATTTTGTTAAATGAATGCTAAAAATGTTTATGTGTAATTTGAAAAATATGCACAAATTTAGTTTAAATAAAGAAAAAAATTAATTAGGACTGAGAATGTAACAAAATTTTCCACACTATCAATCTGTTCCTACTAATTCTTTCCATGCAGAAAAATCAATATTAAAAATGGAGAATATACTTAATGTAAACATTTTTTTCCAAAATTTCATTATGAGTTTTTTAATAGTTTTAAATGCTTTTCCTCATTCTAGAGATAAAAAAATAAAAATCAGATACCTAGACAGTAAAGTGCATATACCTCTGAGAACCAAGTTCAAATCTGAACTCAGATATGAACTGTGAAATCCGGGACAAGTCACTTTACCTCTTTCACTCTTGGTTTCTTCATCTGTGAAATTGAAAAAGATGGGAAAAAATCCTTGTGAGGATTAAATGAGATATTTATAAAACTCTTTACAAAGCTTGAAGGGTTATAGTAGTGCTAAAAAATAATATATTTGTTCATCAGATAGTGTGGTTTCCTATATGGAGTATGCTCCTAGCTATATATTCAGTTTTTAGATGTGAACTGAAGTCTATACAGAGAATTTGAATAAATATGTACAGATATCTCATATATTATAGATTCAATATATAAATTAATCTGATTATGGATAGCAATTGCTTCCAGGCCATGATGGGGGAAAAAGTAGTAAATCACTGTAACTCCCATATTTATCTCCAAACAAACATAAAACAGGACCTCAAAACAAATTCTGAAACCAAAGAATCAGGAAAAAAAGAATGAGCAAAACAATCGTTTAGCTTAAGAAACTTAGAAGATCAAGGATTGTCTAACTCAGGGAAGAGTTAACAATGCAGAATAGGAAGAGTTCCAGAAAGACCCATGTCAGCAAATCGAGAATCCCTGTTTAGTGGAGGAGGCAATTTCCAACACCAGGAGACCCCACATGCTTCAACAAAGAACAGTTATACTTCAGTTCTGAGAACAGCCAGGTGCTCTGCCATAGCTCTGGGCAAAGATAACACTAGGGAAATACAGAAACACCCCAGGGGTCACAGCACACCCCAGACACCATCACTAGAACACCTAGGTCATGAACAGGTAGGCTACTAGATCCCCATGCCCTCCAGCTATTTCAGCCACCCTCCAAACCATCCCTTCAGCACCATAAACAGGGTCCCTCCACAGGGCAAAATCAGTGCAGCACCAAGTAAATAGCCAGGGTCTGCAACCACTAGCAGGAAAAAAAAAAAACTAAGAGAGGACCCTTTACACCACATGAGCAGAGCTCAAATTTAAAATGGAAGAAAAAAAACACCAAAAATTATGAGTAAAAAAAAGAACAAAAAGAAATCTAAGCATAGAAAATTATTATGGTGACAAAGATCAATACACAAACTATGAAGAAAACAACATCAAAAAAATATATGGGCACCCCCTCCCAAATAAGAAGTGATATAAGAAAATTATGAAAAAAAGGTATGGAAAAACAGAAAACAACTACTTTAAAAGTCCAATTGGCTAAATGGAAAAGAAGAAACAAAAATTCACCAAAGAATACAACTCCTTATTAAGTAAACGTGATTGGTCGAATGGAAAAAGAGAATTGGTCAAGTTGAAGCTAATGACTCTATGAATCATCAAGAATCAATCAAACACCTAGCTGTGTGACCTTGGGCAAGTCACTTAACCCCATTGCCTTGCAAAAACTAAAACAAACCAAAAAAAATCAATCATCGAATTCAAAAGAATGAAAAAATAGAAGAAAACGTGAAATCACTAATTGAAATAGCTAGGAAAATTGATTCAGGAGAGTCAACATCAGAATCACTGGACTACCTGAAATACCTGAACAGCATCTTTCAAAAAATGTGCAAGGTAAACTGCCCTGATATCCTGGAACTAGAGGGCAAAATAGATATTTAAAGAAGATACCAATCATCTCAGGAAAGAGATTCTAAAATTGAAAACTTCAAAGTATATTATAGCCAAATTACAGAACTATTAAGACAAGGGAAAAAAATGCTAGTACTTGTCAGAAAGAAACAATTTAAATAATGAGGAATCACAATCAAGTTTACCAAAGACTTAGCAGCTGCCACAGTGAAGACTCAGAGGACACAGAACATGATATTCCAGAAGGCAAAGGAGCTAGGACTACAAATACGAATCACCCACCCATTGAAATTAAGTATTCTGCTTCAAGGGGGAAAATGGTCATACTATGAAATAAAGCAATTCCAAGCTTTCATAAGGAGAAGAGCAGTACTGAACAAAAAACTTTATCTCTAATATAGAAACCTAAAAAGGGGGAAAAGGGGAAACATAAGTGATTTAATGGAACTGGACTATTTACATTCCTGCATGGGAAGATGATATGTAATTATTTAAAATTATCTCTATATAGTGTCTCTCTCCCTCACTACACACACACACACACACACACACACACACACACATAATTACAGCTAGAGGAGAGGGATAGACAGATAGACAGAAGGTATGGTATAAGGTGAATTTGAAGGAATGACATGAAATAATTAAGAGATGAGAAAGAAGAGTACATTTTGTACAGAAGGGGTGGTAGAATGGAGTAAATCATTTCACATGAAGAGACATGAAAAACCTATGACAGTGTATTTCATCACATGGGTGATGAATATTGTTTGAACATTTTCTCATCAGTATTGACTCAAAGAGGAAATATATACAGTCAGTTGAATATAGAAGTCTATCTTCTTCAACAGTAAAGTAGGAGGGGAGGAATAGACCGATACAAGAGAAGGTAGATCAGGGAGGGGGTAGACAAAACATTGGTGAAGAGGAAAAAAGTGAAAAGAGAAAGAAGACAAACCAAAGGGGAAAAAAGGTGGAGTTAGTAATCATAGGTGTGAATGTAAAAACAATGAACACTCCCATAAAACAAGCAGATAGAAGAGGAAAGCAAAAATCATAATCCTACAATATGGTGTTTACAAGAAAAACAGATGAAGCAGAGAGGCAGAAAGAGTAAAGGAAAGAGACTGGAAAAAGAAATGGCAACTCACCCCTCTATCCTTGCCAAGAAAACCCCAATAAGTGTCACAAAGAATATGACTGAAAAACACAACTCTTAAACTTCACAACATAGTTGAAAACCTTAACTCCTCTACATAGTCATTCTAGAAACAGATTGATTCCATGTTGTACATTTTACGTGATTATTGAAGTATTATTACCAGATTACTCTACAAAAAGCTTCTGTGCAGACCTATTTTAGGCCATAAACTATGGTATTTGTGGCATTAACTTTCATTAACTTACTTTAATATTACTAAGTATATATATGATACATAAGTGATTTTTAAAGTGAGAAACCACATCAATATTGGATTTATAAAATGGGCACTTTGTGTTTATGCTTATAACAAATTTATTTGTAGTGTTATATAATATATAATAATCACATAATTCCTCTCAGTCTTAAATTTCAAGTCATGTACCATGCTGGCAGACAAACAATAGAAACTCACATATTCTCAAGTCAAGAAATCTTTTGATTTTCCTGAAATCAATGACTGGCTATAATGATTCATAGGGCATATTTTTACTGCATTCTATAAAAAAAATCTTCTATACTATAAAGAACCCATGAGAAAGCACCTCTTTAAAATTCTAAGTTTCAGCATTTGAGACCTTGAGGTATAAATAATACATTTGTCCACTGATAAAGCAAAATATTTACCTAAGGCTGAGCTAATGCTCGCAACAAGACCATCACTCCAGTGCACACAAGGAATATATAGCTTTATAAATGCTGACATTTATCTCAATTAAAACCCAAGGTTCCACATAGTGGCATATTTTATGTGACTAGATCATTAGCATCCCTGTGGAAACAGGACACTTTTTCAAATAATATCATGAATGTCAAGGTAGAATGCCACATACTCTATAAATGCCATTCATTTATGTCTTTGTACCTTATTGGTACTTTTTCCATACAAACCATAGACATTGTCACAGGGCTGGCACAAATAAGTTAAACTATAGATTTGCCTAGTTAAAGAATTCATGCTAAATGCATCTGCTAGAATTCCACAGAACGACAGGCCTGTGAGAGTTTTCCAATTAAAAAAAAACTAACTTCAGAGATTATTTTTCTAATTATTCCTTTTTTCCCCCCAAGAATCATCAGTAATCCCCTTAGTCGCTGTCACAATGTCTTCTCAATTTACAAAGATTTGACCTATGATAGCCCCATATAGCTGAATGATATAAAAGTATCCTTCACAATAACTTTATATGATCCCTACAACATCCTGTGAGGTAGTGGTTACATCCATTTTACAATAGAGTAAACAGAGACTGGGTGACTTGAGCAAGATAAAGTTACTGTTTGAAGCTGGATTTGACCTCAGTCTTCCTGAATGTAACTCCAGGGTTTTTATCTACTGCACCATCAGTTCAATCTAAGGAACTCAATTTGAAAGCATCTCTGTCCTCTATGAGGCTACATTTTACTATGGTAGATACAATGCCATAGGAGTGTAATACTTATACTATTGGAGTACAAGAAAAACTATAATACACATTATATGAATCTCACCTACGGGGGTAGTTCCTATGAATCACAGGAAAGACATTTAATTATATCTTGGTCTTTTCAAATGAAAATGAGGTTGAAAATACTCTAGTTCCTAGAGCAATGAGACCAAGTGAGTAAAAAGCTTGGTTTTGCATGGTGTCCTTGTTTCAGAATCTGCAATTAATAATTAGCAGCTATTACCATAGGCAAGTCATTTAACCTCTATGTGACTAAGAAATTTTGCAGGCATGCATCCATTCCCATATCTATCTCCTAGAGCTGTTTGGGAAGTTCAAATTGAATTATTTATATAATGTATTTTGTAAACCTTCAACTGCTATGTAAATCTTAAATATTATTATTATTAGAGAAGTTAAGTGGTACAATAGAGAGAATACAGGGCCTGGAGTAAGAAAGATTCATCTTTCTGGGTTCAAATATGGCCTCAAATACTCATTAGCTGTATGACCCTGGACAAATCACTCAGACCCCGTTTGCCTCTGTTTCATCTTCTGTAAAATGAGCTGGAGAAGGAAATGGCAACCCACTCCAGTATTTGTCAAGAAAATCTCAAATAGGGCCACAATGATTCAGACACCAGTGAAATAACTGAACATCAAAATCATAACAATTATTATTATTATTTGGACAAAAGGAAAATGCTCTTGAACTGATGAAAAATAAAAGTCAACTGGAAAATTTAATGTGAGAAGGTGATGATCTGAACTTTGAAATAAAATGTGGATTCTCAAAAGGAAAAGATTAGGAGATATTGTGTGGATGAGTGGATGACAGCTGGCCGGTGTCATCCATCAAGCCCTCTGTTTATATTATTTAGCCATAATTATGATATTTAAAGATAATCTTATATCTTTTTTGTTCAGATCCCTTTGCCTTATAATATATGTATATAGTTACTTGGAATTCAGTTCAATATGGATTCAGCTACACTATACAATCCAAGCATAGTGTGTTAAATATTGGGGATACAAAGAAAAACAAAAACAGTCCCTGAGCTCAAGACATTTAAATTCTAACCTGGGAATATTGTAAATAACTGTCTATACAGAATATAAATATATGAATTTTGTATATGTATTATACACAATAATGTGCGTATATGTCATAGAAATATTGAGAGAGTAAGTAATCTCACAGTGTGAGTCACTAGAAGCTAGGAGAAACCAAAAATGGTCTCCAGGAAAAGATGGGACTTAAACTGAATTTTGAACAATAAAAAAGAAATAAGCAAAAAGGAGAGAGAGGGACGGTCCAGGTATGGGGGATGAACACCACACAAGCAGATTGATGGAAAAAAAAGAGTGTCATATTCATGGAACATAAAGTAGGCTCTTGAATTTGAGTCACAAATGGTATAGAGTGAGATAAAGTATAAAAAGATTTGAAATATAAGAAGGATCCAGGATTTTAAGTTTTAAAAATCAAACAGAAGTTTATGTTTGATCCTGAAAGTAATAGAGAATGACTGGAGCTTCTTGAACTAGGGGGGATGAGTGGGATGGTCAGAATTCTGTTTAAAAAATTAACTTTGAGAGCAATGAATTGGAATGGGAAAGAAAAACAAGGGATGCAAACCATTTAGAAGATCTCTGCAATGGTCCAGGCAAGAGATGATTCAAACTACAGTTGTGAATTATGGGTGGAAAGAAGGGGATAAATAACAGAGATGATATAAAGGTGAAAGTAACAAGATTTGCAAAAAGACTGGATATCTGGAGAAAGAGTGAGAAGATGAGAATATACTGAAGCTGGGACCCTGAAAGATGGCTGTGTCCTTGACAATAGGGAAATTTGATTTGAAGAGTATTTAATAAATGTTCTAGTTCCCTTATATCTCGAGTTATTTCTTCAAATTCCCCAACTCTACAAGGTGGTATAATTTGTAGGTATAAATTTCAAAAATTAGGGAAAAATGATTGGGTAATAGTAGCCTGGTAATGGCATGGAAGTAACAGTGGAAGAGGGAGTTAGTCTTATTCCTCCTCTTCCTGGTCAGGAAGTGTGAGAGAAAGATTAGGTTTCATTAGTGAATATTTCAAGAAGCATTGTATATAATCATGGCAAACTAAATTTGGTGAGTTTGAAGAGATGTAAGAGAGAATTTAAAGAAGTGTTTGAAAATGCAAATTTATATTTACAATAAAATTAAGAAATGTGGTACAATGCAGAGGGTATTAGGTTTGGAGTCACTCAACTGTCACTTACTACCTATGAGACATTGGGAAAATTACCTGACTTCAATTTCCTCATCAAAAAACTAGACTAGATTGAACTCAGAAGTAACTTCTAGCACTAAAACAAGGATCCTATTCTAGCAAAATCTTAGCGTCCAATGTCAAAGGCGATTTAAGTGTTGAAGAGGTTCGATCTACATTGGAATAGATGAACAAGAAGAGATATCAGGGATATTATATAGAAATATGATAATAAAAGAATATGATGGATATGCATAAAACTAACATTAAAATCTTCCTGTCCATAAACATAGTTTCAATACTGAAGTCATAGAAATCAGTCTTAGACACATTATCTACTGTAAACAGGAGAAAAATATTCATCAATCAATATATCAAAGCTCATCTTTTCAATAGGATATTAGAGAAATAACCTCTAAAATGAAATATTTTTCTCTTGTTTAAATAACTTCTGTTTGTTCTTATGCTCATTTTAAAGATATTCCCTCAATCCCAAGATGCAAAAATTTCATGCAAATTCTATGATTTATAATACTTTTTATGTTTTCATTAAATGTAGCATATATGAACACAAATATATGTTAGGCATTTCCTTGCAATTGCAATTTTGACTTGTATTTGGACTCAGAGAGCTAGTGGTTAGGATGCAGTATTTACAAAAAGAACACCTTTTGGACCTCCAAAAATATATACCTAATCTACCATTAGAGTAATCAAAAAAGCAACAAAAATGTATCAACTCTTCTATATTCTGACAAGAAAACAAGATGCTTCACAGTTAATTAGACAAAGTGAAAAATGAATGAAATATGCTCTTGACACACAGAGCTTGACAGCTTAGAAATCAGAAATTCCAAATAAATGTGCATCATCAGGGGAAATAATTTACCACTGTTACTGGGCAGATTACAAAGGAGAGGAAGGAAAACTAATCAGTCTCTAGCTTGACATTACTAAACTACAGAAAGTTTTATGGAACTGCTAAGATCCTTCCAGAGTATAAAAGGGACTAATAATCTGAATAACGTACCTATTGGGAACCAGGATATGTATGGTCTGAAAGTGAAGGAAACAAGGAATTCTTGAACCTGATGATGGTGCAATGGATACAGAGTCAGTCTTGGAATCAGGACTATCTGAATTCAAATCTGACCTCAGAGTCACTAGTCATTTGATAATCTTGTTTGCCTCAGTTTCCTTATTTGTAAAATAGACTGGAGGAGAAGGAAACGACAAATCACTTCAGTGTCTTTGCCAAGAAAACCCCAATTGAGGTCACAAAGACTTGGACATGACTGGCCAACACAACTTTTGAACTTGACCACATAGTTGAAAACACAAGTAACTGAAGATTATCTCTGCCACTATCCCCCTAGGGTATCCAGGATCGAGATTCTCTTGGTGCTTCACTCCTATCCATTGCTGCTATTACTTCTAGGTCTCAGACTGAAGGACAAGTAGTCAGAAAAGATCATAGATTAGTAAGGAGGAGAACCAGAGAATAAGGGTCAACACCAACAAGGAATATAATTTGTTCTAAGGTTTTTGATTTGCCATGAATATTTCTTTTGACAGACCCAGAACAAAGGAGATTTGTCTGCCCAAAAATAGCCAATACAATCATCGAGACTCAATTATCCATGCTCTAAAGTATTAATGATGATATTCCAGTTGATGTCTAATTAGGGTGATGGAGAACATTCCCACAATCCAAAAAGAAGTAGAAGTTACTCCCCTTTGGTCACACAAGTGGACCTCAAGATCACTTCTACTGGCAATGCTTCTTTCCTTAACAGAGCTGCTAATGGACAAAGGTATAAGGTTTCCCTTTTTTCCACTTTGGAGACTTGAACTCACAGAAAAGTCATTCCCCATTTTCCCCCCTCCATCTTTAATCCACATATTAGCCAGAAATCCTGGATGATTTTCTTTGAATTGCTGTTCAAAATTCCAGCAAATACTTTCAGTCATAATTTGCAAAAATAAACATCTTAGGAGGCAATTAGATGACACAGTACATACAGAACTGGGCCCAAGACCAGTAACATCTGAGTTCAAATCTGACCTCTGCTGGTTACTCAGTTGGGTGATTCTGGGCAAACCACTTAACCTCTCTTTGCCTCAGTTTTCTCATCTTCTAAGGAATGAAATGCTAAGCACTCTTGTATCTTTGTCAACAAAACCACCCAATGGGGTCATGGAGGGTCAGCCATGATTCAAAACAACCAAACAGCAATGTCTCAATATTCAACTACTTTAATGTAGGTCTTGGAGGTTTGGGAGCTTGTTTGTTTTGTTTTATCCCATACATCAATCTGAAAATTTTAGAGATGAATAGATCCTCTGAGTTCAACCCATTCATTTTAAATTTAAGAAAGTCAAAGTCTAATAGGATTAAGTCACTTTCCAAAAGTCATACCACCAGTTGGCTCCAGAATTGGACTCAGACACAGATCTCTTGGCACTCAGGCCAATGATTTTACACCACAATTACTTCAAATTTTTCATATTCCAGTGGCATAAAAGTAAGCTTTTGGTCATTGCTATCATTAAATTGATCCCCAATTCATTCTCATAATATGAGTAGATCAGGACTTAGAATTTGGCCAAAAGCCCCCCAAAGTTTGGAATATGAATAATTCAGACCTTTACGCTTTTCAGTTTTATTTCAATTAGCAGGCATTTATTTCTCCCCTTCTACCTTCTGCTTCCATTGAAGAAAAAATTAAAGAAAAATAAATATGCACATAAAACAAATTCCCATATTGATCAAAGTAAAAATGTGTCTCATTCTGCATATTGAGTCTAGCACATCTGTCAGGAGAGAAACCCAAAAAAGATTGATATGAAATGATACAGAGAAAAATGGGCAGAATTAGAACATTCCATATTATGTCAATATTGGAAAAAACAAATGTTTTTTCAAAGTTGCTTACATTGAGACCTGCACTGTTAGATCTAAGATGGGATGGGTTCCAGGATCCCTTTAATGGCAGAATAAAGCACTTGACTCTAAGCCCAGGGGTGACCCACCATATTTCTGATGGACAAAATACTTGAACCTTGCTTCAGGAGGCTTAACACAAGTTTGAACCTGTGACTATCATCCTATCACCTCAGGGTGCAGTTATCATATAAAATGCTAGTCTCAGAAGCAGTCACAGAGCAAATGAGTGGTCGTTTGCTGAAGAGATGGACAGAATGGTCTGGAAGTTTACATGACAGGGCTAGATGAATGAGTCACAGAGGGCTCAACCTTTTCCTGTAATGCATTGTCAAACTCCTAGTCTAACAAATGAGGTCTGATTCCAATAACCTCTGCTACACGAAACCTAATTAAGACTTCTCCAGTGTATTCTTTTTCACTTTGTGCGTTAGGAAAAAAAATGTTCTTTTGTACCTTATAACTCCTGAATGACTAGGAGTCATATGGGTAGTATTTGTTTACTTGAGTAGAGGAGACTATATTTCTATCTTCCTTTGCTTCTCTCTGAAGTGAGGTACAGGGAGTCCAAAGTTCAGAGAATTTCTACCTCTAATCCCAGAGATATTTTCCTAAAAATCACAGAAACAAATCCACAGGATTAAAAGAAACAGACATTTCCTGGAGAAGAGAGGCTGAAGAGAAGAAAATCCCTCCAACCCAGTTCACATTGGTCTCATTTTAAGGTTCAAAAACAATCATTGAAAACAACCATGGATCAGTGTCCCCATTTTACAGAAAGGAAAATTGAGGTTTAAATATGTTAAAGAACTATAGTCTCACAGAGAACATTGGAACTGTGATTTCAACCTAAGTCCAATATTCCATTAAAACATTTTGCCTCTGCTCTCAACAAAACAAATAAAAGAAAAATAAATATGGTTCCCTGCTATTGCTCCTATTTCAAACAATATACTTTCTTTTAACTGGAGACTAGAGAAACAATGGAAAGATTTTTTAGGACTGAAATTCATAGAGCTGGTTTTAAATCCTGGTACTTTGGCTCTGCTAATTGCTATGGAGGAAAAAACCATCAACATATCAACAGTTTCTGAAAGTATATGAAATATTTCAATCCCTAGTTCCCCTTCCCCACATAATGCAAAAATAGAAAGTAGATTTTCTTAACTCAGTTCTACTCAAGGGTCAAGTGTGCTCAGTAGCATAAGAATAATAACACTAATGAGGGCTAACATTTCTATATGACCTATGTGCTAAGTGCTTTAAAATATTATTTCATTAAAGAATCATTATTTAATGATACCTGGAAGTCAGGTATTATTATTATCTCCATTTTATAGATGAGGAAACTGAGGCAAACAAAGGTCAAGTAAGTGACTTTCCCATAGTTATACTTGGCAACTGTCTGAGGTCAGGTTTGAACTCAATACTACTTACTTCCAAAAGTCCTGAGTTCTATCCATGGTACCATTTAGCTGCTTCCATTTTAAAGTGTTGTCTAACTCCTAATATGTGGCCTTGTACAAATCCTTTTACTTATCTGGACCTCCATTTCACCATCTATAAAATGAGGAAATTTTATTAAGTGATTTCTAAAGTCCCTTTCAGTTCTAAATCAATTACCTTAATATCCCAAGCCTTCCCATGCTTTTCTGTAGTCTGTTGAGGTAAAAATAACCCCAGATCTGTCTGCCTTTTGATCTCTCAGACCTTGTAAAAAATACTCCTACCACTACCACTACAAACCACTATTACCATTCCTACCACCACCAACCCTACTACCACCACCACTATACTACTACCACTGCTACCACCACAACTACTAGCATCACCACTACTACAAACACCAACACCACTATTACCGTTGCTTTCATTACTACTACCACCAGCAAATGCTACTACTGCATAGTACTATTAATACATTATTAGTAATTATTATTAACATTATTATTAGCATTCGCATAGCTCTTTATGGTTTACAAAGCACGGTACAAATACTATCTTGTTTAATGCTCATATTTCTGGCAGAACCATGCTTTTATAATCATCTTAAAGATTAGGATACTAAAATTGAATTAGATTATGTCATTTATGCAAGGTCACACAGGTAAAGTTATAAGGCAAGTTTTGAACTCAGTTCTTCCTGATTCCAAAAGCAGTGCTTTCAACCCACTGCATCAGGTTGTAATGTATCTATATCTGTCTATCTATACAATGAAGATGTTAAACTAGGTAATTTCCAAGTTTCCTTCTAGCTTGGGAATTTAAGCTGCAAGATGGTTTTTCTTTGAGATGATACTCAAAACTTTATTTTTTTTAAAAGCATAGGGGTTTCAGTTAATCAGCTTCTATCCTGAGACAAGATGATATATAACTTGTGTTGGGCTTATAATCTATTATCTCTGAGTGGTTTATGGTAAAGCAGTCTTCTTGCAACATCCATGAAGTCAGAACAGGGTAAACATTGTTAAATATTTAACAATTGGCTCTCAGAAAAAAACCCTTATAAATTGCATATTTTTAAGTTGAATGTTTCAATAACATTTTCTCCACTACTTTCTTAAATCTAGAAAATTAACAAGCAATAGATCAGGCTCTGATTTGAAAGCTCTGAAACATGAAGGCTCACATAGAAAAAATCTAGGAGCTGATTCAAACTGTGTCCAGCACAACAATATATTAGATCAAAAAACAGAATTCATCAAGTCACCTAAGAGAATCCATGCCAGAATTATATGACCCAGGTTCAAATCCCACTTCTGATGCTAACTTCCTATACTACCTTAGACAAGTCGAGGAAGAACTTTACTGGGCCTCAGTTTCCTCATCTGTAAATTCTGGTCACTAGACTAGATGACCTCAGAAATTCCTTCTAGCTTTAAAACTATGATCCTCTAAGTACATACAAAAATACTGAGGAAGGTAATTAGCATTTGGCAATTTGATCTAAAAATACATATACCCTTAAATGATTCCAAAGAACAAAAAGCTATGGTCTTACCTGTTGTTGTATGTCCCTTGTTCTTGAAGAAGACCATGACATCAGGGAGGTGATGCCATGGCATGTATGAGAAGTAGATTTGAGTGAGGGGGACTATGCTATGTCCCCAGCCTCACTTTCTCTTCCAGAGCCATCTAGGTCCAGTGACCAGATACGAATCAGAATGACTAGAGATGGTCCTGGATGTGAAGGAGCGTTAAGTGACTTGCCCAAGGCCATACAGCCAGTAAGTGTAAATTGTCCGAAGCCAGATCTGAACTCAGATCCTCCTCTCTTCAGGGCCAGTGCTCAATCCACTCCAGTTGCCGCCAACAATTGACTGGTTACAGATTCATTCATTCCAGCTCTTACAGTATGAGTTCTGAATTTGATGGATTCAATCAATCAACAATCAATTATTAAATACTGTTTACCAGGATATGCTAGAGATTGGGGGTTTAAAAAAAAAAAGGTAAAAACAGCCCCTTTCCTTAAGAAGCTCATGATCTAATGGAGAGAACTAACATTAGGTAAATATTTATATAAAAGAATACAAGAGCAGATGAAATGTAAGTAAGGCTCTGGTAGCTGGAAGGAAGGAAGAAGCAAATAAGTCTCATAGGGAAAAAAGAGGGGCATTTTAGATGGAAAATACTTTCCTTAATTCCTTTATTTTTCTTGGGACTTTTTTCTGTTTTTTCTTTCACAGCATGACTTACTTGGAAATGTGTCTTGAGCGACTATGCATGACTAATCTATGTCCAATCACTTGTCTTCTTAATGAGGGGGAGGGGAAAATAGAATTTGGAGCAAAAACTTAAAAAAGAAAGAATATTAAAATTGTTTTACATACAATTGAAAAAATAAAATACCATTTTTTAAAGTGACAATTGAAGCAAATCTTGAAGGACACTGAGGGTTCTAAGAAATGGAAATGGGGAAAGAAGAAACTCTAAGCAATGAAACATTGCAAAATCATGGACAAGGAAGATGGTGGGACAAGAATCATTGAATCATACAGGGTCTGGAGAGGAGCAAATTGTAAGAACATTGAAAAAGTAGCAAGGGATCAAGTTGTGAAAGGTTTTAAAATCCAAACAGAATTTTTAACCTTGATGTAACAGGAGATCACTAAAGTTGAATGAATAGAGCAGCCAGAAGGAATCTCTGAAGATTCCTATTGCACAAGATTTTCAACTCTGCAAATAAAACTACTGCCATTTAGAGTCAAGTCCCCTTTGAAACTTCTCATTAGATACCTATTCAGGAAAGATGTTCTGTCTTAATTCATTCCCAAAAATAAAAGATACCATGTTCTTTCCTTTCTACTTTAAAAATAATGCTGCCAAGCTAAACATTTCATTTTCTATGTCTGCCTATAACATTTAGTAGATACTTATATCTATTTTCCCCTCCCCCTCATTAAGAAGACAAGTGATTTGACATAGATTAGTGATGTGTAATCGCTCAAGACACATTTCCAAATAAGTCATGCTGTGAAAGAAAAAACAGAAAAAAGTCCCAAGAAAAACAAAGGAATTAAGTAAAGCATTTTCCATCTAAAATACCCCTCTTTCTTTTCCTATGAGACTTATTTGCTTCCTCCTTCCTTACTTGTAAAAACAAGGATAATTCCTGTAATATCTATTCTAGAGAGTCTCTTGAACATTGAAATGAAATAAATTATATAAAATATAAATTCCAGTTATAAATTTAAGCCAAATGACAAAAATCTTTCTAAAAATGACATCTACTTGGATATACTTGAACTTAGATAAAATCCCTGGATGAGTTTCTGATGTGATTTCTACCTTTCTTCTCCTTGTCAAAGAGGAACATTACATGATATATTTACTAGGAATCCTATTTCTTGACACCAACAGGTATCAGTTGACTGGCAATAGTCATTTGCTATAAGCAAAATACATCAAAATAGAACATTTGGAGACAAAATTCTCCAAGAGATAAATATTAAATACTACATTTAGGTTCCAATAAGAAACTACCTACATAATAGAAGAATTACACAAAAGTTCATGTGAAAAGAATCTGGAGCAGGAAAGGCTCTACATGATAGTAAAATGACACACTATTGATGGGCTTATAAATAAGTCAACGTATAATGGACAGAAATTTGGCATATTATCTTTTTAAAAGGACTAAAATTTTATATCCTTTAACCCAGATATTCCACTAAGAGGTACACATTAATATGAAGGGCAAAGATAAATACAAAGGCTCAATATATATATCAAAATAGTTATAACATCTCTTTTTGTGTTAGCAGAGAACTAGAAATCAAGTAGGGGGCCAAACAATTTAGTACAGTCAAAACAAATCATAGCATATCAATATAATGGGATATTATAGTGCAACAACAATGAATTTAAATTATTCAGTGAATCATAAATTTAGAACAATAAATGGGTTTTTGAAATCATCTAGTTCCAATGCAATTATTTTTCAGTTGAGGAAACTGAGAACCTAGTGAGTTGAAATGACTCCCTTCCCAAGTAGTAAGTGGTAAAGACAGTATTTGAGTTAAAGATTCTCTAACTTTGAATTTAACACTCATTCTACCACATAAATGCTACAAGAAACCATGAAGAGATCTATACAAATGAATACAGAGAAAAGTAAATGGAAGTGGGAAAGATATTTTATAAACTAAATACCATTGAACAAATGAGCTAACTAATTATATTGACCAAACAATCCAAGAGAATAATTGAGAAAATGTATCTTCTCGTCTGCTTTGAAGAGATGGAAAACAAAGAATTAGATTTCTTTTTTTATTCTATCAGTCTTTTAGCACAGAGATGAAATTTATAAAACATTTTTCTTGTATTTTATCTGTATTTTTATAAGGTATTTTTATAATCAAAGAAATGATTTTTGAATAGGAATGGAAAGGAGGAGAAAGTTATTCAGAAATGAAAATAACATAAGAGATATCAAGGAGAAGAGAAAAATATCTTGAATTTTATTGGATTTTGTTTAAAATGAATAATTTTATATCATATATTATATATATATATATATATATGTATATGTAATGGGGAACTTTTAGTTTTAGTCCTCTTGTATAATCTCCTGATCAGATAATATCTGGAAGACTGATTTTATTTTCAAGGTTCTCATTTGAAAAGAATATTTTCAATATGGAGAGTTTTCAAGGGAAGTTAACTGTCATAAAGAGAACTGGAATCATATTTGGATAGGGTAAAAATGTTAGGGGTGTTTGACACAAAGAATAAAGGCCTTAGTGGGGAAATGATAATTGATGAGTGTGCAGAGTGCTCTTCCTTGTAAAAGTAACCAGATCTGTTTTATTTAGAGATTATGTTTTTTTTTTCCAATGTGTGGAAATTTCAGCAAGATAGGTTTGCCTAACACAAGGAATTTGTTTTTGCAACAATTAGAATAGTACAAACTAGAATGGACTATGTATAATCTATGATTACAGCTAAAATGTGTTTAGCACTTTAAAGTTCACATACAATATTTACTTTAAAATTAAATGAGGGGAATTTTACATCCCAGGAGGTCATCAAGCAGAAGCTAAATAGCTACTTGTTTTGGGTATTTTAAAGGAAATTGTGACAAAGATGCAGAGGATAGATCTCTATGTGAAATATCTATTGGAAAATAAATCAAGCTTTTGCTTTTTAACATTTGATTTGTTTTTTTCCTTTCTTATGTTTCCCTTTTTTCTTCTGATTCTTCTTTCACAATGTGACTAATATGGAAAAATGTATAATATGACTGTATATATAAAACTGGTTAGATTGTATATATAAAATCAGATTATTTACTGTCTTGGGAAAAGAGAAGGAGGGAAAAATTGGAACTCAGAACTATTGATGATATTCTTGTCAATTTCATCCATCTGAACATTAGACAGAATAAAGAATGTATTTTAAAAGTATGTCAACATGGGTCTTAGAGTCAGAAGTCTCAAGTTCATGCCCTAATGCTACGATTTTCTAACTGGGAGACCTTAGAAAAAAGGTCTAATTTCTCTGAACCACCATTTCCTCAACTTTCTATTGAAAGTGGAAAACCAGTTATTCTTCTCTATGTTTCCTTTCACCTCTAATATACAATGATTCTATAACCTACTTTTTGAGAGGAATGCTGGGGGATAGTAATACACCTCTGTCCAGGTGAAAGGTACATAGGTCAATGGAAATAGAAATAGATGAATTTGGCACAATTCTCACTTAGGTTCCCTCTGTTTACTAGATTAATTGATTTCTATAGGAAGCTTACTCAAAGTTCAGAGTTAGGGTAGGTAGAAATAAAGACAAACTAAAGTGTCAATCACAGTGAAAGAGAAAGAATTAAGTAGGATGTGAACATGGGAATGATTAAACTAGTATTAATACACTCTTTATCAGAATGAAGATAAACAAAAAACATGGAACAGATGTTTCATGAAACAGATGAAAAACAAAAAACAGATGTCATGTACTGAATTTATAATCTTACTTTGATATGGGGAGAGGGAGGGAGGGAGGGAGGGAGGAGGGAGGGAGAGAGGGAGAGGGAGGGAGAGAGGGAGAGGAGGGAGGGAGGGAGAGGGAGGGAGGGAGAGGGAGAGAGAGAGAGAGAGAGAGAGAGAGAGAGAGAGAGAGAGAGAGAGAGAGAGAGAGAGAGAGAGAGAGAGAGAGAGGTTTCCAGTTCCATGTTAGCTGTTAATCTATTTCATGGGCTAGTTCCTGTCCCTTTTCAGGCTGGGTTATGATAAAGCAGGCAAGAACAAAAATTTCAGAATTTTTTTGTGGAACCATGCATGCAGTGTACTGACACATCAGGACAGGTGGAATAGGTCAATTAGGACATCAAAATCCCAAATGACAAAATGTTTGTTGGTTTATGAGATACTAGAAGCACAATTTGGGTCATCAGCATGGGAGGGCCACTAACCAGAGAAACAAGCATAAAAACAAAGTAAACAAGGCAGCCTGAATATCTGAAGACATCCAGTAACAATGAAGGGGCAAACCTAATATGCATTCTGAGAAGACACTAAACTGTCTGGAAATCAGGTATACAATAAATTCTGAGCCAGAGCAAAGAGTTCTTGCAAAATTTACTGCATGCAGTTTACATCCCATATAGGACAGATATTTGATGGTGTCTCTGTCCTTATTCTTTCAAAGGAATTTCAGTAGTGGATAGCTTCCAATTACTGAGGAAATTTCCCAAGTAGGAAATAACTGTTCCTGACCAGTCATATGGATATGGGTTTTTTCCCCTGCTCATACATAAGAATCAAACAAATTCAGGCTTTTCCAAAAGAAACATTTTTTTTCTTTTTTTATTATTATTTTTATTGAATTTTATAATTCAATCTAATCTTGCTTCCCTAACCCCCACACTCCAAAGAAGGCAGTCTGTTTCCATGCTGTACATTGACCAAAATTGAATGTGTTGAGAGAAAAATCATATCCTAAAGGAAAAAAAATAAAATACAGAAGATAGCAAAATTACATAATAAGATAACTTTTTTTAAATTAAAGGTCTTTGGTCTTTGTTTAAACTCCACAATTCTTTCTTTGAATACAGATGGCATTCTCCATTGCAGATACCCTAAAATTGTCCCTGATTGTTGTACTGATAAAATGTATAAGTCCATTAAGAATGATCATCAACCCCATGTTGCTGTTAGGGTATACAGTGTTCTTCTGGTTCTTTTCATCTTGCTCAGCATCAGTTCATGTAAATCCTTCCAGGCTTTTCTGAATTCACAGACCTGGTTTCTAATAGGACAACAGTGTTCCATATCATACATATACCACAATTTGTTCAGCCATTCCCCAACTGTGGGACATTCACTCAATTTCCAATTCTTTGCCACCACAAACAGAGTTGATATGAATATTTTTGTACAAGTAACGCTTTTACCCTTTTTCATGATCTCTTCATGGTATAGACCCAGCAGTGGTATTGCTGGATCAAAGGGTATGCAAATTTTTATCGCCCTTTGGGTGTGATTCCAAATTGCTCTCCTGAAAGTTTGTATGAGTTCACAACTCCAATAACAATGTCCCAGATTTACCACATCCTTTCCAACATTGATCATTGTCCTTTCTGGTCATATTGGCCAGTCTAAAAGGTGTCCCAGAGATGCTTTAATTTGCATTTCTCTAATAATGACTAGGAGCTATTAAGAAACATTTAAAAAGTCTTCATAAGTCACACAGATATGTGAAAAATATCTTTTATTAAGAAAACAGAACAGTGTACAGATATTCAAATATAGTCACTGAAAAAAATGCATAAATATAGACGTCATAGTAAAGATATTTGGGGGGGCCACAGCTTTAGAATCCAGGAAAAAAAATCACCCCAGGATGCCATATCCACGAATTTTCCACAGATACTGCACTCAATGAATAATCACAGGGAACATGAGAAGACAATGGTAAAGTGGGTAGGGGGACCAGAAAAACCATAGAGGCTCAAATGATACACACTATTTGAATGACCTTGTGTGACCTTGTACAAATCACTCACCTAATCTCTCAGTGCTCTAGTCAACTCCATAAGAGCAGTTTGAAGACCAGATACATACCAGCATTGACTAAAAAAAAAGTTTCCTCAGTCAGTGGTTCCCCATAATAATGAAATCACAAATTTAGCCCCTAATCTTATTCCCAGATGGACATAAATTTAGATCAGGAAGGAACCTTCAAGGTCAGCTAGTCCAACTCTGAGTTTTCAAGTGGAAACCAAGTGTTGAAACCAAGTCTCAGAGATAAAATGGTTTGTTCAATATCTCACAGGCATCAATTGGCAGAACTGGCATTTGAACTAGATCCTCTATCTTGATGTCAGTACTCTTTTCATAGTACTACCCCACATCCCTTCAAATAAACAACAGAATTTTCAAAAATAGAGCACCTTTTCCATATCTCATTCTCAGCTCTTGAAGAGGACCAAAGACATTAGGAGGGCATTGTCTTGACTTGCAAGTGAAATGGATTTAATTGAGGCAGAATGCAAAATCATCAGTCTCATTCTCTCCTTTAGAGTCCTCAGAATCCAGTGGCAAAATAAAGTCAAGACCACTGGTGATGACCTTGGATGCAGTGGGGGACCTTGACCTTTCAAGCAGGTATTCGATGCTTATTAAATGAGGTACATATATACATCAGGCATTTTGTTAAGCACTAGAGATAAAAAGAAATGGAAAACAGTCCACACCCTCAAAGAGTTCACATTCTAATGGGAAGGACAACATATAAATAGCTACATCTAAGTAAAACATATATTGGATATGTTAGAAATCATTTCAGAGGGAAGAACCTAAGACTAAGGGGAACTTGACAGGTTTCTTTCAGAAGGCTGAACTTTATCTGAGAGTTGAAAGAAGCCGGGGACAAAGATTAGATGACTCCAGATGTGGAAGGACAGCTGGGGAAAAAAAACTAAAGTTGGTATATAGAGTACCATGTGCCAAGAACAAGTATACCAGTGACCCAGGATTACAGAGTACATGAAGAACATTAATGTATTATAATAATAGAAAGGGAAGAAAGGACTGTACTGTTATCATGAGCTTTAAAAGTAACAAGTTTTTACTTCAATGAGGCTTAGATTGAATGAGTAATTTTGATAAGCTAAAAACATTGTTCTATTTGTATTAATTTGCATTCTCTGAAAACATAATGGAAAAGGGGTGGGGGTGAGGGGATGTTTTCCAGATTTCAAAGCTGTGTCACCTGAAAGATACCATCCCACCAAGACATTCACAAGCTCTTTCATTTTAACCCCTACAGAATGTCCCCATTTGTTCTTAACAATAATCAAAACATCTTTTGTTCAAAGAAGTACAGTATTTGCAGAAAGATCTATGTATTTTGTGGTTAAATAGGTTGTTCTTTTCTAAAAGTATTTATCAAGTAACTCTCACATCATCCTGGTGGGTGAGAATGGGAGGATTTTGATTTGTTCTACAGTGATTATCACCAAAGCTTCTTTATCTCTGTCTATTTAGTAATGTTTAAAAATAACTTTCAGAGCATTATATTGATATAAAATTAAATATTGGTATTTGTGATGGCCTGAGGTCTCAGGGATCTTTTTTTCCTAGATTGGAACTTGTTGCAAGTGAGGGAGACTTTTGCAAATAAATACCATCAATCCGCTTCAGCAGCTTAAACCTCTAGATTTCCAGGAGTGCCTTTTATTTTCCTAAAAATAGACAAGGGACCCTGTGACCATTTCTGATGGAAAATTCTCTGGTAACTCCTGGCATTCAAACTACTGGAAAACACAAAAATCAAGCTCCAGGGTTGGGGGGAAAATGAAACGACCCATTGTCAGAAATGGATGAAGCACAGGAGCCTATTTATCCTCTCTGTCCCTCTCCTCCCCAACCCAAACACCCATTTTCAGTGACCCTTTCTCAATGCAGTGAAATACTGCAAACAATTCTGAACACTATTTTACCCTGGTGCAGTGTTTTATACATTTTACAAATCTATTGCTTATTAGTTCTCTGCTGATTCTCACAATAATCCAATGGGATAGGTAATGCAATATTCATTAATACCATTATGCTGCAAATAGAAGCCTTAGATAGAGAATTCAAGTAACTTTCAATACCCCCAAAGCTAGTTGTGTCAAAGTCAGATTAAGAGTCCAAGATCCTAATTCCTAAAACTTTCTGTTTAGCACATAACCAGGTCCAGTGATATTTTTAACATACCGAGTAGCATAGACAAGTGATTCCATACCTACAAAGAACTCTGAGATAAGGGAATATTTTCTACCAACATAGAACACCTTCTCTGTAACTTATATGATAAAATTGGCTCAAGTATTGACAAGTTGTCACTTGTCCACAGCCAGTATGAGTCAGAGACAGGACTCAAACAAAAATCACCTTGGATCTGAGGCCAGATTTCTATTTGCTTTGCCATCTGCCTCATCAGAATATTATAAGTATAATTTCAAAGTCCAAATGTTCAATGGGAGAAGATATGTAAATACATATCGTGTAAATATGTCAGTATGATTTTCTCTTAAAGGAAAATTACACAGTTAAAACTCTAGCCATAAATTTGAATAATTCATTTATTCTACAAACATTTACTGAACTGTTCCATCTGTACAATGTGAGAGTAAAACTAAGAAAGTCTATTAAGTTTATCTAGCTGATTTGATTGATAATCATGACAGGAGGGGATGATTGCCATTGGAAGCTCATGAATTATAGTATTACAAAACAGCAATCAAACCCCTCAAAGTCGCCTATAATCTTAATTGGAGCAGTAGCCATCCAAGATGTACCACTTGGATGTCCAATTATGTAGGGTCTTAAATGTTAGCCTAAGAAATTTCATATTCAGTGTCATACTAGTCAAACTACCAAAAATGATTTATACAGCTAGAAAAAATAAAAATCATCTGGAGCAACAAAACTTCAAGAATATCAAGGGAATTAATGGGGAAAATGCAAAGGAAAGTGGCCTATCTCTACCAGATCTAAAACTATAAAGTGGCAATCATCAAAACTGTCTGATAGTGGCTAAGAGATAGAGAAGTAGACCAGTGGAATAGATGAGGCATAAAAGAAGCAGTAGTATAAATCACTACCATAATTTACTATTTGATAAATCCAAAGACTCTAGTTTCTGGGATAAGAAATCACTATTGGATAAAAACTGTTGGAAAAACTGGAAAATAGTATGACAAAAACCAAGCATAGACCCACATTTCACATCCTATATCCAAAATGACATCTAAAGGGCTACAAAGATTTAGAAATTAAGGGGGATACCATAGACCTATTAGGAGAACAAGAAACAGTCTATCTGTCAAATCTATGGAGAGGAAGGAAAGTTTATGAATGAACAAAGAAGAGATAGAGAACATTATAAATTGCAAAATGGATGATATCAACTATATAACTTAAAAAAGATTTTGCACAAACAAAACCAGTGAGCAGACAAGATTAAAAGGAATAAATAAAGCTGGGAAACAATTTCCCAGTTAGTGTTTCTGATAAAGGACTCATTTCTAAAATATATAGAGAATGGAATCAAACTTATTTTTAAAAAGTCATTCTCCAATTGATCAATGGCCAAGGGATTTGAACAGGAAATTTTCAGATGAAGAAACTGAAGTTATCTATACTCATATAAAAAAAAATTGTTCCAAATCCTATTGTTTAGAGAAATGTAAATTAAAACAACTCTGAGTACCAACTTACACTAATCAGATTGGCTAAAATGTACTGTTGGTGGAGTTGTAAATTGATCCAAGCATAGTGGAGAGAAATTTGGATCTATATCCAAAGGACAATAAAATGGCGCAAACCTTTTGATCCAGCAAAACCACTACTAATCAGAGAGATTATAAAAGAAAAATAGGAAAAGTCTCACCTATTCACAAATACCTGTAGTCGTTCATTTTATAGTGTCAAAGATTTGGAAATTGAGAGGATCCATCAATTGCATAATGGCTAAACAAACCATGATGTTTATGACTGTTATGGAATAGGAAAACGTGAGAAGTCAGACTTTAGGAAGGCATGGAAAGACTTGCATGAACTGATGCTGAGTAAACTGAGTAGAACTAGGAGAACATTGTACACACTGATGGCAACATTGTGACATCATAAAGTGAAGACAATCCTGAGAGACCATTATGGAAAAGAACTTCTACATCCATAAGACAAAACGAAATGAAAAAAAAAATTTGGAGATTGAAGGAAGATCAAAGTATACCATGTTCACTCTAAACTTCTTTTATGTTTTTTTTTCTTTCTTTAAGATATTTCCCATTAATTCCAATTCCTCTTTCACACCGTGATTAATATGGAAATATGTTAAACAAAATTGCACACGTACAAAGAATACCAGATTGTTTGCTGCCATGGGAAGAGGGGTGGGGAAAAGGGTCTGATAGAAAAATGTGGAACTCATAAACTTGCAAATGGTGAATGTTGAAAAGGACTTTTAAACGTAATTGAAAAAATAAAAGAAAGTGCAAAAAATGTTAAAGAGTAACAAGCATGGAGATATATAACATTTTGAACAAGGAAATGACAGATTAGATGTGAACACTAAATATCATGCTCAGAAAGTAGAACTTTTATCATTTGTATGTGTATCCTATCTGAGGCATGTCAAATGACTAGAGATTTCAAAATCCAGACCATTAGTCTAATTTTTCCTCTTTTCATTTTGGCTATGGCTATTTTTATGCATAGCCAAGTTGAAAAGCCACATGGTGCAATATAAAGATTAGTGGCTGTGGAGTCAGGGGGTGGGGAGTGGTGGGGGGTTGGTTGATTCATGACCCCCATTTGAGTTTTTCTTTTGTATAATGTAGTTATGCTTCATTTGCTTCCAGCACTTAACAACCATCAAAAGACATTTAATCTTAAAGTCAGTTGATGGCACTTAAAATATAGGAGGCAACTGGAGATGAGACCTTAAAATGTCTTAGCTCACCCTTCAATAAAGTGCTTACATGATGCCTTATCATAATTTGTAGACATGGGTATTTTGATTATCAAAATTCATCTAAATGAGGCGCAAATTCTAACAGTTCTAACAAAGAAGATTTTCAGATTATAGGTCTGATAATGAGTCTTCTGTCTGTTGTCCAAGAATATCATTGCTGAGAGTCCATCACCTCATTTAATGATGAATATTTTGGCCATACCAGTTTTCATAAACCATCTGCTAAATAACATCATAATCCATGTCAGTTCAGAGATTACTCCTTGAAACTTTGACAATTTGGAATAATAATGGATTCAATCTTTTATTTGTTGCACTCCAAAATCTTTTCCATTCACTGGGCCCTTTCCATTGGAAAAAGACCAGACAAATAAGAGTAGTCATGAAATACAGAAATGTATGCATTATATGAAATTACCCTATGACATCAGTATGAAAGTAGAGGAATGGGGAAGCAATATAATGAGTATATTTTAACTCTTCTCTTTGTTTGAAGTTGCATATTTCTTTCGAAAACAAAACAACCTAAAGAAGTTATAAATTTGTAGGAGCTTGTATGGAAAGAAAGCTCAAGATATTTCCTCTTATTTTTATTCTACCATTCAGAAACACTCTAATGATCTTTAACCATACAAAGGAAAATGCAAATTAAGTCACTGAAAGAGTTCTAAAATACCTAAAAGATCATTGTTACATAACAGATAATATCCCAAGTACTTTTATTTATACAATAGACCAATGAAATTAGACAGGGCCCTTTATTAAAAAAAAGTGAAAAACAACTAACAATATTAAAACCCAGTAGCTATTTCTAAACAGCAGGAATATAGATACAACTCTCCTTTTAATCAAAATGTGGAGAAATGTGTTGTAGGAATTAGAGGCCCTTTTTCAGGTCATACCTCTCACAATTACTTGATGATGGCAGCTGGTGCAAAAGAAAGGAAAAGGGAGAAAGGCAAAGAGCAAGAATGAGACAAGAATAGAGATAGGCAGAGATGGAAAGGAAGGGAAACTGAGAGACAGAAACAGAGACAGATGCAAAAACAAAAATAGGGAGACTGAGGCACAGAGAGAGATAGTCAGAGAGAGATACAGAAAGATATAGAGATTAAAAGAGTGTGTGATGAAGAAACATCAAGTGAGAGAAACTTATAAAGAAGAAATGAACTGAGCCCCCTCATCCTCCAAAGACCCATTATGTTATAATCTCATTAAGTTGATAGAAGAGTCAAATTGATCCCAGACTCCATGGTCAGCCACCATGGCACATGGAAAGTTATGACTTTTTTTTGACCTCTACTTTATGTACCACTAAAGAAATTTCTTATAAACTGGTTTTCATGTTCTACAATAGCTGAGCCAGTGATCATTCACCTCTCTCCCCTCAAGATCTGGCAACTCAGTGAAAGGGGCATAATGAAGCATTGAGGGGGGGGTAGAATTAGGGACTTGCAAGAAGCTTAATAACATTATAATACAAATTTACCCCAGTCAAAGAAACTTAAAGTTCAGACTATAAGCTAATAGCTTTATTTCCATGGGTAGGAGAAAATCCATTTTTAAAATGATGATAAAATGCTGACTTTGGCATACTTGCAAAAATCAATAAAAACATTTTAATTTTCAGGACTGGGGAAACATTTTGATGATATCAGCTTCATTACTTCCACAGACTTAAATGGGCAAGACCTTTAGAAAGAAATGACATTTCATCATGAGAAAGTTTCCTTGTATTCTAGCAGTGAATCCTGAATGCCACACTATATAAGCACGGGCTGTTAATGGGAAGTCACAAACAAACAACCCTTTAAATGGAAAATCTCATTTCCATGGGAAAAAAGGGGGGGGCACTTGTAATTTAAATACAGGCTTTCCACATGAGGCTTGTTAGCTGTGTTTTAATCTACATTAGTCTGGTTAAAATATCCAATTTGCTCTTTTTCTATGAGCTTATCAACATTACCATGGAGTCATTAGCTGCACTAATAGCAATTAGGGACAACACTTTAAAGCTCATAGCAATTCCAGTTCTAGCCATGTAGGTTTCATGTTTAATGTGACCAAACATAACTAGGAAGGCGTGAAATAGGAAATATGAAAATGAAAAAGGAATAATAACAACAAATATCACAATAATGGTCACATAAAAGTACACAGGTTCAGCTAGCTATACAGTTGTGCATATACACCACACAAGAATACTCTCACAACTCGATCGGCTAGAACGGTATGTCACCTGCCCTCAAATGATCTTCTAAATGCATTAGGCTCAAGTTCTAAATCTAAACACTAATTAGTCATTTGCAATTTTCGGTCCATTCATAAGTAAACCATATGTTGCATTTTTTTTGGTTAACATTTAGTGTTGATGTCAAGCCAACAGAAAATTGCAAAAGGAAATAGTGACAGACAGAAAAGATTTCAGAAGTTATTCTGCATCATTTCTAGAAAATCACATTAATCAATACTAGCAATAACAACTAAAATTATATTTTCCTGTAAAGTTTAAGTAGGTGCAAATTTAATTGGGTCCAGATTACTGATAGAATACCAATTTCTTAGTTTTTCTTATATATTCAGTTATATATTTTCTCAGTCTATATTATGGGTGCTTTTTGCATTTAGTTTTTATTTTATTGTATTTCAATTACATAGAAACAAAAATTTAATATTTTTTTTATTTTGAGCTTTTATTGTTCTTTTATTTATTCTCTTATTTATTTTCTCCCTCCCTTCCCTACCCCTTCCTTGAGAAGGCAAACAATGTGATAGAGATTATACATATCTAGTCAATCAAAACATTTAATATTAGCCATATTGCAAAAGAAAATGCAGACTAAAACTTAAAGTTGAATATATATCTGCAACCCAGGTTTGCCTGGGATACCCAGCAAAGTATTTGCCTTGGACAGACCCCATGTTGGGTATCCCAGGCAAACCTGGGATGCAGATATATATTGATATCTATATGTACTGTACTCTGCTCCACTCTGCTCCTAATCCGCATTGCTCTGCTCCTAATCTGCTGCTTTGGTCTGCAAATTGTTTTCTATTTATCCTGTACAGATTGTTTATAGATAGTTGTTTACATATCCTCTCCTCCATTGCGTTTTAACTTCTCAAAGGCAATAATAGTCTTTTGCTTTCTGTGTATCCTCAAAGTTTAGCACTGGTTGGTGACTAAATAGTAGCCATTAATAAATATTTATTTACTAATTGTTGAAATCACAGATCCCTCACATATTTACAAAATAATTCACCATTATATATTTAATTTATGTAATTCTAAAGTGCACTGTTTTATCCCCTACAAATGGAAACTTTCTAAGAAAAAGATCTCCTGATATTAACAAGTGTCCTGGATCAGAATTCTGATTTTAGACTATATTTATGATCATCTTTAGTGATAGGCATAAACTGTACACTTTGTTGATAAAGATTCATTATTTGATCAGACAAGATTTTTTTAAAGCATGCAAATATTAATAACTGCCCAGAATAGTTCATATCAAGAGCTGGAGTCTAAAGACTTTCTCTTTATATGGCTCAAAATTATAAGAAGATTGAATGATAAATCTGCATATGAAATCAGTTCATAATTAATAAAGCTTTAAACATGAAAGTTGCTTTTGCAACAAATTTCTTCAAGGAGTAAGGGAGCATCTGAGATGTCACCTGAGATATACATTCATAGAACGATGTCTCCTTGTGACTTTTGCTCCTCAGTCCAAAACCTCCTTCCTAGGCCAATTAGAACCAGCATATTATATTCCCTCCATGATAAACTTCAAATAGTGTTATCTCATTATATCTTCCCTTATGCAAAGTAAAAATCTCTGAATCTTTTAGAAACCTTAAGCAATTGTACCATATATATACATATATATATATATATATATATATATATATATATATTTCTATCCAAGCTCCTACAAACTTATAACTTCTTTAGATTACTTTGTTTTCGAAAGAAATTTGCAACTTCAAACAAAGAGAAGAGTTAAAATATACTCATTATGTGTGTGTGTATGTGTGTATATACACACATACACACACACACACACACACACACACACACACACACAAAGAATTCTTGGAGAATTAAAATATCATAAAGAAAATTGAAAAGTATTTAGGGCACACCATTAATATTTTTAGTAACAAAATAAATCTATCACCCTTTTGATATGTTCTTTTGTAGAAATGTTAAAGATAGAATATTGAGCTGGATGGACTGTTAAAATCATGCAAAATAAAATGCATTTTCTTCTTATATAAAAGAATTCATCATTATAGATTAGATTGGGTTTATTAATATTCATAGTTTTAAATTGCGAAGATCATTTTTTGGACAAAGACCTTAGACATTATTTAGTCCAAGCCCATCATTAGAGGTTGTGTGTTTCTGTCCCATTCAAAGCATTCCAGACTTCTAATGTCAATAGGACCCAAGTTGTGGGTGAACTGTTCAAATAATTCCATGAGTCTCAAAATAAGCAGAACCTCTATGCTTAATTCTCTAGGAAATGCAGAATTCAGACCAATGAGGGCTTTCCATCTACATAAACAGACACTAAAATTAGCATTTTGATGATGCATAACTTCCCCAAACTGAAAGGCATAGGGAGGGACTAGATTGTCTCTCAAAGTCTGTCCTCCCTTTAAAAAAGTCTGTGAGTGGCTTGATAAAGAGTGTCCCCTGTCAAAATTCGTTCTTTGAATATTTAAGAGATGATCTATTTGTTCATTATTTTCTGTGAAAAAATTCAAAGAATTTGAATGATTTTAGGTTATTTGAGCATATTAATAAAGAGGTTTAGGATAAACTCAAAATCTATTTTTATTTCAATCTTCAATTTTAAAGCAAATTGAAAGCCAATGAGAATTTTCCAATGGGCTTATTACCTTTTTAATTTAAAAGACAGATTTCGAATAAACACACACTGAAAACCCTCCAAATGGGAAAATATATTAGTATAACCAAATAAAAGCATGAGCTAAAATCATAAATATCTTCATGAGGCTTATGGGATATATTTTAGAAATGATTATCTGGGGAAGAAGCTTACCATCCTAATTCTAATTAGATGGCAGGAATGAGTTAAGTTCATCATGTTATATACCATTCTTAGTTTTGACCACACATAGCAACAGAGTAATTGAATTCTTCCAACAATATCCTCTCATTGAAAGATAATTAGAAAGCTTGGAATAGGGAAATAATTTTCAAATCTTCAACTAATTTCAGATTATTGTGTTATAATTTAAAATTATTTCATATCTTAAAAAACTGGTGAGTTCTTCAACTTGGGTAATTCCTCTACCAGTACAGATAACACTTTTCCACGGTAGTTGAGTCACTGTGAAGTGAACTTTCTGCTAATGAGTATTTCCAAATTTAGCTTGGCTAGCCCTAGGCAACCATCCATTTCCAGGTTTCTATTGGAAGTCTAGCTTGGAAGATGCTGGAAGAAGCCTGCATAACCTTCAAGAATCTAGTCACTTCCATCCTCAATGACACTGTGGAGTAAGACTTCAGTGACGTAATTATTTAGTGATGAGCAACAAATAATGACAAAATAGTGTGTTCAACAAATTAAAGTTGTAATTCACCTAAACAACAGTAGGAAGGCACATGCCAAGTAAGGGCAGGTTATGACATTTTCTCAATAATAGATTATTCAGAGAGAGGGAATGTGAAGGATAATGATCACCAGGATGATAGACAACTAATAAAGGAGGGTCAGTCATATACTGTGAGCAGGAACTAAATGGTGAGTGACCAGATACACAATTGTAGCTACACAATTGAAAGAGATATGCTCTTGAAAGAATTATGGAAGAACATGAGAACAATTATAAACAACAACTATGGATGGTGCTGAGTCTTATAGAGCTTGAACACTTTCCTGTCCCTCTCCACTAAGCGATTTCTATCATCCCTTGGACTGACACAAAGTGAAACATGACTACAGCTGTCACCCTTATCTTTGCCTCTTGCCTTTTCTGGTTTCAAGTCTCAGTTAAAATTTGATCTTTTGCAATTAGCCTTTCTTGGTCTTCCTTTCCTTTATTATCTACAGATGTGTTATCCTGTGTTTATCTTGATTCCATATAGTTGTTTAACTGGTTTCTCCCATAGTCTAATGGGGTAGACAAGATGCAAACATCTATGTCCAAACAAGTTATATACAGGATAAATCAGAATTAATAGAAAAAGGCAGAAGAATTAAGAAGGAATGGGATTCCTGTAGAAGGTGGGATTTTTATTAATTTAAATTTATTTATTATCCCAACTACATGCAAAGATAGTTTTCAACATTCAGTTTTAGTGACATTTTGAGTTTCATATTTTTCTCCCTCCCTCTTTTCTGTCTTCCATCCCCTTAATGAGCAATCTGATAGAGGATATACACATATAACTGCAAAACATTTCATTATTAGTCATGCTGTGAAAGGCAGATCAAAACAAAATGGAGTAAAAACTATGAGAGGGTAATAAAGCATAACACAATTTTTTAAAATGAAAAATAGTATTCTATGGTCTTCATTCAGTCTCCATAGTTCTTTCTCTGGATGGGTTAGTTTTTTCCTTCCTTCACAAGTCTTTTGGAATTGCCTTTGATTTTTGTACTGCCAAGGAAAGCTAAGACCACCATAATCTGGCCATCACACAATGTTGCTATTAATGTTTACAATGTTTTCCTGGCTATGTTCAAGAAGGTAGAATTTTTAACGTTGATTTGAAAAGAGAGAGGCAGAGAGAGAGAGAGAGAGAGGCAGAGAGAGAGAGAGAGAGAGAGAGAGAGAGAGAGAGAGAGAGAGAGAGAGAGAGAGAGAGAGAGAGAGCGAGCGCAAGCATTCCACTCATGAGGAAAGTCTGCAAAGACTGGAGATGGGAGATGAATTGTTGAAGGATGTTGAAGGAATAGCAAGGAAGTCAATGTCACTTTATAGGAGTACATGTGTTGCAAGTGAAGGGGCAGTATGAGACATAAGATGAGGATATGGAACCCATTTGAAGCCCAAACAAAAGACTTTATATTTGATCCTAGAAGTAACAAGTTGCCACTGGAGTTTGAGTAAGGGTGATCATGCGAGGCAGACAAAATAAAGATTCATAGCTGGTGTTGAGGAGGACTTGGCTCCACCTTGGTCAGGCAATAAAGCAGAAGTTGAAGGCTTTCTAATTGGCAAAGAATTTAAGCAAATGGTGCAGTATTTTTTCCTCTTTTTCTAGCCAAGAGCAGAGATATCGAATCAAAATTTCTCTATTAAGTTTATTCCTAATTCTGGACTTGATTCATTTAACATAAGCTAAAATATGATTGATCATAACCTTGTTCATATATTTCATTATTTGCAAAAAAGAGAATTGCAAAAAAAGAGAAAGGGAGTAGGTGAGTAGATTCATCAAAAGCAATTTCATAATAAATCAATTTCTTAATTTTTGTGAATATCCCAAAGTAGGCAAAGTCAAGCCACCTTTTTTTTAAAAAATTAAATCAACACATAAAAAGAATATTTATATCACCGAAATGAATAGAAAAGTTTACTTATTAAGACAGATAATAAATTCAATATTACTTTCAAAGCTGTCCTGGTCATTTCCTTCTGTTTTTATGCATATTCAAAATGGCTTCAATGATCCCCATTTCTTTCTTCCCTTTTTTTAGAAACTATAACTAGTGTCCATTTTAAACTTTCACTAAATTTTCACAGCATCTTCATAACAAATAATCAGTTACTGAACCATATCTAAAACTGTTTGTTTCTTCCTTTGACTTTGAGGCTGCCAGAAGATAAGTAGGATATTTTTCAGAATGGTTATACCAATTTGAAGCTCCTCTAAAAATTCACTGATGTGCCTATCTTTCCAACCTCACTAGCAATTTTTTAAAAAGTGAATTTATTTTGTTAAATATTTATCAATGGCATGTAAAATCTTTAAGAATCCTTTTTAAAATTTTGAGTTATAAATTCCACCCCCCTCCCTTCCTCATTAAGACAGCAAGTATAATTGCCATACGGCAAAAGGAAACACTAACTAAACAACAAAAATTAAGTTTTAAAAAAATGAAGCCTCAAGCAGCATGAGTTCATCAGTTCTCTCTAAAGTAGATAGCACTTCTTATCATAGGTCCTTTGCAATTTTCTTGCATCATTAGGTATGTCAAAGTACCTAAGTCTTTCATAATTGATCAACCTTAAAATATTGCTCTTACTAAATACAGTCTCCTGGTCACACTCATTCACTTTGCATCAGTTCATAAAAGTATTTCCAGATGATGCTGAAACCATGGTGTTATTTCTTATAATATAGTAGCATTCCATCATAATTATATGCTACAACTCATACATCCAGTTGTAATTTTTGATTTTCATTGTTCAATTCTTTGACACCTTTAAAAAAATTTCTGTAAATATTTTTTGTAAAAATAGGTCCTTTTCCCTTTTCTTCAATTTCTTTGGTTTGCAGACCCAATAATGTTATGCTGGGTCAAAGGATATGCAGAGTCTTAAATCCCTTTTGCCATAGTTCCAAATTGCTCTCCAGAGTGGTTGAGCCAATTCACATTACACCATGATGCATCACTCTCCCAATATTTCTACATGGCTCCAAGATTTGTCATTTTCCTTTTTTTTTTGATACTTTAGACAATCTGATAGGCATGAGGTGATACCTGAATCATTTTAGTTGTATTTCTTTAATCAATAGTGATCTAGAACATTTTTACATGATTACTGTTTTTTTTTATTCTTTTGACTATATTATTTTGTCCAGATAGGCTCTGAACCAGTCTGTGAGAATTCTCTCACAGAATTCTCCTTCAAACTTATGTTTTCTTGAGTTAAAATAATGTCCATCCTGATTTTTTGTTGGCTCTGTAACTTCAGAATTTGATCTGAGGTATTACTTTAATGTTTTTTTGAAGGGGAAATATGAGAGAGCAAAGTCAAGTAACTTTTCTTTTTCACTATCTTTCCTTGGTAGCAATTTTAATTTTCTTTTTTATCATCTTTGTCAATTTGATAAAGGTAAAGTAGAACTTCAAAGTGATTTTTATTTGAATTTATCTAATTATTTGTGGTTTGGTTAATTAATTGGTTTGTTAATGTTTGGGCCTAAGCTTAGATTTCTTCCTTTGAGAATTTCCTATTCACAATCTTTGACTGATATTTGCTGAGAAATGATTCCTTTTCGTACTGAATATTTTAATCAGTTCCTTATATACTTTGCTTATAATATCTTTATAAGAGAAATTGGTTGCAAAATGTTTTCCTACTTATTTCTCTTTTGGATATCAATGATATTGATTTTGTTTGTGCAAAGGCTTTTTAATATAATCAGAACTGTCCATTTTCTATCACCCTCTCTTTTGTCTGAATGAATTTTTCTTCTTCCTATGCTTAGGAAAGAAAATTTTATCTGTCTTCTAATTTCACTATGTGACCACTTATAATTATATATTTTATCTATATCTAACATAAATATCTATTTGGAGCTTCTTCTGGTATGACTATGTGTACTATGAAACTGATCTGAACCTAAAATTAATTTTTCTTTTAATATTTCCTTAAAATCAGCTGTAACTATTTTTTTAATTGGTCTTTCTTCAAACTCCACAATTCTTTCTCTGGATACAGACGGTATTCTCCATCACAGATACCCCAAAAATGTGCCTGATTGTTGCACTGATGGAATGAGCATTAAGGTGATCATCACCCCCATGTTGCTGTTAGGGTGTATGTGTAATTTTGCTATCTCTTATACATTATTTTTCTTCCTAAAGGATAAGATTTTTCTCTCATTACGTTCAACTTAGATCAATGTATACCATGGAAACAATGTAAAGGGGTAAGGGAAGCAAGATTAGGGGGGAAATTGTAAAATTCAAAAATAAATAAAATCTTTCTTTAAAAAAATCAGCTGTAAATCCATCAAGTCAAAAGGTTTGCTCTTTCTTCATTTTGAATTCATTTATGTCTTGTTCAATTTCTTGTTGATTTTGAATTAAATCTTCTATTTATTCTATTAATTTAAATATCTTCTTTTGCAGACTTTTATAAAAACCCCTTCAAGTTGCCAGGTTTGTTAGCACAAAACTGGAGAGAGGGGAAGTTTCTCCTAATTTCCTTTATTTCTTCTTCATTTACTGTTCTTTCCGTTTTTTTCATTTTGGATACTAATGATTTGCTTGGCTTTTATATTTTTATGGATAACATGCATTCAGTCATGATTGAGTACTGCTGTGATAGATTTTTTTATTGACAATGTAATTTCTACTTAATGGATTCCTTTCCTGATTCTGTTCATTTGACTGTGTTTATCAGTTCATACAAGTCTTTCAATGTTTCTCTCAGACCTTCCAATTTGTCATCACAATACGTTTCCATCAAATTCTTATACAAGACTTTATTTAGTCCAAATTACATTCATTTCCCAAATTATGGGTGCCTCTTTTTCTAGGTTGGTTTTTTTTGTTTGCTACAAGAAAGTTGCTATAAATGTTTTTAAACATATGGGACCTCCCCCCCTGCTTCTTTGATCTCTTTGAGGTATAGGCAAAACAGTGGTATTGCTATGTTAAAGTGTATGCACAATTTAAGTTTTTTGAGCAGTTTCAGCTTTATCTTATGTACAAAATGACTTATTTACATTGTACTTTTAGTACCTTTTTGCTTACTCCCTCCCTCCATTGGGTCATGTAGACTTGAGAAAAAACCAAAGTAATAAGTATGTTTTCCCTGATGGCACTGGGATGGACCTATTAAGAGACCCAGAGTGTGAGAAAAGGAGTCTGTCCCTTCTACATAGTCAAGATCCTTAGAACTAAACCCAATTTTCATTGCATTCACAGAGGGGGGTCTCCTTAGCATAGAAGCCAGAATTATGAATGGTCAGACCCTTGATACAGCAATTGGCATTATTGTCTAACTTGCCAGGTGTTTGAAGAGGTGATTCAAATCAACCTTGAATGTTCAGTGTCTTTGGGGGAGACCAAATAAGATTTTAGTATGCATCCAAAATTTTTTTCTCTTTTTATACAAAGCATGTTTGTCTCAGTGTGAGTTCAGATTTCCATTTGGATCATCTTTTTACATTAGCAAAAATTTCACTGGAAAAAATGAAGTGTTTATGTTTTTAAGGGACCCCTGGAGAGATTTTGTCCAAACCTCCATCTGGATGAAATAGCACTTTGTATCATCAAGGGATTCATTGGGGAAATAGATGGGTTTCTGTGTGTGTGCTCAAGGGATCCATAAGAATTGCATATATGACAATTGCTTTTTATCCTGATGGTGAAGGAATGACTTACCACTGACCCCAAGTCATTGTCTATATGAAGAGAGCTTAACATTTTCTGGGAACTCATTTGAAATAAAAATTATTATTGATTTCCAGGCACTATTCTATATGTTAGAGATATAAAGGTAAAAATAGCTCCCACCTTCAAGGAGCTTACATGTTGTCTCCAACTTCAGAAATTTAATAAATAGATGCCTACAAGAAGCAAAGTGAGTAGATGAAAGGTAACATTAGAAGAAAAATCATTAGTATCTGAAAAAAATCCACAGAAGAGATGGTTGAGTTTTATCTTGAAGGAAGCCAAGGATTCTAAGACTAAGAGAATTAAGAAGAGAGAACATTCTAAGTTTGGGAGAAACCAATGCAAAATCACAGAGATTGGAATTACAGGAGTGTCATCAGCAAGGTACATAGACATGGAGGTAAGCTGGGTATAAGAACAACAGAAGGCAAAGTGCCAAAAGAAAAACCTTGATATATAATTCTGTAGAGTATAGGAAATCAAAAGAGCTAAAAAGTTCATTTTTTAAATTCATTTTCTTAAAATGTACAAAATAATTATACTCATGAATTTATGAAGTATTATATATATATATATATATATATATATAAAATTTCTGCCTGTGAAAGTTACATTGGATAAACAACTTTTGCATAAGATAGAGGAAAATGTACAGCAATATCATCAGGCCACAGCCTATGGAAAGAGCTGAAGACATAGATATTAGGGGTAACTTAATTCTGTGATAATTTGCAGGTCTTATTGGAAAGACCATATTAAATTTATTCTCAAAAAGTTTATGCTGTCACCGAGATGTCCAGATTGTTAGAGGTACATGTCAACTGTCCTGTACAGGTAAATGGGATCTAATAATAACCACAAAAAGTTGCATGTCGTTCTTCCAATATGCAATTATTTTCTCTTGGAGTTATTACTGAAAGAATGAGCTGCTGAATTGGGAGAGGAACATTGAATTTCTGCAGTTACACAGGCTTTATTGAACTAAGAGTAGCAGTGATAGTACTAAATAGATTTAGAGGAAAAAAAACTTTTCTGGGTAGTATTCACAGTGAGGCCACGCTGTTACTTTCATACAATTTTAGGGCATTGCTCAGACTGTAATAGCTTTTGGACACCTGCATGTTGTGGTGTAAGATGTACTATGATATTGTTTGTGACACCCCTCAAATGCCAATTTACTGGGCTGTAGATTGCTCCCTGAGCCCAATAAATCTTTACAAGCCCATCTAGAATAGCTCAACATTGCCCCCACCCCACATTTTTCTATTCTTAATGCTGAAAATATTCTTTGAATTCAGTTATTCTATTAGTATTTCTATGCCACTAATTCAACCTCTTGTAATTAATTTTAGTGTTATAGCAGTGACAGGTAGATCTCTCTAACCATGCAAACTTTTCCTGTTAAAATGAAAATTACAGAAAAATCTTAGTCAAATTTGCTCATTGTGAAGCAACTCTAGCACAGAGCATGAATATTTGTAAATATTTCTACCTCTCTTCTCTTTTTTCTTTAAAGTTCCTTCCACAAAGTTTAATCTTTTGTCTTCCATACCCAAAGATAGCCTAAAGAAAATGGAATAAGTAAAATGACTACTTCCTAATTGGACCTGGTAAAGTTCTTGAGTTCTTAAAAAACAATCCCTTAATCCATTGTATTGCTTGCCGATATATGGCTGCCTCCTTCCTCATCTACAATGAAGTTCTGTTGTTATCTTTTCTTACCTACCCCTCTAATTTGGCTTCTTCTAGACCTGGAAAACTTCCTTAGTTTGATATTCTAGGCCACATAGGAATTTTTTTTTTTTTACTTTCAGCTGAAATGTTTAATGTATTTACCTAATCTGCAGTATTATTCACTTTAAGAGATTATTCAAGTCATAGGGCATGGAAAAAAGTTTGGATATTTTTTGCAAGAATGATATTCTGTCAATTATGACATTGGGGTCAAATCTGTGATTTCATCATGGTGAGGAATACATAATTTCAAAGAAGATGGACAACTGATCTTTAATTTATAATCTTAGAGAGTTTCCTGGGATAGTGTAGTTACTTATCATGTCTCTCAGGGGCAAGCGCTCAATCAATTATACCACATCACCTTTTAACATTATTATAATTTATATTAACAATGTAGATACATCTAAAATAATTTCGCTATAAATGTAGGATTCTTAACCGTTAAATGCTGGCATAGTTTCTTAACTTTTCTGTTTCCTCACATGGAAAATAAAGGTTTGATTAATTCATGTCTGAAATTCATCAGACTATGAAATAGTAGAGAAGTGTGAGGGAAGTATGTAGTAATAGAATAAATGAGTTGCTTAAGAATGTTCTCTTGCCATCTCCTTTAGAACTTAGAAGTTTTATGCCATAACTCCGATGCAGTTTTGTTTACTATTCCACATGTGAGATCAACTATAGTATCTGAACTTCAGACTACTTTCTAAATTATAAGACAAGTCGATATCTGCATTGATAGAGGGAATCACTATACTGGCATCTCTACACAAACAATTGAAATCACAGATCCTTAGAATACTGACCTATGCAGCCCCCTTTCCAAGGCGAGTCAACTTTGTTCAACAGTACAGTGAGCTGTATAGTATTACCTACTTTCCAACAAATGTATTTATTTCCTCTGTCCTATTTCACAACCTTAGTCAACTTCCAGTCAAGCCCACTTGGGTTAGAGCAGTGGAGAGAGCCCTGGATCTGGAATGATCTTACCAAGTTCAAATCTGGCCTCAGACACTTATTAATTGTGTAACACTGGCCAAGTAATTTAACCCAGATTATTTCATTTTTCTCATCTGAAAAATGGTCTAGAGAAGGAAGTGGTAAACCATTCCAGTATCTTTATCAACAAAACCCCATATGGGGCCACAGAGAGTCAAACATGACTGAAAAATGACTGAACAACAGGCCAACTTTTTCATACTTTGATTATAAACATTATAAACATTTTTAATGTACTCCAAATACAAAAAAAACTATTGAGTTCTGAGGTACTAATATATCTAAATAAATATTCAGCACTTAAAGATACCTAAAGACTTTAATTGAAACCATCTTAGTTGTCTATAACTGATCTTATTTTGATAAGTTCCCAGTTTCATCATTTACTTGAATGTTATTTTTAAAAATTTGTGCATTATTATTCTCATATGAAGATGCTATTTATGGTCTGCTTTTACAACTGATTGACATGAGAGTTTCATCTCTCTCTACTCACCCAAAGTTAGCTGGTTCCCTTTTTTAAGGCAGTTGGTAATCCTGTGCCTATGGGGATTCATCATGTTATTGCCAGATAATACTAACACTAGACTAGGTTAGCCTACAGTACTCAAGTAACACATCAAACTCAGCTTCCCAGGAACAGGAATTATAAGTCTAGGTCGCCAAATCCTTTGAGCTGATTTTTAAAAATTTCATCACAATTGGCAAGTTTGCTCACAACATTTGGCTAACCTAATACATCTGGGATTAATTATTCTACTATTCATAGACTCATGAGCTTAATGCAATAATTTATTAACCCACACTTAAAGGACAAAGTTTTTTTGTTTTAAACACAAGTTGAAGGAATTCATCAAACGTTATTTATGTGGTAAAAAATGCCATTTTTATTTAGTTAAAAGGCAAATTTAAGTGTTAAGATGTTGGTTACATTCAACTCTCGCCCTCACTTTATGGGCTACATTCTGAACCTCTGCCTAATGCTTATACCCATCTCATAAATGCTTTTCAAATTATCAAGCTCTCTATCAAGAGCTGATAAATAAAAATTTCTTCTAGACCCCTCCTGGACCATTTCAAACTAGAACTTTTCCATGAGAGGTCTAAAGAAAATACCAGTGAAGAGTGACCTTGTCCCTTGAATCAACCTCCAGGATGACTGAAGGTGACCTAGAACCCACCCAGTCACAGAAGATTGAAGCTTTTCTGAATCCTGTGGTTAAGAATTGAAGGACTGGGGTGAACTAAGTATTTCTTAAAGAAGATAGTAAAAGAATAGCTAGATGCTAAAAGCTATAAATATTTGGCTTACCCAGGTAATTATTATTGTGTTATAATTTTTCTACATTATTACATTAATTTAAGTTTGAAGAACAGAGAAATTATAATTAATTACAGCACATTGTTAGAAAGCAACATACTATTATATATATATGTATATATGTATGTATATATATATATATATATATATATACACACACACACACATACACACACACACACACACACACACACACACACACAACAAACCTTAGAATTAATCTTGATACTTCCAAATCTTGATAGAGAACTTTACTGGCTATGTGACCCAGTTCAAGTCCCTTAATCTCTTGGTGTCCCAACCAAATCTTTAAGACTGTAAATTGCAGAATAATTATTAATCTGCCTGGCTACACAAACTTATTATCTGAGAATTCCCTACACTGATGAAATCATTGGGTCAGATTCCCTCCAAAAATCAAACTATTGTATTTTTAATTATATTATGATATACTTATTTATATTCAGTTGTTCAATATTCCAAGGTGTGGGGCCAAAATGAATCTAACTGCCTCATCCCCATTAAATTAATAAGCATACATTGTATGTAGTCATCCAGCAAATTTTTATATGTCACTGTATCTAATGATATAGAGGACACAAAGATAAGAAAGGAACTATCCTTGCCCTCCAGCAAGAGGGCAAGAGAAGAGAAAATACAAAAATAAAAAATGACAATCCTACCATGTAAAAGTATGAGTACCATAAGAATTGTAAGATAGTCAAATGGTGCAATGGAGAGAGATCCAGGGCTAGACTTAGGAACATCTGAGTTCAAATTTAACCTCAGAAACTTATTAGTTGTGTGCCCTGGCCAAGTCCAGTTTGACTCCATTTCTTTATCTGTAAGATGAGCTGAAGAAGGAAATGACAAAACACTTCAGTACTTTGTCAAGAAAACCCCAAATGGGATCATGAAAAGTTAGACACAACAGAAACAACTTAACACAAAGTATTAGGAGCCAATAGCTAGCACCTCTAAGTGGGGTGATAGCAATTGATATTGGTTGTAAAGGATACATAGGACTGCAGTACATGGAAATAGGAGAAGAGACATCCAAACAAAGGAATAGTTATGGGAAAAACATAGAGGCAGGAAATTGAAGAATGGAGTTTGTTTGAGAGAAATCCTGTTTCATTTAGATTCCTTGTGTATAGAGTATAATGAGAGAGGTATAGAAAGGAGGAAAGCCCAGAAAGTAAAACTGGCACTAGATTGTGAAACAATTTGAATTTGAATTATATGCTATTATCATTTATGATATATATATACTAATATATCATGATTATATTATATATACAAAAATATATCATGATTATATTATATACATATAATCATGATATATAAGTATCATGTGATGCTAACTGCACCATAAGGACAATAAGAAGATAGTGAAAATAGTTTTTCATTATAAAAGAAATGATTATATCCTTGATCAAAGTACATAAGGAAGAAGGGTCTTCCATATTTTAGCAGAAGTGATTGAGTGAGTGGGAAGGTCTATGGGTACTCAAGGGAGGAGAATATTGAAGAATTCAGAATAAAAACAGTTCAGTGGCCATGACAAGTCATTGTTATGATGTCAATGGGGCCCGAACTACGTTAACAAGCCATGGAAAGGAAGATACTGGAAGGAGTTTATGAATGAACAGATTGGACTTGTCAACTCTGGCAGATAGAAACCAGGAAGGAAGACGACTAAGGCTCTAATCTAAAGAATCAGATTAACAACTCTACTTGAATGGAAGCTGTTCTTGAAAGTTTAGGACTATGAACAACTAAGATTTTCATAATGCAGAATGGTTACTATGATAAAGGGCACTTTGTACTCAGTCAATACTTTTTCTTGTTAAAGATGATGTCTCTAAAATAGAACCACCAGGTTGCATTGATGACTCATTTCCAGAGGACTTTCTCTACCAGTCAATTGAAATGTCTTCTTCCCGGACAACTTCTCACACTAGAAGTACCCTCTTCCCCACTGACCTTCTGATTGTTTGGTTCTTCCTAGCATCTGTTTTCAGGAAGGGACTCAATGCTATCTTCAGTTCTCTGCAGGCTGTACTGTTGCCATCTCCATAAACCTTCTCTACCATGTATTTGCTCAGGATTCTTTCACAAGCACCCCCTACTCTCATTTTCAGTTCCTTTTTTCATGAGCAGCCTTCCTCCATTACAATGTAAATTCTTGGAGGACATTGTTCTCCTACCCTTAGGGCAGAGGCTCACGTGGTATGTGCTTATTGTTTGGGGATTTGACAGGCAGAAAATTTGCCCAATTTAAAAAGTATTGTTATCTTGCTTTCTTCTTCCTGCTAAAGACCATGCACCAAAGTTGAATTAAGCTGGCCCCACTCCAATAGGTTGAGGAAAGGAGCAATTTCCTTACAATACTCAAGTGATGGAGAAATAGATTCCATTTCCCAGGGCTGTCAGTTTGTTACCTTTAACAAAGTTTAAGACACCTAGACATAGAGAAATCATATCAAAAATGCTTCAAGGAAAAGAAGGAAAAACCCCTGCTAGGTTGCCTGCTACTCTCCAACTCACACTGAGTCTACCTTTCAGTTTCAACACTGAGTGACTTAGAGCCTGTGGGAAATCTTTGGGGTCCTCACATTTGTAGGCAAAAGATAGAAAGTATTTCTATCCACAGAATATGATTATAAATTAGGAAGACTATGGATTAAAGTTGATGAGGAATTTTATCATGGAATATTTTATAAAGATTGTTTTCTACAAAGGACATATGAAGAAAAACACTATCCATAGCTAGAGAAAGAAATGATAAGCAGATGCATGTATAGATGATTTTACAAATATATACATATTTGTATCTAGTGGTAGACAACCCAAGGCTGGGGGGAGAAGGGAGGAAAAAAAAGAAATTTAAATGTGAACTTTATCAAATATTTACAAAGAATAGCAAGTTGTACATAATAGCTTTGTAATTTCATGTGAAATTATTTTTATTAAACTAAGTTATGGAAACACATGCTTTATCCCATAAATTAAAAATTAAATAAATACTTTAAAAATAAGCATTGTTTTCTTGTTTGCACCACAAGAGAAATTGAGGCACATATCTTTCAGTCCCAATACTCATATTTTCTTCTCCATGTAGACTTTCAGGCAGAAAATGATAAATTCTCAATTATAAGTAATTTGTGACAAACATATCTATATCCATGTATAGTAGATATAAGTATGTACATACATATGTGTGCATATTTTAGCACAAAGTGGTTTGGGGCTACAAAGAAAAAAATAATACATAATATTGGCCAACATACAATCACACATTTGTATATGATTATTTTATATAGACACATACATATAAACATGTACCTGTGAGTATATCAGATATATATACATGTACATATTGTGTAATGTGATCTTTGACCAACATTATAAAAATGTATATTATATATACAATTTATGCATATAAATATATGTGTGTGTGTGTGTGATTCTGTGTGTATGTCTATATCTATATATTAGTGTCTTGTTGGTCAAAGATCACTTTGGGCTAAAATATTCACCTAATTGAGGCAATACTAGTACTATTCAATTTGTATCATAGGTTCAACGAAGCTAGAAAGACTTTAAATATTGTTAAAGAAAGAGATATGAATCCACTTTGCAGCAACTAGCTTGGATAAGTGGAGGGAAAGACATCACCCGAAGGCTGATCATGTTGTCTCTCCCAGAAGGAATGCCAAGTTCTTGAAGGCAGGGCTCTTGTGTTTTTAATCTCTTTATCCCCAGCACCTAATACAGGTATTGTGCTTAATAAATAAATAAATTGTCCCAATAAATTACTGTTAACTGGTTAGGTGATTTTTTTTATTTTTTTTCTAAACCTTTTAAGTCTTATGTGATTGTCTGTGAGTGAAGTAATAGCTAGAGTAATAAAAAAAGAGGTAGAGAATGTAAGGTCCACAGAGTTCTTGGATTATCTGCTTTAAAACTAATAATTTACAATTAATATCTCCAGTCTAACATAATCTAAACATTAATTTTTATTGATGTTACAAATGTGCAATCATTGAAAAGCCAGTGAATAAATGTAACACAAGAAGACCTGAATCACATGCATATAAAATTCTCATTTTAACAGGAAATCAGACAGCATCAAGAGTCAAACAGAAGAAATCTATAAAAGTAGCCAGTAGTGAAACAGGAGGCAAGTGAGTGGGTCAGAGAAAAAGATGAGGTTTCCTGTCTGAACTCTCCAGTTAGATTTCACACAAAAGTCCTCTGGACCCCAAAAAGAGGAGTGAAGCTCTTCCCAAAACGCAGGCTTGGAAAAGTTTTCCCTGATATCCTCCTGTAGCAGTTCAAATAGAAAATCAAGAGTTTATAAAGGTAAGGGGAAATATTCCAAGGATTACAACAGGTAATTTATAAATATGATATCATTTGAGCCTCACAACCATCATGGAAAGGTTACATTATTACCCCATTTCATAAAGGAGGAAACTAGAGGAAGAAAAGCTTGTCCAGTCACCCAGCTAGTAAGTGTGTGTGAAGCCAGATGTGAAAGCAGGTCTTTCAGACTCCAAACCAAAGTACTCTATTCAATGGTCCACCTAACTTTCTAAACACAAGATATGCAGGAAGAATTTTTCCATCAAGAAAAGAGTCATCGTTGCATATAGTGAGCCAAATTCCATCAAAGAAAATGAGGCTATCTAGATCTTAAATACAGATAGTGATAATTTTAAACAAAATTCAAAATAAATACTCAATTAGAAACAAGAAAAGAAGGCATTGTCCATGATTGTAGCCACTCCAAACTGACCTAATTAAACAAGCTGCTGCTTCTTAAAAGTGAACATATTCTCTGATCATCACTGTTTCTTAGAGATGTTTAACTGATAGGGGAACATTTGTCATACCAGAGGCTTAAAAAAAAGGAGCCTTTGAACCAATTCAGTCCAACCATTCACCATCTCCTCTCCAGATGGAGAATCCGTCAACCAAGAACAACATTGGATTAGAATGCAAGGTCATTTGCAAAGCTACATTTATTGTTTGCTCATTATAAGTATTCCACAAAGTAAAGCAAAAAGTTGCCTTAAAAGAAATCTCTCCTTGAATTAATTATCTGCCAAAAATTCATCCAGCTCTCCAATTTCCACAGGATATGTCCATTAAGAAAAAGAGATGTGATCATGAAGATGTTTTTTAATTAAATGTTTCATTAGAAACTGGAAGTGAATATCAATACTAACAATTTAACATGCTTATTAACATTTAAGTTAATTAATTTCAGGTCTTAAGAATCATAACTTTTTTTTTTCAGTCCCTCTTTTGAAATCCCATAGAGATAATTTGCTTCAGTAATTCATTGAAGTTGAATGACCAGTAAAGTGTTCTGGTAGAGGAAATATGCATACCAATCTACTTAAATACTAAAGTATACAATAGTGGGGAAAGCAGTGGCTCTTTTATCAGAGGTTCTGAGTTCAAATTCTGATTGTTGCTTACTACTACCTGTTTGATCTCCTCGAAGACCACTACAGTATCCTCTCCAGGGTTCCATTTTTTTTCAGTTAAATGGGTACAGGAGTGGACCTCACCTGAAGGTTCCTTTCAACTCCAGTTTTATAATCATATCAAATAAGGATTTAGAGACTTCATTTAATCCCCTCTCTATGGAACATGAAACTGAGGATGCCTATACATGCTCCATCAAAAGCTTCCTTCAAGATAGATGAATGAATAGATCAATAGAATCTTACTTTTTTAGTCTTCTGCTCATTCCCCCTCCCCCTCCTCTCAGTTTCAATGATTCAATGATGAGTAGCAGGTGAAAAAGGATGATGTTCAGTACAAAATACCATATGATATAGTTGAAAGAACTCTAGATGAAGAACTTGATGTCTTGGATGTTAATCCTAACTGTTTTGTGCATGTGACAGCTAGCATAAGTGATATCACTTCCTAAACCTTATGCAATGTGCAGATAATAATGATGGCCCTGCTCTTACCAACTTCTTAAGGCTTCTGAAAGAAATACAGAGTATAATTTGGAAACCACCTCAGTGGTCATCTAATCCTAGCTATACATAACAGGAATCCTCATATAACCTCCCAAGACCATTTGTAAAATCACTAAAAATTATGAGTCATCATACAAACGAATTCTAAAACCAATTGATGCTCAAATGATATGAAAAGGCAATTCTCAGATGAAGAAATTAAAGTTATCTATAGCCATATGAAAATGTTCTATCATTATTTATTACAGTAATCCAAATTAAAACAACTGTGAATTATTACCTCATACCTATCAGATTGTTCAATATGATAAAAAGGACAATGATCAATGTCAGAGGGGATGTGGGAAAATTAGGACACTAATACATTGTTAGTGGAGTTGTGAACTGATCCAACCTTTCTAAAGCACAATTTGGAACTATATGCAAAGGGCAATAAAACTGTGCATACCCTTTGATTCAACAATACCACTACTAGATCTGTATTCCAAAGAGATCACAAAAAGGGTAAAAAAGCCATATTTACAAAATATTTGTAGCAACTCTTTTAGTAGTGGCAAAGAATTAGAAAATGAGGGGCCGCTCATCAATTGGGGAATGACTAAACAAACTGTGGAATATGAATGTGATGGAACATTATTGTTCTATAAGAAATTGTGAGGGACAGAACTTCAGAAAAGTCTGGAAAAACTTGCATGGACTAATGTTGAATAAAGTGAGCAGAATCAGAAAAACATTGTACATACTAACAGCAACATGAGGGGATGATCAACTATGATGGATTTCAGCAGTACAATAATCAAAGACAGTTCTAAAAGACTTATGATGGAAAATGCCATCTACATTCAGAGAAGGAACTGTGGAGTTTAAATGCAGACCAAAGTTTACTATCTTCAATTTTTAAGGTGGTCTTATATATTATACTTTTCCATGCTAATGTTTTCTTCCCATTGCAATTTGATTCCTCTTTTACAACATGATTAATATGGATGTATGTTTAATATAGTTATACATATAAAACCTATATTAGATTGCTTTCTGTCAGGAGAGGGGGCAGGGAAGAGAGGAAGGGAGAAAAAAATGGAAAACTCAAAATCTTGCAAAAAAAAGTATTGAAAACTATTGCTGCATATGTTTGAAAAAACAAATAATGTATGGGGTAGCTAGATGGCACAGTGGATAGACCACCAGCCCTAGAGTCAGAAGGATCTCAGTTTAAATCTGGCCTCAGACACTTAATAATTACCTAGCTGTGTGACCTTGGGCAAGTCACTTAATCCCATCACCTTACAAAAAACAAAAAAAGGAATAAATTAAATATTTTGTAAAAAGCAAAGAATCCTAATTTGTCCATCATTTGATCAGCTATCAAATTCTCTCAAGTCCCCACTACTAATTAATCTAATACAATGGGTATAGAACCAAAAAGTCCTCCAAAATCCCCCAATTTGGAAAAAAACTAGGAAATTGAATAGAACAAGGCTGTTAAGTCTTACAACAAGGATGTAGTATAGGTTGGGATTAACTTGAAAGAGATGTGACCCCTCCATCCTTATATATGTTTGTTTTAAAGACCATTTTTTGTGGTTTTTCTTCACAAAACAAGAACCCAGATCCAAGATGACAAGGGTTTATGGACATTAAGTAAATATATTAAAATCAGAGGTTCCTTCCATTTTTGTAACCAGAACAATTAACTAGGAAAATGATTTGTGTTCATTTCCAAAATTCCAATTATTTCTCCTCTACTCAAACCCTAAGCATTTTGAAGAGGGGAAGCAAAAGGAAAAGGAAAGTCTCTGACAGGAAGAAATCTTTGCAAGTAGAGATGTTTCAGATGCTGTTCCCACTTGTTAAGCAAAAGGACTTTTCCAGTAACAACTGATGCAATTAGAAACTGCTTAGAACCACTTTGAAATGTAAATGGGTGACATCAAATAGAAAACTCTTAACCCCCTGCCAGAGACATGAAAGGGAAAGGATTTCTGGGCCAGGAAGGTAGTGAAGTGGAATGCTAATAGCACAATCACCCATTTGTCCAGTAGGTGTACTTTCCAAAGTCCTTTCACTTGAATAGGCTTATCTGAGGCTCATAAGGAGCCCAGTAGGACAGAGGTGATAACAATAACTAACATTTACATTGAACTTTAAGATATCCAAAGCACTTTACAGAAGTGATTTCATATAATCTTTACCTCTTACTCCTAAGCTGGGGTTCTTTCCAGAACACCAAAATCAGCATGACGAGAAAACCTGCAGCTCAAAATACCAACAACCTATCCTGGCTGGATTAGTAAAATTAGGTATTAATTTCTTTGGTTAAAGGAATTGCCTCTTTTTAAAAGGTATTTGGAAAATAAGCAAATACATATGATTCACATTTAAAAAGTTACTGTTGAGCATACACTAGGCAGGGTCTGTGGTGCACCTTAATATTTCCATTCTAGGGAGAGGTGAAAGGGATTCTAGCATAAATGGAATTAAGATGCTCAGATATGGGTACAAAGGATAAGAAACTGTTGGACTCAATACACACAAAGACAATAACAGCAGAGAATAAAAATAACATGAAAACATAATGTTGTGAAATTAGTGAATGATTAGCTAACAGCAAAGACAGAATATGAGAAGGTATCTCCTTCCCACATTTTGAAATGTGGGGGAACATTACTTATATCAATTGATATGTTGATGAGCTTTCTATAAATTTCCCCCTCTTTTCTTCCACTCTTTATTATAAGCCACGTGTTCCTAACTTGGGGGGGGGAAGCAACTTGCATTTTTAATATTTTAATATATTTATTTTAATAAATTGGGTTTCTTTGTAATCTTAAGTATTTTATGCATTAAAATATTCTGAGAAAGGGTCTTTAAGCACCCCGCCAGTTTTTTTAACCTTCTTAAACTTTCCAGGTTTCATTTTCCACATTAAGAAAATATAGTTCCTGGAACTAGTCTCCAACCTTGTGTAAAAAGTATGGAGATAAATAAAATGTGTTCTATAAAGAGGGAGGTCAGTTTTACATGAACTCTTCATTTTACACTACCTTTTAAATGAATACCAATAACGTCCCTCAGAAAAAATTATAGGTGTCTAACCTGAACTAATGTCTACAGCCAGGAGGGATCATTAGCAAATTCATAAATTAGAATCCTGTTTATGCTTTCATTGTTGAGGTTAATCATTTGCATTTTAATATAGTATTATTGAAAATCAAAAGGCCTTCTAGACCCAAAGGAATAAATTTTTAATGGTGAAAATTTACATGTTCTTAACAGAAGTTGAAGCTATTTTTAGAAAGTGAATAAGACCGCAATTTTCCTTAGGAAGTAGTTGGGTGTGTATTCCACCATGTTGTGAGAGTCTGGTGAACACAAATTACCAATCTCTGACACAGGAAAGAGGATAGTAGAGGGTTCAAAAGGTGTCACCCCCCCCCAAAAAAAATACACTCCTTTCTTTTCTTCTGTCTTTAAAATTGAGTTGCTTACAATCCAAGTCAACCCTTCAATATAAGGGAATGGCAATAGATACAGCAGGAAATTCTCCTGAGTCACTGCTTTTCGCCAAAGAGACTTCACCTGGTTCTCTTACCTGTGAACAGGGTCAGTCTTGTCTATCTTCACAGAATGAGGGTCAGCGTAAGGGACAGCAGCCTTGAAGTTCTGCTTCTCTTCTCCTCCCCCACCCCTTTTATAAAATGACTCTGGCTAGTCTTAAGTGGAAGAGAAGCTTTATAGGAACTATTGGCAGCAGGTGTAACCAACCAGATCTCACCCTTCCTGATTGGGGTAATTTGGGTGCCATAGGTAGTTCTAGGCACTAGACCACAAATTATCTGCATGGATTCTCTACACACAAACACACACATACACACACACACACACACACACACACAGACAATTTAGGGAGTTAAATATCATGCTAAGATGGTAGGCTTTATTAGAGAAGTGGTGTAGAACTTTCAGTGATGAAAAAGAAGCTGGGAGAGAGTTTATGAAGGAAAGCTGTGTTTGCCAATATTAAGATAATGGTGGAAATAGACTTTCACTTTTAATCAATAGCACTTAATAGCACTGCTTGCCCCTCTACCCATCCATCACCGAGAATGTACAAATTAATCCAATTCAACAGTATATTTAATGTCAACTATGATTGGAATGAGTGACCAAGGATCTATTTTTTTTTAATATTTTGATAAATATATCCCAACATAGTTGGTTTCTTTTGCAATACTATTTATTTTATGCATTTGCAAGCATTATTCTAAGAATGGATTCATAACCTTCACAAGATTGTCAGAGAGGATCTATGACACAAGAACTCCTGGACCAAGGGCAGGATATTAGGCTAGGGAAAAAGAAAATTCAAATCATCTCTAACCTCAATAAACCAAAGGGGACATAATAAACCAATAGATAGGAAAATGCAAGTTTAAAAAAAAAACTAATCTTGAAAGGAAGAAACAGGAAAGCCTTAGAGTAGCAGGTGGAAAAACAGTTTCCCCAGCACTTAGCACAGTTAATAAATCTAGATTAATTGATTGATAAACCTGGGAGGAAGTTTAGGATAGTAAGGTGCCCAAACAGGTGTGTTGGGTGGAGGAGTGAAGAAATAGAGAAATTACGTTTGAGCAAATTTAACTAGGAATCAATATGGGAGAAAGAGAAATATTGGATGGTTGCTTGAGGGGATTTTGGCATCATGAATGAAGACTTCTTAGGAATAGAAAAGATTAGGACACATTTGAGATGGAAGGACTGATTGAAAATGAGAGGACAAGAATGATTAAAGGAAAGATCCAAGAGAAGATGGGATGGAATTAGGTCAAGGTTGCAAGAAATAACGAAGAATGTCTTTATTCCACCAAAATGAACTTTAAGAGGTCTGCTAATTAGATTAGCATGGGCTTTTAAATAGAAAATATCTTTTCATTAGCTTCTCATATTGGGTATTTTTAAGTTATAATGATTTACATTATTCTTTCTTTTTTCTCTATAATAGAAAAACAAGATGATTCTAGGTCAATGAAAATAAAAGATAATTGTTTTCTAATAAAGACTCACCTATTATGACTGACTTTCTTCCAACCTCACTTGCCAATAATGACCATTCATTTGAGGAAGCCATAGAATTTCAGAATCCCATAAGCCTGGGACAGGGGTTCAACAGGATGGAAGGTATAAAGAAGAGAATTATTGTAAAGGAGCATTCATATAATGTCCCAAGACTGGTTAAAGTAGGGCTGGGTGAGAGAGTATGGTGGGAGGGATTCAGTTCTTGCTTGTTGATTGTTTGCAAGAGCAAATTGAGGGAATTGATATAGCCTGTAGCTATGATTTGGAAGAAATTGGTAATCAAATAGTAAGAAAAGAGGCTATATATGTCAATCTACCAACCCAGTATTATTATAAGGCATCATGGTATCACAGACTATAGGAAGAAAGAATCTAGATGATCTTGGAATTGGGTGAATCACTCTAACTATAAATATAATATGATCTCCATGCTACTTAATGAAATCCAGCTGAGGAGGAAGTGGGGAATGACTGATCATTAAGATGGGGTGGAGGGGAGGACCAGAGGATCCATGGATTTAACATCTGAGGACTTCAGGTTAAATTCTAGCTATCTTTTCATTTCCTATCTATAAAGCCTTGGATAAGTCACTTTAAAAAAATCAGATTTAGCCTCTCTAATATGTTTCTTAAAGCTTTAAACCTATGACTCCATGATTATTATAACATTTGTACCATCTAACTGATGGGTATTTTTAAGAAAGACAATTGGGAAAAAATGCAAAAATAATTTATTTAAAATGTAGAATATATAAATGGAGCATATCTTGTGTCCAATTAGAAGCACATTATTGGTATGGAAATGATGGATAGGGTTGCATAACTTGCTCACTTGCCATAATGGTTATCACAGTTTTAGTAACTAGGCACTGGATGTAAATTGCTTATGTATTGTGCTTTGAAGTTAATTGATCATTTTCACATATAGTGACTCATAAGACTAAAGTTAGATGCAAAGTTACAGATCATGAATCCCTTTGGTTTTTTTACTGAATTTTTGAGTGACAGAACCCACAGAAAGATCTACTGAGTCAATTCCCCAGGTCAAGGTAACCTGGAAAATAGTGGGAATGCTCTGTTCTATGGGTGTGGAGGGGGCAGCAGAGTGAAGGAGCTTCAGTCTCATAAAAACAGCCCCAGGGCACCTGGCAGCAGAAGCAGTTTCCTAACCTGCCACCCCAGGGAGCACCAAGTACGACTTGTAAGATCAGTAGGTAGACCTATGCCAGAGTGAACATGAAACCCAAGCCCCCTTAAGCATAGCCATGGTCCTAAGCACAGCCCAGATCCCAGGAAATGGAAGCAGGCCTGTGGAAGAGCTCAGCGGGAACCTCTAGGCAGCTTCACCCTGAGTGCTCAGCCCACCAAAGGTAAGGGAGAGGAGGGAGACTTCCACAGTCTAGGTCCCCCATAGAACAGAGAACTACTCCCTCAGCTCCTTGGCAGAGGGGTGCACTTGTGGTCATTCACAGACCAGGAAAGCAGTCAGAGCCTCACACACTGAGGTCCTAGTTGGGGTGTCCCACTCAAAAGCTCAGGAGGCACCCCAAAACCAGTCACAGGCTGGGGAAATGAGTAAGCAGAAAAAAAAGGAACCTGGCCATTGACAAAAACATTGTCTATGAACCCAAGGAGGATGAAAATACTCAGTATGAAGATGAAGCTTCTACATCTAAAGACTCCAAGAAAAATTGAACTTGGGCTCAGGCTATAACAGAGATCAAAAAATATTTTGAAAATCAAGTAAGGGGAGTGGCTAGGTGGTGTAGTGGATAAAGCACTGGCCTTGGAGTCAGGAGTACCTGGGTTCAAATCCGGTCTCAGACACTTAATAATTACCTAGCTGTGTGGCCTTGGGCAAGCCAGTTAATCCCATTTGGCTTGCAAAAATCCTAAAAAAATCAAGTAAGGGAGATAGAAGAAAAATTGTGAAAAGAAATGATAGAAATGCAGGAAAAACATGAAAACAAAGTCAGCAGCTTAGTCAAGGAGATCCAAAAAAATGCTGAAGGAAATAACAATGTTAAAAACCAGCTAGGTCAAATGGATAAAACAGTTCAAAAAGTTATTGAGGAGAAGAATGCTTTAAAAAGCAGAATTGGCCAGATGGAAAAGGAGATAAGAAAGCTCTCTGAGGAAAACAAATCCTTCAGATGTAGAATGGAGCTAAAGGAAGCTGATGACTTTACAAAAATCAAGATACAATACTTCAATAATAAAAGAATGAAAAATTAGAAGAAAATGTGAAACATCTCATTGAAATAAAATAACTGATCTGAGAAACAGATTCAGGAAAGATAATTTAAAAATTATTGGAATACCTGATAGTCATGAACAGGAAAAGAGCCTTGACATCATTTTTAAAGAATTCCTACAGGAAAATTGCCCTGCTATCCTGGAAGCAAATGGCAAAATAGAAATTGAGAGAATCCACCGATCTCCTCTGGAAAGAGATCCAAAAATAAAACAACCCCCAGAAATATTATAGTCAAGTTACAGAACTACCAAGTCAAAGAGAAAATATTACAAGCAGCCAGAAGGACACAATTCAGATATCATGGATCTGCAGTCAGGATCACACAAGACTTAGTAGCAACTATATTAAGGGCGTGTAGGGCTTGAAATATAATATTCCAGAAGGCAAAAGAGCTTGGAATGCAACCAAGAATCAATTACCCAGTAAAATTGAACATCCTCTTCCAGGGAAAAAGATGGACTTTCAACGGACCAGGTGAATTTCAATTGTTCCTGTTGAAACAACCATAACTGAAAGGAAAGTTTGATCTTCAAATATAGGACTCAGGTGAAGCATAGAAAGTGGAGGAGCAGGATAAAATATGAGGGACTTAATGATGATGAACTGCATGTATTCCTGCATAGAAAAATGATACTGATAATACTCATATGAAACTTCTCATTTAATAGAGCAGGGAGAAGGAACTTTTATAGATGAAGTACAGAAGGGAGCTGCATTTGTAGATATAATATATTGTAAAAATGGAGTCAATGGCTCAAAGGGAAATGTAATGGGAGTACAAGAAAGGAGAGGTGAAATAGGCTAAGATATTTCATATAAAAGATATTTTTTGAAATGATATGAAAGGGGAGAAGGCAAGGGGGAATGAGGGAACCTTCACTCTCATCAGAAATGGCTCAGAGAGGAAACAGAATACACACTCAATAGGGTATAGACAACTAGAGTAAAAAGGAGAGAAGGGGGACAGGGGGAAGTGTGGGATGTGGGTGATAGAGGAAAGGATAGATCATAGGAGAGAATAGTCAAATATAACACATTTTCTTTTTTACTTTTTGCAAGGTACTGGGATTGGGTGGCCTGAGGGAGGGGAATTATATTTACTCTTAAACAAGAATATGTTAGTAATGCATAAATAAAGTCATATTAACCAAAAAAAACAAAGAAAAGAAACCAGGAGGGATGAGAATTCAGGGAAGCATGGAAGTATTTGCATGAACTGATACTGAGCAAGATGAGCAGAACCAGAAAAATACTGTATACCCTAACAGCAATGGGGGGGGGGGTGGCGGAGGTGATGATCATCCTTAATGTACTTACTCCTTCCATCAGTGCAACAATCAGGGACAATTTTGGGCTATTTGCGATGGAGAATTCCATCTATATCCAGACAAAGAATTGTGGAGTTTGAACAAAGACCAAAGACTATTACCTTCAATTTCAAAAAAAAAAAGTTATCTTATTTTATAATTTTCCTATCTCTTATAATTTATGTTTCTTCCTTAAGAATATGATTTCTCTCTCATCACATTCAACTTAGATCAATGCATACCCTGGGAACAATGTAAAGACTAACAGACTGCCTTCCATTGGGGGGTAGGGGAAGGGAAGCAAGAATAGGGGAAAATTTGTAAAACTAAAAATAAATAAAATCTTTCATTAAAAACAGTTTAGATCAAATTAATAAAAGAGTCAAAAAGTTACTGAGGAGAAGAATGCTTTAAAAAGCAGAATTCAAGGGATGGCTAGGTGACATAGTGAGGGGCGGTTAGGTGGCACAGTGGATAAAGCACAGGCCCTGGAATCAGGAGTACCTGGGTTCAAATCCGGTCTCAGACACTTAATAATTTCCTAGCTGTGTGGCCTTGGGCAAGCTGCTCAATCCCATTTGCCTTGCAAAAAAAACCTGAAAAAATAAAAAAAAAATAAAAAGCAGAATTCGCCAGATGAAAAAAAGGAGATAAGAAAGCTCTCTGAGGAAAACAAATCCTTCAGATGTAGAATGGAGCTAAAGTAAGCTGATTACTTTGCAAGAAATCAAGACACAATAATTCAACATCAAAACTAGAAGAAAATGTGAAATATCACATTAAAAAAACACCAGATCTGGAAAAGAGATCTAAAAAAGATAATTTAAAAATCAGTGGGCTAGCTGAAAGCCATGATCAGGAAAAAAGCCTTGACCTCATTTTTAAAGAATACCTACAGGAAAATTGCCCTGATATCCTAGAAGCAGAGGGCAAAATAGAAATTGAGACAATCTACTGATCTCCCACTGGAAAGAAATCCAAAAAGAAACAACCCCTAGGAATATTATAGCCAAGTTCCAGAACTCCCAAGACAAAGAAAAAATAATTCAAGCAGCCAGAAGAATACAATTCAAATATCATGGAGCTGCAGTCAGGATTACCCAGGGTTTAGCAGCATCTACATTAAGGTCTCATAGGGCTTAGGAATATAATGTTCCAAAAGGCAAAAGAACTTGGAATGCAAAAGAATCACCTACTCAGCTGAACTGAAATTCTCTTCCAGCGGAAAAGATGGACTTTCAATGAAACCGGGGGATTTCAAATGTTCCCTTGAAACTGCCAGAGCTGAACAGAAAGTTTGACCTTCAAGTACAAGACTCAGGCAAAGCATAGAGAGTAGAGAAGGGTAAATTATGAGGGACTTAATGATGATGAACTGAGTGTATTTGTATTTCTGCATAAAAAATGATACTGATAATGCTCATATGAACCTTCTCACTTAATAGAGCAGGTAGAAGGAGGTTTTATAGATGAGACGTAGAAGAGAGCTGAATTTGAAGATATAATATATTGTAAAAATGGAGTCAATGGGTGAAAGGGAAATGTACTAGGAATAATAGAAAGGAGAGGTAGAATAGGTTAAGATATTTCATGTAGTTTTGCAATGGTATGGAAAGGGGAAGGCAAGGCGGGGATGAGGGAACCTTCATTCTCATTTGAAATTGCTCAGAAAGGAAACAACATACACACTCAATAGGGTATACAAATCTAGAAGAAAAAGGAGAGAAGGGGGACAGGGGGAAGGTAGGCATATGGGTGATAGAGCAGAGGGTAGATCATAGGAGAGAATAGTCAGATATAACTCATTTTCTTTTTTACTTTTTGCAAGATGCTAGGTTAGGCTGGCCTGACAGGGACCACAGGGCCAGGTGGTTGCTGGGTCTCTGAGGTATGGTGTGGCCTTGAAGCCTTTTGGCCCAGGACTGGTGCTCTATCTACTGTGCCATTCAGCTGCCCCACAACACATTTTTTTGAAGAGGGACAGAGTGAAAGGAGAGAGAAAATGCAATGAATGGTAGCAGGGAGGAATGGATGGAGGGAATTATAATCGGCAACAGAAACTGTGGAAAAATATGGAAGTAACTTCTATGATGGACTTATGATAAAGAATGTGATCCACCTGAGACAGAGTTGATGGTATCAGAATACAGACTGAAATGCATTTTTTTTTCTCTTTCTTTTACTTTATTCCTCATGAGGTTTTATATTTTTGTAGGGGACAGTATATTGTTTACTCTTAAGCAAATTTTAGTATTGTGTAAATAAATTAAAGAAAATTTTAAAAAATAAAATAGTATTCACCGCAAACACTTGCTGGCTCTTTGACCCTATACATGTCATTTAAACTCTTTGGGCCTCAGTTTTTTTATTATTTATAAACTCTAGGAGTTAGACACAATGGCCTCCAAGGTCCTTCATGCTTAAGCAGGTGATTCAAGGAACCCAGGTCCTCTAGTTCCAAATTCATTTCCTTTTCTGCTATTTTTTTGCCTTTCCTTCAGCTTTAATCCTTACAACTCTATGAAGCATGAGAGTCAGATGCTATTGCCACCATCTGAGGATGAGATAATGAAGCATCTAAGAAGTTAAGTGACTAATCTAGTTCATAGTTGAGCTGAGTAATGAGCCCAACTCAACTTTCAACCCACTGCTATTTCAAATTTGCCAGTCCTAAAGTAGAAAGACCTATCATCATGAATTCAAATATGCTTTCAGATTATGTGGTCACATTCACCTGTGACCCTGAATAAGTCATTTAATCCTGTTTTGCTTCAGTTTCCCAACAATAAAAAATGAGCTGGAAAAGGAAATGGTAAGCTCGTCCAATTTGTTTTCATCAATAAAACTCAAATGAGGTCAAGAAGAGAAAGATATGCATGAAAAATGACTGACTTAACAGTAGGGGGAAAAAGTAACATGAAACAAATTGTCAGTGATGACAGTGACCTCAGTATAACAACATCAGAAACTCCCTGTAATTATATAGTGCCCACTGCAATGATAACAGGAGGTCAGATTAAAATGTGTCTCCCACCTGTTAGTCCTTATGGATTAAACATATAATAATAATAAAAGATGTGGAAGGATTGAGGAAAGAGAGCTAATCTTTGGGTGGTACAGAATGGTTAAACTCATCAAAGATTGAATAAAAGTGGGAGAATAAGTTAAAAAAAGAAAAGAAAAAGGGAAAGTTGCCTTGCATCTCTCACAACAGTAAACACTTATCAGACACCCCTTTGTGCAGACTTAATAATGGGGATCAATGTTCCCAGATGTGTTTTAAGGACATTTCTTACCAGACCTGAAATAAAATTGTATTTTCTTATCAAAATGAAAGTGTGAGATAATGATAATTTAATTTCAGGCTATTTATTTATTAATTGTCTGTAGACTGGGAAATCTTGCCTCTAACAAAGAGCTTCACACAACAAAGTCTGCAAGTAGAGAGCTTTTTCCCAGGCATTCTCAGTGGTGCTCAGAGGGCTCAAGTGAATTACTGGAAACAATAGATGCTGAGAACAAAAGAAAAATGATTGGAGAGAATAGAGGCTGATAGCACTGAAATAAAACCTTCCAGCCAGTGAAGCCTGTGTGTAACTGCATGTCTTTGCATATTTCCCCAAGGAAAGAAGTAACAAATGGTTTTGGCAGCAGAGACACATTTTAAGGCAGAAAAATAAAAGGATCATGTATCAAACCAAATTGTGTTGGCTTAGAGATGTATTAAATCTTTGCATGATCTTGCTTTTCCAGCAAGGTTTTTTTAAATTTCTTCATTTATTTTAATAGGCCTTTTGTCCACTTCCATCCCCATTCTACCCCATTCCCCACTCCTGTTGAAAAATGTGATTTTTTTCACTCTACTTGTTCCTTTGATAGACAAATTACTGTACCTTCTGAATGGCACTCAATGCCAAAATCCCGCCCTCTGATAGGCATTAAAGAGCCCTGAGACTAAAATTTACCTTTCTACTAAACTGAAAAAAAATATTCTTCCTCCCATCATCACTTTTGATGCCTCAGTTTTCATGCCATTTAAATTTCACTGAGCTTTATTCTGGGACTATTCTGTTCTTAGTTTTTATTGCCCAATCATCCCAGTTCTCTCTAAAGTTCATTTGTTATTTTCAGGACACAAATGGAAGCATTGTGCAAAAGTGGTCCCAAGTCTCCCACCTCAGCTAAAGTAACTGGAGCCTCTGTCAGCAGAGAGCTGGCAGGAGCTTCAAATCTCAAATCTTACATATTATAAGTGGAAATCCATGTCCAGAAATAGAGATAGACATCTTCGGTAAGGAGAACATTGGCTAATGAATGTTTCTCCCATAATGTAGGGCTTAATAGATACCTGTTGATTGGTTTCTTGATTGATCATCATGTCTGAACTGGGTTAGGCCTCCTTATGAATGGGGCATAACTTTGGGGACTGAAGAAGCCATGCTAGTTACTGCTGACATCACATTGTCTACACCCTAGCATCCAAATCACTAGCATGAAGCCAAGTATGATTATCAAAGAGGACCTAATGTTTATTCAGTCACTGAAATACATTCTCTTGTTTTAATAAATACTATTTGAGTGGGACAGAAGAACTTTTAGAGCTAGGGACAATCTACTTCATGGAAATAAAAAAGAAAAAAGAGGAATAACAAAATATTTCAGCTCTAGGTAAATTTTAAGATAGGACTCAATGAGTTGATCAAAAAATATTTCAGAACTATTTATTACATGCTAGGCACTGGAAATGCAAAAACAAAGTGAAATAGTCCTTCCCTCAAAGACTTTACATTCTATCAGAATGCAAAGATCTCTCTCTCTCTCTCTCTCTCTCTCTCTCTCTCTCTCTCTCTCTCTCTCTGTGTGTGTGTGTGTGTGTGTGTTTCTGTCTGTGTGTGTGTCTCTCTCTGACTCCAATTTATAATTATACACACAAGAGCAAGTATATAAAATAAATATAAGTTTTGGGGGCAGGGGACAGAGAGTATAAGCATCTTGAAATGGGAAATATATACTCTTTCATTTACTGCTATACCCAACAATCCTGACCCCACTCAAATTATTTTTGTAGTAGCCTCATTATTCATCTCTCTCTCTCTCTCTCTCTCTCTCTCTCTCTCTCTCTCTCTCTCTCTCTCTCTCTCTCTCTCTCTCTCTCCAGAAAACAGACATATTCCAACTTTTATCACCCATCTCAATTTGTTTTTGCCTGTGACTTTATCATTGGGAGAATTGTTTCCAGAGAGGCAGACCTGAAACTCTTCTGTAACAGAGGCTGAGGGAAGTTGCCAGAAATAAGAGAACCGAGAGGTTTTGACAAGCCTATGGTCATTAAACTCATACTCATTAGAAGCCATATTTGAAGCACACAATTCTTCCTGATTCCAAGCCTGGCCCTCTGCCCATTATGTCAAAGTATAGTATAGAAAAGAATATATAATAAAAGTGCATCAAAGCATTACAAAACAAGGTGCTTTGTGAGGTTAGAACCACAACTGACTAGGAGGGAGAGGGCTTCTCAGAAAAAGGCTTCCTGGAAGAAGTGGTTAAATACCACTGTAAGCTTAAGGTGAGCTTTAAGGGATAGGTAGAAATTCACTGGGCAAAGAAGTGGAGGATGGATATTTCAAATGTAGTTGAGGGAAGAAAATTATCAGCAAAAGCATGGAATCAAAGAAGTACAGAGAATGTAGGGGGATCAGAGAATGGAGTGATCTAATTATCTGGGTGCTTGCAATGTATAAAGAAGAGCAATGGAATAATGCAAAAGAGTAAAGTAGTACCATATCATGAAGGACCTTTAATAAGAGGCAAGAGAGTTTGAACTTTACTCAGAAGGCAGTTGGGAGCCTGTGAGTGTTTGTGAGCAAAAGAGGGACATAAAAAATTTTATAAATGATATTTTCTTTCAAAGCTACAATATATTCAGTTTAATTTTTCCCCACCAACTATCAACCCCTTCCATTTTACAATACAGGAATAGAACAGATCAAGAAATATAGAATACAGTCATTTAAAAGAGTTTCAGCATCATGCAGGGTATGCTGACAGAATCCTTGAAACTCATAAAGATAATCCATTTGAAGATAACAAACCCAGTGCCAAAATATATCATTCCAACCCATCAAGTCCTATCTTTAGGTCACCTGCTATTCAATTAAAGAGAAAACTTCAAAGAGAAATTCCCCATCAAGAAATGACAGAACAAAGTCAGTGTATTGTAGCTATATTGAATTTGAATTACCCCAGGAAAGAGGTCAAGCTGATAACTGGAATGACAAAAGAAAGAAAGGAAAATTCTAGGTTAAATAACACTATTGAGAAGGTAGACCCACAATTATTATCATTTTCCTTATACATTTCTTTCAAAGGGGTCTATCTCTTTTCCCTCTTACTTTTGCTCATTCTATTCAAGTCTTTTCACTTTTGCCCTTTTTCTTATGATTCTCTACCCTCCACCTATGAATTCAAGGTCCCTGTACCAGAGTCAAGATCACCCTACATTATTTTCATTTTTGTCTTTAATTTGTTGAATGTATCACACAAACAAGGATTTCTGTCAATATATCTAATTATAACAGGGTTTCTTAACCTGTTTTTTGTGTTGTGGACCCATATGCTAAGTTGATAAAACCCACAAGACACTACTCAGAATAATATTATGAAATACAAACAAAAGAAGCACATAATGAGGAATTCCTTATAGTAGAGGAAATGGATGGAGGTGAGGTTGAGGAACACTTGAACCTTACAACTAAAGTGGTTCAAAGAGGGAAATAAATATACACACATTAAACTGGGTATAGAATCCTCTCTTATCCAAAAGGGAAGTGGCAGGGATCAGAAACAATGCAAACTTTCAGGGAGGGACAGGATAAAAAGAGAGAGAAATAAAAAGATCAACAGAAGAAGATAGAATGGAGAGGAAGGTACTATTAGTAATCATTACTTTGAATGTGAATAGAATAAATTAATTCATAAAATAGAAGCAGATAGCAGAATGGATTAGTAACTAGAATCCAACAATATTTTACTTAGAAGAAACACACATGAAACAGAGGCATATACAGAGTTAAAATAAGGGACTAGAATGCCTCAGCTGAAGTAAAAAATAAATCATGATTTCAGATTAAGCAAAGTCAAAACTAAAGTTAAATAAAAGAAATAAGCAGTGAATTATAACTTACTAAAATCATCCTAGATAATGAAGTAATTCAAATATTAAAAATGTGCATACTAAATGACATAGAATTCAAATTCTTAAAGGAAAAAAATAATTACAGGAGGAAATAGTAAAGCTATACTAATGGGGGAACCTCACTATCCCTTCTCAGAGTTAGATAAATATAACTGTAAAATAAATAAGAATTTAAGGAAGAGAATATAATTTTAGAAAAGTTAGATAAGATAGGTTAATGGAGAAAATTGAATGGGAATAGAAAGAATATATCTTTTTCTCAGTAGTTCATGGCACTTTCACAAAATCTGACCATGTATCAGATCACAAAAACCTCACAACCAAATGGAGGAAAGCATCAATATTTCATAAACCCCTTTCAAAATATAATTCAAAGGACAGCTAGGTGGCACACAGGTCCTGTAGTCAGGAGAACCTGAGTTCAAATTCATGCTCAGATACTTAATAATTACCTAGCTGTGTGGCCATGAGCAAGTCAATCTTATTACCTTGCAAAAAAAAAAACCAAATTAAATTAAATTAAAATAAAAATAATGCAATAAAAAATTACCTTCCATTTCATTTATAAATTTAAATTTAAATTTAAAAATTCACTGGAGACAAATCTAATGCTAAAAAAAAGAAAATGGTCAAAGAACAAAATATAGAAACAATTAATAATTTCATTAAAGAGGACAACAATGAGATAAAATTACCAAAATTCATAGCTTGCAGGCATATGACTATTTGAGAGAAATTTTATAAACTTAAATATGTACAACAGTAAAAGAAAGAGTTGATCAGTGAAATGGACATGTAATTTTTTTTTTACAATTAGATAAAAAATCAAATTAAAAATGGATTTATAGGAATTCAGGCTAGTTCAAAATTAAAAAATAAACATTGAGCATAATTGACCATATAAGTATTAACAAATATTAACAAATATTAGGTGAAGAAAAAGTTTTTAACAAAATACATCACCCATTCCTATTGAAAACACTAGAAAGAATAGGAATAAAGGAAATGAAAGTATTTATCTAAAACCAAAAGCAAGCAAGCATGACCCCTTGCCCTCAAAAAATTAAGACTGAAGCAAGGATGACCATTATCACCACAATTTATTTGATACTGTACTAGAAATGCCAGCTATATCAATAAGGCAAGAAAAAGAAATTGAAATATTAAAAATAGGCAATGAAGAAACAAAACTATCACTTTGTAGACTATAGGATGGCATAGACAACCTTAGGGAATCAACTAAAACAAGTTGAAACAATTGTTACCAATTTTGAAGGACATAAAATAAACCCACAAATATGTCATCAACATTTCTCTGTATTACCAATGAAACTCAATAGGAAGAGATAGAGAAAGAAATTCCATTTAAAAATAATTGCAGATAATATAAAATATTTGGGTAGTCTACCTGCTAATACAAACACTATTCACACAAATAAAGATAGAATTAAACAACTGGAGAAATATTAGTTGTTCATGTGTACAGATACAAGAGTCATTTATTATTTCATTTCCCTCCCCAGTTAATTTTACAAATGAGGAAAATTAGACAAATAAGGATAACTGATGACTGGGGTCACAGAGCTAGTGAGTGGCTTAAGTCAGATTTCATCTTACAAAATGAGTCTCTATTTCTAAATCCAGGTCCACAGACTATCTCTATGACATCTAGTAGCCCAGAAAATTAGGTGCAGAGTCAAAAAAAAAAATCCTACTCCCCAGGGTCCAGACAGATGTAAGAGAAACAATAAGCATTTTCCAATATTTCAAGAAAAGTCGGATTTCATTTTACAGCCATGTGTTGATTACTTGTGTCATTATGCCTATGAACCTATATGAAAAGAACATGACTAAGTAAAAAAGTTTACCTTAGAGACTAGAAAACCTGAAGCAAATCCTCCCTCAAACAAAATACTATTCTTGTAACCCTAGAACAAGTCTCTCTCCAAAATAAGGAACTCTCCAAAACTAGGTGCAAAATGTTTGTGTAGCAGCTTTAGAGATACAACTGAAGATCCAATTTCTCCAGGAAACTATTCCTGGCTCTGCAATTCCTACTTAGAAATGCCCTCCCTCCACAAACTGCATTACATTCATTATCCATCTATCTCCTATCTACCTATTTATCTGGTATCTAGCCATAAATCTTGCTCTCGGTCTCTGCCTCTCTCTCTCTCTCTCTCTCTCTCTCTCTCTCTCTCTCTCTCTCTCTCTCTCTCTCTCTCTCTCACACACACACACACACACACACACACACACACAAACACACCAATCTATCAGTTTTTATTTTAATTTATTTCCCCCCAATTACTTGCAAAAACAAGTTTCAACATTCACTAGTTCTAAATTCTCTCCCCTCTTCCCACCCTACTCCTCTACATTGAGAAAGCAAGTTATTTGATATAGGTTAAAAATGTGTAGTCATGAAAAACATTATCACAGCATCACTACTGTACAAGTAAATATAAGGTCCCCAAACAGAGAATCCTCACAAGAAATAAAGTTTAAAAAACTAAAACACCTATCTATCGAATATCTATTTATCTCTTGAGCATCTATCATTAATCTATTTAACATCTATCTAACATCTTTCCATCTATCTACTGAATATATTTTGCCTCCATGATTTATGAGAGCAAAAACTATTCCACTTGATCTTTCTACCCCTCCTAGCTATGTATACAATAGAATCTGAGAATTTCTTTGATTTTGTGCCACTCATTTAACCAGTCATTGACCAGTGATATAACTAGTATATGTTAGAAGTAGGACTTGAGGGGTGGCTAGGTGGCTCAGTGGATAGAGCACTGGCCCTGGAGTCAGGAGGACCTGAGTTCAAATCTGACCTCAGACACTTAACAAGTGCCTAGCTGTGTGACCTTAGGCAAGCCACTTAACTCCATTGCCTTGAAAAAGCCAAAGAAGAAAGGAGAAGAAAGAAAGAAGAAGAAAGAAGAAAGAAGAAGAAAGAAGAAGAGGAGGAGGAGGAGGAGAAGAAGGAGGAGGAGGAGGAGGAGGAGGAGGAGGAGAAGGAGAGGAGGAGGAGGAGGAGGAGGAGGAGGAGAAGGAGAAGGAGAAGGAGAAGGAGAAGGAGAAGGAGAAGGAGAAGGAGAAGGAGAAGGAGAAGGAGAAGGAGCAGGAGCAGGAGCAGGAGCAGGAGGAGGAGGAGGAGGAGGAGGAGAATTGAACCCAAGTCTTCCTGACTTTTAGGCTAGAACCCAATGTCATTTATCTATCTATCTATCTATCTATCTATGCACATATCCATTTATCATTCATCTATATAATACATTTGGAGTTTTAAAAATAATTTTAGTTAGTCTAAATCCCTTATCTAGTCCAAATCCCTTATGTTAAAAATAAGTAAACTGAGATTAAGTGTCAAGTTCAGAGTCATTCAGGTGGTAACTAGAAGTGGTATACAGTGAACAGATTATTATAATTGCATATCTAGTACTATTCTACTATGGAATCTTGAAAGGCATACATGCTGTGGCTAATGCAGATTTGATCTTTGTCTTGTGCTCCTTACTCCTCTATCCCATAGACCATAGCACTGTGCCTTCAATCTCTATAACTCATTAATTGTCTATTATCTGACCAATGTATAATTTCCTAAATATAATAGTAGCTAATTAACAGGTAATGGATAACAGTTAATTAATAGTAGAATCTCTCAAAGCCAACTCTGATAACACAGGCTATGATTATTCTGAAATATTTTGGGTCCTTTATATTAAGACCAAGACTATGATTTCTTCAATGTGGAAATTTGTCCCTCTTAGAGAGTTACTCAGTGTTTGGAATAATTGAGAGACTTGCCCCTGATTACAGATCTAATAAATACCTAGGGAGGATTTCAACTAAAGTCTTCTTGACTTCTGGGCAAGTGTTCTTTTCACTATGCCATGAATGCTAGGGTCTCCTTCTGACTCAGAATTCAAGATTAGTAGAGGACTTGAGGAGTTGACTTTGAAATTCATCTCTGATCCTTAATTTCTCTGTGGCCACAAGATCAAAGCCTCTTTGAATCTTGGTTTCTTCATCAATAAAATGAAGTTAATAATAGAACCTATCTTACTATGTTGATGCAAGAATCAAATGAAATTATATATTTATATGTGTGTATGTATATGTATATATATATATATATATATGTATGTATAATACCTTGCATTTCTTGCAGATCTATATCCATTTGGACCAATCTTATTACTCTGATATGCCCCTATTCTTTATTCCCAAATCCCAATGCTTTAGCCAGGTAATATCATTCCATTGGTGACCTTCTCACTGACTTCATAATCACTATTTTCTCTCCCTTCTAATCAGTCCAAAATGTCATTAATAAAAGAGTGACATTGGAGAGGACTGGATAATCTAGCCACACGTCTCCATTCCAGCTAAGCTATTTGAGACATATTGATTGAATATTGAGACACGTCCATAGAGATAGGTCCATTAAATTTCAGGCATGGTATCTCATGCAGAAAAGATGGGGACCATCTATTGGTGAAAATTGCAAAGAAATATAAAATTTACTAACATTTATTTATGCATGCAGCAATGGTCAATAAAACATTAATTAAATGCTTTATCAGATGCCAGTCTCTGTTCGAAACACAGAGGATATATAGACCATATCATATCAAAAAGAAGCTGAAATGGAGATGGAAAGTACAAGGCAGTCGGGTAAGAAATGATGAGATGACTGCCCTGGATACCCTCCTTAAAGTGAGCATATGGAGAAGCTCTGACTAAGCCCTCCACCATCTCCGATTGAAGGAAAGGGAGGGGTAGGAGGTACTGAGGAAGTAGGGGTTCAGAGTTGATTTCATCTTGCAGCAAGATGAATTTTGGGCGATCCTGAAATTCAGGAGAGCGAATGGGATAGGAAATGAAATATCCATTCATTCACTCACCCATTCAGCATAAATTTGTTTAGGACCTCAAACATAAAGAGGAACATGCAATGCCCAAGGGTGAGATAGAACAAGGACCTTAAAACAAGAGCTTAAAATTTTGTCGGGGCTGGGGGGGAGGGAGGGAGGAGGCAGTTAAGAGAGAATAAGATACAAACACAAATTACTATAATTCATAGCATTACACAATCAGTACATTAGAAACTAAAAATCCAAAGTGGTATATTAGAACAGGGAGGGGGGAAGGGTGTCATTACTAATAAGAGGAGGAAAACTTCCTGTAGGAAATAGTATTTAAATTATTCTTAAAGTAGAGATATATAACTGGAGTAAAGTATAATAACTCCTGCAGGTTTAATCAGATTAAAATGTAATTAAGAATTGTAATGCAATACAGATAACAGTGATTTATGATTTTCTAAGTCAATAGGCTGTCCTCCAGGATCTGTTTCTATTTAAGAACATGGGTAGAAATTCAACAAGGAATGAGAAGCAAGGATTTCATTTCAAGCATAGGGAATAATAGTGTCCTTTTTTGTTGCATGGATAAATTGGATTTAAGTGAGGCACAAAGTCATTCACCTCTCTCTCTTCCAAAGTCCTCATGATCCAGCATAGCTAGACAAAATCAAGACAACTAGTGATGGCTCAAATGCAGTGATGACCTTGTCATCTTCGATGTCTAACCAAGCTTTAATTGCTCCACAACATCTTCTTCAGTTGCCTTCATGGCCTTTGGAATGAATTGTTCTACTCCATCCATTCCACCAGTGGAAGACCTCACATGCTTAGGGTAGATATCCCCACTACTCATCGATGAGTGTGAAACTCTCTCAGTTACCCTCAACCTGGTTTAGCCCACCTGTTGAAAGAGTTTACTGGAGTGTGGCCACGGTGCCTGCTACAGCTTCTTGGAGCCACAGGTGAGAGTTAGGTGGCTCAGGTGGACATCAAGGTAGAATGCAGCCCTCACACCAGGGTACTAGTCTTCCTTGAACACATCCTATACCCCAATAATACTATAAGTAAAGGCAATAATATGAGAAAGTACAGAGAAGGTCAGTGAGCACCGAGTTGTACATTTTGGCTGAAGCATAGAGAGAACAAAAGAAAATAATATCAGTTGAGTCAAGAAATATGGTACCAGACAATTGAGGACCTTGAATGACAAGTCGAGTTATTGGCTCTATTGAAGATTTCTTTTCAAGTATGGATCAGATCAGTTGGTTGTTGAGTTCCTTTTTTAACTTTAAAATTCTGAAATTTCACCACTCCACTGTCTTTCCAAGGAAAACTGCAAGTGGAGTCACAAAGAATGGAATCTGACTGAAATGACCAAACAACAAATAAGTTTGCAATTGACAGGTAGTGAGAATTGCAGTCTTGCCTAAATTCATGTTAGAAAAGGAAATAATATTCAAAAAGTACTTTGTAAATCTTAAAGTATTATTCACATCCTAGCTATATTATTATTTTAAAGAACACACTGGAAATATTTTTTTCCATTGGAGATAAGGAAATATATTAAGAATGAAGGAAGCAAAAAGCTGTGTAGCAGAAATTAAACACTAAAGTCCTTATGACTACATTAGTGATGATTTCTTAAGTAATAGCTTCAAATATAGTTGGGCTTTTGTTTGGGTTTTTTTTTGGGGGGGAGGGTGCATTTATAGTCATCCCAGCCTCTTTTTACTTAGAGAAAGAAAAAAAAGTAAATCTTTAATATTCGAGACTAAACCAGAGAAGTCAGCAACGCCATTGTTTGCTATAAAACTATAGCACCACCTTCTAAAGAGAATATCTCAGTGTCTCCAAGTCTTAGATACTTGGGTTTGTATTTGACCATATTAGTAAGACATGGCTGATACTTCTCTCATTCAAAGTGGGCTTCACCACATCCATTTAAAACCATACTTTATTGAATGGTGGAGACTAGAAGATGAAATTCAGAGCCTAGAACAAAAAGAAATATTTTAAATATCTCCTCTTCCAACTCCCCCATTCTCATTTCTTTAATACAGAAGTTGAACCATGCTTCCATAGTTCACTGAAGGAATAAAAAATAGATAATTATTTTCCCCACCAATAGTCATTGCTACAAAAGCAAGGGATTGAGTAGGGGTCCAGAGCACTGGTCTCAGCTCTGCCATTAATTAAGTCTGACCTTAGAAACAAGCTACATATTTCTAAAACTCAGTGTCTTCATCTATGAAATAAGGAAGCAATTTTCCATGATTTCCTAAGCCCATAAGATTCCTTGGTGATACTGCTCATTACTCTTGCAGCTACAGAAAGTCAGAGCTCTATGAACTAGGAGCAATGTGGTATGATGATTTAATAACAGGATGGATTTTATATCTTGCCCTGGGAAGGAGTGACTAATTCTCCTGGTTTGGGAATTCTCCTTTAAAGTGTTCAGCAAACAGCCTTCTTTCTGTCCAATCCCAAGGGCAAAGAGAGAGACAGTACAACATTTCTGGAGAACCCTCTGGGCACAGAACTTCATTCCAGTCAGAAGAAGCCATTATCTCTTTTCTGAGATTGAATAGTATAAGGTCAATCTTCAGGAAAAATTTTGAAATTTTTTTTTGGGGGGGCAGAGAATCTCCTGTAGCATATGCTAATACTTATACCACTGCCAAATTCATTTTCATTGCATGTAACTTCTTTCCCAATTCTAAAAATTCTGATATAGCATCATTACCCACCAAATAAAGCACAGACTCCTTAATATTCTAGGCCCTCAATGATCTGACTTTGCCTATCTTCTCACCTTATCTTGTGCTCTGCGTCATTCTGAATCATATTTTAAAGACAAACACGTCTACCTTGTATTCAGCAAATTCTTCCCATTTTCCTGACTTGCTCTTGCTATTCCTTCTGTCTTGGATTTTCTCCCCAAATTTCTATCTGTTGAAATCTTTCTCATTTTGAAGCCCCCATCTCACACAACCACTTCTAGCAAATGTTCTCCTATTTTTTCGTATCAATAATCTATCAACTAAGTGATATAATGAATGGAAAAGATGGGTTGAAGAAGACCCAAGTTCAAATTGTGCTTCAAATATTTGAGTGACTCAGAGAAAGCCATTTAAATTTCTGTGTCTGTAAAATGAAGATAATAATGTTGTTATTCATTTTTTTCAGTTGTGACCTACTCTTCAGGACTCCATTTATAGTATTCTTGGACAAGATATTGAAGTAGTTTGCCATTTTCTTCTCTTGCCCATTTTTACGGGCAAGGAAATTTAGGCAAATGGGATCAAATTGTTTACTCAGGATTATACAACTAGTAAGTGTCTGAGATTGGATTTGAACTCAGGTCTTTCTGATTCTAGGTCTGGGATTCTATCCACTGAGCCATCTAGTTGTCCATGGGAATAATAATAATAGCATACGAATATAGAAATAAGAATATTAATAATATATGTTATGTAGTAGTAGTAATAATAATAATAGGAATGTCATAAAGATCAAACCAAAGCATATAATATATGCATAACACCCTGCAGCCTATTATTACAAACTAAGTAATGTTATGATTATCTCATATATTCTTATCATGTGCTACTTTATTTTCTATTTGTTCATTAAGAGAACAAATAGTCCCAATGAGACAATAGCAATATTACATTATAGGTGTAATGTGAGACTAGTCAATGTGCCCAGTCTCTTACAAGACTACACAGTGTTAATCAGAATGTCCAACTGGTACAATTCCCCATATGGAAGAGGCCAGAGAGCTTGGAAAAGAGACCAGAGGTTTGTTTCAGAGAGAGTCATAATGACGTGAAATCGAAGTGTTTTGGTGAAATTTTGCACCATGTATAGACATTTCATAGCTGATTAAAAGTTGTCGACCATGTAGAGGACAAGATGGGCTGTAACTTTGGCACCAAAACTGAGGCACCTTCAAAAGGCATAATCAACTGCAGGTTCTCTCCCAATTGGATTTTTGTGCTTGATTTAATTCCTGTGATAAAATGCACCTGAAGTGATAAATCTTATATTGGGGAAGGTCTGAAGCCTTCAAGGCTTCCCTATGATCCCATAAATATGGGTGCTTATCTGCTCAACCTGCTATTTGTTCCTTAGTTTTAGGTGAAGGAGATTAATCTGGAGATGGCATCCTTGTGAGTTTTGAAAGATCAGGAAGACAAGTCATCTAGAAATCCAAGGAGTCTGGATGCTGAGTCCATGCTAGATTTTGTAACCTGCCCAGAAACAATGATTTCAGGGTCTCTGGGACCCAGTCCAGAGGTAGTTGAAGATGTTTCTGGAAACAATGCTTCATATGGACATGAATTTGACTAAACCTAATGTTAAAGCTGTTGCCACTCATCATTCAGAAGAGTAGCTCAAAGGTGGAAGGTCTGAGAGGAAAGGTCCTATGATGATTAGTCCATTGAGTGATAGGTTAAGGATAAATCGAGTTATATTGAGTTGCGAGAAATCACATGTTGTTTGTTGGGTGTTGATAGGACTATTGGTGTCTCTCTGATGCAGAAGAAAGAAAAATCAATTCAAGACCAAGAGACTCCCACAACAGCCAGATTATCACCAATAGTCCTGTTTCCTATCAACCAGACCATTGAGTGGAATGGTTCTGGTAAAGGTAAGTGAGAACGAGGCTTTTTACATCACATCCATCACTATAATAAACAAAATTGTACAAGTCATGCCACCAACCACTTGGTTGGTCCTCTTTGATACCAAAGGGTGACTATAATTAATATTACTATTCAAAGATATTGTAAGCTTTTCTTTGTTAAATTTGTTAGTGCCTCTAGTACAAAAAGAGCTATGAATATAAATTTGGGTAGAAAACTCTAAAACATAGTAATTAAACTACTTGTCCAAGGTCACTGAAATTATTCAAACTCAGGTGCCTTGGATCTCAGTCTTTGGAGTCAACACATTCATCAAATGAACAAGGGAAACTGGTTTAGCTAACAAATGAATCAAGCAGCTTGTCATACTTAATCAATGGTGATAGCATCTAGGCTTTATGATTTGGATTCATTCCCAATAAATTTGAATCCTAAGAGATGACTGGCAAAGAAGACTTGGTCTTATGTCAGCTTTTATTTCATGAAGCTAGCTCATTGTTCTAGATGTTTTGCATGCCCTCCAAATCTTGGAAGCATTCTCAATTTATCTTGGAGTTATGTGGACAGGGCATTCTATGGCCCTTTGTCTTTGAAAAGTGAAATGAATGTGACATAAAGCCCAGTTTGCACTGACCCATTCATTCTCAGAGAATTCTACTCTCCTGCCAAGAGATTCAGTTAGCCTTTCTGGAAAACAAAGGAAGTAATGAGCACCATTGAAGAAAAATATTTTTTATAGTCTCATGGCCTCTTTCTTTTCTTGAAATCATGCAAAGGGAGGTATATGACTAAAGGCAGGGTAAGGGTATAGCCAACCCAGTGGAGAGAAATATCAACTGTTATTCTGGTATTCTATTCTATCATTGGGTCAGTGTTCAGAAAGAAGTTATTTCCTTATGATCCAAATATAGTCTCTGTAGAGGTTCAGTCTCTAGAAGAACTAAATAAATATCACCTAAGCCAGAGTATTCCTAAAGCATGGAATTCTCATTTTAGTCCTAGAGAAACAAGCCTACCCTGCAATCTTTTGGGCAAAGCAAACTGAATTCTGACTTTGCCCAAAGCACATCATCTCTTACCATAGCACAGGCAATAAGACAGGGATTTCTTTGCTTTCTTCCCACACACATCAAGATAAAGGCTTGAGACAAAAGATTGCAATGAGAGCACTAGAGATAAAGAAGTTAAAAAAAGGATAGGAACCTGCCTATCCTTCAGTATAAACCCTTACAGACAATCCATGATCCAAGCAAACTCTCTGTCAACCCCACTGCACTGTTATATATTGACACATTGCAATTACACTATGAAACTCTATGGATAGAAAATAAAAACAGTGGGAGAAGATAAGTACAAAATAGGTTCAAAGAGGTAAAAGTAAGTTTATTGGTATAGGCAGCATTTTCATTGGGATTTAAAACCTGGATAGGAATTCGACAGGCATAAAGGGAAGCTGAGAGAATTCTAGGCTTAGGAAAGAATGAAAGCAATGTGAGTCCAATAAATGTACAGATGTAGAGAACTGTCCTGTTTGGTTGCAATAGAATGCTAGAAAGGAAGTAATATAAGAAGTCTTGAAAGGCGAGGCAGTTTCAGACTGTGGAAGGTCTTGAATGTCAAACAAATATGAGTATTAACTTGCTTTGGTAAGCAGAAGGGATCCACTAGAGATTTTTGAGCAGAGAAATGACATGACTGAATCAATTAATACGAAAGGATAGACATGTTGCAGTTTGAAGGATGGACTAGAGAAGGAAAAGAATGAAAGCAAAGAACAAAGAGAGTTTTCATATCCAACTGCAGTGGAAAAATTGTAGTGTGGATTGAATACTAGACTTGTACTCAGGAGATCTAGATTCAAATCATATTTCAGACATATATTATATGATAATGGACCAGGTATCCTTCTTTGAATGTCTCTGTATCCTTATTTCTGAAATAGAAATAATACTTGCCTATCTCAGAGTTTATTGTAACGTAAACCAATTAAAAGAGTCAAAGAAAAATGATGCTTTTGTGAGAGGGAGTAAAAATTCAGCCTCCTATATATTCCATCTTTATCTATTTCATATTATTTATCTATATATCTCTAGCTCATATCACTATTTATAAAGTGCATAGGAGTGAAAAGGGCAGGTCTTCAAAACTGATGGAATAAAATAAAATTCATCTCAATTTTGGATATTACATGGTACTTTGGAAGGAATCAAGTATTAATCTCAACTTCACTAGTCATTATCTTGTGTCACCATTCTTATCACTTGACCTCTGAAAATTCCTCAGCTTCCTTTTCTGTATAGAGAAGATAGTAATTCTTATTCTACCTACTCTAAGGAAAATATTTTGTAGCCTTTAGAGTCTTTAAAGAAGCAAGCAATTCTCCAGAGGAACCCCAAGATTCTATGACTCTCCTAAATATTTTATCAGAACCAGGACATTGTACCCACAGTAAAAGGAGGAAGAAAGAAAATAAAGATTAAAGTTAGTATCCACAAGATCAGAGGGAAATATAAGTAAGGGGTAGGAGGGTGGTCATGGATGGTATAATGTTTCCTTGCTATGACTAGTCTATGAATCTCCATACCATAAAAACTTCCCTGACCAGCATCAAGACATGCTGGGAGGAAGTGTGGATTCCAAATATTAGTGGGGTGTACATGTGGCAATGGGAAGGGAAGAGAAGAGAGAAATCTCAAATTAGTCAAGTGAAAAGAGAATTATCTATTGCTACCAAGCTGGTTCAGCCATTCTCAGAGAAGTGACTCTGGTAACTAGATGACTTTTACAAATCAATTCACACAAGCATGCCTAACCAGACCTGTGATATCATTAGGTTTGGGAATTTACAGAAAGGAACCTCTTCTTTTAATACAAATCACCACCTTCTATGGAACTTACAATTTAAGTTATTAACTGAAGGCACAGAAAATTATGACTTTCTATCCAGACTAAATAACTTAGAGGAAAGATTCAAAGCCAGCTCATCCTGACTCCAAGATGAGTTCTCTGAACACTAGCCTTTAATGCTTTATCTGGCTCATATTATGATAATAATCATACCCAACAAATGGTCCCTGGGATAATATAATTTTTGACACCCCTCCCCCCTCAATCTCTCTCTCTCTCTCTCTCTCTCTCTCTCTCTCTCTCTCTCTCTCTCTCTCTCTCTCTCTCTCTCTTTCATTATTTGCCTGGCTGTCTTGATATAGAAAGGACATATATATTTTCTGACATGATATGAAAAATATGAATTGGCATATTTTCTGACTCTGTGGACTCTAAACATAATTCTAAATAATAACTTTATTGTCTTCTAAATGACACATTCATACTGGACCAAACAGACTATAGAAGCTGTAAATTTTCATGGACTTCAGCAATCCCTCACACAATATAATTTTAATTACTAAATTCCTTTCTCCAACCATGTTCCACTTTAGTTTCTGAAGATTCAAGATGACCTCCTGATTCCCTGCCATTGACACTGATTTTTGGCTCACTCTCATTCTCACTCTCTCTTTCTTCTATTTTAGGAAGTTCAGTCATAAACATACACTTCAGAGTCATTGGTATTGACTAAGAAACATTACACCTGAGCAGAGAGAGAAACATTGCACTATTAGCTGCCAAGGATTTCCAATAGAGCATTAGCCTTCAAACACTTGAACTAGTATACAAACCATTGAAAACAATCTTTGCAACTTTCCTATTCTCCACTAGCCAGCTGTAAAAACATGATTCTTCACCTTAAAAACATATTTTGGGGTCCCTACCATTTTGACAAGACTTACCACAGTTAGTTTACCTTGAAGATGCTAATTGATGAATAGCTGAGAGGTGAAAAGCATGATGGTGGGAAGAGAAGTAGTTCCTGAGTTAAAGGACTGGGATTCAAATGTGAAATGTACTATTATTACCTGAGAGACCTTGGCCAAAAAACTTAATCTCTTTGGATTTCAGTCTCTTCATCTTTAAAATGAGGAAACTGGACTCAGCAATCTCCAAAGCCAGTTGTGTTTCTAGGAATCATCACTTCAACAATCAACCTCTGTCCTGTGCAAAACACTGTCCTAGGTGCTGATGGTACAAAGACAACAATTAACCAATTTCTATTGTCAAGAAACATTCATTCCACTAGATCTCAATGAGCACTTACTATATGAAAGATTTTATATTAAATATATTTTTGCATATTGCAAAAACAAATTCAACAAAAATCTATGAATGATAAATAGATGAATAAATGAACAAAAATAAATGCACTTATTAAATATGTCCAGTGTGAAGTACTAGAGATACAAATAAAAAAGGAAATAGCCCTGCTCTCAAAGGACTCAAAAGGCATAGAAAAGTGATACATGGCCTAGACTAAAGACCCATTTTCTACTTCTGGTTATGTCACAGGCTTGCTATAAAACCTGAGATGGTTTCAACTTCTCTGAGGCTCAGTTTCTACATCAGTCAAATGGGAGAAATGATAATTACTCTACCTATCTACAGTGAATGCAAAATTGTTATGCAAAGAACAAGAACTAATGTAAAATAGTAGGATTAGTTTTATTAGAATCCTTTGTATTATTTATAGATGTACACAAAAATTATGGAAAAATTATGAGAAAATAGAGAATAATAAAAAATAACCATATTTGAAAAGCATTTGCAGTTAAAAATATTTTTCTCAAAAATATGAGAAAATTGGGATATTAATACACTGTTGATGGAGTTGTGAACTCGTCCAGCCATTTTGAAGAACAATCTGATATGCCCAAAGAACAATAAAACTGATCATACCCCTTTATCCAGCGATACTAATACTGAGTCTATATCACAAAGAAATCATAAACAAAAATGGGGAAAGTTTCACATGTTCAAAAATATTTATAGCAATTCTTCTGGTCATGGCAAAGAATTGGAAATTGAGAGGCTGCCCTTCAATTGGGGAATGATTGAACAAGTTGTGTCATATAAATATTATAGAGTACCACTGTTCTATAAGATCATGAGCAATTGGATTTTAGAGAAGCATGGAAAGACTTGAATGAACTGTTAGTGAGTGAAGGGAGTAGAACTAAGAGAATATCATAAACATTAACAACAACATTGTGAGATGATCAACTATGAGGGGTGCAGCTTCTCTAAACTGTTCAAAGACCTAGAACAACCGGAGGAGAACTGTTATGAACAATGCCATCCACATACAGAGGGGAAAAACTACCAAGTCTGAATGCAGAACAAAGCATTCTATGTTCACTTTTTAAAAACTTCTTTCATAGTTTTCCTTTCTCTCTCTCTCTCTCTCTCTCTCTCTCTCTCTCTCTCTCTCTCTCTCTCTCTCTCTCTCCTCTTAGTTCTAATTCCTCTTTCCCTTAGTTCTAATTTCCTCTTTCATGACTAATCCATAAATAATAATAATAATAATAATGTTTGTCCTATATTTTCTAAGAATGTAATGACATCAAGAGAAGTGATGCCATGACAAGCACATAAATTGGACTTGAGTGAGGAGGTGTTGTGCTAAGTCAGAGTCTCACTTTCTCTTCCAGAACCATTTGGGTCCAGTGGGAGATATAAAACAGGACAATCAGAGATAACCCTGAATGCAAGGCAATCAGGGTTAAGTGACTTGCCCAAATTTCCATAGCTAGTATGAATCAAGTGTCTTAGACCAGATTTGAACTCTCATCCTCTGACTCCAAAGTCAGTGAGTGTACCACCTAGCTGTACAAGTCACGTAACCGTGATTGCCTCATATCCAGAGCCACCTACAGTCATCCTGATTCATATCTGGTCACTGGACATAAATGATTCTGGATGAGAAAGTGAGGCTGCTGACTTAACACAGCCTCCCCCATCCCCACTCGAATTTAATTCATGTGCTTTTGATGGCATCACCTCCCATCATCCCTTATGCCAAGGATCACAGACTTCAGCTCAGTCTGTCAATATGTTAAGCAGGAATGAACGTGTACAACTTTCACCAGCCTCTTAGTTCCCATAGAGAGGGGAAGAGAAGGGAAGTGTGATAGAAAAATATGGATCATATAAATTTGCAAATGGAAGAAAGTTGAAAAATTACCAATCACATCTATTTGGAAAAATAAAATGAAATTTCAATTTAATAAAAAATAAAAATAAAAACATTTTCCTCACAGCAATCTATGAATAAGGTAGCATCAATATTAGGTTTTTTATAGATGAGGAAACAGGGTTGTCAGAGTCCAATCTACTGTGAAAGAATCAGACTGCTTGCTCTTCCTAATTATTTCTTCCTATGTTCCTTTGTTCATTCTTCTTTAGGAAATCATTCCTCAGTCTTTGCTTTCATATAAAATGACTAATTATTTTCCTGCCTCTTGATATGTAGCAGAAAATTCCCTTTGAGGCAGATCTGGGTGTGTCTCTTGCCTCTGGAACAAAATTGTGCAACTTTGATTGAGGGACTTCAAATCTCTGGCCTTCAGTTTCTATCCTTGTAAATTAAAGAATATTATTTTTGCTACCAATTTCATGGAATGGTTGTAAAGAAATTATTTTATGAAATTAAAAAACTATTAAGCATATGAGACATCTAGGGTGTTCTAGAGCTCGGAGTCATACTCAGGTCTTCTGACTCCAAGTCCATAGATTTTTCTACTAAATAACAGTGTAATATAAAGGAATGAATAAAAAAAAATAAAAGATAGATGGAAGATAAATAAACATATATTCAGGAAAAGGTTGGACAATATATTAGTAAACACAGGAAACTCATGAAGAGGTGAGTTTAGGAAAGAATTCCCTGGAAATATGTATTCTTAAGCTAAAAGTTTAATTGCTTTAAGAGACTATGGATTTTTATTTAAAGCATCTAATAAGAAAGTAATAAGAAAGTTTTCTCTCTTATTTGTGATTTTTCTCTACCTTCTCCAATGGTATTAGAATATTTTTTAAGTTAACTATATTTGACATTGCAAAAATCTCCCTTCCATAAAATTTTACTCTATTTCCTCACCAAGACAAAGTGTTCTCCATCCTCTAGCAAAATGAGACTGAATCACAGGAACCACTTGTCTTATAATGCATGAACCAATCTTCTTTGTAAAGACCCCTTCCACGCTCCTATTTCATGAACAAATCCATGTTATATCTAATTTCAGAAGGGATTTTAAGAACATATCAAGTATGAACCCTACTTTGAATTTTTAATGTCCTCTTGTCATAATGGTATTAATAATTATGGAATAATTATAGATGTTAAACAATTTCATGATGCCAATATGAGCATTAAAAGTTATATATGTCCCAACATATTTCCTTAGAAATGCAAAATTGAAGACTAAATCAATCTTAGAGGGATATCTAGAATCTATAATTTGAATGTCTATATAGTTTGTCAAAGCATATAATATGAATAATTCTCTACTAAATCAGCACAAACTTTTTTTGAAACTGAAGATTACGCAATTTTATTTAGTCTAAAGAATAAACCTTCAGTGATTTAGACCTGCCAAATTTTCTGTTATAATGAAAAGAAGAGGTAAGGATTCAAAGAATCACAAAAATCTAAGAGTGAGAAGGAACTTCAAGGTTATCTAATTTCAGTTCTACTTAAAGAATGTCTCATAGTATCTCCAACAATGATTAATCATCCTCAGAAGGGAAAAAGAATCCACTAACATCCACCATATTCCATTTGGAGGCAATCTCCATTATATGAGTTTTTTTTTTCCTTTATCTAAATCTTGGCTTCTTTGCCATTCCATCACTTCACTGTTATTTATTCTTTCTGGGGTCAAACAGAAAAAGTCCATCTTCACAAGTCAACATCTTCAGTTCCTTTAACCAATTATTTTAGTAGATGTTCTCCAAACTGCTTGCCATCCTTGTGTCCCTTTTGTGAATGTGGATCATATTGTTAAATGTGATGAATTTTGGAGTGCCCTGACCAATGCAGAACACCTCCCTAATTCGGGGCACTATGCCACTGAGGGCAGCATTAGTTTTTGAATTATTTGTCATAATACTGACTCATGTTGAGCTTGCAACTTGCCAAAGACCCTGGACAATTTTCACTGACAGACCTCACCAAGATGTTTCTTCCATCTGATACCACAAAGTAAATTTTTTCGGTATTTTTCCCTCCTTTACCAAACTGTTGACTTGTTTTTCATGATTTTCTTACATCATTCTCTTTTTTCCTTTCTAAATGTATGTTCAAAATTCTTTTTGATCTCCTCTATGACCTGAGACCAAATGATAATTTTCTTAGAGGTGTTGTATGGAGAATTTTTCTTAGAGAAGCTCTGACTTTGCTGTCTTCTTCTGAGTTTGTATTTTGAATGTGCTTTCCAGCCTAATAACTTTGCTTGGTCAGATTTTTTTCTGTTCTTTGCCCATTTTGCCAGTCTACTACTTATTTTAATTCTTTTTAAGTAGGGTTTTGCTTCCAGGATGAAGAGTAGACTTTCCCAAACTTCAGGGGCTTTGTGCAGCTGTTTTCAGGTTTCTAGGAATCTGTAAGTTTTCAGTACTTCCAAGATAGTATGATCTAAAGAGAGGTGTGTCTACTACTCTCCTAACTTGTGCTTCAGTCTGTGAATGAACACAAATACTCTTTTCCACCCTGGTACTGCAAGATGGTTCCACTGTGGGCACAAGTCCCATTATGCTACTGCTCCTCTTTGCCCTAGGACTACCACCCGGGACTGTGACCCAAATCTGAATATGAGCAAAGCAACAGAGTCCTGCCTCAGTGCTAGCAAAGAGATCCCTGCAATCTTCTGAACTTCTTATGGCTGTGGGCTGACAACTCTGAAAGTAGTTGCTACCACTGCTGATTCAGTGGCCCCCAAGGTCTGCTCCTGGTTTGCTGGGGGTCTGTCTGTGTTGGCCCCCACTAGACTGTGTTCTCTCTGACCCAGATGCAACAGTTCTTTCTTTATTATCTTCCAAGTTGTTGTGGGCTGGAAATTTGCTTCACCTCATCTTTTTTGTGGGTTCTGCTGCTCTAGAATTTTAGGGTCATTATTTAAAGGTGTTTGGAGGGGTTTTCCTTTATCTGCCCTCTTGGTTCTGTAAAGACAATCAGTCTTTTGAAGCTCCATGCAGAACTTTATATTGATTTCTAAATACGTAAAAAAAAATGTAAATATTAAAGTCAAATAGCCACTAAGTTCTCAGTCTTCATTAAGGGCTTACTCTATGTCAAGTATTACATATTAAAAATACAAAGAAAGTCAAAGAGATCCTGTCTTCAAGGAGTTCATCTCCTAGTGTGAGAGATAAAATTTAAATAGGGACATGCATATAGGCACATGGATGTATATACAGACATTTAAATAGGTACAACTATATGTACCTTGAGGGAAAAGAAATGATGAGAGGAAGACAGGAAATACCTCTTGAAGAAATTGTGATTTGAACTGAGAATAGAAAAAAATCAAGGAAATTAAAAAGTAGAAGTGAAAAAAGATAGAATAGATACTGAGGAAATTAAATATCATTTGTACAGCAAGAAGGGTATAGTTAGATTGCAGATTGTGAAGAAGGAAGTAAAGTGCAGCAATATGTTAGCTGCTATTGCATCATTATCTTGTTTAATTTAGCCAAGGTATTTAGACTCTTGAGATCTTTTTGGTTATTGATTATATCTACAGGGTTAACAATCCCTTCAAATCACATTTTATCTGTAAATTTGACAGATATAACTTCCATGTCTTCATAAAAGCCAATGATAAAAGTGTTTAATAGTATAGTTCACTAGTTGCAGTCTTTGTTAAAACAGTCTCATAAATGACTGCTCTTTGAAATATAAGACCAAAAGTGATTCCCCAAGTGATCTCAAATGTTGAAATGTTCAAAACATAGGTCTCTAGGGACTAAAAACTATTAACTATCTTGGGAAAGAATGCTGCAAACCATTAATAATCAGACTCTGAGATTCTATCTCATATATACAGTAAAATGGTAAGATAACAAAAGATAGAAAGATTCAATGTTAGTTCAAAAGAAATAGAGTTCAATAGAAAGATAGACACACTAATGCAATGTTGATGGAGTTCTGAATTGGTAAAATTATTCTGGATTTAGAATTATGCAAATTTAGTAACTAAAATGTTTGTACTCTCACACAGAAATTTCATTGCTATACATATATTCCAATATCATTAAAAGGCTCCAAACAAATATAAATATAATCTCCAGATGTAGAACAAAATATTTTTCATAGCACTTTTAGTGGTAGGAAACTAGAAAGAAAAGTAGATGGAGTTGAGAATGGTTGAAAAAATAATTGGTTTTGAACAGAATTGAATATTTTCTGTCCTATTAAAAATATGATATAGAAAATATAGAGAAACATTGAAAGAAATATATGAGCTATTACATAATGAAGTGAGCATGCAGAGCGAAGTACTTTGACTGTAAATGTAAATTGAGGAAGGGGGAAGCAACTACAATACAATTAAAAATTGAATGCCTTGAAATAAAGAACAAGTCTGAACCCTTTTTCACACAGGTGAATTCTTTAGATTGGACTGGACTCCACCATGCCCTCAGTTAACTTTCTCATCTAGAAACTCATCATCTGGTAGCCAAGAAAGCACTGTGAAGCTAAAATGCTCCTGGAGTTATTCCCTACCAAAGAGAAATGAAGCCTCTGAACTGAAATTCAAGCTAAAAGAAGATCCAAAGAAGTTTTCAACAGTAAACATCATGGAGAATCTTTAGTGAAGACATGTCTCTTTGGGAGAAAAGGGGAAGTAAAGCCCAGGAAGTGGGAGAACAGGAAAACCAGTTGGAGGCTTTTAGGCTCTGTACAGTCAAGGTACTAGCAGCCTGAGAACAGCAGAGGTCTGGGCAGCTAGATAGTCAGCCAGCAAGAAGGATTCCAAGCCCAAACAAAGTCTGAACCCTGGAACACTGGGGCAAAAGACTGGACTGGGTGAGGAACAAATAATTGCTAAGCCAGAACCTGGAAACAAAGGAGGAAATAAACCTCTGCAAAGGCAAGGCTTGGCCTGCATAGACAACATCTTGGCCAAAGACAAACCAGGGATCAGACCCCAGCCTCAGCAAAAAAAAAAAAAAATAAAGTTTGGTCTATAGTCCCTATACCCCAGGAGCAGAGATAAAACAACTAAGATGAGCAAAAAAGCTAAAAGAGTGCTCACTATACAAAACTACTTTGTAGATAAAGATGTTAATGTTGGAAGAAGAAACAAATAAAAGGTTAAAAAATTTAAGAAAATGTAAGGTACCTTTTAGGGGAAATGAAGAACCTGGAAAATAGATCCAGAAGAGATAATGTACAAATCATCAGGCTACTAGAAGGTCTAGATAAAAAAAAAACTTGGAAAATAACATTAAGGAAATTATCAGGGTAAACTGTCCAAATCTGCAAGGACAAGAAAACAATATAACCATTGAAGGAATACACAGAACCCCTCCAGAAAGAGGCCCCAGGATAAAAAACTACAAGGGCTATTATAACCAAATTCCAGAATTCTCAAATAAAGGATAAAATACTACAAGCAGCAAAAATGAAACAATTTAAATACAAAAGAAATACAATCAGACTCACACAGGACCAATCAATCTCAATACTGAAGGACCAGGAAACCTGGAAAACAATATATTGGAGGGCAAAGGACCTGGGATAACAAACAAGAATCTTCTTTCATGCAAAATACAGTATAAACTGTCAGGGGAAAGGATAGATGTTCAACAAAATAAAGGACTTCTAGAATTTCCTGACACAAAGAACAGAACTGAACAGATAATTCAATCAACAAATACCCAACTCAAGAGATGCATAAAAAGGTAAAGGAAAAGGGAAAGGAAAAAACAAAACAAAACAATTGTTAGTCAAGACCATTAAACTGTATTCAACCCTAAAAATGAAGATATAACACTTCTAATTCATGAGAATTATTTCTCTTAGAATGATTAAAGGGTTAAATATAATTGAAGAGACTGGACTTAGAGGTTATGGGTATGGTTGGGTCCTATCTTTCCACTGAATGGGTCCAAGCTGATATCACAATGTTTGCAACCAAAAGCCCTGGTGAAAAGCAGGAGTGTTAACTGTAAACTTAAGTGTCACAGTATCCTTTGATTCACTTCAATTCTGCTGTGATAACAAAGCTTAGCACTTTCTTTGATGAGGGCATCATAGATTTGACAGTCCAAAGTCAGTGTCTCCCATAACTCACAATCATTTTTAAAGTTCTCAAGTACAGACTTCCAGCCAAGATGGCAGAGAGAAGACAGGCATAATTCTAAAGTCTCCTGATCTTCCCTAATAAATAAAATGAAACAAAAGTCTTAACAGAAATCCAATCGACAAAAGCCAAGAGAAAATCTACCTCAAGATTTGTCTTCCAATATTGTAGGTGAGTCCAGGCGCAGAAGGCAGACTCTGCCAGGAGCACTGATTGGTGAGAGCTTGGGATCCTGGAACAGCCATGGATTAGCCTGATTAGCAGAGGGGATGGAGCTGAGGAGCCTGAGGGACTGAGAACCAGACCAGCTTGATCAGCAGCAGGGCTAAAGCCTGGTTGGCCACTGGACTGGGTCAACTAGGGAGCAGAGACATTGGAGGTGATGCTCACCTTCTGGAGCTTGCCAACAGGGCTGGAGGGAGAGCTCCTGAGCAAGAGTTACAGACAGATCCCTGAGCCCTTCTGGTTAGGAGGAACTCAGAGTCCACACTTCCATTTCAGTTAAAGTTTCTTCCCAGAACAAACACAATTATGGGCTACCTCTGCCCCAGGCTAAGGCCAAGCAGCAGAACTAGCTCAGCTGAAAAGAGGAAGAGAGATGACCTCACGCCAGGGTATAGCCCACTACTGATCAAAGACAAAAGTAATGAATAGCTTCAATCACTCCCTCTAGGCCAAGGGAGAGGACCTCAATCAAGGTCACAGAAACTCCCCAGAGAAGGTAACCAGCAACCTCCTACTGGTAATTTGGAGATATTATACTCAGTAAGTAAAGTCTCTAGGGATCCCAACACTAAACCCCTGTGACCCAGCCCCTCCCCAACACAAGGTTTTAGGATAATGAAGAAAGGGTCAGCGCAAAGGAGGGCTTATAGAAAAATTGTTGGAAGGATAAAACACTAACTCAGAGAGTCCAAGAACCTCTGAGGAGAATATCACCTGCTCTCCAGCACAGAAAGACTTCCTTGAAGAAATAAAGAAGGAGTTTAAAAGTCAATTGGAAAATTTGTGAGAGAAAATTAACACCTTGCAACAAGAAAACAAATCATTGGAACACACACTGAGACAAATGTAAAAAGAAAAATAATTCTCTCAAAACCTCAATTGGGCAAATATAAAACTCCTTCAAAAATAGAATTGACCAGATGGAAAAGGAATTGCAAAAGGTAAATCAAGAAAATTCTTCTCTAAAAAAAGAATGGAATCTGTGGAAACTAATGACTTCATGGGACAGCAAGAGTCTGTTAAGCAAAACCAAAAAATAGAAAAAATAGAAGAAACTCTAAAATAACTCATGAGCAAAACCACTGACCTCAAGAAGGGATATCCTGAGAATTACAGGTCTTTCTGAAAACACTAAAGAGGAAAAAAAAAAGCCTAGACTTAATATTACAGGATTTAGTGATGGAAAATTGCCCTGATATCATGGAACCAGAGGGCAAAATAGTTATTGAAAGAATACATCAATCCCCTCTGGAAAGAGATCCTAAAATGAAAACACCAAGGAATGTTGTGGCCAAATTCCAGACTTATCAGATGAAAAAGAAAATCTTGCAAGCAGCCAGAAAGAAACAATTTAAATACCAGGAAGCCACAATAAGGATTATATAGGACCTGGCTACATCAACATTAAGGGATCGAAGGGCCTGAAATGAGATATTCTGAAGAACATGGGAGCTTGTAATGCAGTCAAGAATCCACTATCTGGCAAAGCTGAGCCCTCTCTTTCAAGGGAAAAGATGAGCATTTAACGAAATGGAAGACATCCAACAATGGCTGATGAAAAAAACAGAGCTAAATAGAAAATTTGAACATCAAACAGGAGGTTCAAGAGACACATGAAAACATAAAAAGGGGGGGGCTACAATTCAATAATATGAAACTGGCTATATCCCAGCATTGGAAAAAGACTTTAATAACTCTCAAGAACTATAACTCTATTAAAGAGAGAATATACTTAGCCAGAAGTGATGGATACTCAGGAATTTCTATGACTCAGATAGAATGATTTAAAAACACTTCCTCCTTAAAAAGGGGGACAGGAAGAAGGCAGGAGAGAGGGGATTGAATGGGGGTAAATCTTATTACATTAAGAGGTACAAAATTCTTCTTTTGTAATAGAGGAAGAAGGAAGGAGATGAGAAACACCTGAAGCTTCATCTCATCAGAATTGGCTTAAAGTTAACTTACACACATACTCAGTTAACTTAAAAGACATCATACCTTTCAAATATTAAGAGGTGGGGGAAGGAGGAGGTGGGACAGAAACAGGGAGGGGGAGAAAAAGAGGAACTAACAGAAGGAAGGGAATGGAATAGGGAAAAAGGGAAAGGGAAAAGATAGGGGAGGGGGTGGATATAGGAAGGCAAACACACTGAAGGTGGGAATATTCAGAAACAAAATACCAGGGAATATAGATAAAAGGGAAAAGGGGGACAAATAGAAACAAAGGGAAGATTGCATGAAGAACAATAGTTAGTCATTATAACTTTCAATGTGAATGGGATGAACTCTCCCTTAAAATGTAAATGAATAGCAGAATCTGACAATATGCTGCTTACAAGAAACAAACTCATTTGAAGCAGAGAGATACATATAGAATAAAGGTAAAAGGTAAAATATATTTTGCTTCCACTGAAGTGAAAAAAGCAGTGGTAGCAATCCTTATCTCAGACAAAGCATCTGCAAAAATAGTGTTAAAAGAGATAAGAAAGGAAATTATATCCTCCTAAAAGGTACCATAGATAATAAAGTGATTTCAACACTAAATAGGTTTGCACCCAATGGGACAGCATCCAAATTCTTAGAGGAGAAGTTGAAAGAGCTACAGGAAGACATAGACAGCATAACTCTACTAGTGGGAAACTTCAACCTCCTGTTCTCAGATTTAGATAAATTGAATCATAAAATAAGCAAGAAAGAAGTTAAGGAGGTAAATACATTTTTAGGAAACCTAGATATGGTAGACATGGAAAAAACTGAATGGGGATAGAAAGGAATATACCTTTTTTTTCTGCAGTACATGGCACTTACACAAAAACTGACCATGTACTAGGGCATAAAAACTTAATAACAAATTGCAGAAAGGCAGAAAGAGTGAACACATTTTTCTCAGATCATAATGCAATAAAAAACATATACAATATTGGGCCAGGGAGATATAGAACCAAAACTAATTGGAAACTGAATAACCTCTTTTAAAGAATGAGTAGATAAAACAACAAATTATAGAAAGATTAATTATTTCATCCTAGATAATGACAATAATGAAACAATATAACAAAATCTAAAGGATTCACTCAAAACCACTGTCAGAGGATAAGTTTTTAAAAGCTTGCATGAATAAATTAGAGAAAGAGGAAATCAATGAACTAAATATGCAACTAAAAAATTAGGCAAAGAACAAATTAAAAACTCCCTATTAAATATCAAATTAGAAATTCTAAAATTAAAGGAGAAATTAATAAAATCAAAAGAAAACACTATTAAATTAATAAATAAAACGAAAAGTTGGGTTTATGAAAAAATCAATAAAACTGATAAACCTCTGGTCAATTTGATTTCAAAAAAGAAAGAAGAAAGCTAAATTGCTAGTATCATAAATGAAAAAGGTTAAAATAAGAATTCCGAATTATTTTGCCCAATTCTATGCCAACAAATATGACAATCTAAGTGAAATGGATGAATATTTACAAAAATATAAGTTGCCCAGGTTAAATGAAGAGGAGATTAAATACCTAAACAACCCTGTCTCAGAAAAAGAAACTCAACAAGCCATCATTAAACCCACTAAGGAAAAATCTCCAGGGCCTGACGGATTCACAAGTGAATTCTACCAAACATTTAAGGAACAACTGGCTCCAATTCTATATAAACTCTTTGGAAAAAATGGGGAAAGATGGAACTCTGCCTAACTCTTTCTATGATACCAATATGGTGCTGATACCTAAAACAGGAAGAGTTAAAAAAGAAAAAGAAAATTACATACCTATCTCCCTGATGAATATAGATGCAAAAATCTTAAATGAAAACTTAGCAAAACAATTACAATTATTTATCACTAGGAAAATAGATGATGACCAAATAGAACGTATCCTAGGAATGCAGGGTTGGTTCAATATTAGGAAAACTGTGAGCATAATTAATTATTTCAACAACAATCTATCAGAAATTATATGATTATTTCAATAGATTCTGAAAAAGCTTTTGAAAAAATACATACATACATATATATATATGTATATATATACATATATATATATATGTATATATATATGTCTGGCAAGACATAGAAGGAAGAGCTAGAGAGAGAAACCCCATTCAAAGTAACTTCAGACAATACAAAATACCTGGGAGTCTATTTGCCAAGGGAGGCTCAGAAACTTTTTGAAAACAATTGCAAAACACTTCTCACACAAATAAAATCAGATTTAAATAACTGGGCAAACATCAACTGCTCATGGATAGGTAGAGCTAATATAATAAAATGACAATTCTACGAAAACTAAACTACTTGTTTATTGCCCTACCAATCAAAATTCCAAAACATTATTTTAATGAGTTAGAAAAAAGTGGTAAGTAAATTCATATGGAGAAATAAAAGGTCAAGAATTTCCAGGGATTCAATGAAAAATAGTACAAAAGAAGATGGCTTCACCCAACCAGATCTAAAATTATATTATAAAGCATCAATCATCAAAACTGTCTGGTATTGGCTAAGAAATAGAGTCATGGACTGGTGGAATAGACTAGGTGCAATAGAAGGAAATAATTATAGTAATCTACTGTTTGATAAGCCCAAAGAGTCCAATTATTGGGATAAAAACTCTCTCTTAGATAAAAAACTGCTGGGAAAATTGTAAATTAGTATAGAAGAATCTTAGATTAGACCAACACCTCACACCCAGGATTTAGACATAAAGAGCAATATTATAAGTAAACTAGGAGATCAAGGACTAGTTTAACCTGTCAGACCTATGGAATGGGAAGCAGTTTATGACTAAGGAAGAGATGAAGAACATCACCAAAAACAAACTAGATAATTTCAATTACATTAAAGTAAAAAGTTTTTGCACAGACAAACCACTATAACCAAGATCAAAATAAATGTAGTAAACTGAGAGAGTCTTTACAACTAGTATTTCTGAAAAAGGACTCATTTCTAAAATATACAGAGAACTGAGTCAAATTTTTAATAAAAGCCATTTCCCCAATTGACAAAAGGTCAAAGGATATGCAAAGGAAATTTACAGATGAGGAGATCAAAGCAATCCAGAGTCATATGAAAAATTGTTCCAAATCATTATTTATTAGAGAAATTCAAATTAAAGCATCTCTGAGGTACCACCTCACACCTCTCAGACTGGCCAATATGACCAGAAAGGACGATGATCATTGTTGGAAGGACTGTGGGAAATCTGGGACATTAATACATTATTGATAGAGCTCCTAACTTATCCAGCCTCTCTGGAGAGCAGTCTGGGACTTTGCTCAAAGGGCAACAAAAATATGCATACCCTTTGATCCAGCAATACCACTACTGGGTCTTATACCCTGACGAGATGATGAAAAAGGGTAAAAACATCACTTGTACAAAAATATTCATAGCAGCCCTGTTTGTGGTGGCAAAGAATTGGAAATCAAGTAAATGTCCTTCAATTGGGGAATGACTTAGTAAACTGTGGTATATGTATGTCAAGGAACACTATTGCTCTATTAGAAACCAGGAGGGAATGGAATTCAGGGAAGCCTGGTGGGATTTGCATGAACTGATGTTGAGTAAGATGAGCAGAACCAGAAAAATATTGTATACCCTAACAGCAACATGGGGGTGATGATCAACCTTGATGGGACTTTCTCATTTCATCAGTGCAACAATCGGGGACAATTTGTGGCTGTCTGGGAGGGAGAATACCAGTTGTATCCAAAGAAAGAACTTTGGAGTTTGAACAAAGACCAAGGACTATTACCTTTAATTTAGAAAAAAATCTGATATTTTATTGTCTGATCTTGTTGTCTCTTACACTTTATCTTTCTTCCTTAAGGATATGATTTCTCTCTCATCACATTCAGTTTGAATCAATGTATACCATGAAAACAATGTAAAGACTGGCAAACTGCCTTCTGTGGGGGGGGGGGGGTGTGAAATGAGATTGGGGAAAATTTTAAAACTCAAAATAAATAAAATCTTTAAAAAAATATAAATAAAGTTCTCAAGTACAAGCTTCAAAGCCTGCAAATACTTAGAGCCCATTAAGATTCTTACTGTTAATTAAATCTGGTTTTTGACTTAATCCTTACTTCATTTAACAAAGAGTTAAGTACCCTGGATGGGGCAGGGGGTGGAGGTTAAAGTGTTGGAGAAAATAGTCCCCTTGGGGGAGGAAGACAAATAGTTGATGAAATGCTTTGACTTTGGATAATACTTTGGCTCATGAGGATTATGTGACTGGAGAGTACTTGGAAAGGGGGTAATGAAAAAGCTGATTATAATTTGATGTAATTCAAGTCTCTTGAAAAGTGTACATCTAATGAGACAGAAGAGGAGAAGGTACTTTGTGACTGAGTACATGCTAAGTATCAAACAAACAATGGATCAATCAATCTGTGATAGTACTTTGATAACAATTTGAGCTTATCAAGCAATCAATTAATCAAGCTGTGATTGAGATTGATGTTATTAATAAACCAGGTGGATGACTTACAAATATTTATAATTTTAGAGGGAAAGAAGGGAGAGTGTGAACACCAAGTAAATTCTATTCAATTGATTTGGCCCAGAGAGGGAATAAGATACATTCCCAATTTGGTTTAAAAATCTATCCTACTCTACAGGTGGGGAGGTAGGGCAGGGGAAGGGAAAGATAAGGGAAGAAGGGACTGATAAAAGGGAAGGTCAAAGGGGAGATAAACTGAAAATTATGATTTAAAATAAAAGTTATAGGGGAAAGGGAGTAAAAAAATTTTGGAGAAGAGGAATAAGAGGGGAGGAAAGAGCAACATTTAAAGGATAAAGATAGCATGGAGGGAAACACAGAATTATTCATATTAACTGTAAATATAAATGGGATGAATTATCCCATAAAACAGAAGCAGATAGCAGAATGGATTAAAAAACAGAATCCTACAATATAATGTTTACAAGAAAAACATTTAAAGCAGAGAGGCACACACAAAGTAAAGGTAAAAGGATGGAGCAAAATATACCATGCTTCAGCTGAAGCAAAAAAGTCAGGGGTAGCCATCCTGATTTCAGATAAAGCAAAAGGCAGATAGATCTATCAAAAAATAGATCTCATTAAAAGGAATAAAGAAGGAAACTACATCTTCTTAAATGGCACCATAGGTAATACAGCTATATCATTATTTAATGTGTATCCACCTAGGGGTATAGCATCCAAACTCCTAGAGGAAAAGTTAAGTGAATTACAATGTGACATAAACAGCAAAACTTTAATAATGGCGGACCTCAATCTCCCTCTCTCAGAACTAGATAAATTTAACCACAAAATAAACAAGAACAACGTTAAGAAGGTAAATGAAATGTCAGAAAACCTAGATATGATAGACCTCTGGAGAAAATTTAATGGGGATAGAAGAGAATCTACCTTTTTCTCTGCAGTACATGTCACCTATACCATAATTGGCCATGTACTAGGTCATAAAAACCTCTTAATGAAATGCAAAAAATAGAAATAATAAATTCATGCTTCTCAGACCATGATATATTAAAAATTACATGTAATAAGGTGTCACCAAAAGAGAAACTAAAAATCAAATACAAACTAAATAACTTAATTTTAAATAATGAGTGAAACAAATAACAAATCATATAAATAATAAATAATTATATCCATGAAAATGATAATGATGAGCCATCATAGCAAAACTTTTAGAATGTAACCAAGGCAATTTTGAGGGGAAATTGTATATCTCTAAAAGCTTATATGTCTAAAATATAAAAAGAGGAGACCAATGAATTGGATATGCAACCAAAAAAGCTAGAAAAAGAACAAATTAAAAATTTCCAATTAAATACCAAATTAGAAATTTTGAAAATCAAGGGAGAGAGTAATAAAATTGAAAGCAAGAAAATCATTGATCTAATAAATAAAAATAAAGTGGGCTTTATGAAAAAGCCAATAAAATAAGATAAACCTTTGGATGATCTGATTTTTTAAAAAAGAGAAGACAACCAAATTACCAGTATCAAAAACAAAAAGGGGGAACAATCATCAATGAAAAGGACATTAAAGAGATAATTTGGGGCTACTTTGTCCAACTGTATGCCAATAAATTTGACAACCTGAATGAAATGGAGTATATTTACAAGAATACAAACTGCCCAGATTGACAAAAGAGGAAATAACATACTTAAATCACATTTCAGAAAAAGAAATTGAAGAAACCATCGATAAATCCCCTTAGAAAAAGTCTCCAGGTCCAGATAGATTTACAAGTGAATTCTACCAAACATTTAAAGAACATTTAATTCCTTTTCTACATAAACTATTTTTTTAAAAATAGGAGTTCTACCAAATTCCTTTTATGACACCAACATGGTGCTGATACCTAAACCAGGAAGAATCAGAAAAGACAAAAGAAAATTATAGATCAATTTCCCTAATGAACATTGATGCAAAAATCTTTTTTTTAGGTTTTTGCAAGGCAAACAGGGTTAAGTGGCTTGCCCAAGGCCACACAGCTAGGTAATTATTAAGTGTCTGAGACTGGATTTGAACCCGGGTACTCCTGACTCCAAGGCCAGTGCTCTATCCACTGCACCACCTAGCCGCCCCTGAAGCAAATATCTTAAATAAAATTTTAGTAATGAGATTACAACAAGTTATTACTAGGATAAAACACCATGATCAGGAAGGAATACTACCAGGTAGACAGGGATTGGTTCAATATGGTTCAAAACACTCATTAGAAAAATCAAGAGAAATCATATGATTATCTCAATAGATGCTGAAAAACCCTTTCATAAATTACAATGTCCACTCCTATTTTAGGGATAAATGGAGTTTTCCTTAAAACAATAAGTTGTGGGGCGGCTAGGTGGTGCAGTAGATAGAGCACTGGCCTTGGAGTCAGGAGTACCCGGGTTCAAATCCAACCTCAGACACTTAATAATTACCTAGCTGTGTGGCCTTGGGCAAGTCACTTAATGCCACTGCCTTGCAAAAAAAAATAAGTTGAATGTATCTAAAATCATTAAAAAATATTATATGTAATAGGGATAAACTTAGAGTATTTCCAGTAAATTCATGTGGGGGGAGGGGGAATATGGATGCCCATTATCACCATTACTATTCAATATAGTATTTTGTTTTGTTTTGTTTTTTAGGGATTGTGCAAGGCAAATGGAGATAAGTGGCTTGGCCAAGGCCACACAGCTAGGTAATTATTAAGTGTCTGAGGCTGGATTTGAACTCAGGTACTCCTGACTCCAGGTTCATGCTCTATCTACTGCACCACCTAGCTGCCCCACATTCAATATAGTATTAGAAATACTAGCAGGAGCAATAAGAGAAGAAAAAGAAATTGAAGTAATCAGAACTGACAATGAGGAAGCAAAATTTTCACTCTTTGCGGAGGATATGATGGTATACTTAGAGAACCTAAGAAAAATCATCTAAAAAAACTCTTTGAAACAATTAACAAATTCAGCAAAGTAGCAGGATATCAAATAAACCCACATAGATCATCAGAATTTCTATATATGAGCAACAAAACCCAAGAGCAAGAGATAGAAAAATAAATTCCATTTAAAGTAACTGTAGATAACATTAAATACTTGGGAATCTACCTCCCAAAACAAACCCAGTAACTGTATGAACACAATTATTAAACACTTCTCACCCAAATAAAGTCAGATCTAAATAATTGGAAAATGTCAATGCTCATGGTAAGGTCAAATTAAAATAATAAAAATCACAATTCCACACAAATTAAATTGCTTATTCAGTGCCATACCAATAAAACTAGCAAAATAATTAGTTTACTGAGCTAGAAAAAGTAGTATCAAAATTCATCTGGGAGACAAAAATGTCAAGAATAGAAAGGGAACTGATGAAAAAAATATAAAGGAAGGTAACCTAGCTCTACCAGATCTGAAATTATACTATAAAGCCACAATCACCTGGCACCAGTTAAGTGCTAGAGTAAGGAATCAGCAGATTCAGATAAGTTCCAAGGAAGCAACAATAACTAACTACTGTAATCTGTTGTTTGATAAACATAGACATTAGCTTCTGGGATAAGAACTCCTTATTTGAGAAAAATTGGAAAAACTGGAAAATAATATGGCAAAAACTAGGCATAGACCCACATCTCATAACCTAAACTAAAATAAGGTCAAAATGGGTACAGGATTTAAACATAAAAGGTTCTACCATAGATAAATTAATAGACCATCAAATTATCTATCTGATCTATGGAAAAGGGGACAAATTTATGACTAAACAAGAATACATTATAAACTTCAAAATGAATGATTTTACCTATATGAAATTAAATTCTATATTAATTGTTGTATTGTTAATTAATATAATATTAATTAATATAATTATATAATATTAATATATTAATTTTTTTAATTACACTATTAAAATCAATGCTACCAAAATTAGAAGGAAAGCATAAAGTTGGGAAACAATCTTCATGACTGGGAGTTCTGATAAAGGTCTCATTTCAAAAATACATAGAGAAGTGCATCAAATTTATAAGGTTGCAAGACATTCCCCAATTGATAAATGATTGAAGGATTTGAATAGACATTTTTCAGATGAAGAAATTAAAGCTATATATAATCATATGAAAAAATGCTCCAAATCATTATTGATTAAAGAAATGAAAATTAAAAGAACTCTGAGGTATCACCTCACACCTATCAAATTGTCTAAGATAACAAAAAGATGAAATGATCAATGTTGGGGACGTTTGAGAGGATTGAGACCTTAACACATTGCTGATGGAGTTGTGAAGTGATCCAAACATTATGGAGAGCAAATATGAATTATGCCCAAAGAGAAATAGAATTGTTCATAGCCTTTGACCCAGCAATTCCAATTCTAGGTCTATAGCCAGAAGAAATCACAAAAATTTGGAAAAGTCCCACATGTTCCAAAATATTCCTAATAGCTCTTTTTGCAGTGGCAAAGATTTGTAAATTGAGGGTATGCCAAACAGTTGGTGAATGGTTACACAAGTTATGGTACATGAATTTTTTGGAATACTATTGTTCTATAAGAAACCATAAATGGTTGGACTCTAGAGAACTTATGAAGGAATTACAAGATCTGATGTTGAGCAAAGGGAACAGAATGCAGAGAACAATGTACACATTAACAACACTGTGAGCTGATCAACCCTGGTGGATATAGGTGCTCTCAGCAGTTTAGAGAGCTAAGACAACCCTATTAGACTGTCTATGGACAATGATATTCCCATCCACAGGGGAAGGAAAGGAGGGACAGAAAGAAAGAAAGAAAGGAAAGAAAGAAAGAAAGAAAGAAAGAAAGAAAGAAAGAAAGAAAGAAAAGAAAGAAAGAAAGAAAGAAAGAAAGAAGAAAGAAAGAGAAAGAAAGAAAGAAAGAAAGAAAGAAAGAAAGAAGAAAGAAAGGAAAGAAAGGAAAGAAAGAAAGAAAGAAAGAAAGAAAGAAAGAAAGAAAGAAAGAAAGAAAAGAAAGAAGAGAGAGAGAGAAAGAGAGGAAAAGGATGGTGGTAGATATAATTATAACTGAAAATGAATACAATGAACTCTCTCATAAAATGGAAGTGGATAGCGGAGTGGACTAAAAACCAAAATCCTACAATATTCTACTTACAAGAAACACATTTGAAGCAGAGAGATACATACAAAGTGAAGGTAAAATGCTGGAGTAGAATATATTATGCTTCACCTGAAGTGAAATAAAAGCAGGGGTAGAAATCCTTATCTCAGAAAAAGGAATTGCAAAAATTAATCTCATTAAAAGGGATAAGGAAGGAAATTACATTTTCCTATAAGGTAACACAGACAATGAAATCATTTCAATACTAAATGTGTATACACCAAGTGGTAAAGTATCCAAATTCTTAAGAGAAGAAGCTAAATGAGTTAAAGGAAAACAAAGATGGCAAAACTCTACTGGTAGAGGACTGCAACCTCCCACTCTCAAGATTAGATAAGTCTAATCATAAAACAAACAAGAAGAAACTTAAGTGAATAGAATTTTAGAAAAGTTAGATATGATAAACCTCTGCAGAAACTGAATGGTGAGTCAAAGGTATATACCATCTTTTTTCCCTGAGGTACATGACACCTACCCAAAAATTGACCATGTATTAGGGTATAAAACCTCACAATCAAATTCAGAAAAGTAGAAATATTGAATGCATTCTTTTAAGATCATGAGTCAATAAAAATCACATGCAATAAGGGAAAGGAAAGGGTCTTTTGCACACTAAACAACCTACTTTTAAAGAATGAATGAGTCAATAATTAATCATTTTATCCAAGACAATGATAATAAGGAAACAAAATACCAAAACTTATGGGATACAGCCAAAGCAGTTATTAAGGGAAATATTACATCTCTAAATGCATAAATGAAAGAGAATATCAATTAATTAGACATTCAACTAAATTCAATTCAATTAGACAATTCAACTAAAAATCTAGAGAAAGAACAAATTATAAATCCCCAATGGAATACCAAATGAGAAATTCTGAAAATTAAAGGAGAAATGTATAAAATAATCAAAAGTAAGAAATCTATTGAAGTGATAAATTAAACCAAGACTTGGCTCTATGAAAAATAAATAATACAGTAGATAAGCATTTGATTAATATGATTTTAAAAAATAAAGAAAAAAACAAAGCTATCAGTACCAAAATGAATAAAGGTGGGTCTGTCACCAATGAGAAGAAAATTAATATAACAATTCAGTGCTATTTTGCCCAATTGCATGTCAATAAATTTGACAATATGAGTAAAATTGATGAATATTTGCAAAAATATAAACTTTCCAGGTTAAAAGAAGAGTATACTAAACATTTAAATAGACCCAACTCAGGAAAAGAAATTGAACAAGCCATCAATGAATAAGCCCCTAAGAAGAATCTCCACGACCCGAGAGATTCACAAGTTAATTCTACCAATATTCAAGAAACAATTAAATCCAATGTTATATAATTTATTTGAAAAATTGGTAAAAGAGCTCTGCCAAATTCCTTCTATCACATCAATAAACCAGGAAGAATCATAACAGAGAAAGAAAATTGTAGACCAATGTCACTAATGAATGTGGATAAACAAATTTATAAAATATTAGCAAAGCAATTACAGCAAGTTATCACTAGGATAATATATTATGATCAAGTAGGATTTCCACCAGGAATATAGGGTGGGTTTAATATTAGGAAAACTATTAGAATAATTGACTATATCAATAACAAACATAAGAGAAATCATATAATTATTTCAATAGATGCTGAAAAAGCTTTTAATAAAATATAGCTTTCATTCCTGTTTCAAAAAACTGTAGACACCATAGGAATAAATGGAGTGTTCCTTAAAACAATAACAGTATCTATACAAAATTATCAAAAAGCATTATTTGTAATGCGGATAAGCTAGAGACATTCCCAATAAGAAGAGGGTGAAAGAAGGATGCCCATCATCACCATATTACCTAATATTTTATTAGAAATGTTAACTTTAGCAACAAGAGAAGAAAAAGAAATCGAAGGAATCAGAATAATGAAGACACAAAACTCTTACTCTTTGTAGATGATATGATTGTATACTTACAGAAACCTAGAAAATCATCTAAACACCTACTTAAAACAATTAGCAATTTTAGCAAAATTGCAGTTAATAAAATGAAATCACATAAATCATCAGCATTTCTATATATTAGTAATGAAACACACCATCAATTTTATTTAAAATAACTGTAGACAACATTAATTACTTGAGTCTTCCTGCCAAGGCAAACTCAGAAACTATATGAAAGCAGCTATAAAATAATTTTCACACAAATAAAATCAAATTTAAATAATTGGTCAACTGAAAACTGCTCATTGGCGGACTGAGCTAATATAATAAAAATGACAATTATATCTAAATTAAATTACATATTCAGTGCAATACCAATCAAATTTCCAAGAAATTATTTTGTTAAGCTAGAAAAATAGTAATTAAATTTGTATGAAGGAACAAAAAGTCAAGACTATCAAGAAAATTAATGGAAAAAAATGCTAAGAAAGGCAGCCTAGCCATACCAGATCTAAAATTGTATTATAAAGTATCAGTCATAAAAACTGCTTTGTTCTGCCTAAGAAATAGAGTGATTGGGCAGTGGAATAGATTAGGTGCAAAAGGAACAATAGTAAATGACTGTAGTAATCTACTGTTCGGTAAATTCACAGATGCCAGCTTCTGAAATAAGAAGTCACTCTGATAAAAAAAAAAACTGCTGGGGAAAACTGGAAGATTGTCTGGCAGAAACTAGGCATAGACTAATATTTCATGCCCTAAAGTGACATATGCTCAAAATGGGTACAGGAATTGACATAAAAGATGATATCATACGTCAATTAGGAGAACAAGGAATAGTTTACCTGTCAGATCTATGGAAAGGGGAGCAGTTTAAGACCAAGGAAGAAATAGAGAACATTATAGAATGCAAAATGGAAAATCATGATTACATTAAATTAAAAAGGTTTTGCACAAATAAAACCAATGCAACAAAGGTTAAAAGGAAGGCAGTCCAAGTTGGAAAACAATAGCTAGTGTTTCTGACAAAGGTCTCATTTCTAAAATATATAGAGATCTGAGTCAAATTTACAAGAATAGGATCGGCTTGGTGGCGCAGTGGATAGAGCACAAGCCCTGGAGTCAGGAGTACCTGAGTTTAAATCAGACCTCAGACACTTAATAATTACCTGGCTATGTGGCCTTGGGCAAGCCACTTAACACCATTTGCCTTGCAGAAATCTAAAAAAAAAAAAAAAACAAGAATATAATTCATTCCCCAATTGATAAATGGTCAAAGGATAGGAACAGGTAATTCTCAGATGAAGAAATCAAAGACACATGAAAAATACTCTAAATCATATACTACCTCATACTTATCAAATTGTCCAATATGATTAGCTCAATGTTGGAGGGAACTGCTTTCCTCGAACTGCACTCCACCAAGCGCTCTCAATTAGGGCCTTCTCTTTCCTAAACCTTTTTATCTTCCTCTTTTGTGTTATTTTCACCCATTATTAGATTATAAGCTTTTTGAGGGCAGGTTTTTTAGTTATTTTTTTTTTTGCAAGGCAATGGGGTTAAGTGGCTTGCCCAAGGCCACACAGCTAGGTAATTACTAAGTGTCTGAGGCCAGATTTGAACTAGGTACTCCTGATTCCAGGACTGGCGCTCTATCCACTGCACCACCTAGCCACCCCCAGAGACTGTATTTCTGCTCCATATTTATATCCCTAGTGCTTATATCTCAGTGTCTAACATAAAGTAGATATTTAATAAATATTTACTGACTACATGAGAAGATACTTCCTCTTTTACAAAAGTTGAGATCCTCAGGTACGAAGTATAATACTTGACACCGGACATTTTCAACATGTGAATCTGATCTTTTGAACATTTCCCTCTCTTCTTCCATTTTTCTTTCCTTAAAATCTTTTTTATAAGGGACAGTGTCCTGGAAAGGAGGAAAGGGATACAGGGGTAAATCTAGATTATGTAAAAAATATATCATTTTAAAAGTTATTTTAAAATATCTCCTCTTTGGATCCAATAATATATTTCTCTATCATCTAGTCAATATACACTTTGTCTCACTAGGATAGCATAAAAGATTTTGTTTAAGGTTTCACTGAAATCCAAATACATGATATCTATAGTATTTCCTTGCACAATCAGTTGAGTTGACTTCATCAAACAGGAAATAATATTAGTCTTTCATGATCTATTCTTGAAGAAGGCATGGAGATAATTGGAATTATCCCCTTTCCTTTTGAATTGTTCACAAACCTTCCCTTTAAAAATGTATTTGAAAAATTTCCAGAAACAGTACCCAAGTCATTGGTCAATAGTTGGCAAACATCCTCCTACTTTCTCAAAAAATCAAATTGTTTGCCCTTCTGCAGTATTGTGGCATCTCTCATGTTCTAAAACTTTTTAAAAATTACTGGCAGTCAACTCAGCAATCATGTCTCAGTGAAACACTCAATGTTTCAACACTGTAAAACATAGGTCCTCCAGGTTTGCTAAATTGCGTTCCAGTAGATGCTGTTCAACCATTCTCTCCCTGATCATGGGTTTTCATCCCTTTCTAGTCATTTTAAATTCATTCTTCTTAGAATGAGCATGTTTATGAGGTATCCAAGAAGTGTGTATTGTTGGTGACCTGCAGTGATGTTACAAAGTTTCTAATATTTCTTTGCAAAATCTGCTTCAAGGAATAAATCCAGATACTCTAATAGGACTTTTGTGTCATTTCTGTTGCCAATGACATGGTCCAGAATCACCATCCCTGATAGAACGCAAGCTCCCTGAGAACAAGGAAGGCCTAATTGTTTTGTATTTGTTTTCTCAACACCAACACAGTGCCTTTTATAAAAAAAAATCGAAAGGACTGAATTACTTTTTTTCATTGAACTCCTCTATTTCTGTAGAGCAACCTACATGCCTTTTTTGAAACTTTTTGTAAACATATTTTTGATTGAGTTCATGTATCTACTAGTCATGGAGAGTCTTTTGGTTCCTATTCATCTTAGCCATTTTTAGTATCCATTTGAAGATAAACCAATAAGACTTAAACTCTAAAAGTCCAGTAATATATAACTAATTCCAGTCTTTTCTATTGCCATGAGAAATGGTGACTTTTATTTGATTTTTTTTATTTTCATTAATTTCTCAAGCAACCTAAGATTATCTGTTGATCCTCTTTTTTCTCATTTTTTCCATCTCATGAGGTCACTGTTCTTCTTTATTATTTTTAAATGAATATTTCTATCAAGAAAGATTCCAAACCTCCTTGATAATCTTCAGTTTTAGATGCTATGTGCAAAGTACTATTATTTTTAAATATCACCCTTCTTTAGCCAACCTTCAGGTGATGAACCTCTCCAGGTTTAGCTACACTAGTCCTCATGTGACAATCAAGGAGCCTGTCATTGAGATGGGACTCAAACCTGTTATGCTTGGCAGGAGCTGCAGGAAATTTCCTTCTATCCCTCTACTGGCACCATCATTACCAGTCACCCTAGCTAACATCATTATTAAGCTGCTCATGTTTGCAACAGGAAAGGAAATTAGCAAACTCACTCATCAAGCTCCTATTTACACTTGCCTTGCCAGTTTTAAGCAATTATATGTTTGAACTGAACTCTTCTCCTTTAACTTGTACCTGTAATCAAGTGATATCTTAGAATTTCTTCAAGTCTTGAATTTCATAGATATTGCTATTTTCACATATCAAAGGGCAAGGCCTTATCCCAGTAAACGGTTTCCTTTCATAATAACACCTTAAAAACTTCTAATTCATTAATTTTCTAATAGTGAATTTTCTAATTTTCTAATATTATGCAAAGGTCATTAGCCTAAGGGGATCTTGACTTGTAAATTAAATGAACCTGAAGATACCTCTAAGTATTCTCCATTTAGCCCAGGTAACTCATTTCAGATCTAAACCAAGCCATAAATCAGAGGCAGGGAATCTCCATTCTTTGAATTGTATTAAGACAGTGAAATCATTTGATCTGGCACTGCCACGGCAACTGTAAGCAGGACTTGAAATTCAATAAATCTAGAAACTTTTTAGGGGGTGAATTAATTAGATGTTTGATCAAAAATAGCAAACTAATTTTTAAATTGATAATTTTGTATAAACATCCAAATGGTCCTTGCCATAAAAAAGGTTCCCCATGGGCATAAATAAATATCAGCATATGCCTATTTGTTTCACTAGTTAATGTCCTCCAATCTAATCATATGGATGTAACTTTGCTTAGAACAATGCAACCTTTAATGTCATCAATAGCACCTCATTTTGAGTGGGAGGTAATTTTCAAGAATTGTTGATATCCTTTGAGTTAATTATCAATTTTAGATGAAATGATTAACTATACATTTTGTTGTACTTATATTTTGCCAGAAATAAGTAAACAGATTATTTAAAATCATATATTCTGATTTAATTATATATATATATGCATATAAACATAGATATAACAGCCACAGAAAGAATCCAATTAGAGAAGTGATATGGCATGATAAAAAGGATCCTAGATTCAGAATCAGAAATGACCTAGGTTGAATCCTGCTTCTTAAGGTTCACTAAATTTGCCTATGGGGAATTCATTTAGACCCTCTGGACCTCAGTTTCTTCTTCTATAAGATTATAATATTTTCAATAATAAAATGACCTTGAGGTTCAAGTGAGATATTATTTATTAAAATATGTAATAATACTATATCTAAAATGACATAATTTATCTAAAGTGTTTTCCAGACTTTAAATGATTATCTAAATATCAATTATAATAATACTATTATTATATCATATGTAAACATAAATTATTTGAAAAATAATTATTGCAATATTTAATTTCAAAGGTTTGTTGCAAATAGGAACTAGTCACCTAGGGAGCTGAAGAATGTTCTGTCATCCTTTAACCATACATTAGCTTATTTGCTCATCTCTTCCTCCTTCATTCATATTCCTAACTCCCAATTGCCAAGTCTATAACCAAAAATCTATCTGCCCATTACCATTCTAATTTAGCACCTCTTATTTTCCTCCACTCAACATCTTCCAGAAAGTAGCAGGCTTACAAGAAAGCAATAATGTATTTTCAAAAAATGACCTCTCTGTCTCACATGAGTCATTTCCCATCCACTCCTCATTTCTCCTTTGCCTCTATACCCCCAAAAATTGGAAATAAAAATATAAGACTACCTGGAATGCTTATAATGGGACATTGCATGTCCATCAGAATATCCTCCCTTACAGGTTACAGCCTGTGTAACGTCTGCCAAAAGAAATGCAATTAGTTTCTGGAGGTCTAAAGTCAAATACATTGTCTTAGAAAGTAGTTTTAGAGCAAGTCACAGAGCTCTATACTTGGTAATTTAAATGACTGACCATTCAATTTATGAGTATTCCCTGCAATAAAATCCAGGCTGAACTTAATAATAGCACATTTTATGTGACAACGATGACAATTACAATCTATAGTTACTGCAGCCGCCCTTTGGTCCTGGGAAAGACGATGGTATTAATTATACACACTTGCCATTTATCAGACTTAACGTGGCAGGCGATTGAGTTCAGAACCATCTCCAACTTGACTTCTACATTTAACATTTTCTAATCCACTGAAATGAGGATAATGAGAATAGAGAAGAATGGGTGGTTCCCTTTTTTCCCCTAGGCTAAGGAATCTGTCTCTCAATGGAACTGTACATATAGTACAATGTCCTCCTATATCATATTTTTTTCTGGGCCATTCTAAGACATTGTCAATATTTACTTTGCAAGCCGTTCCTAAAGAGGAAATAATAATTTATATATTTCTGATTTTAGCAATTGTAATGGTGTACCATGGCTACACATTATTAATTGAGAACTTATTCTTATTTTGGATTGTTTGGGAGTTTCAGAACAGGGGCTGGTCCTGCTAGTTCATTTAGATGACATTTTCTGAATTAAAATTAAGTTTGTCAAGTGATTTCCCATTTTTAAAGGGCCTGTAATTAAAGAAAGAAAAAATGAACATTTTCAAATAAAATCGTTATTTTAATCACATTTTATTTTTTATCTAATTCCTTGAGAATAGAGTCACCCAGGATTAGAACATTTTGAAATCATAGTGATTAATATGGGTTCAAGACCTAGTTCATCCCCCAAACTGGGTTAATTACACCAAAATTTCCAGTTTAGCCAGGTATTGGGCAAAGGCAAGACAAAGCAACAAGCATTTATGAAACAATTAACTGCTTTCTAGGCACAAGTACAAATAGTTCTTGCCATCATTGAACTTACATTCTAATGAAGGAAGTCAACTATGAAAAAGGGAGTTTTAAAAAAAAAAGAGGGAAGGGAGAAGAAAACAGTCATGATTGCATATCCAGAGCAAAGTTCAGAGAGTCAGAAGCATAGTTACTAAGCCCATCTCAAAACAGAGGACCTAGAAGGAAATCAGCAATGGGAGCCAAAGAGGTGGAGGGATATCCTATGAGCTTATGTCAGTTTTGTACTTTGTAGTTTATAAAACTTCCCCATCCCATATGAGAATTGACTGAAGAAAGTTCAGATGCCTAGCCAGGAGAAGAAAAAACATGGTGGGCCAGGAGGTGAGAGTATGAAAGCTATATTCACATATCTAAGGAAATGCTCTATGGATGAAGGATAAGGTTTTGTTTTCTGTTTGACTTTAGAAGGCAGACCAATGGCTAGAAGTTGCAATGATCCATTCAAGCTAAATTAGGGGTTTAAAACTTTGAGTAAAATTACCCCAAAAAAGAGACATACTTTCTCAAAAGAGCCCATCACTTGAGGTCTTTAAGAAAATAAATTTGTAGCGTATCTTGTAGAAGGGATTTTTTTAATTAGATGGTCCAAAGAGTCTATAATTCTCGGATAATTTCTCAGTTTCTGACTTTTTCACTGATCTGAGAGTCACTGTGCCCACGTAACTGAAGAGTGAGGGAAGGTAAGAATTTGTATTTATTAAGTTTTCAACCACAAAATCACAATTATTTTTCATTCAGAATGAAACAATGAAAATCATCTTGGTTTTGGATGACCTGACAAGGAATATTTTCATTTTATTTGAGTGCTATTTTTCTTATGTAAGGTGTGATAGCACAAAAGGCATGTATACCCATCTGGCTTGTCTAATTATATAGACACAGATTTTAGGTAGCAAGGATATATATGATTGGAAACCTTGTCTTCTAAGAGAGGAGAGCCAAAGTTAAGTGTCTTTACCACCAGCATCCCAGGGCTCCAAGTCTTTTCTCCATCCTCTGAAAGAATTATCAGGCTTAAATCATATATGTATATATATAGATAGATAGATAGATAGATAGATAGATAGATAGATAGATAGATAGATAGATATGGAGAGAGAGAGAGAGAGAGATTATATCTATATCTATATATATGTATGTATATGTATAAATAACAAATATATTCAATAACTGGAACTCTGAGAGAAAAAGTATCTATGAGACATTTTTAAGTTTAATCTGCATTATTAACATTTTCTCCAACACTTTCTTAAATTTAGGGAATTAATAGCAACAACAAACCTCTAACACTGATTAACCAATTTCCAAGATATAACAGTAAAAATTAGCAATCAGCTCTCATGAGCTAGTCTGAGCTGGCAGAAGCACACTCCTAAAATGTTTAGGGATTTTTTTTTTCTGTCTGGTCTATTTCTTTATTTTGAATTTAATTTTGTTTATTCTAATAGCAAGTTAACTATTTCAATTCAATTAACAAAAATTATTTAACCTCCCTTAAAATAAAAAGTCTAGTAATAAATATGCATATTAAGCCCAACAAAATCCCACATTAATCATGTCCAATAACATATCATATCATATTACATATATGTGGATATATAGATAGATATAGATATATGGATATGAGATTCTACACCTCATTCCCTGTTCACATGAAAATAAAAAACTAAACCTTAGAGTATATGCACCTGGTTTGCTCTTCCCCACCAAATACTAGTTACCCAAAAGATAATCACAAATGGTGAATAGTGAGTAAACTTATTTATCTAAAAAATTAGACAACCAAATTTGGAGTTCTGCTGATAAGCCAGCAGTTTCTAAAATTTCAAGCACGTTCAGAAACATGAAGATGATGACAGCAACTAGCATTTAAGGTTCGCAAAATGTTTCACACATAGTCTCTCATTTGATAATCAAAAGAATTCTGGGAGGTAGATGCTATTATTATTTTCATTTTTCAGCTGAAGAAACTGAGGCAGACAAAAGTTAAATGACTTTTCCAGGGTGATATATATCTATATATCTATATCTATATCTATCTATCTATCTATCTATCTATATATATCTATATCTATATCTATATCTATATATATATATATATATATATATATATATAGATATATATAGATATATAAATATATAAAATCAAGCAAGCATCTGAGACTGGATGTGAACTCAGTGTAATGCTCTCTCCCCTACATCATTCCCCTTACCATATTTCCATGTTTATTTACTTTTTCAGTGGTTCCCTAGTGTCTTTAGTCCTTATGTCTAGCCCCATTTATCTCTGGAACTAATGCCATAACTCCCCTTCAGAGACTAAAGAGGAGTCATGTATCCCTTCACCTACTCCAGGGGTAGGATTTGTCCAGCCCACAGGTTGGCCTGCAAAATCATTTGGTCTGATATTACCATGGCAACTGCAGGCAGGACTTGAAATTCAATAAATCTTGAGTTTTAGTGGTGAATTAATTGAATGTTTCACCAACTCTAGCAGGCTAATTTTTTAAGTTGATAATTGACAATGTTATAAATATCCAAATGACCCTTGACCTACTCGATGGCATGTAAAATACCATTGGCTTGAGTTACACATGTACATTGCTGATGGAAGTGTTGCTGAATAAAAATTCAATAAAATTTGTGCCTTCAATTCAAGAATTGTATATAGACAGAGGTGGAGCCAAGATGGTGTAGTAAAGGCAGAGTTCTCCCCCAGACCTTTAAATAATGATTTTAACCAAATTCTACAGTGGCAGAACCCACGAAACGACTGAATGAAACCATGTTCCAACCCAGGACAACTGGGAAGATCAATGGGAAGAGTCTATTAGCCCAGGGTTAGAAAGTATCACAGCCCAGGCTGTGAACCAGCTCCAGACATCCAGGGACAGACTTGGCCTGCTGGACCCCTGGCAGTGGTGCAGTTTCCAGATCTATTGGCCCAGGGATTGTCAATAACAACTGGGAAGGTCAGAAGGAAAACTCTGCCCCACCAGAGTCAGCATGGAGCCAAGTTCAGACAAACAGGAGCAGACTTGGGGAGCCACCTAGCAAGGGCCCATCTGGCTTCTACTTCCAGAGCTCTCAACTCGTGGATGGTAAAGGGTCAGAGAAGATTGCAGAAGTCTCTTTGTTATCCCTGAAGCAGGAATCTGATGCTATGCCCATACTCAGATCCAAATCACAGTCTGGGCCCCAGTCTCAGGAAAAGGATCAGAAACACAACAACCCTCCTCATGTTGTTGAAAGGAGTGCTTGTGGTCATCCACAGACCAGAGCACAGGCCCATAGAGCAGTCAGAGCCTCTACTAAGACTTTGGAGGAATTGAGAACTTGCAAGTCCCTGGGGGAAGGGTCCCCTGAAAACACCTGCAAAAAGCCCTCAAATGCTTGGGACAGTGCATCCTCCTCCCTGGAAGCAGAGTCCCACCTTAACAAAGTATTAAAATTAAATCACAGACTAGGAAAATGAGCAATCAACAGAAGAAAAAAAAATCTGGCCATAGATGATTACTTTGGTCCTATGGAGGATCAACATACACACTCAGAATATAATGAAGTCAAAGTTTCTGCATCTAAAACCTCCAAGAAAAATATGAATTGATTTTAAGCCATGGAAGAGGCTCAAAAAAGATTGAAAATAAAGTAAGAGAGTTAGAGAATTCGGAAGAGAAATGAGAGCAATGCCAGAAAATCATGAAAACCAAGTCAGCAGCTTGGTGATAGAAATACAAAAAATACTGAAGAAAATAACCAGTTTGAGTCAAATGGAAAAAAGTGGCCTAAAAGGCCAATGAGAAGAATGCCTTAAAAAGCAGATTTGGCTAAATGGAAAAGGAGATACAAAAGCCCTCAAAAGAAAATAATTCCTTGAAATAAAGAATGGAGCTAAAGGAAGTTATTGACTTTGTGAGAAATCAAAAAAGCAATGAAACAAAATCAAAAGAATAAAAACCTAGATGAAAATGTTAAATATCTCATTGGGAAAAAAACTGACCTTGAAAACAGATACAAGAGAGAATTAAATTTATTGAATTAAGTTTATTAAATTAAAATTATTGGACTATCTACTACCCAAGATATCATTTTTCAAGATGTCATCCAAATAAACTGTCCTGATATCCTAGAAACAGAGGGTAAAAATAGACATTGAATGAATCCACCAATCACCTCCTGAAAGAGATCCTAAAATGAAAACTGCCGGGAATATTATAGCCAAATTTCAGAACTCCCAAGTCCAGGAGAAAATATTAGAAGCATTGGAAAGAAACAATTCAAATATCATGGAGCTATAGTCAAGCTAACACAAGATTTAGAAACTTCTACATTAAGGGCTCATAAGGCTTGGAATATGATATTCTAGAAGGCAAAAAAGATTAGATTACACCCAAGAATCAACTACCTAGCAAAACTGAACATATTCATTCAAGGGAAAAGGTGGAAATTCAATGAAGTAAGGGGACTTTACTGATTAAAGGACCAGAATTAAACAAAAAATGTGATCTTCAAATACAAGATTAAATTGAAGCATAAAAAAGGTAAACAGGAAAGACAAATCATAAGGAATTTCATGATGTTGAAATACTTACATTTCTCCATGGGAAGATGATACTGATAACTCCATATGAACCATGTCACTTATTAGGGAAGATAGAAGGAACATATATATAGACAAGGCACAGGAGGTATTAAATTTGAAGGTATAATTCATTAAAAAGATGGAGTTAATGAGAGAGAGAAAAGAATATAATGAGAGAGAGAGAGAGAGAAGAGATAGAATGGAGATATGGTAAGTCATTTCATATAAAAGTGGCAAGAAAAAGCTTTTGCAATGGAATGAAAGGGGGAAAGTGAGGAGATGCCTAACTCTCATCGGAATTGACCCAGATAGGGAATAACATCCACATTAAATTGATTATAGAAATCAGCAATGTTATAGGGTGATATTATAGGGTGATCAGTTGTGAGTAACCAACCTTTTCTCAGGAATGCTGAATGACCCAAGAGGACTCTGACAGACCTGATAAGGGATATTCTCCAGTCCAGAGACAGAGCTAATGGTGTCTGAGTACAGACAGAAGCATGGTGGGGTTTTTAATGCTTTATTTTTCTTTAGTTTCTCTTTTATTTGGGGGGGGCTTATATTTACTTTTACAATATAAATATTATATTAATGATCTTCATGAGTACACATTTTTCACCTATACCAAGTAACTTGCTTTCTCAATAATGAGGAGTGGAATGAGAGGAAGGAAGGGAATTTGGAAGTCCAGGTTTTGACTGAACATTGAAATGTTCTTTTGCTGGGTGAGGGGGAGGGTGTTTATTTAATTTAATTTTTAGGAAAGAATTGGATGTAGACTTGACTTTAAAAATACTACACTGGCATTAAATAAATATAAAGAAAAAGAACTTAATGCCCATCAAATTAATGTTTCCAAAATTTTATTCATTGCATCATTCTCTGCCTACTATGACCTTCCATAAAAATATATTGTTTCTTTCCCATAATTGGGTTCAAATCCTACCTTAGAAGGATTTCCTGAATAAATTTTAAAATTCCAATTTTCCAATGCAAGCCTCAAAAATGTCCCAATTTTCTGAAATAGAAAGTTCAAGGAAAGGTATTTATGAAAATATCACCCAGTTACTCTATCCATTTCTTTTAAAAGGAATCACTTTTCAAGTAACCCATGGATGTCTTAAAAATCTGAAGGTCAAACTAAACCTGTGAGCAATAAACGTTAATATGTTATTTGTATCTCACCTTTCTTGTCTTCATATCTTATCGTGAATTTTTAAATGTCCCCCAAAGCAATTAGAATGCTTTTCTTTATACTGCAAAAAAAAGTCAGAAGAAGATAACTTCCCTATCACCCAAACTTCAGAAAATTTTTCTTAAAAACAAGACACTAACCTTCTCCCCCAAGGCTTTTTCTACCAGACTTATGGATTCCACTGAATGTTGTCAGCTTTTGAAAGTCAAAAACAGCCAAAATGGTTCTGAAAGGCAAAATTGGCATCTGACTTTTAAATGCCCAAATTGGTGAGACACATCTTCCCTACTGCAAGAGAGAAAACAGAAAATTACCACCAGTGTACCATCAGACTTCAAATGTGAAGCTTTCCCTCAATATACAGCTAATTCCCAATAAAGTATGGCAAGCTATATGTATCCAGTTGTACCAGACTTCTGCAACTGTAAACCGAAGGGACAGCAAAATCAATATTATTGAGCATTCTGACCAAAACTTTGAAGGATAATATAGTAAAAGCATCTCAAGAGAACCAAAAAAAAAGTCCTTGCTAAGCCCCAGATACAATGTTTAACCACATTAAAAAGGGAAGAAAATGACAATCTCCACTTTTATTATCTGAAAAATATCAAATTGTTTCTCAAAACTCACTAAGTAGGGTTTTTTTCCTAAATTGGAATTATTCTCCTTTGTAAAATATTGCCAGTCAAGTCTCACCTTTGTCTCTTTCTATCCAGTTTAGCTCCAAAAGCAATCTGCCAACTATTTTCATCAAAATTAATTGTGCCTGGAGCAGTTGGCATAGTGTAATGGTGTAGTGGATAGAGCACCAACCCTGGAGTCAGGAGGACCTGAGTTCAAATGTGACCTCAGATCCTTGATACTTACTATCTGTGTGACCTTGGACAAGTCACTTAACCCCATTGCCTTTCACATCCCCCCCAAAAAATTAATCATGCCTGTAGACATATACCATTTCATGTTATAAGAAAAGGGTAAGCATGTAAGTGTAAAAGAACATTTTGATGAAACAGACTGTCTAGGAAATAGTCCTATTTTTTCATTTAATATGAGGTTGTAATGTAGTATTAAGAGCACTAGTCCTAGAGACAAAAGACATTGGTTCTGGTCACCACTCTGTCACTAATTTTCTACTTTGAGTAAATCATTTCATTGCCCAGAGCCTTAGTCTCTTCATCTGATAAATGGGATTAATAATGTCTGCCTCTGAGAGATATTTAATGACTCAAATATGATATCATAGGTTTGTATAACTGGTAGAGTGCTGGGTAAACTAATTTAATGACTCAAGAACACCTACTGAGAATAATTTAAACTTTGATGGTTCAGAAGATACTTGCATAATTCGCAGTGTCTCATTATCATCCTAATGTTCAATGACCATTGTATGGCCCCAAAGAAATCATAGAAAGAAATTTAGAAGCATCAAATCCAAACCCCGTCATTTAACAGATGAAGAAACTGAGGCACAGAAGATTAAAATGGCTTGGCTAAGGTCCTATAGCTGGCAAGCCTTTGAGGCAGAATCTAAACTCTAGCTATGCTAGTTGTATGTCCTGCTATATTTCTCATGTAGAGAAAATATACTTTTATGCAATAGAATGTTTGTTCCTTCTTCTTCTTCCCTCTCTCCCCTCACAAGGTATTTAATTTCATCTATGTGAGGAAATTCTCAAGTGATAGGGATGATGCTTGTTCTGCATTTAGCTGAACTCAGAAAAAGAAGCCATGAGAGGTTAAGAAACTTATCCAGGGTCTCCTAGTCCTTCTACGTCAGTCATCCCTTGACCCCAGAGCTCCCTGATTCAGAAGTCAGATCTCTATCTTCTATCTCATGCCACGTCAAGTTTGTTTTGGGAGGGGTTCCCCTCTAAGCTGTACTGGAAATGAGAATGGGGGGGGCAGAATTATCCCAATGGAATCTGCACAGCTGTGGGTGCTTCAATTGTGATTGTTATACTAGCTCTTAAGAATTTCCATTCTGGATCAAAAAGGAAAAGAATGGAAGACTTGAAAAGGGTGGCAAAAAGGATGAAGTGGGAGGGTTCCTTTGTAAAATATTGCCAATCAAGTCTCACCTTTGTCTCTTTATATCCAGTTTGAATGATAATTCCAGTAATGGGTGAAAATGGTGTTGGCAATAAAGACAATTACTGGAGAGTATCTGGAGAGTATGGGATGATACTCATCTTTTTGTTTTCTTATTGGTTGATCAAACACTCCTTGAGATCAGGTCAAAAAGATCACAGTTACCTCAAAAGCTCTCCATTAATATTAAATACTAAAAGTAAAAGAATAACCATATGATCAGAATTTTTAAAATAACAGTTCAACGCTATAAGTAAAAGATTCATCCTTGAAAAGTAATTCTCAGTCTTCAAAAATAACATTCTAATATTCTTCATATTTTAAAAATTGTATCCTATCAAAGCTACATTTCAGATCAAGAAGATGCATGGCATTTTGAGTTTTGACTTTCTTGGTAGGCAGGATAAATCACATCTTCCATGGACTTTGGACAGATTTTCTAAAATACTCTCTCCAATTTTCTGAAAGTGTACGGTGATCATGCCAGTGAGGGATTAGGAACTATGAGATGTTCCTAGCCAACTGGGCATAGTTTTATACAAGCTTTCTTCCTCCCACACTCTGCTCCGCTGAAGTCCAAGAAAGCTGATTTACTATATATTTCCAGTACTTCCCTAATCCAGAACCACACAGTAGAAAAATATCTCCTCTCCCCCTTTTCCTAAGAACATCAAATTCATTCCTCTTCAATAATTTGAAAAGGGCTAGAAGTGTAGGAGAAAGTGAAGAGACAGGATTTAAGAACAAGAAAATTTTCAAGGGTTTTGTTGGAAGGAAAGTAACTGCTTGTTGTGAATTCGTGGGTGAATAATAATAAAAACTAAAAATTATTTTGGGTACATAGTCTATAACGCAATAAATGTCAGAAAAGATATTGGGTCTGGTGCTTATTGGTGCTTATTAGGGTGTAATATTACATTTGCCCAAGTCTGTAAGAGAAAACTGAATTTTTGTCTCCCTAAGAAGAAATGTTAGCCCAGCCCCTTATCAAAAAACAAGAAGGAGAGAGTAAACTCGATAGAGTGCAACTGAATTCATTCTGATTCCTTCTGGACCTTAATTGTCTTGCCATTCTTTGGCGTGTGCCTGAAGAAAACTGTCCTCATTATAAATATAATTTGTCATTTTTAGCTGCTTAATATTTTATTCTTCAATAAATATAGACTTATCTGAATAATGAATCCTAGGACTCATAATTGCAATGAAGAAGTGCAATAAATACTAATTAAAATCATTGATTTTCCAATTGCTGGCAAGCTCTAAAATTGACTGCTTAGCTTTGTGGTTCTCCATGTTCTACTCATTCATCAACAATTTTGGTGTCTTGAAAGGGAGGGATGTTATGGGGATTTCACAGCCAATCTGTCATTGCACTGTAATTGAAACAAAGAGGTTATGTACCAAGTTTATTCCAGAATTGAAAGGGAAAGATGGCTTTTGGGCCTTCCAATGTGCTTTGGTGTCATTCCAATGTTCACTACTTTCCCAGAATCCATTTAACCTATTAAATGTGTTTTTTTTTAAGTTTATTTGTGACCTGTCATAGAGTTTAGGGTTTTTAGTTGGCTTGGCTTGAAGTAGGCACTTCAAGGACAAGTTAATCATAGATAAAATTTTAAAGAGCAATAATTTTCAACCCTGCAATCTTGTATTGAGGGGTATTATAATAATGTCAGTGTTTACAAGCAGATTGTGGAAAGTTTGTGAAGAAAAGAATTCCAGGCTTTGTGGAAGGAGGATTCCTTGGGTTATGTGAAGGAGGATAGCTATAGAAGCACTCCCTGAACCTGCATTATCTTCCATTTCTGTACCTTTGCACTGGAAGTTACTCTTTGCCTGGAATATACTCTCTCCTCCCCTCTCCCTTTCAAAAGCCCTTCTTTTCTTCAAGACTCAGCGAAGTTTTCCCTAATTACTATAGCTACTCCTATTCTTGTACCCCAAATTAAATGTGTTCTAAAATCTCCCTCATTATGAAGGTAAACTCTCTGAGGACAGGAATGTTTTGTTTTCTTTTTTTATATTCCCAGGACAGTCTCTGGCATATAGTTGACATAATAAATGTCCATTGATTTATTTTATGTCTTCCAGACAGGGGTTGTTGCCTAATGACTGATCACAGATATAAATCAAAGCAACAGAGAGATATAAACAGACAGTTATATTTTTAATCCCAGATTATCTCTTTCATGGAGCTGCCTCTGTGATCAATTGATCAAATTCTGAGCTGCTATTTAGCTCCTTGTGGCTACTAGCCAATATAACCAACAGTCCCGAGCCTCTGTAACTGCATCCCCATAAAGCCTGAAATGCTTGACAATAAATGCTGAATTATGAATCATCCACATCATGGTGGTGGCTTAAACCAAAATATCAAAATATTCATTCAAAAACTTTTATAAAAATAAAATCCCATTTGATTTGTGATGTTATTCACCTGTTTGGACAAATGCACAGATGTCGAATAAAATCAGGAAATAATTTCCAGAAGGAAATAATTGGGGCAGCCAAGTTGGTAATGGAGAGAAATAGGGCAAAGGTAGTGGAAGCAGAACATGCTAAGTATTTTCATTCAGTACAATAATGATCATGGATCTGACAATGTGAAGAGAAAAAATGCTAAAGATTCACTAAATGGTCATTTTAGAAAGAGATATTTGGGATCGATTAGCTAGAAGCCTCCATGGTGTCCTTCTGGAGAGAAGCAAGAGGTGAAGACTACAACAGAGATCAGCATATGGCACCTGAGATCAGACTAAATTGATTCCATTTTTTCTATGTGTTTTTAACCAAGGCTAGAAGGACAAGAGGTCCTGAAAGCTAAGGTCATTGCCAAAACCAAAGAGAAACCAAATTTATCAATTGGCATTGCTGGAGATTGGGCCAAGGACAGGTCCAAGCATAGCCAAATGTGAGTGCCCAAGCCAATTCAAACCATCCCATGAAACCAGGAGCAAAGATTCAGAGCAAGTTAGGAGAAAGGGGAGAGGAGATCTGAAAATAAAAGGAAGATGATAGTGAAATTGGGAATTGCAGAGATAGGTCATTGCCAAGGTGAGTTGTCTAGTGATGACACTATGATAAGAAAAGGAATAATAGCTTAGCAGCTGGGGACTTTGACAGTTGTTATAAATCTATAAAATCAAGAGGCAAAATGTTTAATCTAGGTAATAACTGCCTTAGTGATGTGACTTTAATTAAATTGCTTCCTTTTTTTAGAAATGCCAATGTGTTTCAGGTACATCTTTCAGGTCCCTCATTGCTTAGCTTAAAGATAAGTTGCTTAGTATGATTTACCAATCTATAACTTGACACAAACTTGGCAAAACTGTTTATCTCTTGCATATTTTCTTGAGATTATGGGCAGTATCATCAAGGGTAACTGTCTCCAGGACCTTAGAAGTTGTTCACAGTTTGACCCAAGGACAGTCTGTAAATATATACAGTGTGAAAAAGATAGCTAACCACAATTTCAAGCTTTTCACAAAAATCCACTGAGAGAGAAATCAATATCAGCAATGTCAACTCAACCGAAAGTGGAGGCTTATGCTACCGACACATTATCATTCATTATGTCATAAATGTTGATGCAGAAGCATTGTGGATGTGTTGTTGTTATGTTGTTAGAATATTTTTTAGGAACTAAGAACAACTCATATACAAATTTATAAAATCCAGGAACTTAATGATAAATCTATCATTAAATATGAGAAATTTTAAGATCCGACATGTATTTGTCTTGTCAGATCTTAAAATTTGTCACATTTAATGATATATTTTTGATGTGTTGCTATTGTGGTTCTTGTCATTTTTCAGGATGACTGACTGTGGCCCCATTTGAGGTTTTCTTGGCAAAGATACTTGAGTAGTTTGCCATTTTTTTCCAGTTCTCCAGTTCATTTAATAGATAAGGAACTGAGGCAATCAGAGGTAAGTGACTTGTCCAGAGTCACATAGTTAGTATCAGAGACCAGATTTGAATTCACAAATATGACTCCTCTTATCTCCAGATATAGCAGTCTATCCACTGTGCCAGTTATGATATTTTAGGCCTGTAAAAATGTTTATCAGAAAGAGAAAGGGGTCTTAATATTTAAAATAACACCAGAAACTTTTCTGTCCCTACTGAAATCCAAAGAAACCAGCCTCATAAATGTGAACTTTTAAGTGTTTGTTCCAATATGAAGAGGAATATAGGTAGAATTCACATGATCATCTATAGGTAATAGATTTCACAAAAAACACAGAAAGTCAAATATGACAAAAAAGATTATTTTTGTCAATAATATTGTCAATATTACATTTGATATTGTACAGTTATAATAAATCTTGAGCCTGAAGAATATATGAGAAATTTCTGCATCATCCCTCTGCATCCCATCTTTTCAGAGCTGCAGGACTTTGGCTGTGAAATATTGTCTATACTATAGAACACAGATAATTTATTGGGTGATTTTACACAATGATTTTTTTCTTTTTTATTTGGGGTATCTCAAGTCTTAGTACAGTTTTAACCTACTAAAACTTGTATTTTTGTTACAAGGGATGATTATTCTGGGAGAGGGGGGAAGAGATAATTTTGGAAAATCATGAAGTTAAAAATAAAAAGGTAGTTTGCATTTTTCACTGTTGTTCATTTTAAGAAAGATATTTGTGGTTCTATAGAGGAAAAAAAAACAACCTCTGCTTTTGGCAAATTGAATTTTTTTTCCAATTACCTGTCTGTTCTCTAGAGATATATCCTTCCTTTCACTCTGCCCCTTCTGAAGAAGTAAGAACCACACTTCAATATCAGGAGTCTTCCTTGCTAGAAATTCCCACCCTGCATTTTAATCTTGTTAAATTGGTGTCCACTGGTGACAGAGATGTACCTAAGACCTTAACTTTCCCTACAAAATGCTTGGCCCTTTTCTGTATTGCTGATTGAAAATAGCTCCAAGTGTATAGCTCCAAGTGGCCTAAACCAAAAGAACAAGAGCTTTACATAAGAAGAATGCAAGGGCATGAGGATGTCTCATGTAGATCACCATTCCCTTTCTTTCTCCTTTCATCCTCAAGAACATGTCAGCCAAAGCCTAAATTCCTTATATCCTGATCTTTCAAAGGGATTTATTCCATTAGAGTGACAACATGGTCCTAGTGTATTCTCATGTCTTCTTCCTTTGCTCTTCTTTCACTGCCTCTTCTCTTGTGCTAGCTAACATAAACCCATAAAGATCCATTGCTCTTATTATTACTTAATTATCCCCCACCCCCAAACGCCATGGACATCAGTTTCCCAAAAGCTCCAGGATGGTTTGACCCAGATACCTTCAAATCTGAAGATGCCCTAAATTCATGGGCCAGTTTCAAAATAAGATATAAAATAAATAGATTCATAGTATCATTCAATCAATGCATAGAATTTAGTTTAAAAAAATTATTAAATGTCTATTATGTGTAATTCAATGGACCAGGCCCTAGGGACAAAAAAAAAATTTAATGACCCATTTTTCATTATCTATAATATATATATATATATATATATGCATATGTGTATGTATGGTATTTATATAATATACAATATATGTATCTATAATTAAAATATATAATATATAATTCACTTAATAAAAAATTGATGTCTATTTCACATTCTAAAAGAAGAGAAAGAAATTATTTTCTCTGAGCTTCTTTTTGAGCTGAAGAATGTCCAGAGGAAGATGATTACAATATTGAAAGACCTTGAGGCCACAACATATAAACATCAATTGAACAAATTGGGAATGATTAGCCTAAATAAGAAAAGACTTGAGGGAAGATGTTTGCATTTTTCTACTATAGACAGATGCCTATATCTGCATATCTCTGTTGTGCCTTGATATCTTGATTATGTGAATTAATCAAAGGAGAGATGACCCTCATTTTGGTTTACCTTAAATAACATGAATTTTCCAGCAATAGATAATAAAGTGCCCTTTTGACTCCCAGGTCTAAATGAAGGGATGGTAGCAGCAGAATCAAAAATCAATGACCTTTGTGGAAACCCTACTTTGTTATATGCCCATTATGGCAGCTACCATAGGAGAAAAGTGCTGACAGACTGAATTTTTACTAGAAATACCATTTTCCATTGAGGATAAGTAATCATTTTTCTTCATGAGAAACACTTGGCCCTTTATTACAATCAAGGAGACTATTTGCTACTAAAAGGGGCAGTAGAGATAGAGGCAGTAGACATAAGGGTCTGGCTCTGTCCTGCTCCAATTTCAACCAAGAGGACAGGCAAAAAGTGTTTTGTTTTATTTTCCCAAATGGATGTCCTTTTTAGACAGATAGAAAAGGAATCAAAAACAAAACTGATAAAAATCACTAATTTAGCACTTTATAGAATGGCAAGCATTGTGAATTTTTAATATCTTTTGATGCTAACCACAACTGTAAGAGGTCAGTGGTATTACTGTTCCCATTTTACAGATGAGCAAACTGGAGCTGATCATGGTTAAGTTAATTTATCAGGGTTATGCAACTAATAGAGACCTAAGACAGAATTCAAACTCCGATCTTCCTGACTCCAAATAATATATATAAACCACACACTGACTTCTCAATGTGCATGTCAATTGCCCCAGCAGAACATGAACTCTTTGAAGGTAGAGACTGGTTGAAAGCAACAATTTTGCTAAAATTATACAAGATTCCTTGGAAAATACAATGACACAAATAGCCTTCTTTAACCAAAAATTAATATCGGATAAAACATAAATAGTGAAGGTTTTTCTGATGAAAGGTGTTTTGGAACTCTCCAAAGTACCCATCTCTCTCTCTCTCTGTCTCTCTGTCTCTCTCTCTCTCTCCATCTGGTTTCTAAATAATTGATCAGTCATTTACATCAAGTTCAACTCTTTGTGACCTCATTTGGGATTTTCTTGACAAAGATATTTGAGTGGTTTGTCATTTCCTACTCCAGAAACAGATAGTAGGAAGCCTAAATGGTGATATGCCATTGACCAGAGCAGAAATCCTCACCTTGATTTACCAGCCTTACTAATGACTAACAATTAGAAGTTAATCCCTGGGGCATCATGAATTAAGGGGGAAATGAATGACTTCCTATTGCCCTTAGATCTCAAGAACCCAATTAGAAAGTGACAAATCATAGGCAGTAATTTGCAGATTAATGTTCAAACATACTGTTTCAGGGCTTCAGTAGTTATGAAATCCAGCTATAAATCCCCCAATCCTATTGTGTCACTTGAAAATATAACTAAATATCTAACTTTCTCTAGATCTTCAAAATAAAAATGTAAAGTGAAAGAACATGTAGTAATTAGTCAAAACACTTTTTAATATCCCTTCCATGAGGAACAGAAGAAAACCTGCTCAAGTATCTTCTGGGGAAATGCCAAGAAGAGATTTTCATTTTTCAGACAGATCCACAAAAACAAAAACAAGCCTGCAGCTGTCAAGAAAATACCACATACACACACACACACCTGCACACACACACACACACACCTGCACACACACACACACACATACACCTGGTTTTACAAACTAACAAGGTTTTAATAACATTTAATAAAAATACATGAAAATTAATACATTCCTTATTTCTTAGATTAAAAAAGGCATCAAATTGAACACAAATCTATCCATTTGTGTCCATTGCAGCTTCACTACAGAGAGAACTTCTTAACACACCAATACCACACTAATTTTTGCATTTCCTGGTCTTTTCCCAAGAAATATTCTCTGAAAGATTCAAAACATAGAGGGGAGGGCAGGGAAACAATTTCTTAAAATTTGAAAAAGAAATGAGAGTTGATAGTACCAAGTGATAATCAAGCTATGACAAATTCATTACAATAATAGGAATTAGTTTCTGTCTATTTCTAATACATCTTTCAGAAGACCATAAAATATTAAATTTTTACTTGCAGGGGACTCAAAGGGCATCCTGTTTGATGCCATCATTTTGCAGATAAGGTCAAGTAACTTTGCAGATATGGTCAAAGAATGTATAAGCATCAGAGATGGAATGTATTATCCTATAACATACTGCCTCTTAATTTTTCCCAGGGCAGCACTACTATTACTACTACTACCACCACTACTACTGCTACCACTACTGCCACAATGACTACCACTACTTCCACCACTACTACTGCCACTACTACTAACACTACTACTGCCATCACTACCACTACTACCACCACTACTATTACTACCACACTATTACTACCACCAACACCACTACTTCTATACTACTACCATTACCACTACCACCACCACCATCACCACCACTACCTCCACTACCACCACCACCACTACTACTTCCACTATCACTACTACTGCTGCTGCTGCTGCTACTACTACTACTACTACTACTACTACTACTAGTACCACTATTTTACTACTACTAGTAGTCCTTCCAGTATCAAAGAGGACCACACCAATCAACCAAGTGATTGGTATCATGACTCACACAAATTTGTTTATTATTCTGGGTAAGGATCCTTCTTACCGACCCTTGTTCAACTAATGTTTACATGGAACCCCCTCTCCACTTTAGCCTTCAAAGTTCTTGGTTAAATATTCAAACAAAAAATATATATAAACAAGGGAGAACTTTATGATATCTTTGAGGTCGAGAGCAAAATAGGAAACTCTTCCAGTGGGATGGTGGGGGAAGGGGAGATAGGAAAGGATTAAACATCAGAGCAGCATCCCTTTATTTCCATGTAGGTTTTGCATCATTTACATTTGACCACAAAACCCAGACTTCATAACATGTATGACCAACTGGTCATGGGCATGAGACATCATGGTGCTCTTTTTTTTTCAATAGAAATAAGGAACCAAGAAAAAAACACACTCAGAAAGGTAACATAAGTTAATCAGGTAACTATATCTTAATGAGGAAATAATTATAGATTTAAAGCTGGAAGCAGGCTTAGAGATTATCTTACTTAACTACGTTATTTTTAGAGAAGGGAGAACAGAGACCCAGGAAGGCAAATTACCTTGCTCAAGTTTACACAGTGAGTCACTCTTAGGTCCAGTATTCAAATCCAGGTTCTGTCTCTAAATGCTATTAATCTATCGTTGCCTCAGAGGCAGCTAGGCAGCAGAGTGAATAGAGCACTGATTCTTGAGTCAGGAAGAACCAACTTCATATGCTACTTCTGACACTATTAAGCAGAATGATCTTGGGTAAAGCAATTAACCTCTGTCTGCCTCAGTTTCTTCATCTATAAATAATAATATCTCATAAGGTTATTATAAGAATAAAATGAGATCACTTATAAAATGACTTATAAACCTTAAAGTGATACATGAATTAGTACTGCTGCTGCTACCAAACTTGTGATCTAATTTCTTCAAGTTCATAGAGCAACAAAGTGGCAGAATGATAGTTTAGTGAAATAATATTTGTTTCAGCTCATCTAGGCTACTGTCCCTCATTGATCTACTTTGGTCATGTCTCAAGGGAAGTGGGTTTGGGAACAATATTATACATTTAAAAATATACATATACCAGTATGAGACCAAACAATGAGAAAATCCAGACAATTGTTGGGTCTATAAATTGTCAATGAATTAAATTTATAGACTATAAGTATAATGACAAGTGACATTAACATAGGAATTATTATAAATCCTTTCCACTAAGTATCTCATTTGATCCTTACTACAACCTGTTAAATGGATGTTATTATCCCATTTTTATAATTATTATGTTAAAATAATAATTATATAATCCCTGAGAGATTCATTTCCTCAGCGTTTACACAGTTGATTTTTGCTATAGGATTTGGAGCAGGTTCTCCTAGCCCCAAGTCTATCACTCTACTACCTAACGCTTCTTCTGAAATAAAGGCAATAAGGATAAATAGATTCTTCTGTTCATAAGAACACCTCAGATTCATTTCCCAGACCTTTTTCAATAAACCCAAGATTTCTTCCTCCAGGGGGAACAAATCAACTGTTCATAATTTGAGGTGGATTCTTCCTGACTAAGGAGGAGTTTTTCTACCTAAAACCCACCTGCTAAGTTTGTTTTCAGGATCAAATGAGATATTTATAAAAAATATTTAACACAGTGTCTGGTACCATTTAACAAGTGCATGTTTCTTAACTGCCTTAACTACCATGACTTTTCTTTCCTTCTCTTTTCTTTTGTATTTTTTTTTCTTTTTGTAAGGCAATTGGGTTAAATGACTTGCCCAAGGTCACACTGCTATGTAATTAAGAAGTGTCTGAGGCTGGATTTGATTTCAGGTACTCCTGACTCTAGGACCGGTGCTCTATTCACTGTGCCACCTAGCTAACCAGCCATGACTTTTCTCCTTCTTAAGATCCAACCTCTAAAATTCTAATGACTTACACCACAGAATAATGTAGACAATGGAGGAAGGAAACCAGGATTATCAAATATCTACTTATTTTTAAGTATGGCAACTATTGTGCTAAATTCTAAGTCTACAGGGAAAGGCAATAACAGTTCCTCCCCCTAAGAACTCCATTCTAAAACTGGGCACATACTCAATACATACAAAGGAGTAAAGTTTAAAATAAGAATGACTGACTTGGATAAGAAAAGTGAACAGAAGATGGTAACAGAGGACACAAGCAGAAAATAGAAAAACATGAAAAACAAAGTAGATCTAATGGCAAGTTGCTTCAGAAGTCATCTCTAACCCAGTTACTGCCAAGTTCATGGTCACTAGAGTAATGTTTTGTATTTCAGTAGTAACTTCTAAAAAGATATCAGTAATGCTGACAATGAAATACTGTAGGTCTCCAATCCAAACTGTGACCAGAAAACTATTGATATCATTCCTATAATTGGTCTTTGATTCAGAATCCCACTCATTCAGCTGGCCTATCCTTGTGGCCTTAAGGGTATCATTTTTCATAGGTCCAAAAACCTGGGTGAATCATTGATTTCCATGGGAGTTTTGAGCCTAAAATGAGGAGTAGATTGAATTCTATAAATATAAAACTATGATGGGTGCTTTAATTGAATTTTTTCAGACTGGCAAAATTCTATGATTCTGAGTTTTTAAGGTATTATTTGGATGATTTTACTGGGATGGCAGTTGGTTTATTTTAACCCAATTAATTGCTTCAACTATCTAATCACTTTATTATTTTTCCCAAACTGTACCTTTCTAAATTGTATCTAACATCTAGTCATTATTAAGAAAAAATTTTCAAGCATCAGTACAAGAATCTCCAAAAGGAATTGAGGTGGGGGAGGATTTTTTGTGCCTTTAAATAAATATAATTTGCCCTGCAAGGCATCATCATTATAAAGCACTTACAAGTTCTCTAGGCAGTCAGGTGGATCACGGTGCTGGCAAAACAGCCCAAACCCTACAATTTCGTAAATAATGGGTGCTTCAACCTGTGGAGATAAATGCTTTGTATTACTCAGCTTCAGCTTTTGGCATGCTCAATTCCTTTTCCAAACTTATATTTTATTAACCCTCAGACTCTCTAATGTGCTTATTCTCTAATTCCAGAAAAAATATCCTTTCCTGTAAAAGAGATCAAGAATAAACTTGATATTCCTCTATCAGTGGTTGGCATACACTGTCTGAAATTGCAAACCAGTCTGGGCCCCATCAGAATGACGGTTTCGCAATCCAAGTTGAAGCTCATCATTGTGGCCTCTATGGTAGCTACTGCAATGAATAGCAAGTGGAAAAGCAAGCAGGTTGTTGCTTTGTTTGGTTTGGTTCAGTGAGAATATCCTTGAACTTGATGCAAGGAGCCAGATCCACAAAATTGTTAAAATGACATCCATATCAATCCCTATCTCCACGAGAACTGCTTCCTTCTCTGTTGTTTAACTACATCATCAATCACCTACTTCACATGAATGATTGTCCCTCGTGGGACCTGTTCTGGACCCTCTTTCCATCTCTTCATTCTCCTCCTCCTTCTCTCTGTCTCTCCTCTCCCTCTCAGTCTCTTCCTTTCCCTATTGTCCCCCTTTCCTATGATGATTTTTTTTTGTAATTTCCAGAGACTGTTTCCCTTTCTGGGCATATAACTTCCAAATCTATTATCTTCAGTCCTAACATCTCCTGAGTCCCAATACCACTTGACATCTAGCTAGCAGACCTGTAAGCTGAAAGGCATCTCAAATTCAACAGTTCCAAAATAAAACTCATTATATTTCTTAAGCAAAATCTCCTTTTTCCTAATGGCTTTATTTGGAGGCTACTTACTTCCTCCCAAATCTAGAATCATCCTTGCTTCTTCATTCTTCCTCACTCTCCACATCCAATCAACTAAAAAGTGTTGCCTATTCTACCCCCATAATATCCCTCAAATCTCTCTCCTTTAGGCATCTCCCTAGTTTAGGATCTGATCACCTCTCACTCCAATTCTTGAAGGACCTTCTTTATTGTCCTCCCAACTTCTAGTCTTCCCTTCTCTCAAATTATACACTCTGCTCAGTTGTCAAATAATCTTTCTAAGGCTCAAATCTGACTATATCATTGCCCTGTTCCCTGATGACTTTAGAATTAACTATAAATTCAGAGTAAATAAAAGGGAATCTGTCTATGACCCACATCAGTATGACATTTCAGGCCTTTAATTACCTATCACCTACGTTTCTAGTCTTGTATAACATTAGTCCTCCATATGCACTCTACATAACAGTCAGAATGGTCTCCTACTTCTCCCCCCTCTGATATTCTACTTTCAGCCACAGCGCATTTTTCACAGGTTCTCTTCCTTGTTTGCAATCTACTCTTCCCTCATCCTCACCTTCTATCACTATGCACCTTCAAGTCTCAACTCCTGTGGTGCCCCTAACTCACTCACTTGCCCTTAACGTCCTCCTCAAATTGTCCCATATTTGTTCATCTGATTGCACAATATAACTACCTCCCTCATGATTGTTCATGTACAACTTTTACCAGATTGTTTACCACCATGGGGAGGAGGGAGGGAAATGTGGAACTCATAAACTTGCAGATGGATCAAGGTTGAAAACTACCTTTGCATGTAATTGGAAAAATAAAATAATAAAATTTCCAAAACTGCCTCCCCACTCTATCCCAGCATCTTGAAGGCAAGGATATTGCCTTGTATTCAGTAGGAATTTTATAAAGTTAGATTAATAGAATTGAATTCATTGACTTCAAGTACCAAATCACCAATGAAACTTGGTGATAAATATGAACTCTCTGCTGAAAAAAAGAACAACTTAATAGTCAAAGTTGTTTGGGGATGAGGGTCAACTCTATTAACTCTGCCCATCAAAGAAAGTCACCGTTTTCAAGTACTCTGCATCTTATTAAAATTCTCATGGGAGAATTCTTACATTCAAATTTATTTTCAATTCCTAAATTTTTGAAATTTTGATATTATTCTTTGGGGCTTTGTTGAGATGTTATTTTTATTAACTAGAAATGCCTCTTTTTCTACTGTGTCCAATGTCACTATCTCTATTGGCTTATGAGGGGAAAGTGTCACTAAAGAACAAAATTTCTGTTTTTTTCATTTATTTTTAAAACCACAGTTTCTTACAAATAGATGTTAGAATCTACCCAATTCAAAAACAACTATAAATGTACCTCAAGGGACCAGCCAGGCTGGGTTTAGCATTAGACTGTGGAGAAGGAAACATTATTCAAAAGCACTTGATACAAAACAACTTATTTGATGTTTATACTAATAAAATGCAGAGTTAGGCCTAAACTAGATTTTTCCCCCATAATCTCCAATGGGCAGATTCCAAGGAGTACCATACTTAGGAAGGAAGATTTCAGGTCTTAGGACCCTGTAGTTCACCATTATACAAATAAATGGTCCTGTTATTTGGTAGAAACATAAGATTCTCTCCTCGCTTATCAATTGACTCACTGTCTAAAAGTATCACTATGGCAAGTTTAGCTTTTCTAGAAAATTGAAGGTTTTAAAATAGAGGGTGCAGTCCAGGATAGCTTCTGAATCACTGCCCCTGCTGAGATGCCTCAAAAATTCTCAAACTTCTGCTTCCATAGTAGACAAATGGGACTGGATTTTTCTGGGGAAGACCCAAAAACCCCCTTTTTAGTCACATTTAAGATTAATTTTTAGACTATGAAGATCATCTAATCCAAACCCTTTATTTTACAGATAAGAGTGACCAGGTGATGCAATGGACAGAGAATCAGGCCTGGAGTAAGGAAGTACTGAATTCAAATTCAACTTGAGACACATACTAGTTGTATGACCCTATTCATCTCAGTTTTTCATCTGTAAAATGAGGGCACACAGCTGAAGGAAATGGCAAACACTCTAGTATCTTTGCCAAGAAAACCCCAGATGGGATTACATGACTTAAATGACTGATCAACAACAAAAAAGATTGATCAAGGTGGTTTTCATGATCTCAGAGGCAAGATTTCTACCTAGGTCCTCTAATTCTAAAACCAGTGTTCTTTCTACATTATTTTTCTGCTTATCTTTCTTAGGGAAGGGGCCAAGCACTTATAAAGTACCTATTAGGTGTCAATTATTTATCTAAGTAATTTAAAGATATTATTGCATTTGAGCTTCACAACTGCCCTGAGAGGTAGGTTCTATTATTATCCCCATTTTAAACTTGAGGAACTGAGGCAAAGGATTTGCCCAGGGTCACACATAGCTAGTAAATATCTAAATCTGGATTTGAACTCAAGACTTCTTTACTCTAAGTCTAGAGTCTTATCCACTGTGCCACCTAGTTCCCTCTGTTTCTGACATCCATGCCATGATGAAGTCAGTAAAAGGCATCAAATAACCACTATCTCATCTCCATTTAAAGGGTAAGCCACTGAAGTCCCCATGATGGGGTCACCAACACAGCATGGTGGGGCTTCTCTTCCTCTAAATATAAGCTCTATAGAATTAGACTTTCTCTTTCTACAAGGGCAAATCAATTTTTAAACTACCTCCATGAGGAGCTTCTTAAATTAGCAGAACAAAGACAGGCTTTTATTGATGTTACTCCTAGAAGGTCCTGGAGGTCTTGAGAATGAATGTGGATTGGGCATCTCTAGTTCTCTTGCCAAGCAAGCTATGGACAAACTCATTTTTGCTTTAACCTAAGTAAACTTGTGTCTAAGTAAACTTTCATCTACTTGTCAGCTGCCCATCATGACCCTTTTGGACTATATTTTAAATACTTGTCTTAGAAATACTTAGTTTTACTCTTTTCTCATCTCCTCAAATTACTCATGAAATACCTTCTAAGTTCCATTGTGCTTTATTGTACAAAAACATTTCCTCTAAAACAACTAAAAGAACTCAGAAAATGCCCAGTTGGTAGGAAATTAAATTGAACCAACTGTCCAATTCCCAGTTGGTAGCTACTCAGTATGTGTAGAATCCTGAGGCTATATTAGTGTTGGAATGGAGGAAGCCCTAGGACCCACATTTCTGTCTATTAGCCCTCAAGTTACTCTCTCATAACATATACTGTGTGGGTGAATGAATGAATAAATTAAAGGCATTTATTATGCCAAACAATAGACTTAGTCTTGGAGATACAAAAGAAGTAAGGCAGTCTCTGCTCTCTAAGAATTCACAAACTAGGGGCAGCTAGGTGGCGCAGTGGATAAAGCACTGGCCCTGGAGTCAGGAGTACCTGGGTTCAAATCTGGTCTCAGACACTTAATAATTACCTAGTTGTGTGGCCTTGGGCAAGCTACTTAACCCCATTTGCCTTGCAAAAAAAAAAACCTAAAAAAAAAGAATTCACAAACTAATTGGAGAGCTAACACTTAAAAGAAAGTCAGTTTTAGGGTAGCCAGAAGGATCTGGAAGACCTGAGATGGCAGTGGTGGGCTGAATATCAAGGTGCAAGGATCTCTAGGTTAGGTGAATAAGTTAGATTAGAGTGATGGGGATCTGGATTTAAAGGGAAGGTAAATAATAAGATCTCAGGGAAACCCATCTCATCAGAAGCAATAGGGGTGATGACTTCCATGTTATCCAAGCTATGTCAACAGCTAAGGAGCCCTGAAGGATCATGGGCAAGCCAGGGGAGGGAAAGATTTTGGAAGACAACAAGGAGGCAAGGTATCTCTGCCAATGTCATCCTACTACTCAAACTTCCAGGAAGAGGATCATCTCCATTTCATCAATCTCCATTCATTCCTTTCTCTTACTAGACAAAATGAATTTTGTTTACACGTGGCATGTTAATTTATAATCACATTTACACTATTCTCCATATCATATCCATCATTCAGATCACAAACCTTAGCTTTTGAAACACATAATTTAAAATGAAAACTTCTTGAATTTAGGGGTGCTTTCATTTTGTCTGTGTACCTTCCACCAAGCAAAATCCCTGATATACAATTAGTTCTTAATAAATGGTTATTGATAGAATGATTCTTCATGCCAAGAGGAGATTCTAACTAGGTTTATATATTTAAAAGTAGAAAGAATGACCTCACAGGACTCATTTTTCAAGTAAAGAAACAGAAGAACAGAGAGTTTAAGTTATTTGTCCATCTGGTGGCCATAAACAATTCCAAGGATTTGGAGATCAAGAACATCATGTGCCTAAGCTTTGTCGACCTCATCTGAATCATTATTCAGCAACTACTTAAGGAAACTAATGGCAACACAAGAACTAAGATTTGTGCTGAATATAGCTTAATTTAATGTCTCCTACTCTTTAAAACTTTGATATTGGGGGTCAGAGTCAAGATGGCAACAGGAGAAGAGCCTCTCTTAGGTGCTCTCACCATAATATTTCAGAAATCATAAAATTATGACTCTAACTAAATTTCCTAGAGAAAGAACCCACATAGGGATCCAGTGAGGCAATTCTCCAGAACAAGGTCACCTGGAATATAGTGGAAAGGCTCCACTCTACGGGGTTAGAGGGGCAGCCCGCCAGAGTGAAGAAACTTCAGCCTCCTGGAGGCAGCCCCCGGGTGCCTGGGAGCCATGGCTCACAGCAGTGGGGGCAATTTCCTGACCTACATATGGGGGAGCACTGGCACAACTTGGAACATCAGCGAGGGAACTCTGCCAGAGTGAGTGCTTGAAGCCCAGCCCTCAGGGCACTCAGCAAGCAGAGGTAGCTGCAGCAGCCCAGATCCAGGAACTGGAAGCAGGCAGAGTCAGTAAGCAGGAGCCCCCAGGCAATTGAGCCTTGGGTGCTCAGCCCACCAAAGGTAGGGGAATGGAGAGAGATTTCTGTGGTCTGTCCTTTGTACCTGGAACAGGATTCTGAGACTCTGACAACATTCAGATCCTGATCACATTCTAGGTCCCCCATAGAACAGCAAGGCTCCCCCACCTCAGCCTTGTGGCAAAGGGGTGCGCTTGTGGTCATTCACAGACCAGGAGGGAAGACAGAGCTTCACACACTGAGATCCTTGTCAGGGTGTCCCAATAATACTCAAAAGCTCAGGAAGCACCCCCAAAACCAGGCACAGGTTGTAGAAATGAGTAAACAGAGAAAAAAGAGGAACACCATTGAGAAATACATTCTTTATGATCCCAAGAAGGATCAAAGTACTCAATCAAAGATGAGGAAGTACAAGCTTCTACATGTAAAGACCCCACAAGGCAAAAGAGCTTTGAATGCAACCAAGAATCAGGGCTCAGGCTATGACAGAGCTCAAAAAAAGTTTTTTTTTTTTTTTAAATCAAGTAAGGGAGATAGAAGAAAAATTGGGAAAAGAAATGAGAGAGATGCAGGAAAAAGATGAAAATGAAGTCAGCAGTTTAGTCAAGGAGGTCCAAAAAAATGCTGAAGAAAATAACACATTAAAAACCAGGATAAATCAAATGGATAAAACACTTCAAAAAGTTATTGAGGAGAAGAATGTTTTAAAAACCAGAATTGGCCAGATGGAAAAAGAGATAAGAAAGCTCTCTGAGGAAAACAAATCCTACAGATCTAAAATGGAGCTAAAGGAAGCTGTTGACTTTATGAGAAGACAAGACATAATATTTCAGCATCAAAAGAATGAAAAATTAGAGGAAAATGTGAAACATCTCATTGAAAAAACCAACTGATATGGAAAACAGATTCAGAAAAGATAATTGAAAAATTATTGGGATAACTGAACCTAATGATCAGGAAAAGATCCTTGACTTCATTTTTAAAGAATACCTACAGGAAAATTCCCCTGATATCCTAGAAGCAAAGGGTAAAATAGAAATTGAGAGAATCCACCGATCCCTCCTGGAAAGAGACCAAAAAAAAAAAAAAAAACCCAGAAATATTATAGCCAAGTTCCAGAATTCCCAAGTCAAAGAGAAAATATTACAAGCAGCCAGAAGGACACAATTCAAATATCATGGAGCTGCAGTCAAGAATAACACAGGACTTAGCAGCAACTACATTAAGCGCTCAAAGGGCTTGGAATATAATATTCCACAAGGCAAAAGAGCTTTGAATGCAACCAAGAATCAACTACCCAGCAAAACTGAACATCCTCTTCCAAGGGAAAAGATGGACTTTCAATGAACCAGGGGAATTTCAATTGTTTCTGTTGAAACAACCAGAGCTGAATGGAAATTTGATCTTCAAATACAGGACTCAGGTGAAGCATAGAGAGTGGAGGAGAAGGGTAAAATATGACGGACTTGATGATGATGAACTGTATGTATTCCTGTATAGAAAAATGAAGAAATGATACTGATAATACTCATATGCAACTTTGCATTTAATAGAACAGGTAGAAGGAGCTTTTAAAGATGAAGTACAGAAGAGAGCTGAATTTGAAGATATGATATATTGTAAAAATGTAGTCAATGGCTAAAAGGGAAATGTAATGGGAGTAAGGGAGAGGAGAGGAGGAATAGGCTAAGATATATCTTATAATAAGATTTTTTCTTATTGCAATTAGCTCTTGCAATGATATGGAAGGGGGAAGGTGAGGGGGTATGAGGGAGCCTTCGCTCTCATCAGAGGTGGCTCAGGGAGGAAACAGCATATATACTCAATGGGGTATAGACATCCAGAGTAAAAATGAGAAAAGGGGGACAGGAGAGGGGAGGGATACAAGTGATGGATGAGAAGGTGGACCATGGGGGAGAGTGGTCAGATATAACACATTTTCTTTTTTACTACTTGCAAGGGGCTGGGATTGGGAGGATGACCTGTCCAAGACCACAGGGCTGGGTGGTTGCTGGGCCTAAGGGGTGGTATGTGGGCTCAGGGCTTCTTGGTCCCAGAGCCAGTGATCAGTCTGCTACACCACTCAGCTACCCTACAGCACATTTAAGAAGTGGGACAGAATGAATGGAGAGAGAAAATACAGTATATGATAGGGGAGATATGAATGGAGGAAGTTGCGATCAGCAATGGCAATGGTGGGAAAAATATGGAAGTAATCATATAGTGCTTACAAAAACAGTTTGCAAGTTATCTCATTCAATCAGAACAATAATCCAGTGAAGAAGTGTGTGTGTGTGTGTGTGTGTGTGTGTGTGTGTGTGTGTGTGTATATATATATATATATATATATATATATATATATATATATTGCTTTTATTCCCATTTTAGAGATAAGAAAACTGAGGGTAAAAGAAATGAAAGAATTTGCCCAGAGTCACAAAACTAGACAATGTCTGAAGCAGAATTCAATTTCAATCTTGCTGACTTTAGAGATCAGGTGTCTGTCCATTATACCACTCCGCTGCTAAATTTAAAAATCATCACCTACATGGGACAATAAAGCTCTCCAGGGCGGCTCGGTGGTGCAAGGGATAAAGCACCAGCCCTGGAGTCAGGAGGACCTGGGTTCAAATCCAATCTCAGACACTTAATAATTACCTAGCTGTGTGGCCTTGGGCAAGCCACTTAACCCCATTTGCCTTGCAAAAACCTAAAAATAAATAAATAAATAAAGCTCTCCAAATTTAGCTAGGCTACTCTTCTATCAACAGACCATCAGCCCATTCAACACCAGATCTACAAGTCTAATCTTTAAATTTGCATGGGATCTTCTGGCTCTTGCAGACCACACAGCTTTTGAAAGTTTAGGGTCAATTATTCTGGAGAACAATTTGGAACCATAATCAAAGGGTAATAAAATTGTGTATACCCTTTGATCAGCAGTAACTCTGTTAGGACTTTATCCCAAACAAATCATACAAAAGGAAAAAAAAACTCACATGTTTAAAAAATATTTATAATAGCTCCTTTTTATAGTGCCAAAGAATTGGAAATTGGGGGATGTCCATCAATGGGCATACCAAGTTATGGTATATAAATTTGATGGAGTACTATTGTTCTGTGAAAAATCATGAGCAGGTGGATTTCAGAAAAACTTGGAAAGACTTACTGGAACTATTGCTGAGTGAAGTCAGCAGAACCAGGAGAATATAGTACACTTTAACAGCAATATTGTGTGATGATCAGCTTAGACAGACTTAGCCCTTCTCAGCAGTACATTGGACAAAGGTAATTTTAAAATACTTGTGATGGAAAATGCCATCAACATCCAGAGAAATAGCTATGGAGTCTGAATGCTGATCAAAATATACTATTTTCACTTTTAAAAATAGGTTTTATGGGGGTTTTTTCCTATCTCATGCATTTCCCTTTTGTTCTGATTCTTCTTTTACAACATGACTAATATGGAAATGTGATTAAGATGACAATACATGTCTAACCTATATCAGATTACTTGTTGTCATGGGAGGAGTGAGGAAAAATGTAGAACTCAAAATTTTACCAAAAATCTATGTTTAAAACTATCTTTACATGTAACTGGAAAAGATTCAATTGAATAAAAATAAAAATTAATAAATAATAAACAAAAATTAAAAATAATTTTAAAATTAAAAAAAGAAAAAAAAGAAAAAGAAAATCTGAAGTCACCTCCCTACCATAATGAGGCACTAGAATAAGGAGTTAGTAGGGAATAGATATGTGCATATGTATATGCAAGCATGTGTGTTTTTATACAGCTATGTATACGTGTATGCATGCATGTCTACACATAAGAATATACATATAAATCTACTGTGTACAAAAACAGTCTTACTTCATTAAATATTCTTTCTCTTTTCAAGATAACCAAAGTAACCCAAGCAAACTAAAACTGATTAGATTCACACAGGTTAACAAGTAGCTGAAACAACAACACATTTTGTTAATCAGTTGATATGTATTTATTAAGCACCTACTAAGTGACAGACGAAATGCTAACAAATTACAATAGAAAAGCTAAATAATGGATGGCTATGTGGTACAATGGATAGAGCACTGGCCCTTGAATCAGGAGGATCTGAGTTCAAATCCAACCTCAGACATTTAGTAATTACCTAGCTGTGAAAAATAGGGTAAATCACTTCCTTGTCAAAACCAAAAAATAAAAAAATAAAAAGCTAAGGGTGGTCCCTGCTGTCAAGAACCACACTATCTATTTTGTAAATGTTATACAAGTATGATTGTTAGGCAAAGTACCATTAATAATTTAAGGAAACAGGGATCAGAGGCTACATTTAAAGGAAATGACTCAAAACCAGACATAAAATATTTGAAAAAAAATTCCAGTGGACATTAAGAGTTATAATGGAAAAACATTATGTTTTAAAGTCAGATTCATCCTTAAGTAATTGCAGCCACTACCCAAGGTCCCCAGATAATTTGTGTGACTTGGAATAAGAGCAGAGAATTAGAAGCAACATTTTATTGATTTCATATTGCCAGTTCTGTGTGTGTTAAATATTATGAGGAAAAATTTTTAATGGACTTGCACCTGGCAATTACAGTATTTCTTTTTTAAGGTCATAATGCAAAACTCATCAGAAGCTAATAATATAAGTGCTCTTAGCAAGGCAAGGCTTTCCATGAAGATAAGTTCCTATGTGACTAAAAGTAAAAGTTCCGCCCTTGCCTCTGAAATTGTAACAAAAATATTTATAGTAATAAACTTCAAAGCAAGCCTTGGAACTGGGCTAAAGTGTTTCTTTGAAGATAAGATATAAAAAGGGGTGGAAAAAAGAAGAAAACATAACAGAAGAAAGAATTCATCCAGTATTATGACCCAAGAGTACAAAGGAAAGGCAAAATGAAGTTAAAAAATCACTTAATTGAGACCAGGGAAGATGGTAGAAAAGGAAGAAACTCTCCAATCAACCCTCTCTCATAACTACTTCAACCAAGATCTAGGAGAAGCACTAGTCACAGTAATGATTAAAAAGACCATCCAAGTCTGGGCAGCACAGAGATACAGGTTGAGTTTGTGGACACTGACACAGGGTGTGGGCAAGAAAGACTCAGAACAGAACCTTCCAGTCTGGATGACAAGTAAGGTCTACAACTATGCAATATTGGAAGAAGAAACCTTGGCTCCAATGCAGAAGCTACTGATACTATACAAGGAGAAGAAAAAAGAGCCAAATGACTGCTCTGTTGCTTTTGCCATTAAAACTAGGTTTCAGAACCAGTGTGGACTGAGGTGACTGAGACTTAAGGGTGGTTTCCCAAGTCTAGATAATGGGATAGATGCAAAATTAGAAATAAATGAGAGCTGTCTGGCTCATGGATTCTACCCTTCAGCCAATGTCCAAAACTGAGAAATCAGAGTGGGGTCCCAAATCAAGAGGGATCCTGGGGTTCCTTTGTTCCTACTTAGCCAGCAAGCCAATAGGGGCCAAAGTTAGCAGCAATCTCTTATAGCTCCAAAAAGGAGCAAACCTATAGTTGTGTAGCCCACTCAGATCAGAAAAGTGATAATCAGTCATCACCCTAGATAAAATTATTTAGGGAGGGGTGGCTAGGTGGCACAGTGGATAAAGCACCAGCCCTGGAGTCAGGAGTACCTGGGTTCAAATCCAGTCTCAGACACTTAATAATTACCTAGCTGTGTGGCCTTGGGCAAGCCACTTAAGCCCATCTGCCTTGCAAAAACTGGAAAAAAATTATTTAGGGAACATTAATAATTGATAAGGCTCTTAATTAAGCTAGCCTTGATATCTCTGAAAAACAGCACTCAATGACAGGGAAAAAGACCAGCAATGAAATATAAAAGAATACAAAACAGCACAGAAAACAAGGCTAAGAAATTCTCTTCTGAAGTGTTCGGTTTCTGGTTCTAACAAAAATCTTAATTCCAAAATAAAATTAGACAATAAGTAAACGAAGAAATTGAGCAAAAAAAAAAAAAAAAAAGGATTTCCAAGACACAATTATATAATATAGAATTACACACCTATAAGTAAAACCTTAAAGAGAAACATGACTTATTCACAAGTTCAACTAAAATTTCTCTAAAATTTAAACAAGATTTTAAAAATTATTTTATAAGTGAAATAAGAATTCTAGAAAAGAAATGAGAGCTGTGGTGTAACGATTTAGACAGGGAAAGTAAAACAGGATAGAGAAATAAAAATTTACCAAAGCAACAGAAATATTGAAAATTAGAGTCAGAGATGCAAAAGTTAATGTTGAAATGAAAATGAAAACAAAGACAAAACACTGAAAAATAGAAGAAAATAAAATATTTCTTATCATAAACAACTGACCTGGAACACAGGAATAGACTTACTCCAAAAATGGAAGAGGCTAGCAGAATAATTTGGAAACCATGTTGTTTACAAGAAACACATTTGAAACAGAAACACAGAGGGTTAAAAATAATCATTGGAGCATTATCCATTGTGCTTCAAATTAAGAAGAAAAAAATAAAGGCTGTGGTAGTAATCATGATTACAGATCAATTTGATTATATGAGATAAACAGAAAAGCTACATTATGCTTAAAGCTTCCATAAATGAAAAATATATATACATATATATACATACATATACATGCAAAACATATATGCACTGGATGGTATAGCATCTAAATAATTGACAAAAAAACTAGATCTGTTTTGAGAAACTATGGCAACTATAATAGTGATATACCTCAATGGGCCCATTTTAATGCTATATAAATCTTCTTAAAAAAGGTTAAGGACCAGAATAAATTTTTGGAAAAGTCAGTTATAATAAAATTCTGGTAATTATTAAATGAAAATATAAAAAATGAGTAGCTTTAAATGAGCAAGACATTTCCACAAAAATTGCAAACTATTACGGCATAAAACCTAACAAATGTAGAAAGCAGAAATATTTAATTAATTCTTTGCTGACAAAAGGCCAATTAAAAATTATATTCAATAAAAGACTTGAAGAAAATGAAAAATTAATTGGAGACTAATAACAATCTAAAAGAATGGGCAGATCAAAGGAAAATTCATGAAAATTATATATAATGTATTTAAAAATAATTATAATAATGATACAGCATATCAAAATGTTGGGAATGTAACCAAAGCACTCTTAAAGGAGAAATTTACAAATCTAAACACGTCATCACCCAAAAAGAGAGAAAAAAATCCTGGGCATGAAATTAAAAGCAATAATAAAAGACAATTGGAAAACCATTATTTTAAAACACAAATTAAAAAACAAAGAAGAATTTTGAACTGAAAACAAGAGAACAAACAATGCCAAACTGAAAAACTAAAATTAAAACCAAGAACTTTGGATTAATGACATAGATGAACCATTAGCTAAATTAGTTTTGTTTGTTTGTTTTTTAGCATAAGAGGAAAGCTCTTGACCAACATCAAAATGTAAAAAGAAATCTCAATCTCAACTCTCACAATTTCACAGGAAACCTCAAGAAATGCACGATCACTATAAAGCAACTATCACAAAACAATTTGATATTATTTAAAAAATAGAGAAGCCAATAACCAAGCAGATTAATTACACAACATACAGCAACAAACTCAGAGATCTTAATGATTATAAAATCAAAGGCAACAACCACTGGGTTCAAAAACTAACTATCTGATGAAAGAGGCAGTACCTAGAACACTGGTCTTAGAATCAAAAAAAAAAAATCTTCAAGAGTTCAAATTTGTTCTCTAAGACATAGTAGTTATGTGACCCTGGGCAAATGACTTTACCCTGTTGTCTCAGTTCTTCATCTATAAAATGGTCTGAAGAAGGAAATTGCAAATCATTCTATCACTCCAGTATTTTGCCAAAAAATAAAAACAAATGGGGTCATAAAGAATTGGAGACAACTGAAAAAAACTCAGCAACTTTTGACAAAAAACTAATGGGAGAAATGGGAAAAGATATGTAGTAAAAGCTAGTTACAAATGAATATCCACACTGAATATTAAGTTCTAAATAACTACACAGACATAAAGGTTGATAGCAACAAATTAGAACAAGGAAGAAAATACTTTCTTAACTATAGAAAGGAGAAGAATTCATAACAAAATTAAGGATGGAGAAGATCAAAGAAGATAAAATTGTTTTGAATACATAAGATTTTAAGTAGTTTGAACAAAAAATAACTAAAATTAGAAGAGGAAAAATTAATTAGAAAAAAAATTGCATAAATCTCTTTGTTAAGTTGAAACTTTCCCAGGGTCACACAGCTAGTAAGTGTCTAAAGACAAGTCAAGTCCTCCTGACTCTAGGACTGATGTCCTACCCACTGTGCCACCTAGCTGCCCCAAGTCTTATATCCTTAATACCTGTCCAATAAGGAAATACATTCATTTGTTTACAACATGGGTTTTACTTTTCTTTTTTTCTAATGGGGGAGGATAGAAGGGAATTTGTTTTTTGCTAATTACCAAAAAAATTATTAATTAAAATTTTAAAAAATTTCAGGGGTAGCTAGGTGGCGCAATGGATAGAGCACCAGCCCTGGAGTCAGGAGGACCTGAGTTGAAATCCAGCCTCAGACACTTAATAATCACCTAGCTGTGTGACCTTGGGCAAGCCACTTAACTCCATTTCCTTGCAAAAAAAAGATTTCAGTGGGCACAGTCATTTTCCTGCTTCGTATCTGAATCAACTCTTACTGGCCTACTGCAATAGTCTGGAGACTCTACTTCCAGGCATTTCCTCTTTAAATGCATTCTTCACATAACTGCCAAATTAAAATTTCTAAATTATGGTACTAATCATTCCCCAGAAACCTCAATGTCTACATAACATCTCTACGAGACAATATGAATTCTTCAATTTGGCATTAAACTCTTCATAGTCTATTTTTTACCCACTTTTCCAAATATTTTATATTACAGCTCTTCCTATACGCTAAATCCAAGTCTAAATGACCTGCAATCTCTAACCTTCCAACATTTTCATTGACTCTTTCATATCAATGTATTTTTTCCTCATATCCATCTCCTAGAATCCCTATCTTCTTTCAGGGCTCAGCCCAGTTGGTACATTTCTTTCTTTATCCTTCAGCTATTGCTATTCTTTCCTTCTTCAAATTATCTTTCACTTACTTATCTATTAATATGTTATGTCTCTTTTGTCTTTGTATCAGAGTAGTAGTCAATAAATGAATTAACCTGTTTTGAATCTTCACAATGGACAAAGGCAGGGATCTGTGAGCTATCCATTTTTACCATGGGGAGATCACAGAGTTCAGCCCCCCCCCCCATTAAACCTGAGAGCCCTACTAGAATTTGCAGACAATAAATTTGAGATCTTTCCTCATGGTGGAGCTTCTCACTTCATGTATCCATCTTCCCCATAATACACTAAGCAATTCGGTATCTATACCTCTGTATGCACTGACCTCCCATTTTATAATGAAGACCTAGAGAACAGGAACTGAAGAACCATTTCAATAGTTAATAGACTTTTGTTATCACAAGCAATGGCAATCTTTTGGTAATTTAGTGAACAAAGATGACAATAGAACCGAAATACTCATAAGCCAAGTTTGTATGCATATGAAAAGAAGAGCTATTTTAAACTTCGAAATGAATATGATTTATTCAGGAAGTCCCAACAATTGTAAAGAACTAAAAAGTATCTGAGCCAGCTAGCTGATCAGATCAGTGGAATGGCTCAACATCCGTCACCCTATAATTTGGAAAATAGTGCTGCATTGGGGTACAAAATTGCCTGCTCTTAGTTTGTTCTGCTTGAAGAGCTAGACTGTTCCTTTTTTAATTTTTCCCCCATGTTTAAAGTGTATTCTAGAGGCTACCAGCCAACTTGCCTTGGCAGAGATATGCATGACTAAAATTTCTTTCCTTCTTCCCAATACCATGGATTCAGCAGTTTCATGATAGGTTTGCTCACTCATCAGTCTCAGAAAAACCCTTCAAATATATCGTGAATTACTCTGTGAATGAAACATTTTGCCTCCTATAGAGCACTCAAGCAGAGCATTACCAGCACCAAAACAGCTGACTACTCAGAGTTCAAGATCAGTAGGCTTTTCCATATGGCCTTGGCCTTTAATGATAAATCAAACCTTCAGCTACTGCTATTATAAATGATCATGAAAATTACCAAAGGTCTGTTCAAAATAATAAGTAAAAATTCAGCAAAGCCCCGAAGAGACAGTTCTGGGCAATCCAATTCCATGACAAAGTTATCAGTCATGACTGTACTTTTAAAGAATATTATTTGTGTACATATTTATATAGACAGATATAGATATATATCTGCATATACACTTATAATATTATTTATGTTTTACTATATTGATTACATCACATTATATTACTATATTATGCAATATGATGGTATGTTATATTTATCATATCATAGATTATCTTATATAGCACATCTGAAGGTTTGAAAACTCAAAAGGGTACTATGGGCATTGTATTTACATGTCAAATGAAATAATTATCTGACCTTACAGTTATAGAGCACCCTTTCCCAAAAATTCAAATCATATTTGAAAAAATGATCCCCAAAACATCCCAACAAATTGCAAAAGTAGAGAAAAAAACTTACAAAGGTATTGTTGGTGGTGTTGTTTGGTCATTTCCGACATGTCCAAATCTTCAGTATCAGATGGGTTTTCTTGGCAAAGGTATCAGAGTGGTTTACCATTTCCTTCTCTACTTCATTTTACAATATAAGGAAACTGAGGCAAGCAGGTTAAGTGACTTGTCCAGGATATCATAGTTAGTAAGTATCTTAAATTCTGATCTTTCTGATTCTAGGTCCAGCTCTCCATCCACTGTGTTACCTAGCTGCTTCAAACTTATGTTAAACCCATTTTATTGAAAAAAAAAATGGACAGCTGTCCAGTATGATGATTTCAGACAATAATAATAACAAAAGTAATCATAACAATAGCAACAACCTATACATTGCATTAAGGTTCACAGAAAGCACCCTCCACAACTATTACTTTCTCACAACAATCCTGTGGCGTGGGTACTATGGTTAACCTAGTTGAAGCTAGGTCATGCAGTGAAAAGAGGGTTGGCCCTGGAATCAGGCATACTCATCTTCCTGAGTTCAAACTTGTCCTCAGATACTTCTTAGCTCTGTGTCTCTGGGCAAATCATTTAATCTCTGTATGCTTCCATCTCTTCATCTACACAATGAGAATAATAACGGCACCTACTTGCCAGGATTACCACAAAGGTAAAATGAGATAATGTTTGTGAAGTGCCCTACAAATTTCAAATGCAATATAAATTATCTAACAATACTTTTTCTTATCATTATGGTTTTTATTATCACTTTCCAAATGGGTACCTAAGTCTGAAAAGGACTGAGACTTGCCCTGTGAGCTAGTCAATAATGTCTGAGGTAGGAATCAAACTCAGGTCTTGCAGATTTCAAATGCTATAATTATTATTATGCTAATCTTGGGGTCATGAATACTCATATAGACAATAGTTTGGGTCAGGTGAGACAGAATATGTCAAGGTAAATTACAAAATCCCATAGTGAAGAGGAAAAAATTAGATGGCATAATGGATGGAGTATTGGGTTTATGGAGTTAGGAGAATCCAAGTTCATAGTCTTTTTTTATTTTTAAAGATTTTATTTGAGTTTTGAGTTTTACAATTTTTCTCCCAATCTTACTTCCCTCCCCCCACCCCACCCCACCCATGAGAAGCAATCTGTCAGTCTTTATTTTGTTTCCATGTTGTACATTGATCCAAATTGAGTGTGATGAGAGAGAAATCACATCCTTAAGGACGAAACAAAAAGTCTAAGAGACAACAAGATGAGACAATAAGATATCTGGTTTTTTTCTAAATTAAAGGGAATAGTCCTTGAAATTTGTTCAAACTCCATGGCTCTTTATCTGGATGCAGATGATATTCTCCATTGCAGACAGCCCAAAATTGTCCCTGGTTGTTGCACTGATGGAATGAGTAAGTCCATCAAGTTTGATCATCACTCCCATGTTGCTGTTAGGATGTACAATGTTTTTCTGGTTCTGCTCATCTCACTCAGCATCAGTTCATGCAAATCCCTCCAGGCTTCCCTGAATTCCCATCCCTCCTGGTTCTAATAGAACAATAGTGTTCCATGACATACATATACCACAGTTTGCTAAGCCATTCCCCAATTGAAGGACATTTACCAAGTTCATAGTCTTGACTGACAGTTGCTAGCTGTGTGACCCCAGGCAAGTCACCTAACCTCACTCAGCCTCAGTTTTCTCGTCTATAAAATGAAAGTGATAAAAGTATCCACTTGGGGGAGGTGGGCTGTATTTTGAGGATCATACAAGGCAGAGAAGACAACTTCTGAAAAGTGCTAGCTCAGTACACATTTGCTATTATTCTTCCTGCTAAAGAGAAACAGACACATTATCCTCCATATCTCCTCACAGTCACACAATCATTTGCATTTACATGGTGCTGTGTGTTTATATTAATAATAATTATAATTGATAGAACATTTTATACCCTATTGGACCTGGAGTAGGTAAGTTTGCACTGCCTCAGATGTGCACCGAATATGTGTCTGGGGGAATGTCAACCTTTGCTTACCTCAGTTTTTTCATCCATAAAATGGGGGTGATTGTTGTAAAGAACCTAGGAGATCGTATTTGTGTTGTGTTTTGTAAATTTTAGAGCTAACTGAATGCAAACCAGCTATTTCTCTACCTCTACAATATGGTCTTAAACAGTTTAGAACAAAAAAATAATGATTAGCAGGCAGATAAAAACCAAGACAAGCAAAGAGTTGGTTAAGAGAGGACTCCCAGTACCTTTAAATGAATTCTAATCATTTGAATTCTAGATAGGATGAAGACTCAGGTTTTGGATATTCCTAGAGCAGTTATTATTGTCCCTTAAGGAACTACAGAGTTCAGAAATAGCAAAGTGGCTAGTGAAACTGATATCAAATTCTGGAAGAATGCAAGACTAGTCTATTAACAAAGTGACTTCTGCAAGGATGGAAATGAGTGAGAGAGAGACAGAGACAGAGACAGAGACAGAGACAGAGAGACAAGAGAGACAGAGAGACAGAGACAAAGATACAGAGATACAGAGAAAGAGACAAAGACAAAGACAGAGAGAGAGATGGGGGGGAGAGGGAGAGAGAGAGAGGTTCAATACAAGGAAATTTGACTAAACAATTAAAAGAAACTCTGAAATGGGATGTACTACCTCCAGAAGAACTGAGTTTCCCATAACTGGAGATACTTAAAAAGAGACACAGCAGGAATTTGAAAGGGAATTCATTACTCAGGTATACATTTTGAATAGATGATTTATGAGGATAACTCAGAGATTTTATGCCTTATGAGGTAGGTAGGGTTAGTATTATTACTCCAATTTTTAAAATGATCAAACTAAAATTTCGAGAAATCACAACTTCTCTTAAAGACACAGGGTGACAAAGTTAAGACTCAAACATGAGTCTTCTAGCAATGTCCTGTCATATTTTTCTACTCCAACTATATCTCACAAATACTTAATGCAAAACTAGAATCTAATATCCAGAGTATGGTAGAAAGGACCTCCAAAAGATACTGTCATGTAAGTAGCAGAAATATCTTTGTTACAGTAGAGGAAGAAAGGATCACAGACTACTTTTGGAATCCCAAGGGGAAAAGTATAATGATTAATCATATAGAAAACTCTCCAATATGGTGATATTTCTTCAAAGGACCATAGATTTAAAGCTGGTTAGATTCTTAAGACCACCCAGTCCAATTCCTTCTTTTTATAGGTGAGAGAACTAAAAATCAGTGGGATTAAGGGGCTCACCCAAAGTCACACTTACAGCACACATCAGAGCCAGGATCTGAACCCAGATCAATTCAAGTTGAGTAACTCCAACGAGTTGACAACATCCATTTGTTGGAAACAAGAGTTACAATGGAATTATGCACAATTTAGAAAGGAAGTTTCATGTAATTGAAAAATGCTGACTTCAAATAAATACTTTCATCATTGAAAGTAATTTACCTTTGACCCTCATGACAAAAATCAGTGGAAATCAATTTGATGGTATTTCCAAGGTAATCAAAAATAGATAATAAGCTCCAAACTAACCTGCAATCTTAATGAGCCAGCATTTTCATACTATCAAACTTACTTGGTATCCTACAGTACAGGCGATCAAGCATGAGCCCATATCTGGGTGAATTGTTTGTTACAGGATCTGATTGTCTTGCAAGTTTTGAACAATTTGCATTCTGTGCTTTACCTTGCATGTTCTCAACCCCTTAATCATTCTTTTTGTTGTTCAGTCACAACATAGTCAGTCACGACTCTATGACTCATTTGGGGTTTTCTTGCCAAAACAGCTTGTCATTTTCCTTCTTCAACTCATTTTATAGATGAGAAACTGAGTGACCTGCCCAGAGTCATATATCTAAGGCCGAATTTAAACTCATGAAGATGCATCTTCCTGAATCCAGGTCCAGGACTCTTACTACTCTTGGTAGAGTTCCAATGTTTATCCACTCAGCAATGAGTCATTCTCTGATAAAGTGAACCAAATCATGTGTTTGCCCAATAAAATATATCTTGGTTGAAGGCAGCAAGAGCTTCTGTTTGCCATTGTATTCTCCATAAATGGCATGGGGCTTAAAATGTTCAATAAATGCTTGCCAAATTTATTTAAAAATGGATCTGAGGGGGCGGCTAGGTGGTGCAGTAGATAGAGCACTAGCCCTGAAGTCAGGAGTACCTGAGTTCAAATCCAACTTCAAACACTTAATAATTACCTAGCTGTGTGGCCTTGAGCAAGCCACTTAACCCCATTTACCTTGCAAAAAAAAACTAAAAAAAAAATGAAACTGAGTTGTCATGCCATTAGTTTTAGAAAAAATGCAATAAATTCCCTTCTGCCATTACTCAGGAATAAACTCTGAATAGTACATGGGCAAATCTCACTCAGAGACAGATCTTCCAATTCTAAATTCAGTAGTTCTGGGACCCACAGGTGACTGGACCACAGAAGAAACTACCTGCTTTGTTAGCATGTCTGTATGCTTTGTCTAATAAACAAACCCTTGATTTGCTCCATTGGGGTAAAAACAGAGACAGAGACAAACAGAGAAAGACAGAGAATATGGAGTATTAGCACTTGAGTTCAAATCATGGTTCAGCTACTTAACTACTGGCTATTCTGAGCAAACCACAAACTTCTCTGGGTCTCAGTTTCTTCTAAAAAAATGAGGAGGTTGGATTATATGACTGTTGGGGTGCTCTGATACTATTTCCTTGACTCACCTCTCAACCGAACATAAAGTATACAGGAAAAGTACATGCACAAATATGATGCTATTTTCATCAAATTAAAGAATCTCAGCATCAAAAGGGACCTTACAAATCACCTTGTCCAATTTTTAGTTGATTCGTAATTTCCTTGACAATCCCTAACAAGTTGTTATCCAACCTTCACCTATAGATCTCCCTGGATGGGAGATTGACTACATTCCAAGCCAGGAATCACTTGCTTAGATTTACCCAAAATTTTACCTCTTTTTAAATTCTCCTAATTAGTCCCAGTTTTATCCTCTGGAGATAATCACTTTTCCACAGGAAAATCTTTAAAATACTGAAAGACTTCTGTCACCTGAGTCACCTTATCTCACTATTCCCAGTTTTTTTTTCCAGAAATATTTCATACAGAATGGTTTTAAGCCATTTAATCCTCTTGAACACTCCTGAATCTGTTCCAGTTTGTCATTGTCCTTCCTAAAATATGGCTCCCCCCCCAAAAAACATGATTTTCTAATGTGATCTGAACAAGGCACACCACACACACACACACACACACATACACGTTTATTCTAGATACTATGCTTCTAAAAGCACAACTTAAAGCTTTATTGGTATTAGGGACTATCATGTCACACTTCTGACCCAAATTGACTCAAATACTAAAATGCTTTGCAAAACTTCTCCCAAGAACATGGCTCAAAGAAAATGTATAGTTACAGAAATTTTAAATGATAGGGTAGACTTTTCAGAGACCCTTCCTTTCATGTAATAGGCAGGCAATTCTGCACGAACATGGCCAGCACAATTACTCTGCCAGCATTCAATAGCAGCAGCTATTTTACAAATATACTTGCACTTGCCTCCTTCTCCTTGGGGATGTCTGGGGGACAGAAATTATTTCTCCTTATCTTATTTTCAAGGTTGCCTATTATGATGAGTGAGAGCTGCACCTTACACAGATCAGTTATCATCATACTAATATGCAAATGAAAAATGTGTGGACAGCAGGAATATGAAAAATGTATATCTGTATTTACCATCCAATTTCCTATGAATAATTCTTCATATTTGGCTGAAAATCCAAATGCAAAAAGTACCACATCTGGTGGACATAACACATCAAGCCACAATCGCTCTTAGCATAGGTATTTAGCTGCCAAAACCTGGTCCCGCTTCCTGCAGCAGACACAATGGGAAGCATGTTAGATTGCTTTATGCTCTCATTGCCTGGGAAAATATGACAATGAAGCAGCTCTGGGAATATTCTCATCATCTTGGATGGCATAGGGCAGGTAATTCAAAGATAATGTTACCTTTGAAATGGGCTTTTATGGTGACTGAGACATTATCATTTTTAATAGAAAATCACAATAATGTTAGCAGGACATTTTTTTTCTACTGGTATTTTTCATCCCTCATCTTCTAATTTAAAGTCAATGCAGTGAGAAAAACTATAGTGTTTCTTTACTGTTATCATCAAGTCCAATGGAGCAAAAATGAACTGAATCAGCTTTCTGTCAGAGGAAGCTCTGAACAATTCAGTTCACCAAACATGTACTAGAAGACCGCACTATGTAGAAAACAGTGCTGAACACCAAGAACACAGATCTGTCAACAAGAAAACATTTATTAATCACCTTCTATAGTCCACATAGTCTATTAATGTAGATGTCAGGAAAGCAAAAATAAAACCATCTCCACACCAAGGAGCTTATACGCTACAAAAATAAAAATTTAGAAAATTCCTCTCAAGAAATCCATAGCTTAATGAGGCTAGGGAGTCTGACTCAATAGGACTGAAAAGAATTATTTCTATATTTCTAGTAAGTAGTAGAAAAAGAAGACACTACTGAATACCATCCTTTATACTGTGCATTTTAGAACACCTACCTGAGCTAGTATTTATTCATATTTAACTATCCACATTGCACAGAAATCATTCTGCTAAATCCAATAGTAACTTATTCTCCAATGACAAATGGCAAATGATTGTGGCAAGAGTTCATACAAGATCTTGACTACAAAACTACACATTTCTATAGTGCTATCATATTTACTCTTTTCTGCTCTTTTAATAATCTCAAGGTAGAAATGTCAGGTTTACATTTAAATGAATGGTTTTACAGCCTTTTAAAAGGAAACATGAGTCACATGAATGAGAGGTGATTTTTTTTAACAAAGTCATCTGATCCCTATGGGATAGTCAGAATATTCCTATTTCTGGCTTCTAGGGAAGGAGATGGGAAAAAAAGAGCTTTGAGTTGCATTTTTGATTTCTGAATCCATTTACAAGAATGAAATGACAACCTGATGCAGCATCCATTTTTCCTGACTTGTCTAAAGCAACGGTCTATTAATTTTCAAGGCAATTAGAAAATTCTGTCTTTATTTGAACAGTCTAATGTTCCAAAAACTGTTATGACCACAAGACTTGGAACACTGCATTTCCTAAAGAATTGCTATTGAGGATCAGCCAAAGAGCAATCAAGAGATGCAAGGTAGGCATCACCTAGCAATAATATATTATAAATTAGGAATTACAAAGGGAACTTAAAGGTTCTCATCAGGAAAAAATGCATGAATAAAAAGGGAAGGGGCACATGAATGCCTCCCCCTAATTACAAAATGAGAATGAAGGAAAATTCATTGGGATTGTGGTAGGCCCTAGTGCTATTATATACAATGCTGAGAATTCCTCCTATTTTTATGGTCTCAGATGAAACAGTGAAAAAGACCCACACAATATAAGTCAACTACTTCATCCCCAGGTGGACTTATCAGATGTATGCCCTTTTGGTAAGACATATATAAGAACTCAATAATGTTCTTTCTGAAGAGTGACTAAGAGACTTGTGAGACCTAGTGGAAATCAAAGGCTGCTTTTTCTTCCCTACAGGTTCTTTTTACCTGAGGTTCACATAATACAATTTTAGTAAAAGCAATTGTTTATCTAAACCATCCACCTCCAAATGGTCAATTATATTGGATATGGAATCCTTCCCAGAGCTATATCAAAAGAATATCTGAAAGGTTTCCAACATTTTTAATAAATGGTGAACATGGCTATATCAAGAAGATTTTAGACTAATTTAGTTTTTTTCTTTGACAAATTTACTGAACTAGTAAAAGAAGAGAATGATGTGAATGTAATTTACCAGCATTTTGACAAAGAATAAGTTGTTGGCAGTTAAGTATCAACATGACTAGAGATTTAAAGGAAATGATGACATTTGTCCTTTGTTCTTAAAGAAGACCATGATATGAAGGAGGTGGTGTCAAGACAAGCAAATGCATTGGATTTGAGTGAGGTATTGTGCTGGGTTCTCAATCTTACTTTCTTCCCCAGTATCATCTGTTTCCAGTGGTCAGATATGGGTCAGGGTGACTGAGGATAGCCCTGGATGTGAGGCAATGAAGTTAAATGACACAGCTAGATGGTGTCAAGTATTTGAGGTCAAATTTGAACTCAAGTCCTCCTGATTCCATGGCTGGTGTTCTGTCCATTGTACCTCCGAGCTGACCTCAATGAAATAAATATCCCAGGTATCTGTGCTTGGTGCTATACTTTATAGTAGAAGATGATCAATCATTCATCAAGTATGTTCTAGTAAGGATTCCTTTTGTACATAAATCAGTACTTAATAAAGGTAGGCATATAATGCTATTTGTCCTTTATTTTGAAGAGGACTAATGACATCCCTGGTCAGGTGAGGCAAGGTTATATAAAGTCATCACTCTTACTCTCTCTTCCAGAGACATCAAAGCATTGACTCAGGTTGCAGTGGATGATTTTGGTATCTCCTATATCTGACCAAGTTCATAGCATTCACAATGGTGGTTCGGCCACCTTCGTGGCTGTTGGAACAAATTCTTCTCATCTACACATTCTGCTGGGGGAACTCTTCAAATACTTGGGGTAGACACCCCTCTAATTCACTGATGGGCTTGAGGTCTATTGACTATCCTCAACCTGATTGCCAGGATGGTTTCAGTGGAATGTAACCACTGCCCATGCTACATCTTGGAATCAACACAGGTCGGTTGAAGGTGTTCACCAAAAAATGAATGAATAGCCCTGAAAAAGGCTCAGCAAACCCTTTTACCAGGTGCTAGTTCTCCCTGAACACCCCATAAACCCAATAAACCAACATTAGGCATTTAATAAAAGTTTAGGGATTAATTGAATGAGTTGTACTAGATAACCACTAAAGTCCCTTTCATCTATCAAATTCTGTTCTATATATTTATGATTCTATATATTTATGAGAGGATGTAAATGAAAGTCAGGCAGAATAGGCAGGCATTGATGGGTTGTGATATTCATCTTTGGGAAAAACACCACATCAGTTATTTCACAGTTCCTTTGTTGTTTCGAAAACTTGACTATTAGACTGATATAACATGAGGTTTTAATGAATTTTCCAAAGACAATTTAGGTTAGGATTATTTTAGTAAAGCGTGAACAGTAAAACCATGAGCTTAATTCACTTGTTCTATTTATGAATTATATTTCTTTACAGACCTATATTTGAACCTCTTTCAAATTTAGAGAAGCTCAGGAAGACATTAAATGATACAAAGGGAAGTGAAAAGTACCAGGAATAAATAGATATATGCATTAGTGTATATAGGTATGTCAAAATTCTTGAATATATTATTAAAGGTATGTACTTGTACATTCAGGATGAATTTAGAACCAACTAGACTTTAAGAACCAATCATGCCAGTGTTATATCATTTCCTGCTTTGAAAAGTAGGTGGTGGGTTTGAAATATTAGACACATTTTCAGAATTAGTTAACATCTTGATTGCTTTTGCTGCTCATCTGCTTTTCCTCTCTCCTTTTAATCTTTAATACAAAGGATGACTAACTGGAAAGGGAGTGCATATTTGGAAATGATAGTGATATAAAAAGATGTCAATATAAAAAGATGCCATATAAAAAGATGTCAATATTTGTTTAAAAAATTAAACATTTCAAATAAATTAATATGAGATAATTTTGCATTAAACTTGAAAACACAAAAGAAAAAATTCAATATAAGAGTACTACTGAATGGAAGGAGTCAATTTTGGGATGGGGGGGAGCATTTAATTGTTCCAGATTAGAGAACTCAGTACAGAACGCACAGGAAATAAAAGTATATATTGACCACAAAGACTTATAAAGAAGAATATGTCATCAAGGATTCATTAATTAGTCGTTGTTAAGGAAACCAAGCTAATGATCTGCAAGGTGAACTTCCAGCTGGCTCTCGGGAAGCATAAGAATTCAAATGGAAAAGATGAAACTGTGCAGGGGTCCGTCAGGACAGCCTATAGTTTCCAACAAATGATGGTATTCCTATAGAGTATTCCTATAGAGATCTGCTGGAAATTAGGTCCCTTTATGGATCTCAAATCATAAGCTTAAGGATGAAATTAGTTTGAGATTTATTAACTGGTATCAAAGAAGGGACTAGGTGACTCAAGACTACTGTCTCACCTCTGGAGATCTATGTCTAAAATAGAGTTTAGTTCATCAGTAAAAATAATCTTTTTTCTATTCCCCATCATTCCCCTGCCACTGAAATTAACACAGTTTGATCCTTCCAATTAGAGGACTCCAAATCTGCAAAAATGTGAAGCAAAAATCCAGGAAACAATCAGAATCTGAGATGTAAGTTTAATTACCGTAACCCTACCTCTCCCTCTTCTTTTCTTTCCTCTTTCCACCCACCTCTATTTCATATAAGCAGTATTTCAAAATAACAAGGGTTAAATTTGGGTTGGAGCTGTGCTCTCTAAGTTCCATTCTGGAAGTAATGACACAAACATTAGGAAATCAAGTTTATTTTTATAAACAAAATAAAACTAACTCTGTCTCTCTCCCCCCCCATCCCTCCCCTTGTCCTCCTCCTCCCTTTTTTCTCCTATCATCCCTTCACCTTAATCCCTTTATTCCTCTTACTTCTTCTCCTCTCTTCTCTTTTTTCTGTCTCTGTTCCTCTCCTTCCTAATTTTCCCCCTTTCTTTTCTTTTCTCTTCTCTCTCCTCTTTCCTCTTCCCCTTCCTTCTTTCATGGATATATAATTTCAATATAGCAAAAGCTCAATTTGGAGTTGTGGCTATGCTATCTGAATTCCAGTTATGATAACATTAGAAAACCAAGTGGTTTCTTCGGACTGGATTGGAATGGTTTTTTTCCCACCTCTGCTCGGGAGATTCATATATAAACTCTGTCAGAGTGATTATAATTAATATTGTACCATATACCAATTCTTAATTTAACTTTCATTTTGTTCATTACCAAACTTTTGAATAGTTACTTGATAATCTTTATAGAGGAAAATAAAATCATCATCCTAAATTAGTAATTGAATTTTAGTCTTAATATAAATTCTGTATAACTGAAAATTATGAGATAATCAATTATTGTCATTATTTTATATTTCTTTTTCCTGATTTTCAAGAAAAGGGAAAAAAGAATTAGAGTCTTCATAGTCTAGGCCTGTATGCTTGGCTTCAATTCCTTGCAAAATTCTTGAACATATTATTAAAAGTAAGTATTTGTGCATTCAAGGTAGAAAACATGAATTTAGAACCAAAAAGACTTTAAGAATAAATCATGGGGCAGCTAGGTGGCGTAGTGGATAAAGCACTGGCCTTGGAGTCAGGAGTACCTGGGTTCAAATCCAGTCTCAGACACTTAATAATTACCTAGCTTTGTGGCCTTGGGAAAGCCACTTAACCCCACTTGCCTAGCAAAAAAAAAAAAAAAAAAAAAGAATAAATCATGCCAATATAATGTCATTTCCCACTTTGGAAAGATTGTAGGATTGGCAGACAGATCTTAGAAATTTTTTAGACATTAGATATTTGGATTTTAGTAAAGCATATTAAAGTCTCTCTCATGGGGCAGCTAGGTGGCACAGTGGATAGAGCACAAGCTCTGAAATCAAAAAAGTTCAAATTCAGCCTCAGACACTTAATGCTTATTTAACTGTGTGATCTTGAGCAAGTCACTCAACCCCATAACCTTTCAAAAAAAACAGTTTATCATGCTATCCTTAGAGATAAAGAATTGACATAGATGATAGTTCAGAGTGAATGATGATGGGAACCAAAGATTAATAATAATTTTCAAGTTGAGATATGTATTGGTGGAGGCCTCTAATGAAGAACTGACAGTCTCTAATAAAAAGAATTCTGGTTGGCCAATATTTTTGGCAGTGATTTGGCTCAATTAATAGAAGATAGGCTTGTCCAGGTGCATATGATTCAAATTCAAGAATTAAATAACATAGGCCCAAGAAACATTATAATAGGGTTAAGTGGAAATCCTGCACTTGAGTTCTTTTTTAATCAACTTCACAAGTATAACATGAGACACATGTATAGAAAACAAGTTATGGTATCCAAAAAAATCATTTCTGAGGATGCTTGTAAACTTAAAACTTATTCTAAGTCAACAATTAGACTTGACAGTCAAAAAAAGGCTCTGATATGACCTTAAACTACATTTATCCAATAAAGCACAAGCATTCTTAATTTTTTTCTATTTTTTTTTTATTTATTAAGGCAATGGGGTTAAGTGACTTGCCCAGTTAGGTAATTATTAAGTGTCTGAGGCCACATTTGAACTCAGGTCCATCGTGACTCCGGGGCTGGTGCTCTATCCACTGCACCACCTAACTGCCCCAACACAAGCATTTATTAAGCACTTTCTGTATGCCAGAAACCATGCTAGGTACTGGAGATAAAAAAAAAATCAAAATACCTCCTGTTCTCAAGAAATTTGCATGCTATTGAGGGAGAAAATTCATCTAATAATGTACAAATTACTTCTAAAAAGCAATAATTTTGCTATAGTTTCATTTTATGACATCAGTGATTGTGTGTCTTCTGATATTGAGTTATTGCAGAATATTGGACCTTGACCAGATTAAATCAAATTGAGCTGCTTTCATCATTTTTAGTTAAATCTCCATCAAATGAATACTGGATTTCAATCCATACACATGCTTTTAATTGCTCATTAATTGTTTCTTTTTCTGTGGTTTTTAATAATAGGTTTTACTCCAAGGAAATATACACCAGTTGTAGATGTTGATGAGCACATTTCAATGACTCTTAGAGACACGGCAGTGGAGATTTGTTTAGGGTAGCTGGGGATTCATGAATCAGTTTAAAAAAGAACAAAGTGTGCTCGAAAACAAAAATCAGAATCAGAAACTAATGAAGTATCACTGCAAAACCATCTAATTATGCTGCAGACAATAAGCAAACTTTCAGAGAGACCTGGATCCTGGAGAGCTTGCTGTTGACCCCTCTTTAGTGGGGTGAAGGCTCATTGAAATTGGATGATCAAGACTGGTTTAAAAAAAAACAGCAGCTAAGCATGACTACGAAAAAATAAATGTTTGCCATGGGAAGACATTATAAAGAAAGGAACAATGAAGATGGTATACAGGCAGTTTTTACTGCTGAAACTCACTATTATCAGAAGTCTAGGTGAAGTTATAAGATTCTACCCAAAACTATTTGGGAGATTTTTGTTTTGCTTCCATTGCTCCCAGAAGTCTTATCCCCATTGAGCAAAGGATGAACTCTGATAAGTATACTAAATTATTTAGAAAAAGAATTGGTTCAGAATTGCAGAAAATCCCTAATGGAATGGGATACTGCAACATGGACCTTGTTCCATGCCATGGAACAATAAAGTGATTTTTTAATGAAAATAAACATGAAGTATAATCAAAGCCAACTTAGATAAATGAGTTGTTTTTCTATTTAATTTCTATTTAATTTTCCCATGTGATTAAAATATAAATTCATAATGAATTAAGGAATTAAAATGTATATTCAAGGCCAAATCACTCAAAACAAGGATGCATAGTGGTATGAGGACATGTTTCTTATTAAAAGATTTTTTAAGATGTAGAAAGGTTCAAGATGCACTATATATCCTATGATGTGATAGATCATATGTGCTACATTTCAGAGTTATACAAATAAAAGTGTTCATTTCTAATAAAAATGAATGTTAAAAATTATCTTTACATATAAATGGGGAGAAAATAAAATACTATTAAAATGTACTATATATCAAAAATTATTTTATTTTTCTGAATTAATTTGCATCTGCTTGTCCTATGTATTCAGACTTCTAAATAAGTATATAAAGCTTAAGTATATTCTGTATGTATGCATATAAATATATACGGGATAAGAATATATAAATAAATTCAATGAAATTTAGAAGAGAAACACCAGGACTAGAGAGAGATATGGGCATTGGGAAAAATAATTGCAGAATTTGGCATTTAAGCTCACCATTAAAGGAAGCTAGTAATTCTAACATGCTGAAGGAGGAAGAGGTGAATGTATGCAAAGCTAGGGGAACAGTAAGGACAATATGACTATTCCAGAGGATGTGTTAAGGGGAGTGAGCCAGAATTAACCAAGATGGTGAAAATTCTGGAAATAATGATCCTAAGGTCACTCAAGGAAAGTGGGGGTATTTATCTTAAAGAGAGAAAAGGATGCTTTTGCCCAAGAATGGTCATATGAAAGATTAGATTAATTCTTGGCCTCAGGGGGTAAAAATAAGAAGCAATAGGTAAAAGTTTCAGAGAAACTTGCTTGATCAAAAAAGGCTTTCTGACAAGTGCAATTATACATAATTGAACCAGGTTTCAGAAGACATAGGAAACCTTAAAGCAGAAATTCAACTAATCACTTTATCAGAGGCAGCCAGTGATGCAGTAGATAAAGCTCTGGGCCTGAAGTCAGATACACCTGAATCCAACTTTGACTTCAGAAGCATACTGGGCAACCCTGGAAAAGGCACCTAATCTCTCTCTGCCTTAGTTTCCTCCTCTCTAAGATGAGGTTATGAATAGCACCTACCCCCAGGATTGTCATTAGTATCAAAAGCAATAATATTATAAAATGTTTAGCTTGTCATGGTTGTCGCTTCATTAGTTCTTGTTTTCTTCTTCTCCTTCCTCCCTAACACACAGAGAACAAAAAGGCAGTTACCATGGACTTGAAGCTGGAAATGGGCAGAGGGCAAGCCAGGAGGTGGGAAGCCTCAGATACTTTATAGCTGCTAATTAGGAACTATGCACTGGGGAATGGGGCTTTGGGCATGGGACTCCTGTTTCCTAGGAGGACTCAAGCCTGCATCAAACATCCAGAAGAAAAAGAATGTTAGTCATCCTCAGGAGCTTGCCAACCATTCAGATGCTCAGAAGCAGCTGAACCTGGGACTTCACCATCTTACATTCCATTTTGGACTTATTTTGACTTCTTTACAGAGGTACTAAGAGTAGAGAATCAGATAAAATTCCATCTCTATTCCAGGAAATTTCAAATAATAATTATAAATTGCTATTTCGTCTTTAGTCTATAAGGCAAATAAGCAAGTGGCTCTTATATCATTACACCCACACCCTTATCTCAGTTTCTAGTGCCTTCCCTTCTGCATTAAAGCTTCCTTCTACTCAATAGGCATTTTCTATTTTTCTATCTCTTTAACTTGCTTTCTCCTGCAATAGAATGGCAAATTAACAAGCAGTTATTCCATGTTTACAAAGTGTCAAGGCCTGTTTTAAGTGATGAAAACACAAATACATGCAAAAAGAGCTGAAAACTGGGAGAAGAGGGGAGGAGTGGGAGGAGGTAGCCACCCAAGAGCATGGTACAAGAGGGAAAAAGTGGGAGAAGGTAGCCACCCAGGAGTATGATTCACAAGGGAGGAGGAAAGGAATGAGAGAAGATACTCACTCAGGAGCATGATACAGGAGGGGAGAAGGGAAGGAATGGGAGAAGGTACCCTTCTAGGAGCATGGTATGGGAGGAGAGGAGGGGAGAAGGTCCCCCACTACAAGCATGGTACAGATGTCTAGATAGTCATAAACTGAGTAGGGAGAGAAATGAAGGATTGCCTGGAGATTCCAATAGCAACTCACAATCAGAGGAGGGGGCCTGAATGGACAAAGGAATCTTCCATGATGAGAGGGCTGAAGGATGAAAGCAATTTCCATAGTGAGATGTCCAGGAATGGAAGAAGAGTCTTGAGAGTCAAGATTAGAGTAGGGATAATATAAGCTCTTTAAGGGGGGGGGGTGTCATTTGAAGTTCTCTTCAAAATCCTAATACTTAGTTCAGACCTTGCACAGAATAACAACTTAATACTGACTACTATGTGGTAGGAGCTGTGGTGAAGATATAAAAAAGGGTATGACACTGTCACTGTCCTCCAATTTAGAATCTCCTTAAGGAGTCTATATTTACAACCCTGACACACCATTCAAGAACATTCAACTATTTCAAGAATCTGACACTGGGTACTCCATCTAGCAGTGAAGCCTACAATTCTTCAATAACTTACTAGATGGTTTTTGAGAATTGATAGAACCAAAACACCCATTTTCCAGCAACCAAAGTGCTCACGAGGTTCTGAGCCCACCCTCAGCATGTCCTATATTGAGGTCTTTCTATTTGGGCATAACCTGGAAGAAGCTATGCTAAAGAGGCACAAAAATGACCTCCATGTCATAAGGATGCATCAAAGGAGGATTTTAGAACATAATACATGTCAATAAATGATCAATTTCCAAATTGCTTAATATTGCCTATAAATGGTAAAGACAGAAGGTGAAGGAAGGAGAGGGAAAGGGGAAGAAAGGTAAGGTAGAGAAGGAAAGTGAAGAAAGGAGAAAGGAGGAAAAGGAAGGTAGAGAGGAGAGAAGGGAAGGAAAGAGAAGGAAAAGGGAGGGGAAGGGAAAGAGGAAAGAAGAAAGCAAAAAGAAGGAAAGGGGGGAAATGGAGAAAGGAGGGAAGAGAAGTAAAAGGAATGGAAAGAATGAAGAAGGGAAGAAGAGGAATGGGGGAAAGGAAAAGGAAAGGGAGGAATAGAGAAAGGAAAGAGCAGGAAAAGGAAGAAAAGGGAAAGAAAGGGAAGGAAGGGGAGGAAAGAAGAGAGGAGGAAAAGATGGGAAAAGGCAACATCAATAACAAAAGAAGCATTTATATTGTGTTCTATGGTTTGTCAAACATTTTACTTATCTTCACCCATGTGATTCTTTCAACAACTTAATGAGGGAAGTGCCCTTATTATACCCATTTTATAAATAAGTTAACCATGGCCCAGTGATTTGACAAGGATCATTCAGCTAATGAATATTGGAGACAGGATTGTGAGCATTCTCTCCACTACAATGAAGGAAATCTAGTAATTGAAAAGGGGAGATTTGGTAGAAGGAAACATTTCAAGTAGATAAGAAAAATAGGGATAAAGTCACCAAAAGTCATTTCTTATTAAGACGCCGGGTACTCCGGAGTCTTGTCAAGGTGAAAATAACAACAGGCAGAGATGGAGTCTACCCCAGAGAAAATGAACTGTTAGAGGGTCTCCTTTTGGGTCAACAAATTGCCCAAAGTCACTGCATTTCCTTGCTTTCATATGTTTTTAGACTCTTATCTCCAGCATTTTCTATTTGATTAATGGGGGTTTCAGGAACAGAGACAAGCTTTTCTAGTAGTGAGCAGCAGAAGCTACCAATATTTTGACAGCACAGACAGCAATATTGAGACCCAATTCAATTTCAATTCAACAAATATTTACTAAGGATTTTCCCCTACACATATCTCTTGCCTCTGTAGATTAGTCTTTGGATATTAAGAATCAGCTTCTTGTTGAATCAAACACTTGAACAGTTTTCAGAGATCTTCATATTAGATGGTAAACCACTGACAGTAGAGAACGGTAAATGAAATTCAAAAGCAAAGTACTTACCCATTGGAAGTGGACAATACTCACCATGCTCACCTGCAATCTCAAATCTATTTCCCCTGCATCCTCTGGAAACTTGGCTTCTCTATGGGTAGGAATGTTCTGTGGAAAGCCTTTCCAATAGAAGCATTATAAAAATTTTAAGGAACTGGGATCTCATTTGCATGAGCACTTCACCAATGCTGATCACACTCCTTCTTATCTTACAAGAGAATTTCACAAATTGTTTTGGTCAAAAATAATTCATCACCAAGCTAGCTTTAAAAAGAACTTTGAACTTAGATGGGCAATGTAGACTTGGTGTTTTAACACTCCATATTCAAAGTCTTTCCATTTTGAAAGGAATTGTCAGACATTGCCTTCTGCCGCATGTCTTCCATGCATGGAAAGTATTGGTTTCTGGCCTGTCTCTTAAAACCTCTGGTTTCCTTCAACACTGAGCTTGGCTACCATCTACTGGAAGCTATTTCTGGTCCTCCCAGCTTCTGCTACCTTCTGCCTCCAAAATAGTTTGTATTTAATTTGAATATTATGGTCTTTGGCATATGAAAGGCAGAAAGACTTTAGTAGGGAACTACTGGACTAGAAGTTTATCCCAAACTCAATGCCTACCCTTGATCATGAGTGGATGAACCTTGAAAATCTCAGTAACTCAACATCTGGTAAGCCAGTTCCAGTCTATCTGAATTTTTTTGATGTGTTCAGTATCAGAGTCACACTCATACATACCCACAACCACACGGAGAGCCATGCAAGTGTATGTGCATGTGGATGTATGTATATGTATATTGTAATATATAACTATATATTCATATATTCATATTTTATGTATGTATGTGTGTACATGTTATATTCAATTTAATATAAGCCCCTTGAGAGCAAGGACTTTCAATTTTTATCTTTGTATCTCTAGGATACCCATCATATTTTTGTTGTTCAATTATTCAGCCTTGGTGAAGTATGAATACACATGACATCCCAGTTCTTTTAAATTTGTATAATGCTTCTATTGGAAAGGCTTTCCATAGAACAGTCTATACATAGAGAAGCCAAGTCTCCAGAGGGTGTATGGGAAATAGATTTTAGATTGCAGGTGAGCATGGTGAGTATTGGCCACTTTCACTCAGTAAGTGTTTTGCTTTTGGATTTCATTTACCTTACTCCACTGTTAGGGGTTTAATATCTAATATAATGATCTCTGAAAAATGTTCAAATGCTTGATTCAACAAGAAATTGATTCTTAAAATCCATGGACTAATCTCCAGAGGCAAAATATATGTGTAGAAGAAAATCCTTAGTAAATGTTTGCTGAATTGAAGTTGAATTGGGTCTCAATATTGCTGTCTGTACTGTCTAAATCATTCTATTTTGAACCCTATAGATCATAGAATGCTGCTTCTGGAATTTTCTTGGCAAACATGCCACAGTTGTTTGTTATTTTCTTCTTTAGCAGATCACCTTTGGCAGAACTCTCCTCTATGACCTGCCCATCTTGAATAACCCTACTTATATTTTCAGAGTTATTCAATGATTCAGAAGAGGATCCATCTTATAACAGGTGCTTAAGTCTCATTGACTGACAAATATAACACCTTTTAGTTACAAAATATTGTTTCATACAAGATCTCATTTGACCATACTGTCCCACTGGGAAATAGGAAGACAGGAACAGAGCAATGTCCCCATTTTACAATAATTCTTGCCTATTGTTTAGAGGAATACTCAAAGAAATAATGCATGTGAAATTACATATAAAAAAATATCATATCATATCATTATAATTTTCTATAAATAATATCATTGAGAGGAAGCTAGGTTGCAAAGTGGATAGGGCCCTGGAGTCAGGAGGATCTGAGTTCAAATCCCACCTCAAACACTTAATAATTACCTAACTGTGTGATCTTAGGAAAGTCACTTTAACCCCTCTGTCTTGCAAAACCCAAATACTACTACTAATAATAATAATATAATAATAATAATAATAATAATATAATAATAATAATGATAATATCACTGAGAGGTAACATGGTCCAATGGGTAAATGGCTTCCTTTAAAGTCAATACTACCTTATTTCATTTCTCACCTGTGACATATAGTGTCTTAGGACAAATCATTTAGTTCCCAGTGTCCCAGGTTAGTCTCTAAAACTACAACTTGAAGAACATCTATTGGTCTATATTGCTGTTAGGAGTTTCCTCACTGGAAGTTCCCTGACTCAAGGAAATCCAAAAAAATTAAATTATAAATTTAGCCTCCAATGCATTTTTAGCTTTCCCTATAAGTTGGCATTTTGTTCAATTACAATGCCAAACTCTACAAATTTGTTTTTCCCCATTCTATGTTATATTTAATGAGTATAAGTTAAATTTATACAAGGTTGACATTACAGAATGCCTACCATCCTTGCATATAACACATGCTTGACAGAATTAATAAATACTGAGACATAAGGATGAAAAGTGAAACACTGGCCAGATGATCTGAATATTGGAAAACATCCCCATGTGGGTCATTGTATACACAAAACACAAGATGATCAAATGCCTTTTCCACTTTTTGGCTTATGTTTTGGTGCCATCCATAAGTCAACAAACATGATATGAAATGCGATTTTCATGTTTAAAGCAAGAAAAGCAAGGAATTTTCCATGCTCTTCCAACGTTTTTATCCAGAATCCAGTTATGTTTCCAGAAGATATTTGTTGACTTCTCCCACATCATTTGTTATTTTTTCTTATACTATCTGTAATCTCTCTATCCTATTTGGCCACTATCTCTCCTCGACTTAACATTCATATTTCTTATTTGCTTAAAGAAAAATAATTTGATTTATGACAAGAACTATGAAGCAAGTGATTCTCTGCTCTCCGTCAGTCACCAGTCATGGATGGCAGATCAATGATCATAACAAACTGTGGATGGATTTCATTATTTAAGACATACCCAAAAGGACTGATGAGCTGTCTTTTTTCTTTTGACTTTCCCCCATTGGGTGTAAAAAATCAAAATAGAGGTACAAGTTTAAACTAAAATTAAATGTAAAGCAAAATTCCTTATGGTGATGATCACCTTAAAAAAGATCCACCAAGAAACCTCCCTGACTACTCTCACCAAAGAAATATATCTGTTACAACCTGGCAATACTAGGTCTCTTTCAGTCACTTTATAACACTGACAGAGGCATTAGTTAAAATTAGATTTCTCATTTTCATATCAAGGGAGACATTTCTATATTAAACATAAAAGTTATTCATACATTCTGGGACTGCAGAAAGCTTTTAAAATGGTTTTAAGGTGATGGATGCAGGATCATTGGAACATTTGTTTAATACAAGTTATGATTATCAACTAAATTATACTTTGGAAAGGCATTAATTTCTTCACTGCAATGCAGCACAATTTAGCCTGCACACCAAAAACCTATATATGATAAAGAATTTCACAGAACTTTATTTTTTTAAGTCTGGTGAAAGAACCCATTACCACTCATCACTTCCACTGTCATAAAGATAATTCTTGGTTGAAGTAAAAGAAAAAACAATGTTTGAATAAAGTTATGTGGACGTGTGTATATTTGTATATATGTATCTATGTGTATGCATTTATATATGCATAGGTATATATCCTTATTTATTTATGTACATGCTGTTTCCTTCAATTTAATGTAAATCCATTGAGGCAGAGACTTTCATTTTTTTGTCTTTGTATCTCTAGGAATTAGAATGTATATAAGTAGGGAATCTTGGTATGTATGTTCTCCCATGTTAGCATGTAAGGACCTTGAAAACAATGACTGCTTTACCTCTTTTTATATGTCTAGAATTTAACTCAGTACTTAGTGCTTAAGAAATGCTTAGTGATTGATTTTTTTGTATTGCACTGGTACTCACAAAAATAAATAAATAGGGAAGAAAGTGATCAGGACTTTGGGCTGATTTTCTATGGAACATTTAGAGATGCATATTAAGTTATCTTGAATATAGAAAAATGAATTGCAAACTGCATTAGTACAAGGAAGTCAACACCACTAAAATCAAAGATCACTTAACATATGTGTGTGTGTGTGTGTGTGTGTGTGAGTGTGTGTGTGTGTGTGTGTAGAGAGGGGGGCCTCTATGCCATATTATATACAAATTTTAAGTGATCTTTGATTTTATTGGGGGATATTTCTATACATGTGTATGCATACACACACATACGTACACACTGTTGTTTTGGGGCTAGATCTTTCATTCCATCCATGTAAGGGGCTCCACAATTAGAGAAAATCCCTTTCCCTGATGTGGATCATAACCTATTCTGCCAAAAAACATTCCTAGTGAATTTTCTGGGGGATTAAGATGAAATAGCTTGCCATGGATCATTCGACTAATGCATGTTGGAGAAAGGACTGGAACCTAGGTCATATGACAAGTCTTCCTCTCCATTCATTATGATATACTTTCTTGTCACTTTTCAGTCATTCCAGTCGAGTTCAATTCTTTAAGACCTCATTCTGAGTCTTCTTGGCAAAGTTTCTAGAGTAGTTTACCATTTTCTTCTTCCATCTTTTTCAGATGGGGAAACTGAGGTCCAGACGGTCACACAGCTAAGGACAGATTTGAAGTTAGAAAGAAGATGAGCCTTTCTGACTTCAGGTCCAGCTCTTGAGACAATATGGTGCCACCAAGTGGCATGGATTTTCATCCTCCACTAAAGGTCTAGCCTGGGATTCCTTCAGGAGGTGATTTTATCTCCCTCACAGCCCTCACAAGTACCAGGGTGGGTTAATCTCTCATCATGGACTGGTCAGACAATGGACTGGAATTTGCACAGAAGATAATTTATTAGACTTCACATTAGAGTAAACTTCTGTGCAAAATTCTTATAGAATAATCTGGAGGTGATAGGGGCTACACAAGCACTCGAGGGAATTTTATAGTAGGGATTCCTTTGAATCCCTTTGAGTAAAGGTTGGCTTAGATGGGTCACTGAGGTCCTCTGCAACTCTTAGATTCTGTAATGTTATCCAATAGTCTGCCAATAATCAAAGATGGGGCAAGTTTAAGAGTGCTCAGTGACTGAAACAATGCACTTGATATGATAATTTGTTCATAATAGGTATTTAATACATGCTTCCTGATTAAAGAAAGATATGTGAGCAGTGATGTTATAATAACTGATCCCTTGAGAAAATGACTTCATCTTCTCCCAGAGCATTTTTCTTCCCGGTCATTGTTTCATTCTTCCAGTTGGATCACCAAAGTTCATTCAGTTCAGTCATTTACTTCTGAACTCACTGGGACCAGGCAGGCTCATCCTTACTCTAGTCCTTGTCTTGCTCCTGTGTCTTACCAGTGGATACAAACACACAACACACCACACACACACACACAAACACAAACTTAAACATATATATATAGACACACACACACACACACACACACAAACACTTTATCCTTATTCTGACAACTGAAATCAAATGGACACTATCATTGCCTCTAGAAAGGGTACATTAATCAATTGTCCTACTGATCCATCGACTAACTCTCTGACTTCCCAAACTAAAACACCCTTTTCTGGTCATTACTCCATTACATGTGGGGATTCTCACTACTAGAATGAAACTTTTTTTAATATCCTCAGAGGAAGTCAAAGAAAGGAAGGAATAGTTGAGATATAGATATATATTTTAATCAAAAAATATTTTTAAATGGTTCTACACAGAAAAAGTAGCAATTCATTGCTTAATCAATAGATAACAATGACATTCCTAAGAGACGCAGTAATAATATTTTTCTTTCCATCTACTTATGGCTTGGGGCATTCAGTTTCACTAAAATGTATTTGATTATTCAGTTATTAAAATAAACCTTATTAATGCAAAAAATGGGGTTTTGTTTTGAACCTGTGATTTCATCAGTATAGAGAATTCCCAGGGTGGCAATTCCATCTACCCATGCAGATCAGTAACTCATCAGTAACATAGAGTCTAAAAGAGTTGTTTAAGGCACTGACAAATGAATTGTCTTTCCTAGGGACACATGGTCAATGTGTCTTTATAACTCCAAAGTCAGGCTTCTCTCCTTGATGTCATGCCATCTCTCTCAAAAGCAACTATAAAAAGAATCATTTTGACTCTGGTACTCAAGGAATTTCAAAAGACTTAAAAGAATGTATACCATAGATTAGGTAGGTTCTCTATTAAAGAAAAATGAGGAAAGATGTACAAGAATTGGACAGGAGAAAGAAGTATGAGTGGATTGCCATCATCACTATAATCATAGCACTTATAAAATGCATTCAAGTTTCATAGCCCTTTACAAATGTTAGAACCTTTGATTCTCACAACAATCCTTGCAGATATTATTATCTCCATTTTACAGATGAGGCAAATCTCACTTAAGTGACTTACCCAGGTTTACACAGCTAGTAAATGTATAATGCTGAATTTGAACTCAATGTTCCTGACTCCAGACTGACTATGTGAGAAGACACCTGGTATTGCCTTTCTCTACAATGAATTAACTTCTGTCTAGCTCCATTTAGGATGTTTTTTATTTAGGTGGATGATTCAGAAGGGATTTAAGATTGTATCTACACTATCAAAGCAATTAGAATATTGGAAATGACGAAATATGAGAAATTAAAAGAAACTTGCTCCTTAATTGTGGCAAGAAAAAGGGAAGTCAGAGTCCAGTTCTGCACCTTCAGCTCTCCTTCCCCTCCTAAAAGGCATGAACATTCAATTCAGTTTTCATATCCAAATAGACATTGCCATATGGACGAACACACACACACACACACACACACACACAGACAAACACACTTAAAAATGTTTATTGTAATGGAATATTTGTTGCAGAAATTTGCAGCCTAACCAACAAAGTCAGGTTACGACAGGTCATCTACCAGGATATGGGGATAACTTTGTTCTTCAGGAAGAGTCTTTGTAATGGTATTTGGGTTAAAGGTGAATATATTAATCAATTCCATGATATCCAAGATTAGTTTTCTCCTTCCATAGAATTATCATGCCCAATATACTACTTAAGACCCCAAGGAATTACCTACCTTATTGAATTATTAAATTCTTTGCCTTAAAAAGAAAAAAACAAATTAATCTGATTCTGTTCCTGCAACAGATGGCTTATGTGTTTGGCTAAGGGGTGATTTCATTTGTTTTTTCTTATCTTCTATTTTTTTCTAACTTGATCTTAATGTTCTTGATAAATAATCTTTGTGTTCTTTCTCTCTATTCTTTGAGAAAACACAGGCTTCCTTCATTTTAAAGTAAACAATGTATTATGTTGATTAAGGAGAACATTAATCTGTTTTTTTCCCTAGGACCTGAAGCTTAAAACTCCAAGGATTTCTTGAGTTGGAGTAAATTATGAGAGAACAGTTCCTGGTAAATTGTATTCAACAAGCCAAGTTTCTGTAACTTTGAGAACCCATAATTTGGTGGTGTTGCCTCCATTGACATTGTTAGTGTCTCTCACTACTCTAATCACAGCTGTGAACTGAAAAGTACAAGGAATTTGGAATTAGAGAACTTCTTAGATCTAAGTTCTGCCACTTGCAAACTATATGGCCTTGGGAAAATCAGTCAAGCTTTAAGTATTAACTAAGCATCTAGTATATAATCAGGGACTTTACTAAATACTGGGGATGCAAAGTCAAAAATGCAACACCCTCTGACCTCAGGAAATTTTCATTCTACAGAGGAAGACTATATCTGCAAAAAATGAGTATATTTACACTATATATAAAAGAAGAACAATGTAAATTGAGGCAAAGTTGATGTTTGTCCTTCATTCTCAAAGAAATCCATGGCCCGGTGGTTAGATTAGCCTGGCATAGGTTGTGCTAGACAATGTTATAATGGTTCTCCCTGATCTCTGCTAACTGTCCCTTTGACAAGATCTATTTCTAATTCTTATTATTAAGGTTAGGAAATCATTTTAAATGGGAACTCTTTTATTGTAGAGGCAGTAGAGAATAATGAATAAGAGAAGATGATCTCAGAATCAGAAAAATCAGGATACAAGTCTGACCTCTGATACACACACAAGTAGCCCCTTTTTCTAAGGTAAAAGGACATAACTACAATAATATTTATCTTAGTTCTTTTTGTCATGTCAAAGAATTGGAAACTAAGGAGATCCCCCTCAATTAGGGAGTGGTTGAACATGTGGAATATGACTGTGATGGAATACTATGAGGCTGTAAGAAATAACAAAGGAAGTGATATCAGAAAAAAAATCTGGGAAATTGTATAAAAATTGATGCAAAATGGAGTGAGCAGAACCAGAACAACAGTAAACTTATATGATTATCAACTGTAAAAGGTATAGTTATACTGATCAATACAATGAAATAAGACCATTCCAAAAGGACTCTCTCCACCTACAGAGAAAGAGCTATTGAACTCTTAGTCCAGATTGAAAAATACTTTTTTTTCACTTTAATTTTTCTTGCCTTTTCTACACATAATTATGACTTCACATGTATATAATGAGTATCTTATTGCTTTCCTTCTCAATGGGTGAGAGAGGAGCTGGAGGGGCAGAGAATTTGAACTCAAAATGTTTTTTTAAATGAATGTTAAACATAAACCTTAATGGACTTGCTCATATCAACAAGATAGCAAGCAGGCACAATTTTGGGATGTCTGTGACAGAAAATGCTATCTGTTTCCTGAGAAAGAATTGGGGAGTTTGAACAAAGACCAAGGACTATTACCTTTAATTTTTAAAAAATGTTGTCTTATTATGCAATTCTGCTATATCTCATACTATATGTTTATTTCTTAAGGATATGATTTCTCTCTCATCACATTCAAGTTAGATCAATCCATACTATGGGAATGATGTAAAGACTGTGGGGAGTGGGGGGAGGGAAGCGAGATTGGGGGCAAAAATTATAAAATTACAAAATAAATAAATAAAACCTTTCTAAAATTTTAAATAAATGAATATTTTTCAAATTTAAAAGAAAGCAGTGCAGCTAGGTGGCACATTGAATAGAGCACTAACCTTGCAGACAGGAGGTCCTGACCTCAGAAACATAATGATGTGTGACCTTGGCAAGTCACTTAACCCCATTTCCTTGCAAAAACCTGAGAGACAGAGAGAGAGAGAAAGAAAGAAAGAAAGAAAGAAAGAAAGAAAGAAAAAAGAAGGAAGGAAAAGGAAGGAAGGAAGGAAGGAAGGAAGGAAGGAAGGAAGGAAGGAAGGAAGGAAGGAAGGAAGGAAGGAAGGAAGGGAAGGAAGAAAGAAAGAAAGAAAGAAAGGAAGGAAGAAAGGAAAGGAAAGAAAGAAAGAAAGGAAGGAAGGAAGGAAGGAAGGAAGGAAGGAAGGAAGGAAGGAAGGAAAGAAAGAAAGGAAGAAAGAAAGAAAGATCCCTGTTCAGATGGAGAAGTTGACCCTCCTATCTGGAAGCAGAGACTTTCAGAAACACCCAACCACTCTCTAGCCCTCATATTAGGTTCTTAGTTAAACTCTGCCTTGAAATGAGCTGGCACTAAGAGCTTGTGTTTGGCACCAGTCTCCAACACTGCACCATCTAGTGGCAGAGCCCCCACACTATCTCTGTGACCTCCAGGAACCCAATTAAGCTTGCTGGGGCTCAGTTTCCTCCTTTGTAAAATAAAGTGTTTTCATCAAATGGGCTCTAAGGTCCCTTCCAGTATTCTATCTATGATCCTAAGATACCTCCTTTCCAAATGTTTCTGGCCAAGAGCCCTAGGACTACTGCATCATAAATCAAAAAACTAGAGAGGAACCCAGAGGTCATCATTGTATTTTACAGATGAGGAAACTGAGATCTTACAAGATTAAGTGATTTGCCCAAAGTTATAGAGGTAGTAAAATATCAGAGGTTGGATTTCAATCTTAAGGTCCTCTTGACTTTGGAGCCCATAGCAATTCTACTGTACCACTGGTACAAAGTAGGGAACACCATTCCCTAACAGATTTTTGTGTATGTTAAACTGGAGGACTTGGAGGTGGTTGATGAGCTAATCAAATTACTGAGGTCACTGACAAATTAATCATGAAAATTACCCTCAAGCTAATTCACAGATGGGTGCTTTAAAGTGTGTTACTGAGGCCAAGCTGTATTGAACACCTGCAGGAACAAAGAAGGCTGTAGGAGTAATGGCATAGTCCTTCCAGGTCTTGACAATTGGAAGACTCAGTGTAATTTCTGGCCATTCATCACAAGCAATAGGACATAGCTAAGGTCTATACTCATATGTGGTAGAAACTTCTGATCATTTCTTAATCATATATGGCAGCAACATTTTCCTTCAGAAGGGAGATATGGAGTAAAAAATGGAAGCCCAGGATCTGCAAAGAAAAGGCTTTTGATCAGAAATACTGACTTATTCAACCAATCTATGGTGTTTTGATGGCTCGGGTCCTTTGTTTTTGCTATCACTTGATTCAGATTCTAGTATTTTCCCCCTAAATGACATTTCATAACTGACAGTTCCAGCTGCTACCCTTCTTCCCTCCATTGAATCATGTCTGACAGATGGCATGAATAGCTTGGCATAGATTTGCTGGTTCAATGTGTGTATATGTGTGAGTCTGGGTGTGTCTGTATGTCTGTGTGTGTACATGTATCAGTTCATGTGTGTTTTCTGTGTGTGTTTGTGTGATGTGTGTCCGTGCACGTGTGTGTGAGTCCACTGTGTCTGTGTGTCCATGTGCATCTGTGTGTGCATGTGAGTCTGAGTATGTGTGCATGTGATCCTGTGTGTCTTTGTGTCATGTGTATAACCATGTGTGTATATAGGAGTCCATGTCTATATGTCCATTGTGTAAGTCTGTGTATATCTGTATGTCTGTGTGTATCTATGTGTGTATCTGTGCATGAGAGTTTGTGTGTGTCTCTGTGTCCATGTGTTTATTCATGTGTGTGTGCCTGTGTGTCTCTGTGTCTGTAACAGGGAGAGGAGAAAGCAATCGTACCAAGCTTCTAATGATGCCTTTGCTCTTATACATTCTAGCAATATGGTCAAAACCATAATCACCTGATAAGACAAAATTGAGACTTGTGTTTTCAGGGAAACTCCAGAACATAGGACTTTGTGTCCCTAGCAGTATATCCACATGTATATAATAGTCCCTACTTTTAAATTCATTCTTCTTTTAAGCTTTGTCATTCTGACTCAATAATGACTGAAAATATGAACATATAGAGTACCTGGGAGTTGATATGAATTAGCAAATAGAGAGTTGCCTTCAAAGTTAAGAAGAAATGGGTTCAAATCCTGCCTCTAAAACTTACTAGTTTCATGACCCTAGACAAGTCAGTTAAGCTCTCTATACTTCAGTTTTCTCATCTATGAGGAATCAGTTAAGCTCATTAACTTTCTAATATCCTTTCTAGCTCTAAGACTATGTTTCTAACTGAGATGTTGGCCTGGAAGTGTCTCTTAAACTCTGTGTCTCAGTTTCCTCATCTATAAAATGGAAGAATTGAAACCAATAACCTCTAAAGATCATTTCCAGCTTTAAAATTATGACTCTGACATACAGGTAAAATGAGCTGAGAAAGTTATTTAATTTCTCATAATCCCAGGCCACACTTGAAGAGTTAAAATATCCAAGAAGGTGCCCATCTACCTTGGTAAAGCAAGTTCCTCATCAAAAGCTCCATAGACTAAGTCAAAGTTAAAAATAAAGAAGTTTGGCTGAGAATTAAAGGAAATGACAGAAATAAAAATGTTTTTGAAAGAAAAAGAAGCCATGATACAGATGCAAGTTTTAAGTAATATAATAATGAACTGCCCTTCACATGCAAAAATAATTTTAATTTCTCAACCATGGCTTACAGTATGGTGCCATAGGGATGGAGTACACCTACTGATGGCTAATAAGAATATATCTGTCAAGAGTCTTACAAATTTAATAAAAAAGTATTTCAACTGTAAAGGAAAGGAGAAGGAGCAACCTGCTCATGTATAACCATAAAGGTAAAGATCAAATGACTTTCTAGAGGAAGAATAGTAGAAAATATACAGAATGCCTGGGATAAAACCCTAAAAAGGAACCAAAAATAAAGCCTATGGCAATGAGTTTCCTAGGGAAAAATGTACAACATGTAGGTGACAAGCAAAATGAACTAGATATTTCAAACCAAATAGTAAAATTTGATGTTATAGGTATCAACAAGACTATATGGTAACACCCATGAGTATATTACAGTTCTAAAAGAGTCTATTTTATATAAAAGGAAAAGAGTTAATAAGTTAGGGTAGGTATAATGAGATATTCTAATTGCTTGGTCCCCTATGTTGAGGCTCCATTGGGTTGAAATGGATGGCCAACAGAGGCATTATATTGGTAATGTCAGATGCTGCTACATGGATGTTAGCACCTGCAGAATACATTTCACTCCTGGATGTTCATGGACAGGCAAACCCTTCATTAGATTAATAAGTTCTATCCTGATTGATATCCAGTCTCTGGACCCAGATGACTAGGTCTCTTCAAGAATGAAGAACAAATAACAAGAAGTTTCTTGAGGGCTGGGACTGTGTTTTACTTCTTCTTGTAACCTCAGTGGTTAGGATAATGCCTTACTTGGCAGATGCTTAATATATATTGTCTAATTGATAATGCAGTTCTGGAACACTTTAAAGGGTAGAGATCTTAGGACCATAACTTCTGGTTTGGGTTTTAGCCAAATGATGGTTTTGGCCATCATAAATGTTGATACGTTCTGGATTTTCTCTTTTACAGTTATGTTATGTATGTCTAGTTCCTATTCCATAGAGAGATAAGAGGGCTTTCATTCCCTTGACTTTAGATCTCATTTTGTCTACAACTCTAATATTATGGCTAGAATACTGCAAAGAAGGGGCCTTGACCTCAGGCAGAAAAAAGCTTTGGGAAGGGTTGGTTGGATCTATGGACTTAATAGAATTTGCAACCTATGTTCTTCGATGCAATTAATGTTTTTGCCTTACTGTGCATTTTAAACTAATTAAACAGTGTATTGAAATTATAGTCTTGAGGAAAGGTGGATAAATGCAATAAATAGGAAGGATTTTGGACAAATAGATCAAGGTAGAGAACCACATCAGAGACTGAATAAACTACATAGGAAGCAGGGACATCACAGTAATCTAGCAGTTGATCAGAATTACTTCTTGAGTGCCTACTATGGGCTAGTTACTCTGGTAAACTCTGCAAATGCAAAAAAGCAAAGGGCAGTCCTTGATTTCAATGTGAAGTGAGGGTGGGTGGGGGGATCAGGAGAGGGAGACCTACTGGCAGATTGAAACCCATATGCCTCTAGAATCTTGACTGCTAGAAGATATAACTTGCTATATTTTGGTACATCTGTGACATATAGTAAGAAAATATGCTAATGTGAGGAAATCTCAGCAAGGGGGAGCAGGGTGAGAAGAACATTAGGTGAAGATCAATGGAGACATAAACAGGAGTGATCTTGTCAGTGACAAATACTATAGCCCACCTTCTCAGAAAGAAAATAAGAGAAAAGAAGCTTAAAAAGTAAAATCAACTATTTTTCAGTGTTTACTAAGTCTGACACCATGGTAAGTATGGGTCACACATGGCATGGGGTGTGATAGAGCTAGAATGAGATATTTTAATTATTTGGATATCTGATGGAAGATTCTCTGACAAAACAGATGTGGATTGGGACTAAACCTGGGACTGATAACTCCCAGATGAAGAAGCTCCTTCTTCCAAATCAAGTCAGCATCTTCTGGGAAACTTATAGTCTTAGGAAGTCTAAACAGGAGCTGTCAAACTCATGGTGACCTCATGCAGCCTACAATACTCCCTAGTGCAAACTGAACCAGATTAAAATGTTATTGGAAAATAGTTAACAAAATGAATAAAAGTGCAAAATAAAAATATATGGAATATTAAATTTATAGCTAAGTCAATATACAGACTTCAGAATTTATGGCTGGTTTAGGGACAGCTCTGTATTTTTTGAGTTTGATATTAGTGGCCCAGAGAAACTGAAAGGGGTACTGAATTATCTAAAGTCAAAAGGTAGGACTTGAGTCTAGTTCTTCCTGGCTCCAAGATCAGGTCTTCATGTATTAGATCAAGGATTACCAAACTATGACTTATAGGCCAGTTGGTAGGTTAGATGTGGTTCATGGACTGTTGTCTGCAATCCCCTGAACAAATACAGAACAACTATTAATTAATTACCTATCTAGATAACTATCAGAATAATCACCTCAATTTCATGACCAAATTCATATACTTAGAAATTAAAAACCCATAGGAAGAATATTCTAATGTTTCAATGTTCCAATATTCTAGTGGATTTCAGATTTTCCTTATGGTTATTCTGTCCAATGATGTAGATCACAACTTATTAATGTCTACCCCATCTTTTATGATTTTTGACCATGCCTGCCCTTATGCCTTCCCTAGGAACTCTAGGGGTTTCAGAGTATACAAAGTCACAGATGTTACAGTCCTACTCTAAAAGATTTAACAGCATGAAAGGATAGACAGACAGACAGATAGATACAAATATGCAAAAATGTACAAATTAAACACAAAATAATTTTGCAGAAAAATCTCTCACAATTGGGGGCAGGGAGCAGGTCATATGTAAAAGGTGGAGCAAGCTAATCCCTTCTTGGGAATGTATTACAACTTCTCATTACTTCCCACATACTTGTCCATTGTCCTTGGGAGACATTTAACTTTTGATCCTTTGGAGACTCAGATGTAAATGACCTATTCCAATAAGATAAAAAAATGAAAAATAAAATTGTTCTGAGTTTCTTAAATCCCTATATTTTTCCTTCAGAATAATTCAAAGGATATCTTTTTAAATCTTTTCATTCTTTCCACTAGTTAAAAGTGACCTGCATTCGAAGATTTAAACCTGAGTTAAAGCTCTGGAATTTCAATTTATCAGTATGAATTGGTTACCTTTAGATCTGACCTCAGGGAAAAAAATCCCAAATGGGAGTGGAGAGGAATCACCATTGAAAAAGGTGACACATTTCTTTGCCTGCTGCCATCTGGAAACATATTGGTTCAATTCTTTCCTGTTCTGAGATTAATGGAGCAAACACAAGCATTATAAGAAGAACTTTAATTCCCTCTGATGTTTGCATTATATATCCCTTTGTGGTAGACCTCATTTGCAATAATGCATATGTAATTGGGGAAACCAAAAGGAAATCCTGCCCCCTTAGGGACATCATGAACCTGGAAAAATGCTGAGGTCTTCATCAAATTCAAAGGCAAGAGTATTACAGTGAATGTCAAAACACTTTTTATTTTAAGGAAAAGAGGGGAAAATAGGCATTGTAATGTCACTTGGCAGCTTGTATAAGAGGAATGGATTAATGAATATGAAACAGATGAGCATCAAGTTCAACATTATGACCACTGGCAATGTCTTGTCACTCTTCCGAAGGACTTTTCTCTGTACAATAAGTGTGATAAAATGTGTTTCCTGAGTGCTTCAGCACTAAAAAAATAGAGGTTCCTTAAAAATGGAGCATGATTTCATAGCTAGAGGGTACCTTAGAAATTATTTAGTTTAACTCCCTCATTTTATACAGAAAGAACCTGAAGCCCAAAGAGAACTTGCCCAATATCCCATACCCAGGCTTTGGACTCAGGTCCTTTCATTCTAAATCCAGTGTTCTTTTCACCATACCAGTGCTTTCAATATGGGAGTCAAGGACCTGAGGGACCCCAGAGTTATTGAAAAGATAGCATGAATTTTTATCCACAAAATAAATTATTATTTTATCATTATGTCTTTTTCTCAATTAATAGATGATACTAATACTATTTCAATAATTTGTGAATCTGTGGAATTTTCTAAACTTTAAAAGCAATCCTCACACTTAGACATGTTAGAAACCTTCATAATACATGACTTTGGGCACACTCTCTTGAAATTGCCTACATCAACTATTTTCCCCCCTTATTGGAAATTTCCATGCAATTCCAAAACAATATTCCTTTGAGGTTCATGAATTACAGACTGATGTCTGAATGAGGCAAATTCAAAGGCGTGCCTACTTGGAAAGACCTCCATCTGCTTTGAAACCTGACAAAGGTTCATAGAATCTGATCTGCAAAGGACCTCAAAGGACCTCAAAGAGCATCTAGTTCAACATATCCAGGAAAGGGACATGGATAATAAATGACCCATTGGGAATTCAAACCCAAGACCTTTGATTCCAAATCCAGTATTCTTTCCACTTTTTCAATATTTTGTCATAACTTTGATTTTTCAATGTGATCCTTTGCCACACCAGTAAAATATCATAGTCTCTTTCCATCTTTTTATTCTACAATTGTTATCCATGTCCTCTACCATCTACCATGACGGAAGCCCTCCTCTAGATCTCTTGATGATGCATAAATGCGATTTCTGCACGTGCCTCCTTTTGGGGTGAAACATCTCTTTGATAATTCCATTTCTCCTCTACAACTTCTTATCGGTCCCTCATATGCCTGACTTACTTAATGACTTACTCCACAGCTACTTTCTGCAGGAAGTCTTTTTGGTCCTCTACAATCCTAAAGTCCTCCCCGTTAAGGTTACCTTTCCATCTACTATGTACATACGTTGCATATCCCAGTTGATTTCTGTCTCCCTCTTTTAGAATATGAGTTCCTCAAAGACAAGGTTGGGGTTTTTTTTTTGTCTTTCTTTATAAATCTATACATTGCAGAGAAGTTGGCAATCTGCTACAGCAGAAGGGTTTCCACACCCAGAAGAACATCTATAATCACTATGTGAGACATACACAAATATACCTAAATTTTTATGTATGTAGAGGCATATGCATACATGCATACATACACTCATGTAAACACATTTTTTCCCTTTAGAAATCTGCTGCTTTTCCTCAAGCTGATATAAGTGGGTCTTCTGTTTATAAACAAAATTCCATGGGGAGGACCAAATATAATATTGGCCTTGAACAAGTTATTTCATTTGCTATTATCTATTAAAACATGCAAATGTCCATGATTGAATGCTTAAAAATCCTAAAACCAATTTTAAATGGTCATTATTCTGATGGGGAGCAAAGGGAAAGAATTCTTCTTTCTTAACTAGTCTCTTACAAGTTTCAGCAAATTAAAATGAAAAATGAATCATCAACCTCCTTAATCATGCCCAAAGTGTTTTAAAATATGCAAACCAACATTTTAAGTGATTATTCAGTGACATAAAATATTCAGCATATAATCACTATTTAATCATTGTTCACAGTTGCCTAATCCATTGCAATTCAAATTGATGTGGGGAGGTTGATCCTAAGTAGGAGGATATGGTATTGCACTCCTGAATGACCACAAGTTATTCTGCTATGCAAGACAGGGTCACAGGGCAAAAGGAAGGAAAAAAAATCATTCCATGTTGGGGGGTTTTTTCAATCTACTTCCCTCTCCATGCTCTTTTTAAAATAGTGATAAATCTTTGTCTATCTTGCTTGATTATTATTTCTCCACTAAATCATAATCTTTCTGAGTGGTAGACAGATAAATCTTGGGATGCGGAGGGTCAGTCAATAAGGAAGATCATGAGACCAATTTTGAAGGAATCAAAGTAATTCTAGTTCTGGCTAGAATCATTAACTGATCGGGAGATCATATAATCTGATATGAATCCTTCTGGCCTTCAGACTATCTGCACAGTCTGGCTTTCCAAGAAGACAGCACATTCAAGGATGCAAAATCATTCATACCTACTCAAAAAAGAGGTGCCAGATGCAGAAAGGGTGTGTCCAAAAGGCCAAAAGTTACATAAGAATAGGGAGAGAGAATCTCTTTTCTGCCAAGGGTCATTTGGATATTTATAATGTTATTCATGAAACATGCAAAATTATTAAATTAAAAATCAACTACGATATTTGATCAAACATTTAATTAATCCATCTCCCAAAAAGCCCCTAGATTTATTGAATTTGGAGTCCCGCCTGCATTTCCCTTGACAACAACAGACCAAAAAATTTCCTGGGGTGTTATACCCTGGAGATGGGAAGCTCCCCACCCCTGCATTAGTGTATGTGACATTGAGGAATGACAAGAGAGACACCAATTCTGGGGCCGGGGACAAAGGGGAAAAAAACAGCCAGGGTAAGAAGAGCTAAGGAGAAACTTTTCTCTTCCCTTTCCATCAATCAATCCATATATGAAAAAAACAGAGAAAAGAGCATCCATGATAGTACCCTTGATTGAAAATGACAAAAATAGCCTTTTTTAGGTTTGAAGTATGTACAGAGAACAGCATCATTGCAAGCTTTCACATGGGAGACATAATCATCCTAAAATTTCATTTAAGAATCTAACTAATGAAAATATGAATACTCTATTTTATGATCTCATCCCAAACTACTTGGATAAATGAGAGAGAAGATCAAAAGCTTTTCCCTTTTTCTTTCTTTCTTTCTTCCCTTATTGACATCTTTTCTATCTTGTCACCACTGCATATTTAGGAAGTTCTAGTTTCCATATTCAGCCTCTCTACCAGACCTTTAATTTTTCCTTTTTCTCTTTTCATCTATAATAAAGATCCTCCTAACTTCTCTTGTTCTATATTTCTCTTTTGGTGGCAATTGGAGAAATGGGAACCACAAATGAGGAGCAGTACAAGTTCCTTGTTCTGTCAACTTCAACTGAACCAAAAAATTCATTCACTCTCAGATACCATATCAATTAATTATAATAAGAAAATTTAACTAAATATGGAAGGTAATTGCGCTAACGCTTACATAATAACCAACTGAGAGGATGGATGTTGTAGTAAAAATGTGGATGGAATCAGGGCAGATTTGGGTTCAAATCCTATCTCTGTCTCTTAAAAATCTGATCATGTAAAAATTACTTACCTTCTTTAATCTACCCAAAACACATAATGAGTATATTAATGACCATAGTTTCTACTTCTCACCATTGCAGTGGAGATAAAATGAGATTATATGTGTACGGCACTATAAATTCAATGAAACATTTATTAAGAATCTCAGTAAACCTTTCAATACTATTTAAGGATTTTATTGATTCATCTCTTGGTCTTTCCTGCTCTCCTACTACCTATCTGACCATTTCTGAGTCCTATGTTTTCATTCATGTAGGAAATTCCTCAGTACTAATGATTCACCAACAGAGGTACAAAAAGGAAATAATTAAATAAAACTGGGCTAGCATTTCTTTTTCAACCAACTTTTCCATTTTTTATAAATATCACAGGTTGTTTTTCAGAGTACATAGATGAATTTAGCCAGATCTAGCCCTGGACTATAGTTTTTCATCAATTCTACAATGGACACTAGTCGAAAAGAGAAAAAAATGGCTCTGGTTCCCATTATTTCCATGAGCGGTAAGACTTCCAAACATATGTCTAATGTATTCTCCTTAGTAACATCAGTTGACATAATTACATCCAATGTAATTATGAAAACAAGATTGATTTTTTTAGACACCAAAAAGCAAAATTAATTGTGTTTAGTTATCATTGAGAACTAAGTTTTGAAAAGTATTTTTGAAAGTATTCAAGGAAGTATTTTCTGCCATGGAAACTACCTCCAAAAATAAATTCATTCTCGTGAGAGACAGGGCTTTTTAAAAGATTGAGTGTTGGACTCAGACCTCAGTTCAAATCCCACTTTAGATAAATCCTAGCTGTATGACCCTGGGTAAGTCACAACCTTTTGGGGTCTCCAGATCCTAAATCTCTAAAATGGGGAGATGAAGTTTAATGTCCTTTATGATTGTTTATGGCTTTAATTCTATGATCAAGTGGAGCCCATCAATCATGATTTATCATGACAATCATCAGGATCTACCCTGAAATTCTTTGTCATTTTTTAGATGGATATTGAATTTTGTATGGATAGAAGAATTCTATTCTCTCTAGAAGGACTTTCTTGACACAGCAGAAAACTTTCCAACAACTCTTGGGATTACCATACCATTAGAAACCCTAATCGCACTGTTCATTTATCTCCCAATTTACTTAATGACTTTTTTTGCTAACCCTTCTGCTTTTAATTTACCTTTATTAATTATCTTCCCTCCTAAGACTATAAGCTCATTGAGGATAGGACTGCCATGTTTCTTGTTTTTCTATGAGCAGACTTTGAGAAACATAATAAGTAAAGGTTTTCTAGCTATACAGAAAGGTCACTGAATGATTTGGCTTAAATGGAATAATTGAGTTCATCTGTTCCATAGGCTTTCATCTGCCTATCATTCATTTATAAAATATGAGACACCACAGTTAAAAAATGGGAAACATAAAAAAATGGGACATGTGCTATAATTGAGGGCAATGAATTTTGAGATATTCCACTTTAAGATGTAAAAGTTCTTGAATATTTCTGCCTATTCTATTTACAATAGAAACAACCTCTTTTTCCTCCTATCTCCTCCCTGAAAATAAGGCCAAGTCCATTTCATATATAAGGTCTTCAGAGAAAAGCACTTTAGTATACAACCTGTCCCTCCTTCCAAATAGCAGGAAAGTACAAAGGATTTTTCATTCAAAGATGAGGGTACATGCATGTAATGAAATTAATTTGGAGACTAGTCCACATCAACCACACTTAAATTGCCTGGAAGGCAACCTTCAAAATGCTGACTTCACAGGCAACTCCAAAGTTCCCTAATGATTAAATTATAGCAAATAAATGACCAAACTTGGCAAAATAAAATTATGAGATAGGAATCAAATAATCCAAGGCTGCACTTGAAACCAAACTAAAATTCTAAGACATGAAAAAGACCCCATAAGTGTTAAGTAAGAGCAAAAATGAAAACAGTTGAGAGACCTGCAAATGTAAGGAAAATACTTGAAAACAAAATGAATATTTTCTTAGGGCAATAAAATCCTACAGGTAGGGAAATGGAGGCCCAGAAGTCAAATAATTAAATGAGATAGCAAATATACAGTGCTTTGCAAAGAATAAACTGTTATGTGAGTGTTAGCTAAATGAGGTTTGTTAGACTATTCCTAGAATTGATCTAGATAATGCCTAACAACTTATATTGGTGAGTCATCAATTTTTATTTACAGCTGGTCACAGGTGGCTGAAAATATTATCCTTAGAAAGTTGTGTTTCTCTTCTTAGGGGCAATTAGGTAGTACAATGGATAGAGCACTAGGTCTGGTGTCAGGAAGACCTGAATTCAAATATAACTTCAGATACTTACATATGATGTGACTCTGGACAAATCAGTTTCCTCATTTGTAAAATGGGGGTGATAATAGCAGTTATTTCCCAGGGCTATTGTGAGGATCAAAGAAACTATTTGCAAAGTACTTAGATGTAGAATAGGCACTATATAAAGGTTTATTATTATTATTATGCAATCCAGAAAGTAAGAAAGTAATTTTTTGATGCTAAATCTAAATAAAAAAATATATTTTATTATATATATAATACTAAAATATAATTTATTGATATTAATCCTATATATTTATTAATAATATTGATATTAATTCATATTAATCCTATATATAATATAATCCTATCTATATAATATATTTATTTACATAAGTATGTGTATATATATAATTTATATAATATATTTATATTATGGTTATATTATATATATTGAATAGTAGAATAATAGATAATATAATCATAATCAATAAATAGAGTTAAATATTTTAAAATATTTGAGATAGTTGTACCTTCATTTAATTCTCAATAGCAAGGGCAGAGTCACTGTTTATTGAAGCAAAAATTTAAAAATTAAAAATAAAACCTTTTTCTCTGCTACATCTCCTCATGTTCCAATCCCTGCTTCTGTTCAGAAACTGTTTTCCTCTTCCCTCACCTTATACTGTGCCTTCTAGTACCTCTAGACTTTCATTTGTCAACTCTTCTTTAGCCTAGATATTTTTTTCTTGTGTCTTCTATCTTCTTAAACTCACAAAAACCTGGCTTTCACTAAATGACACTCCAAATTTGACAGTCCTTTCCATGTTGAGTTGTCCTTCTTTAAAACAGAGAGAGAGAGAGAGAGAGAGAGAGAGAGAGAGAGAGTGGTTTGGATTTTATGAGATCTTCTACTATTGATAAATCAGTGATCCTGTGTGTGAGGAATGGAAGAGAAAACTTCCTGGAGAGAATTAGGATGTTTTGTGTCTCTCTCCCCTCAGTTGACTCTTAGTGATGAGACTGAAGATATGATGAACTCTTGGGGGGAGGCTAGAATCCATTCCTGTTTCTTAGCTTAGCTCCTGAATTATGATGAATATAGACATAGTATGGAAGAAACACTTTAGAATTTAATATAACCACAACTGCACAAAAATTCTTTTGAGTTCTTAGGGGTATTTTAGCTTCTTTGAATAAAATGTATGCTGCCATCCTGCTCAAAGGATCATGATTTCTAAAAGGATATTATATTAGAGATTTCCACTGTAAAAGTATAATGGTTTCTTAAGTCATGAAGTCAATAAATGTACCATGAATGAAACAAACCCTGTTTCCAAAGGAGTTAATTCTAACCAGGGAGATAATGGATGCATATATAAATATGTGCAAAATAAATAGAATCTAGATAAAAGGTAGTACATACAAGATAATTTGAGAGGGAAAGCATTAACCATAGAGTGGTTCAGTAAAACCTTATGGGCAAGGTGGTATTTAAGTTTCATACTGAAGAAAGACAGGGAATCTTGAAGACCAAGCTGAGGATAAAGTTCTTCCATGTTTCCAGTGTTTGAGGGAAACTCAGCCACGGGAACAAGGCAATAGAAGACCGAGACAGGAAATAGAAATGTTACGTATAAAAAATAGTGGAAAGGCTAGTTTGACTGGATTGTATAAAGTGAAGTGGGTAAGAATTACAATCTTAGGAATGGGAAAAGGGTTGCCTTGGTCTTACCTGAAATGAGGGTCCCAAATAGGAACAGTTAAAATCAAAGTATTTCTAAGTTCTTAAGAATTAATGTGAATTTATAATATACTTAGGGTGTTTATATGACTTCCTTAGGTTCATTCAGCAGCAGTATGAGTGGAGAAGGTAGATTGTGGGAATAATCCAGGTTGAATTATGTTAAGGTATGAGTGGTAATAGAATGAGGGAATTTTAGGAATTCAAGGGCATAGTTGAATTGACTAATGACAGAGTCAAGATTATATCAGGAGGGAAATAAAATCAAATCAGGCATAATGACCTGAGAAAATTCTGAGAAATGGATAGACCAATGACTGTGAAAGCTATATGAATCATCATCATCATCATCATCATCATCATTGAATTTGGGGCCTGGAATCAATAACTATGTGAAGCTGGGCAAGTCTGCCTCAGTTTCCTCATCTGCAAATTAGGAATAATATTGGCACCTACCTCACAAGATTGTTATGAGGGTCAAATGAAATAATGCTTGCAAAACCAAGGTCTAGCACATAGGAGGTTCTATGTAAAGTTTATTTGTGATGATGTTGTTGATGATGATGATAATGTTCATGAAGATGGCGACAATATTGAGTAAAGGGACAGCCAATGGTAGAAAGGAGGACAGGAATGTAGTATATTCACTGGGAAGCTAGATCTCAGCGAGGACAAGTAGAAACGTGTGCTAGGACACACCATATCAAATTATCCATATCTCTTCTAATCTCCTAGCAGCTAGTTCTTCCTTCTCAAATTTACATTGCTCTTTTTTTACATGTAGTTAGTATTTACTATATGCCTAAGCATTGTACAATTACTATTTCATTTGTTCCTCACAAATCTTTTTATATCTTTTTACAGATGAATAAACTGAGGCAAAACTGTATCTGTGGTATATATGCCCCCTATAGAATATCAGTTTCTTAAGGGTAAGGATTGCTTCATTTTTATTTTTGGAACATCAATTCCTTGAACAGTTTTTTAAAAAAAGAGTAAGAATTTACATATTTTTATATTCCACACTTTACTTCCACCAAGATTCACTATACCCATGTGTCTCAAATTGTTGTTGCCATCCTAAGAAGACTCCTAGGTCATTTTCCCTGTAGAAGTGAAATAGTTCAGATAAGTCAATGACCACCTCTATCACAAAACCAATAGGTGATAAATGATTGATCAAAAAATGTGACTTTGTCTAAATAACTTAGGTTGCCCATAACCAATCAGAATTTACCATCTGCTTCATGATGACTGTGATGACAGTCATACTCCCAAAGCCCACTTATAAACCAAAACAGAAAAACTAAGGGTGAGAATTCACCCAATGCCAATGAAACATACAATTATTAATTTAATCAATCAATAACCTTCTTCCCATTAATGTAATCAACATGCTGATATATAGCCTGGTATCTTTATCAAATGAAAGCACTGTTGATTGGGTTCCATAATCAATCAACCAAAGATAAAGTATGTGTGAAAAATTTCTAGACACTTTTTGAATCAATCAACCAAAGGCATAAACCAGATGGGAGCAGGGGCGGGGAGGGCAGATTTTTTAATCAATTTGGATGGAGTGAAATGTTTCATATTGGACAAAATGAGATGAGACTGACTACAAAAGAAATCTACTAGGTTTGGTTGAATTGAATCACTCATCACATGTTGGGGTTAATTAATACATCAGTTTAGAAATCCAATAGCAAGTAAGTCTAATGGGTGAAGTGATCTACACACACACACACACACACACACACTCATCAAAAGACAAGGGAAGACCTAAAAGTCAGAAGACTTGGGTCTTCCCATAGAATATGGGAACTATAATTTTCCCTGAAATAGTAATGAGTGACAACAGCATTTCCATCAAGAGTCAAGGGCAAAGTAGATCCACTGAAGAAAAGCTGCTTTTCTACAAGGGCTCTCTCTCCCAAAGTAGTGTTACACATATTTCATGAGAACATCTTGAACACTCCAAAACAAGATAGAAGAAAAAGAAAGTTCCCTGTTGACCAAATTTCTTTTGAGTTTGGATCCACTCTTTCCTGGACTATACATACAGTTGTGGACATGTATAACCCAGACTTTTGAAGTAGGTGTTGTTATACTCTGATCCTTCAAATACCTCCTCAATAAAAGTCATCAACCTTTGTAGAAATTAATTAATGTCATATCACATGGTTCATTAATATTGAGAAGATATCGGGGGATAGAGCACCTGCCTTGGAGTCAGGAGTACCTGAGTTTAAATCCAGCCTCAGATACTTAATTGCCTAGCTGTGTGGCCTTGGGCAAGCCACTTAACCCCATTGCCTTGCAAAAACATAAAAAAAAATATTGATAAGATATCAACTGGTTATAGGAGAGAACTTAACAATGGGCAAACATGATTGATTGTATTAGAAACTGCCCAGATTTCTTCATGCAACCTGTGGGGGAAAATAGTGGTTTCTCTTTTGGAATTTAACTTGCAAGTGGGAGTTTGGAGAGTGTTTCCAGAAACTTTGATACATTTGAAAAAAATTTAAGAAAGGGGGAAATGTTCTTATTAAAACTCTGTAAAATCATTTAGTTGAACAGATGTACATGTATAAAGTTCACTAGACTGTTTGCCACTAAGGAGAAGGCGGGGTGGGAAGGGAGAGTGGAAGAAAATTGTGTGACTTTATGCAAGTGGATGAATGTTGAAAAACTTTCAGAACAAGTAATTAGCATGAAATATCACTCAAAAACTCTATTAGTAAAATCACTATGAGTTAAGTGTTGTTGCTTTATTTGTTCTTCATTCTCAAAGAATATCATGACATCAGGGAGGTGAAGTTATGATATACATGTGAATTGGATTTAAGGAAGGAAGGACTGTCCTAAGTCAGAGGCTCTCTTCCTCCTACTGAGTCATTTGGGTCCTGTGACGGGATAAGGATCAAATGACTGAAGATGACCCTGGCTAAAGCAGAAGAGGTTGATTTTTTTAACCTAAGGTTTTTTAAATGGCCTGTTAGACCAAAGCAATGCCCATTCAGTGATTAAGGCAAGTAAGAAAAGAAAGGAAACATAGAAGGAGCTCTTTTGCAAAGTCAAAATTAAAATCAATCAGGGAGGGGAAGAGCCTTAGGGTTTCCTAGCCAAAAGAGAAGCAATTGCTATTTAGATTTATTTTGAGCCAATTGGGGCCCAAATAATGAGGAAAGTATTAACAATGGGAGTGACTTCAACCAAATTTCTAATCATTCTTGTTCTTTATATTGCCTGTGATTGGTATTCAGCACATAAACTCAGCCTTGGGCTAACTGACAAATTCAGAAATTGAATGTTTGAGGGTAGTTTATTGATAACTGAGACTCTTCTACCATGAAGAGACTTACAACATGAGACTTACAACACAAAGGTCCCAATTATACTTGGAGTTGCTTTTCTCACTTCTTAGGTTCGGGGCTCCCAGTCAAGATTGTTCCCCTGTCCATTCACTCTCCCTGCATGCAAATTTCCTCTGACTTACAAGCAGCACAGTTACACCATTATAAAGTTTAATTAATGGAAGGAAACCAAAGCCAAATTAGTAAGAATCCAGTAGATCTGCCCTAAATCATTTGTTGTTGTTCAATCATTTCAGTCATGTTCAGTTCTTTGAGGTTTGCCATTTCCTTTTCCAGCTCATTTTACAGATAAGGAAACTGAGTCAAACAGCGTTAAGAGACTTATGTATGCTGGCCCAGCTAGTAAAAGTCTGAGACCAAATTTGAACTCAAGAAGGGGATCCTCCTTATTTGCAGGCCAAATCCTCTAACCACAGCACCACCTAGCTAACCATGACTCTTGCTCAAGAAGTTTTGGGGGGGGTCTCCTATTACTTCAGGGATAAAGCCCAAACTCTTCAATTTAGTGATGAAAGCCTTTCACAGCCTGGCTCCAATCTAGTTTTTTCAGAGCTCACATTTTATTTATGGCCATTTTATTTGTAAGGCATCCTACCTACCCACCCCACCCCCAATGAACAAGATGCTCTGATACCTTAATTAGGTAATGACATCTCTGATGGAGATACAGAATCAATCAGTCGATCAATCAACATGACAAGTAAAGGGGATTGTCTACATCTTGAGATGAGAGCCTTTTTGATTAGGCCGAGAAAGGAAAAAAGCATAATTGACTAGCCAGACTAACTATGCTGCTGAGAGATTTTAATAGCAGAGTGTTTTCAACAGTATACCAACCCAAAAGAGATGCTTAATAAATTGCTTTTTGAATTGAATTGGATTATGTTGCAAATTCAACTTTTGACATCTTTTTCAAATTTGAAGTTTTCATTTGATTTTTCTAAAAGTCATTATAACCATGACTAAAAGAGAAATCCATAGTAACTATACTGCTCCATTGTGCTTCCTAAATGGATTTTATGCTTGGTTAAATACAGGAAAGTAAAGAGTCAATCTATTTAGAGTCAGCAAGTATTTATTAAGTACCTTCCATATTTCTGAGGCAATTAAGTGGTATAGTGGATGAGGCACCTATCCTGGAGTTAGGAGGACCAGAGTTCAAATGTGACCCCAGACACTTGTTACTTACTAGCTATGTGACCTTGGGCAAGTCACTTAACCCTGATCGTGTCACATTCAAAGCTATCTCCAGTTGTACTGATTCATAGCTGGTCACTGGACCCAGATGGCTCTGTAGTAGAACATGAGGCTGGTGACTTGGCACAGCTACCCTCACTCAAATCCAATTCACTTGCTCATCATGGTTTCACCTCCCTGATGATATGGTCTTCTTTGAGAATAAAGGATAAAACATCATCATTATCATCATCATCTTCAAGCACCTCCTGTACCCAGGCACTGTGCTAGGTAGACTTTTAGAAGAAGGGAAAGAAAAACCATCACAATATATAGAATAAAGGGGGAAAAATTACCCTACTAATGTCAAAATGCCAGTGGAGAAACTATTGAAGTAAATAAATATTCAACAAAATTGTCCTGAGAGGCAATGACAGAAAACCAGATAAGTCCGGTCCTAATGCTTTTATGCAAAAGAAAAATTCCAATCACATAAAGCTCAAGAAATTCATTTTTAGTTTCTTGACTTTTCAAGCATTTAAATATATTTCTGAATGACCAATAAGTGCACTGGAGCCCATGTTACATCAGTGATACCTAAAGCTGTCCTCCGGGAGTGGAGCAGCTAATAAAGCAAGACAAAATAACAAGGATAGCAAAGAAAAGAAGACTATTTTTTTCAAAGGCTTATTAACCACAACATAAACTCATATTCCAAGCTCTGAATTACAAAGATTTTACTTTGCCTTTCAGGGTGAAAATGCTAACACTGACTGTGCAAGGGTGATAAGGTAGTGATTTATGTAGAAGCCAAGGGAGACAACAATTATTTTGGTGAGACTGTTCTATCACACATCACAGGATGGCTGTCTCTTTTCACTGTTGGAGTTCAATAAATCTCCACATCTACAACCCTGTAAGTAGCTGGCTTTAACTACTGGCCAGGAAATGTTCTGAAATAGAGGTTTCAGGAAAGGCCTTTCGCCTGCTCCCCATATTTTATAAACTATGCTCATTTGTCCTATCTCTGCAAGCCCATCATTCAGAGTCCATTGCCATGTTCCTCTGAAGGCTGTAGACAATTTGTAATCAATATTTACATTTATAGTAGTCATGACAACTCTTCATTGTGTAGAAAAAAATACAGTTGATTGGGAGTTCTTAACCTAGGTTTCCTTTTGTTTTAAAACCATTTTGCTTACAATTTTTTTCAATATTATTTAGTTTTTTTAGAACCCTATGTTATTTTATACACTTTAAAGCATTGTGAAAAAAAAAATCCACAGGCTTTCCTTGACTGCCGAAGAGGTCTATGACACAAAGTAACATAAGAACTTCTTTCCTTGCTCCTTTAGAAATGCAAATTAGGTCACTAATCAGCCACAATTCCAACCAGGAAATGACAGTATGTACTAATAACAAATAAATTATATCTCATCTACAAAAACATAATTATTTACCTACATCTGTAATGATCCATAGAAAATTAAATAGAAAATGATGATAGCTATATTGCAACAAAGTAGATGTTTAGAAGAGTAGTTAAGTGGTACAGTGGATAGGACACAGCTTGGAATAAGGAAGACACCTTGATGAGTTCACATCCGGCCTCAAATAATGTCTGTATGACCCTGGGCAAGTCATTTAACCTTGTTGCTTTGTTCCACATGTGTAAAATGAATGGAGAAGGAAATGGCAATCCATCCTTCAATGCCAAGAAAATCCTAAATGGGGTCACAAAGAGTCAAATATGACTGAAAAACAAATGAACAAAAAACAAAAGATGTTTGATAAGAAAAAAATGAGTAAATGAATTAAAAACACATACTTTTAAAACTATAACATAGAGGGAGAAGTGAGAAGGCAAATGGCTAAGAGAGATGTCCTCAGAGGCAAAAGAGAAAAACTCCATGTTAAAAATCAACCAGTATTTATTTAAAAAGCACCAACTCTGCACCAGGAGCTACACTAAGTCCTTAAGATATAAAGACATGAGGAAAATGGTCTCTGCCCTCAAAGAGTACTTTTATATATTCAGGTGAGACAACATGTTCTTAGGTAGATAAATACACATAAAAGCATCCATAAGTTTACCTAAGATAGGAAGGCATTCTTTTATTCTCTAGCCTCTTAGAGACAATAATGATAATAATGATAATAATAATTAATAATAATTTATTACAGAACTGAAACAATTACTAAATATAAGATTGTAGATAGGTTACTTAACCTTGATCTTCCTCAGTTTCCTCATCCATAAAATAAGGCAATGATAGCAACAATCCAAAATTTGTAATGTATTTTGAAAATCATACAAATGGATATTTGTTATTATTGCTATTATTATTGTTACTATTTTATAGGCTTTATAGTAATCCCATTGTTGTTAATGTTATAGAATGTGCTGTGTCTCCAAAGGATGTTATTAGCTGCTGAATAGCAAAAACTATGTTTTGGGGGTTATCTAAATTTGATTTGAATTTGGGTCTTCCAACTTATAGTAATTAGCTCTAAGGGCCCAAAACACACACACACACACACACACACACACACACACACACACACACACACACACACACACACAAACACAAATTGTTTCTTCTTTCTCTAGCCCTCCTCATTTCTTGATCCCTTGCATTTGCCTTCTGACCTAACTGAATCTGTTCTCCCAAGGTCTCTAGTGATCTCAGTATTGTGAAATCCAATGGATTTTTCTTATCTTTTATCCTCTTTGATCTCTCTGCAGCATCTGACAATGCTTAGGATCCCCTCACCCCTCTCTAGGTTTTCAGGACCTTTGATTTTCCTCCTGCCTGCCTGTCTAGTCCTTCTCAGATAAATTTGATGAATTATGATCTATGTCCTGCCCTTGATATGTAGGTATAACCAAGGTCTAGATCTAAGATTCTTTTTCTCTATGCATATTTTCTTATAGATCTTTATAATCCAAGTGTTTAATTATATCTTTATATCTTTATGTAAATAATCCCCCATATATGCAACCCTCATCTCTCTCACAAGTTTTATCACACATGACCAATTGGCTATTGGGTATAACGATCTGAGTGTCCCATCCATATCTCAATCTCTATATATCCAAAACCAAACTCATTTTTTTCTTTAAATCCATCCATCTTCTTAACTTGCTTATTTCTATCAAGAATAGCACCAACTGGGCGGATAGGTGATGCAGTGGATAGAGCCCTGGAGTCAGGAGGACCTGAGTTCAAATGTAGCCCCAGATACTTAATAATTACCTAGTTGTGTGACCTTGGGTAAGTCACTTAATCCCATTTGCCTTGCAAAAACCTAAAAAAAAAAAAAAAGAATAGCACCAACTGTCCAGCCATCTATATTCACAACTTCAAAGTCAGCTGTAACTTTCATTCATTTCCCATCCCCCTCAATAGCCAATCAGTGGCCAAGTCTTTTCAATTCTACTGTCACAATATCTCCAAATGCATCTCCTTTTCTCACATAGATGGTATTTACACTAACTCATGCCTTAAACATCTCTTCTTTGGACTATTTCAATAGCATACTAATAGGCTTTATCCAATTTGTCCCCTTCTGCAATCCATCCTTCATCATGCAGGAAAAATGAGAATCTTAAAAGAACAGTTCTGACAATCTCACTTCCTGATTTGAGAAGCTTTGGAAATTTGGAAATTTAAATACTAGTATTTAAATAAAATTCTTCAAAATATGGCCCAAAGCCATTTTTTCAGAGTAATAACACAATTCTCTTTCCTATGCCCTCAACATTCCAGCCAAACTGATGTAATTTTTTCTCTTCCTATGCAATATTCCATATAATGCCTCCATGCCCTAACACTAGCTGTGCCTATGCCAGAAATATTCTTTCTCCTCACATCAATTTTGGAGAATCACTATCTCTCTCAAAGACTTAACTGAACTCCTGCCTCCTCTGGAGAGGCATCATTGAAATTATTTTGCATTCATTTTCAATTTATTTATCTGTGTATGTTGTTTTTCATCTCCTTAACCAGTAGAATACTTAGTTCCCTTTCTTTATCTTTGTCTTCCTAGCACAATGCCTGACCCTTGGTAGGCAGTTAGTGATCTCTGAATCTCATGAGTATATATCCATATATATATGTATATATACATATATATCATGAGTATATATCCAGATATATATACATGTATCATGAGTATATATCCAGATGTATATATAAAATATATAATATATATTATATATACATGTTTATGCATATACATAATATCCATATCATATATTACACTGAATACATATATGTGGATAGATGCACATATGTGTATAAATGAAAGCAAATTTATTAGGTCAAGGCAGTACATCTCATTGAAAATGTTGATATATTCATATTTTCCTTATTTGTTTGATAATTGATATATAATGTCATTCACTAGCTCATCTCCTCTAATAGGTGGGTAATTATATGGTCCTGATACCATAATAGCAGTAATAACATAGCTATTATTCAAATTAGTTTAGCAGTAGAAACAAAACCAAGCATACTTCATAGGCACAAGATTCTGGCCTCTTAAAGGATGCTACTTCTAGTAAAACAGTTTTGTGGGGTTTGATGTAGGGTTCAGTCAGCTGGGCAGGGGAGCATGGCCACAGTCTAGTTGCCACATCAAAGAGAAGCAACAAAGGTAATCACAGAGTGTCATCCCATGACTTTCAGTATCAGATACTTTGTGCTTTTGAAAGGGTAAGTCCATGAACAAAACTACAGCAATATCTCTTATTAAAAGAAATGCTGCATCTCAGTCTGGGGATCTAGAGCATGGTTACTGTTGTTGTTCAGTTATTTTCAAGACATGTTTGGTTGTCTCTGACCTCATTTGGGGTTTTTCTTCCCCAAGTAAGTAGTTTGCCATGCCCTTCTGTTCATTTTACAGAAAAGAAAGCTGAGGAGAATAGGGCTAAGTGACTTGTCCAGGGTCACACAGATGGAAAGTGTCTGAGGGCAAATTTGAACCCAGGAAAATTGCATCTTTGTGACTCCAGTCCCAGGGTTATATGTACTATGCCATATCAGTTTTAAATTTCCTTTTTGTCATATTATGGTTTACCAGGATTATTGGCAATTGGATGAACTACCATAGAAAAGAGGAACATTGAATCAGGACATTTCTTCAGGTCCTCTGTTCAAAGGGCCATATAAGCAATGATTCCATAGTAATTCATCTAAGTTTGTGGGTTCAAAGTAAACTTGAATGCCTTTCCAAATCAACCTGATGGGACACCTGGGAGATAAGATACAGGGAAGACTTGCGAGGAAATTTTATCCATATCAGGGATTCCAAACTGTTAACCAAAACTGTAGAAGACCAGACCTGACAAAGTCAAGTGTTATAATTTGAGGTAGAGACTGAAAGAAAATGTGATGCTTGCAGTCTATCTAATGGTTAATAAAAGGTAATTTGCTTAGCCATCACTGGTAAAAACCCCATTGATTTCTCTCTGCTCTGAAAACTATGGGAAGTAGCCACATGCAGCGAAAAATGCATTGGATTTTACTTCAAAAACCTGTGTTGAAAACCTTACTCTGACTTGATAACATTGGGCAACTATTCCCTTTTCTCTAGACCTCTGTACTTTTCCAATTAAAAGACTGGTCTGAGTTTTAAAATCCTTTCTAATTCTGATATATTTGAAACCATTCTCCACAAAGCCTCCAAAATAACTTTTCTAAAGCTCACATTTGTCCATCTCATCCTTCCATTCACACACACATACACACACACACACACACACACACACACACACACACACACACACACATACACACACACACACACACACACATTCTTAATAACTCCAGTGGCTCTCTATTACCTCTAGAATAAAATATAAACTTCTCTTTTGAGACATTGAAATTCCCCACAATCTGGAAATCCAGATTTCCAGAGGTTCTAGGCAGCTTTCTAATATTATTTCTTGCATCATAATGTTCATATTTTTTGATTGCCATATTCTGCTGGGAAACCCATAATACTTAAATTACCTCTACACATCCTCTCTTCAAGATCAGGATCCTTTTTCCAAAAAAATTGTTGCCTTTTGCTTCTCTTCTTCCAGGTTCTTCTTCATTTCTATATATTTAATTTTTCAATCAGTTATCTTCCCATTTGTTTCTTTGGTTAGAGTTGTCATCATGGATCCATGTTTTTTTTTTTTTATCACACCGATTATTTCTAGAGTGTAGGCCAAAAATTCTGCTCTCAATCACAAGTTTTAATTTTCTTTAAACTATTTGGAAACATACTGCTATGTTCCATGCAATGTTGGGAATTCAATACGTTCTTTATCTCATCAAGTTTTGACTAAGTTTCCTTTTTCTTTCAATATTTATTCACAAATGCCTGTTCTTTTTTACTTCTAGATGATTTCATATTTCCTTTTGTTATTTATTATCTTCTCTACTAGTGTTAATTTGTCTATAGTCATAATCTTTAATTGAATGTTCTTCTTCCTGAGATCATTGGCAATTACAGTCTTTTCCCCCTTATTTTGTCCTATCATTCACTTTCTGACTCCTTCCCCTTGGATAGCAGTTTCCCTGAGGACTGGTCATCAGACATTCTTAGCCTCCTCCTAAACTGTGTAATTAAAGATTCATCAGTCTAGGTCTCTTTACCAAATGTTTTTGGGAGTGGTTTGGGGAGGGAAAAAGGTGACTTCAAGTGAATGCTAGAGACTTTCTCAGTTGCTTAGCAGAGTGTCATACAATCTCCGCAAACACAACATACCTGCCCCCATTCCCTCTGTTTCTCTATTTTCTAGCTAGCTTCTGCTGTAACACAGGGTACTATCATGCCACTCTCAGTATGAACAAATTTCTGCTCTCTAGGGTTAGGATCTCATTGGCACTGGTGGTGAAAGAAGATCAGGTTGAGTATAGCATTGAGTTCTGTGGCTTTGCCCCATGGGTCAGCTATAGTCATATGAAGCTCTGCTGAAAGGAACATAGTAGATGGTAGAGAAGGGGATACTAGCCAAATGGGTTGAGGATTATTGGTATTATCTACTATCAATTAATTTAGTTTTTAATCTTATTTGGGTTCTTGGTGGCTTCAATCAGGGAGACAGTGGAAATTGTTTCAATCTTCGGTGCATAATTCCTATTTTGGAGAGAGTATAAAGATCAGAGAAAATATCTAGTTTTCTATCTTATTGGTCACATGACATGATTATATGCTGCTTACTATATTTAATCACATTTGATGAGCAATCAAATCACCAAATGACTCAGTTTCTTCATCAGTAAAATAAAAATAATATCAATAAAAAGACTTTGTGAAAATCAAATGATATGATAACTATAAAGCATTTTCCTACTTAAATGGATATTCAAAGACCAGCTGGAGCACTCATCTTGTATCTGAGGTATTATTTTAGAAACCTGCAACATACTTTATTTCTTTTCTTTTCTTTTTTTTTGCAGAACAATCCTTTCCTCTAATCAAGGTCATTTTCATCCCTGTATCGCAAAATATTAGTAACCACACATAAGATATTATCATCCAATTGGTCTGATCAGCCACAGTCAGACACCCTGTAATTTTTCTCACAGAATGATGTCATTTTGGTCTTCTTTGATAACGAAGGACAAGAACCAACAACTATCATTCACGATTTAATGAACATTGTCTGAATTCTTTCATCTGAGTCATCAAAAAGTTATTGGCTTGTCTGACATCCAGAATTGATATCCAAGGAACAACATTCCCTCCCAACCTAATGGGCAGACATGAAATTTGGCTCCTCTCCTATGACCAGTTGACCCTGTTCCCTTCACCATTCAATGAGAATTCTGTGAAGGCTGGAATCAAAATCCCTACTGAATCAATACTGATTTCATCCACTGCATCCCACTTGTCTATACGTCTTGTCACTCTATCATAGGGGAGATTAAACTGACCTCCCAGGATTCACTCCTCAACATAATTTTCCCCTTAATAGAGCTCCAAATATCCAATTGATCAGACCCCAGTCAATGCAGTAGTCTCATACAATGACAAGAGAAGCCTCTGAATAAATTTTCTCCAAACTGTTACCAGAGGAAAAAAATTGCTGGAAGCCATATGTAACATGCATTCCAAGGTGATCTGATTAAAATGAGCAGAGCACCACAAATTATGTATTTAGAGGCTCTTCAACATGGCCAGGGGAGGCAGAAAATCTTTTTTCCCCCTTCTCCTCAGACTCAGAGATGAACTAGATTGACAGCAGCATAAAAAAGCTATATGAACCGCCTCAAGAGCTGTCACTCCTAACTTTAGCACTCAGCATAATTATTACAAGGGAGCAATAAAAAATCCATCCCCAAGTCTTTGAGCTATCCTGTGCTCTCTAAAATGAGCTGACAACTAGAGATGCATAGATTTGGGAGGCAGCAGAACTTAGAGCTTTTAAAAGTGCAGGCAAAAGTACATCTCTAAGAAAAGGGAAGTACATTAAAATTGTTGGTCAACCTATTATGGAAAATTTATAAGCTCAAAGAATTTGTAGTATTTTGTTCTATTTTCTTCTTTCCTACTGTATATTAACCTTTTTTCTAATAAAGCTTTCCCTTTAAAAAAAAGTGACCCAAATATCCTTCATACAACTTCACTGAAGTTTCCTATAAAAATCAGCATCTATGAAATGTTCTCACAATTAATTCCTCATTGAATGTTTAGCAAACAGCACACTCAGTGCCTAATAATAAAGACATAACATTTTATGCTCCAAGGGATATTTTGTTGATGGAAATCTAAGATGCATAAAAATCTGGGTTGTTGCAGGATGGGTCTTATTTACAACAAAGACAGCAGAAATGTTGGTCTATTTAGACATATAAAACTTGCTGTACTAATGATGAGAACACCCTGGAGATTAGAGGCACAGTTCAGGATGGTTGCACTTAGGCAATACAATATATTCCTGCACAAAAGAATTCCATACTAGGGAATGAGCACAGTGCCAGCAAACAAATGGAGCAAGTGATTATTTTTATATTGTTTGCAGGTTTGTCTTTGTATATCCTTTCTACCATTCATAGATCAGAACTGCTTTTGGCTTTCCCAATGATTTTTTTTAATCATCACACAAAGCCTCAAATATGTTGTGTTTGTTTAATGTGTGTTTTTTGCAAGGTATTCAATTTAGTTAAAAGAAAATGAAACTGTGCATAATGTATATAATCTCTCTTTGGGGAATGGTGACTCACTGGTTCACAATGAAGCATTCATTTTCAAATATGGACAATATATCGATTAAGTTTGCTTTGCTATATTTTATTGTTCCAATGGGCACTGCTTGACTGGCCACATAGTGGTTCAGAATACCATACAATCTTTTTTCCTATGCTCAAACATAGAGATCGACCAGGTTTATTCCTGAGGAGTCTGTCCTCTGATGAAAGGAACATCCCTTTTCTCACATTCTTCAGTTGAAGTCCTTAACCCAGCAACTTGGGAGTGGGGGTGGAGATAGCATATGACTTAAATTATGGTGAATTATATGTCTCCCCTCAGAATGGTAGGGAGTAAAAGAGGTTGTTGCTGTTCAATAATGTATGATTTGTGATCCAATTTGAGGTTTTTTTGACAAAGATACTGTAGTGTCTTGCCATTTCCTTCTCTAGTACATCTTACAGATGAGGAAACTGAGGCAAATAGAGCTAAATGACTGGCTCAAAGTCACACAGCTGGTAAGTATCTGAAGACATATTTGAGCTCAGATCTTCCTGAATGTAGACCCAGGAATCTATCCAATATCTATCCAATCTCCTGCTCAGTAAAAGAGATACTCATTGGATGTCTCATTGGATGAGACAGGAAGTTTAGTCCTGCACAACAAAGGAACACTAAATAAAGAATACCCAACAAAAGCAAACTTTTTAAAAGGTTTAGTCATAACTCATGCCTCCTATTACAATTTGTTCAGTGACTAATACCAACCTACTCATAGAGTGACTGTACCTAGGTATTTTTATTTTGTCTCTCCCATTATATAGGTACATTCCCTGAGAGCAGGAATTATTTTTGCCTTTCTTCATATTCCTGGGGATTAATACATAGTAATTACTCACAAAATGCATTTCGAATGGCAGACTATTGGCTTCTGCATAATCTCAGCAAAATCAATAGGACTGTCCTCTTCTCCTGTTAGTATTCTATCAAAATGCCCTTTTGTGGTTTATCCTGCCCTTCACTCCTTCCAGTGACATTTATTTTGACCTGATTCTGGTTTTAAAAATGGAAGGGGAAAGAGGAAAGAGAAAAGAGTGCACAAGCCCCCACAATCTCTTGGAATGGTCCATGGCCAATCCCACAGGATATACTCCCAATAGTCACAGAATCCAAGTCGATAATGTCCCTTCTGACTTTAGAATTTTGTGATCTTAAGCATCACTAAGAAGGCAAAGACCTACATCTTCATAGTTATTTCCTGAACAATTTATATTAATGAAGAATAACTCAGCAATGGAAAAATGCAATTAGGCAGACTGTCACCTTATCTAATTACTCTCAACCTTTTGCAGCCCCTGTGGGCAAAACCTGAAATCCTGTAACCTTTAGATAATTTCTCAAAGCAAGTGATACTTTGTAAAGATTCGTGAATACAAAAAAAGATCCCAAACTTCCAGAGATGATTCAGGGAAAGCTGTAGACCTAGCCCCAAAACTATGTTTTCTTTTACACTTATTCCTATGATCTATCAAAAATCATAAGATCTTGAAATAAAAAATCATACAGAAAGAGGTCTGATGAAACAATTTACTGCTATTCATGCAATGATTTTTCTTTCATATTTGAAAATGTGTGTATAAGTAAATTATAGCTGCCCTCATAGCTTTCTTTAATCCTTGAGCTATAATAATCAGTTAATTTTATATCTTTATGTTTGGAATGCTTCTCCCTAACAGACAGTTAAGGAGGCATCAATCAATGGACCTCATCACTAATTTCTTGAAGGTGAAATTACTGCGACCTTGTATCTACAGAAGGAATGCAAGAATTATGCTGTCAGTCAATAGCTCATTTTAGAGCAACTCCTTTGACACTGCCCAATCATGTTGCAGTTCGGTGTTGTTCATCCTTTGTACTCGAAGAGGATCAAAATGACATCCCAATGCTGAGGTCAAGATACAGCGTGTTTGCAGCTGATCAGTCCAAAACAGGCTCTATCATCTGTCAGGCAAAAATAGTGCATTTGAACAATTGCTGTGGTGAAAAAACTCTGCATTTGTTCTCTTCATGTCTCCTAATGTCTACTACACTAAACCACTAGATTGGAATTAGGAAGAACTGATTTCCTCCTCAAAAGACTTTCCTCAGACACTAACTGGGGGATGCCCCCTTGGGTAAATCATTAACACTTTGTCTTCCTTGGTTTTCTCATCTCTGAAATGGGTATAATAACATCTCTTTCAGGGTGGTTGTAAAGAGCAAATGAAATAATATATGTAAAATGTTTTGCAAAACAAAGTATTAGATAAATGTTAATTCTTTTCTTATAATGTTGCTCAATCAGGAGCAGTGGCAAGTAACAGCCCTGTGGATCAGATAGTAAAAGACAAATATTCCGTGTATCTGTCAAATATGATCCATGCTAATATGCTCATTGTCTTAGAAATATCCTCTGTTTCAATAAGTCCTACAAATAAATTGCTTTTATATTTATAAAAATATGTTCACATCATCCTTTAATTCACAAGAACATCTTCTTTGGACTTGTAGAGCTAAATTTTTTTTCCTAATAATAATAATAGTAACTGATATCTGCATAGCAATTAACAGGATGTTGTTATTCATTCTTTTCAGAAACATCCAAGTCTTCCTGACCTTATTTGAGGTTTTTTGGCAAAGATACTGGCATGGTTTGCCATTTCCTACTCCAGTTCATTTTACAGATGAGGAAACTGAAGCCAACAGGGTTAAATGACTTGTCCAGGGTCACAAGTTATTAAGTGGCTAAGATCAAATTTGATTTCAGGAAGATGAGTCTTCCTAACAGATTACTAAAATGTCTTTTCAACTGATGCTGGCAATCTGCAAGTTCAAAGGGCAGGTATCATAAGCCTAATTTTACAGAAAAAGAAAATACAGCTCAGAAAAGTTAATCGACTTAGATGGACATAGTCAAAAAATCATAAAGTTGCATCTAATCCTGTCTCTCCATTTTACAGATGAGGAAATTGAAGCCTGGAGAGACCAAGGGTCTCTGGACCAAAGTTATAAATATCTAGTTTATGGCAGAGTTGAGACTTGAACAATCATCATTCTATTTTAATAGGCTGCCTTTCATGTGATCAAGACACTAGACAGGAAACGTTCAGTTAAGAACTCAGAGTTTATGGCTCCAGTTTTTGTGCTTATTCCAACACAGAACCAAAAGAAAGCTAGATTGTCTCTATACTTTGTTTAATAAGCATTAACCACTGTAATCCTATATATAATCTCTCTTCCTCAGATTTAATTTTTTGTTACTATACTTCATATTCGGAAACTTTATTCTAGTCAAATTACTCATTACATATGAACTCAGTTGTTTATCTCCCACCTCCATGCCTTTAGATTAATTGTCCCTGGAACACATTCTATTTTTATTTCTAATTTTTAGACTTCTTAAGTCCTTTCCAGACTTGGATCAAGTGATAGCTCTCATAAGATTTGTTTTCCTGATCTCCTTGAGCTTTCCTCCCTTCTCAAATTATCATGAATGTACTTTTTTTCATGGTGTAACCTTTGAAGGAATGTAAACTCCCAACTATTTTTTTTCTTTTCATGCCCAACATCCAGTGCAAGAGCTATATAGCCATTACTTAAAAAATTACAAAAGTAATTATTTAAAGAAATATTTATTGAATTATAGCCAAGTGAATTATTTTTACATAAAAGTTATCAGAAATTAGGGGTGGCTAGGTGGCATAGTGGATAAAGCACCGGCCTTGGAGTCAGGAGTACCTGGGTTCAAATACGGTCTCAGACAGACAATAATCACCTAGCTGTGTGGCCTTGTGCAAGCCACTTAACCCCATTTGCCTTGCTAAAAAAAAAAGTTTATCAGAAATGGAATGATGATTGGAAAATGAGGTGTGCTAATGATGTAGAGGATGTTAGGGAGCAATAAATAGAACACTGTACCTGAGTTCAAATTACATTTCAGATACCTAGTAGTTTACATGACTGTGAGTCATTTAAACCTCTGTCATCTTTAGTTACCTCATCTATAAAATGAAGATTAATATGAATAGCAATGTCCAGAGGAATTATGAGGATCAAATGAGATAATATTTTAAAGTGCTTAGCAAACTTTAAAACACTATATAAGTATTAAGTTCTTCCAACATTCCCCTCCAACAACTTTAGAATGATTCGTCAAGTCGAATTCTGGAGCAACACAGTCAACAAAAAGTGGAAATGAGACATTATTCAGCCCAAGACAACTTAGGAGATCTGCAACACCAGGTGTCAGTCGTAGACACTACTTACATCAGCCATAGCAGGTATGGAAGTTCTCAGCCTAGGGAGAGTAAAGCGATTGGACTCCAGGACAGAGAGGAATGATAGCACTTATAAATGCAAGGAAGCAGGGCTCTACCTGGGTAAGGACCAGAGGACAGACCAAGAGACAAGTGACTTCACCTCCTCCTGGATCATATCTTGGAAGCACCAAAAAATTAGATTCTCAGAACTTACTGTCAAAATAACAGCTAAAAAAAAACTGAAGCAGTTCTTCACAGATCAGTTGAGTTTCCCCAACATTCCCTTGCAAAAATCTTTAAAATAATATCTCAAAATGAATTCCAGCATGGTAGAGTCAAAGACAGCCAGAATGAGACATTCTTACAGCTTAAGACAACATAGGAGATTAGAGAGATCTATGATGCATGGGAGGGTGTTGACCAGAGTCCACAGGTGGTGAGACCAGACAGTAGCGATGAAAGTAGTAGCAAGGGGACTCGGCAGTTGGTCAGAAAAAATTACAGGGTACCCCTGTGCTAGTGTTGGAAAGAGGATCAAATACTGTTTGGCGGCTTCATTACCTACATTCACTTCTGAGTCACAGGTCAAAAACAGAGAGATGCATTTTTGGTCAAAAAGGAGTAGATTCCTCAAAGGTCAGTATCTCTTCTGACCCCAAAAGGATCAAGGATTTAGAAGAACAGTATCATCTCCGGAGGGCTCTTGAGGAGCACTATTGATTGAAATCCAAAGGAATCAAGGGTAATAAAGAGGGTACAGACTAAGAGGGAAGTGACCACACCTTTCCCCAAATCACATTACAATGGAAGCATTGAGAGTTTCAAATCCTTCAGAAGTGTGAAGCTGGGAAATGTCTGAAGCTCGAGATAAAGACTTTCCCCCTACCACCAGGAACAGAAGTCAACATTAAAATACAGTTCGAAATGAACAAATAGTGATCAAACAGCATAAAAAAAGAATCTGACCACAAAAATGTATTATGCTGAGAGGGAAGATCAAGACACAAACTCAGAAGAAGATAATGAAGTCAAATACCTACCAAAACAGTCTCAAAGAAAAAATTTGAATTAGACACAAGTACACAAAGAATTCTTTGAAAAAATTGACAACTATTTTCAAAATCAGAATGGTAGTAAAAAAATTAGGTAAAGAAATTTAAGCAAAGAAATTTACAAAAAAAGACAATTAACATGTAAAAGAGGCACAAAAATGTTAAAGATAACACTTAAAAAACAGAATTAGTCCAATGGAAAAATCCAAACAAAAATTCATTGATGAAAAATAACTAGGGGCAGCTAGGTGGCATAGTGGATAAAGCACCGGCCCTGGAGTCAGGAGTACCTGGGTTCAAATCCAGTCTCAGATACTTAATAATTACCTAGCTGTGTGGCCTTGGGCAAGCCCCTTAACCCCGTTTGCCTTACAAAAAACCAAAAAAAAAAAAAAACTCCTTAAAAACATAATTGGTCAAATAGAAAAGAAGTACAAAAGTTAACTGAAGAAAATAATTCCTTAAAAATTAGAATTAGTCAAGTGAAAGCTAACAACTCTGTTAAGACATCAAGCACAATAAAACTAAATCAAAAGAATGGGAAAAAAACAGAAGAAAATATGAAATAATTCATCAGAAAAAACAACTGCCCTGGAAAACAAAAGATAATATGAAGGAAGGAAAGACACAGTAATCATAACTGTAAATGGGAATGAGTAGAACTTAGTCATAAAATGAAAGTGGAGAAAAGAATGAATTAGAAACTAGAATTCAGCAATATGCTGTTTACAAACAACCTGAAATAGAAAAATACAAGCAATCAATAATTTCATTAAAGATCATGGCAACAATGAGAAAACATTTCAAAATTTATGGGATGCAGTCAAAGCAATAATTCAGGGAAATTTTATATTTCTAAATATATCAAATAAAAAAAGAATAAATGAATTGGGCATACAATTAAAATAACTAGTCAATGAATAAATTAAAAATCCCTGATTAAACACTAAAGTGAAAATCCTGAAAATTGAAGGTGAGGTTAATAAAATTAAGAGTAAATAATAATTAAACTAATAAAACTAGGAGATGATTTTATGAAAAAATAAAATAGATAAACCATTAGTTAATTTGTCTTTTTTCAATAAGGAAAAAGAAAAGATAAAAAATGAAAAGGGTAAAGGCACCACCAATGAAGATGAAATTAAAGTAATTATTAGGAGCTATTTTGTCTAATTATATGTCAATAAAAATTGACAACTCACATGAAATTGATGAATATTTACCCAAAACATTTAAAGAACAATTAATTTTAATATTATATGAACTATTTTTAAAATTAGGTAAAGAATCTGTTCTATCAGTTTCCTCCTATGACACAAATATGATTTTGATGGCTACTCCAGGGAGAGCAAAAACAGAGAAGGAAAGCTATAGATCACTTTCCCTAATGAATATTGAGGCAAAGTTTTTAACATGGAAATCACAGTAATATATTACGAAAATCATTCATTAGGACCTGGTGAGATTTATATCAGGGAGGCAGAGCTAGTTCAATGATTGGAACAATATAAGCACAACTGACCATATTAATAATAAACCAACAAAAATTATATGACCATATCAATAGATGCAGGGGAAAAACTTCTGGCAAAAATATAATATCCATTCCTATCAAAAACATTCTTATCTAAACTAACCAATTTTTTCATAAATTAATTTACTTATTCAGTGCCATGACAATCAAATTGCCAAGGACTTATTTTACAGAACTAGGAAAAAATAACAAAATTCCTCTGGAAGGACCAAAGGACAAGAGAAGCAATGGGAAAAGTTGTGAAGGAAAGAGTATTGTCTTACTAAGCAGTGATCATAGAAACAATTTTGTGCTGGCTAAGAAATAGAATGGTAGATCAGTGGACTTGATGACATAAAAAATACATAGTAATAATGAGCAACTGTTAACACAGTAGACAGAGCACCTAGGCCTGGAATCAGAAAGACTCATTTTTATGAGTTCAAATCTGGCCTCCAATTCTTATTACCTATGTCTATGTGAGTCTGAGCAAAGCTCTTAACCCCTTTGCCCCAGTTTCCTCATTGGTAAACTGAGCTGAAAAAGAAAATGACCAGCCACTCCAGTATCTTTACCAAAAAAATGAGGTCATGAAGAATTGAACATAACTGAAACAACTGAACAGCAAGCATACAGTATAATAAATGATTATAGTAATTTAGTGTTTGATAAACCTAAAGATCCATATACTGCAAGCAGGAACTCAATACTTAACAAAATTTTCAGGAAAACTGGGAAGCTGATAGACAGAAATTAAGCATAGACTAAGTATATAATGTATACTAAGATGAGATCAAAAGGGTACAATCTAAACATAAAAGGTAATGTCATAAGAAAATTGGGGAGCATAAAAAAATTTACCTGTCAGATCTATGAATAAGGGAAGAGTTTATGACCAAACAAGAGATAGAGGGGATATGGAAGAAAAAAGGTTTTCCACAAACAAAACCAGTGCAATCAAAATTAAAAGGAAAACAGGAAACAACAATTTTTACCGAAATTTTTTTCTAATAAAAGTATCACTTCTCAAATATATAAAGAACTAAGCCAAATTTATAAAAATAAGAGCCATTCCCCAACTGATAAATAGTCAAAGGGAGTTTTCAGGAAAAAAAAATCAAAGTTATCAATAATCACCCTAAAATGCTATGTCACCATTGATTAGAGAAATTCTAATTTTAAAAATACTGAAATATTATCCCACCACTATCAAACTAAGATAATATTTTGAAATAAAGTATGTATTATTATATTCATACTAACATTATTCTCCTTCCCATTATTCTCCATCCCACTTCTATCATATTGGCTAAAATAATATTTTGGAATAAAATATGGATTATTATATTCATACTGACGTTATTCCCCATACCACAGCAATATCAATATTATTTTCTAGAAGATATATAAGAAATAGACTGTTCAGCTCTGAAGTTTACCAAAATTCAGTGTGAGATAGAAATTTGACTGAAACTCCCATTCAGTGAATATACTACTCATAGTGCAGGCATGAACCAAAGATCGTATATCAAAATAATTACTTAAAGCATAATAGCAAAATAAATTAGCAGAAAGTATATAAAAGGAATATATACAATTTCTCACAGTTTATCCAATGGTAAATAAGGAAGTAAATTCTCAGAAATTTTATGTTCTGAGAAAGAATATTAGCTTAAATTAGCACCTGCCTAAAAAACTCCCCTGCCTGGATCCCCATAACTTGGTCTTCAGATGTTCTCAGTGGCAAACCTCACTTCCTTTAGCTTCTTGGCATGGTCCTAGCATTCCTTTCCTGACATTATGTCCTTTTCCAGTGCCTCCTCCACCTTCAAAGTTATTACTCTATTTCTCCAGTGGATTGTCATTGATCTCCACCCTAATGTTGCCTCTAATTCCTGCTACAGTCACTAATACTACTATTGTTTCCTTTTTTGGGGGAGGTGTGGTAAGGAGGGATGAGGTGGATATTATTGTTCATATAAAGTAAGAATTCCAACATCCTTCAAGTCTAGTAAACACATTTATTTAGTCTTCTCTATCATTTATTTCACTGCTCCATCGTTAATGGAAAAAGGACAGGTCAGGGTGACTGTAAGAATTGTCATTATAAATGAGAGAATATTTGTAAAATAAAAAAGCCCTTTGTCAGGCACATAATAAATATTTAAGAAATATGGAAGGTTTCCAATTTAAGATTATAAATATACAGCAAGAAGGTGCCTTAGAGGCATTTAGTACTTATATTACAAAGAAGAAACTTGATTCTCAGAGAGGAAAATACTTTGGCCACTATCAGTTGGGTAGAAAGTAAAAGAGTCAAGATTTGAACCCAGGACCTCTGATTCTGAACCAAGGAAAGACCACATGGCTTTACTGAAGATACCCAAAAGATCACCAAAGAGAAGATGGGAGCAACAAGGAAAGGGTAATTTGCTTGCTTGTTGACCCTGATTCTCAAGTTAGGATGGGTGAATTTCTTTCAACTCTTCTCTGATTTAAGATTCAGACCATTTGCCTCCTGCAGTCAGCAATTCTTAATGAATCTTTTGAGGCTTGGGATAAAGAGGCCCAACTCTTTTCATTTGTCTTTCAAATAGTCATCCTCCTCAATAACAAAACATAGAAAGTACCTCCAGGCTTTGATAAGCCTACAGAAAGTATTAGAAACACCAAATGGAGAAAAAAATGGCAGTATTTGCAGAATTTCCATTGTCATGTCAAAGCCAAGGCTGTGCTTACTTATATAAGGAAAACTATATCCATTTCCCATAGTTTAATCAAAATTTCTTTCCTTTTTCCAGAGTTAATGGGCCAATAGGGACCAATTTCATCACTTTTAATATTTTTCACTGTTTAGATTCAAGACACAAATGAATCAATTATATCATTGAATCTATTTGTCTTCATAGAGTCAATGAATCCTGCTAGCTATTTCTTCTGCAACTGTCATTTGTTCCTTGTACTGAAGGTCATAGACTCAACAAATGAACACCCAACCTACTACAAAAAAATAATCAAACATTTGATAAGCTTAAGAAATATGTATTTTCTATGCATAAAGCAATCATAACTCACGAAAGCATACTTATATAATGATTTACAAAAACAAAAAATTAAACTGAGGAATTTTCATTTTTAAAGAAGACTTACACCTAGTACAATGTAACTGAAGCATATTAGTGTTTAATAAAAGTAACTGCAAAAGTTCTCTTAAATACAATGATTTGTCATAAATCTTTGCCTCACTCTCAAACCCACTGCCCTCAATGACTCAATTTTAAGTAAAGTATTCACGTGGAACTTTAACTACAATATCCTTCCAATCCAACATAATCCAAGCCTAAGTCAGAAAGCATTAAATACCTATGATGTGGGGGCAGTTAGGTGGCACAGTGGATAGAGTAATCAGGAGAACTAAATCTGGTCTACAGAGCCTTTGTATTGATCTCATTGTTATATGTCTGTGAAACCTGAACAATCTACCAGCTCCAGGTTAGGAAACTGAATTGCTTCCATTTAAATTGTCTTAGGAAGATTCTGAAGGTCCTCTGGCAGGAGAACATACCAGACACTGAGGTTCTTTATCGAGCTAAACTGCCCAGCATTCCAACATTACTACAGAGTATGCAACTATGATGGACTAGACACATTGTTAGAATGCCAGATGTATGCTTGCCAAAAAAAAAACTATTTTATGGAGAACTCACACAGGGCAAGTGCTCACAAGGGGTTCAGAAGAAACAACGCCAAGACCCCCTGAGGGTCTCATTGAAGAACTTTAAAATTGATTGTACAGCTTGGGAGATACTGGCACAGGACCACTCAGCATGGCATGCCCTCATCAGAGAGGGAGACTGAGCTCTATGAGGAAGGTAAAATTGAAGCAGCACAAAAGAAATGAGACATTTGTAAGTTTAGAATACCCACCCCAGATGTTCACATGGCCTACTTGTGCCTGAACTGTGGTTGAGCATTACGAACTTGTATTGATCTGATCAACCACAGTCGGACACACTGTAATTTGTCTCAAATGTAGTGAAGTCATTTGGTCTTCTTCAGTAACAAAGGATAAGAACCAGCGAACCATCTGTGTGACCTTGGCCAAGTCACTTTACCCCCATTGTCTTGCAAAAAAATACCCATGATGTGCAATCTGGGCACTTAGGTGATACAGTGAATAGAGATCCAGAGCTGGAGTCAGGAAATCCCGAGTTCAAATTTGAACTCGGACACTTATTAAATTTTTGAACCTGAGCAACTCATTTAACACTATTTGGTATAGTTTCCTTATCTGTAAAATAGGTTCTAAAAGGAAATGGCAAATCACTCCACAGAGAAAATTTCAAAAGGGTTACAAAGAGTCAGAGAGAACTAAAAATAATGAATGAACAACAAACAACAATGTGCAAAACATTAGTACTAATACTGAAGATAAAAAGAAAAGAAAAAGGGGAAAGTAGTCTCTCCAAGAATTACATTCTTCTGGGAAAATAAAACATAATAAACAGGGGCATGTTTATAATCTGAGGAGGAGGAAGAAAAGGAAAAGCTTTCTGTAGGAGAGGACACCTGAGCCTTACCTCAAAGAATTCCAGTGACTCAAAATCAGAATAGAGAGTTCGTTCTAGACATGGAGGATAACCAATGAAAAAAGCAAAGATACAGAAATTATTCCTGCTTCTGATTCTGATTTAAAACCACAACAATCCTGCAAACAAAATGGAAATGACGAGTTTTCATTTCAGCTTTTACTTGGTACAGTCCCCAACCACAGAGGACTCCTACTTTGATGGGGGACAGGAAGATTTCTACCCATTTTCTGCATTTGAAGTTCGCTTGATTAGTTTATAGGATATTAAAAGAATAAATGTAGATACCTGCCATGCATTATCCATTGGGAGAGCCACAAGATGCATGTTGAAAGGGTAAACATGTGCTGTACAGATATTATCAGAGAAACTGAAGGAAGGCAGGCAAAGAAATGCATTATTCATGTCACCAAATCCAGTGATTAATGTCCCTCCACATCTTCACTGCTTTCCACCTGTGGACATAAAGAGATTAATTTGTTTAAGTATGTGAAGTGTGACTTCACAAGCTTTGCTAAACAATTTTAAATATCTTAACAGGCCTTACAGAGTAAAGGAGCTTGGACACTACTCATTGCACTTGTTTCACTTTGGGGGGAAAGAGAAATTTTTCTAATCACATTTTATTCTCTCATTAAAATTTCATAAACTTCATAAATACTTGTAGAATATAATGAAATACAGGATTATAACTCTCACTGACCAGAAATTACAAAATTATTTAAAGATTTTTTCCTGTTTTTAAATCAATACAGCGATCTTACCATAGTTTAGCTGTTTTTCAAAGTTTTTAAAAGAAGCCAGAGGACAAAGGTACAGGATGACGTTGTCAAGAGAACTGAGTTTTCTGCATAGCTATTAGGAATGAATGGGAGCCTCACCTGAAATTACTACAGCATTTCTCCATGAGGTTTGAGATCTGCAGCAACTCCCTACTTATCAGAAATTAAGTATTCTGGTCACTGTAATACTGTCTAATAATTATTTACATATTGAGCATTTTAATGTTTGTGTGGCACTCTCTCTTAAAGAAAAAACACGTGTGCTGGGAGAGGCTGGAGGCAGCTTATATTGGATGGCAAGAACAGAGTGTTAAAATTGCAGTGTAATTTACACCATAGAAAATAGCAAAAAATATACATCAGGGTTTGGCTTATTGTTTTGTGGATTGTCAAATTTTAAAAAAATAATGGGGACTATGCAGGTTAAAATTCAGGTTAAACTTAAAAGTATTCTGTGTAAACTTTTTTTTAATTTTCTGAAATCAGTTGCTACATATATACCAGACTAACTCTACCCTTCAGATAGGTAGTACAAATGCTATTATTTCCATTTTCTAAGTAACAGAACTGAGATTCAGATGAGTATACATGATTTATCTGTAATCACACAAAATAAGTAATTATCTAGGGGTACTCATCTTCCCCACCATCATGCCTCTTCTGTCCACCATTAGGTGGTGCAGTGGATAGAGCATCAGTCCTGGAGTCTGGAGAACCTGAATTCAAATCTAACCTCAGATACTTGACACCTCAGATACTTGTCACTTACTAACTGTGAGACCTTAGGTAAGACCCACACACATTGCAAGTAGAAAAGAAACTCTTTGAAGAAATTACTATAATAAGCACATAATAAATACTAACTCAATGATAGGCAAGTCATGTAATCCTAATTGCCTCAAAAAAATAAAAAAGCAGCCTTGCAGAACAGGACCTCCAAAAGACTCAAATTCATGTCATGTAAAACAAGAAAAATGACAATAGTAATGAAAGCTACATAGCTATGTCTGGAAGGTGATGAGGAGCTACTGAAAATTTTTTAAAGGATGGTGGTGTATTTTGGATTTAGCATTAGAGAACATTTTTTCTGAAAATTGTTTAAAGGGTTATTATGGGGAGGAGAGGTGCTGGATTTAAAGACATCCGTTAGAAGGCCATTGCAATAGTCTAAGTAATTGTACTTTTCACAAAATCAATCATTTGAAATATAGAGTCTGCTCATTTTCCATGGGGAATTACTGAATTCTCTATTGGACAATTAAATCTAACCATGGTAAGACTCCATAATGTGTTCTCTGGCTAATTACACTTTACTCCCTTTTCATAAACTCTTACATGCTTTCTATACCTAATATTCTCTCTTTTGCCTCTTGCTTTAGTACAAGCAAATTTATATCCCCATAACGAATGCTTCCTTTTCATTTTTGCCTCTTGAGATGCCAAATTCTCTTCAAGACTCAGTTAAAATGTCATTTCCTTGAAAGAGCAACCTCTAATTCCACCAATTATTAGTCCCCCCACATATCTCCAATATAATCATTTTGTATTTATTTTGCAAAAAATCTTGTATTACTTCCCTGAGAAAAATCTGTGTTCCTATATCATGACCCACACACACATTGCAAGTAGAAAGGAAACTCTTTGAAGAGATTACTATAATAAGCACATAATAAATACTTACTCAATGATAGATGATAGACTACTTTTCTGTTGTAGTCTTCCAGAATCACAGAGTAACTTAGAGAAATACTGTTTTACTGTAAGGGTTTCACTGAACTACATGCAGAATAAAAACTTGAACCAGATATTTAGTCTTTGTCCAACTTCCCCTCTAATTCAAGATCCTTACGTGACATCCCATTGTTCTCCTATCATTATAAATCAAACAGGCATTATTTCTCCCTCTCCTTTTCCCAGTTGTAATTCAAATTCTCATTCACAGATGCAGGTTGTGTTCAGATACATCCATTATGCCAGCAGTTCTTTCCTCACAGTGAGGCTGACTAAAATTTAGAGTCTAGTCAGGGTAGAGTATATTTTCCAGATTCTGGAATGCTCTAGATGCTGCCAATTTACTTCTTTTCTGAGCTTCCCACTTTCATCTCTTCCCCTTCTAAGATGTCCTTATGGGGGCAGAGCCAAGATGGCGACAAGAAGGGATCCAGTCTTAGGAGCTCTCTGATAAAATTCATCAGCCAAGGACTCTAAATTTTTGAGAGACAGAACACACAAAGGGTCCCAGTGAGGCAGTTCTCCTATTCAAGATAACCTGGAAAAGAGCAGAAAGGCTCTGCTCCCCGGAACTGGAGAGGCGACCCACCAGAGGGGTGGCCCGCCAGAGCCAAAGAACCTCAGCCTCCCGGAGGCAGCCCCAGGGCGCTGGGGGCCCACAGCTCGCAGCAGCGGGGAAGTCTCCTGGGCTGCACCCCGGGGAGCACCGGGCACAAAGTGGGGGAGCAGCAGGGGACCTCTGCCAGAGCAAGCACATGGAGCCCAGCCCTCAGGGCACACAGCCAGCAGCCTGGTCTTTCAGCAGCCCAGACCAGGAAACAGAAGCAGGTGGAGCTGGTAAGCAGGAGCCCCCAGGGCATGAGCCCATTGAGCTGAGGGAGGGGAGTGAAGAGAGACTGCAGAGCTCTGTCCTCTGCCTCTGGAACAGGACTATGGGGCTCTGACCACATTCAGATCCTGATTGCAGTCTAGGCCCACCCATAGAACAGCAGGGCCCCCCACCTCAGCCCCGTGGCAGAGGGGAGTGCTTATGGTCATTCACAGACCAGGAGGGAGGACAGAGACTCACACACTGAGACCCTTGTGGGAGTGTCCCAAAAGTTAAAGAAACACCCCAAACCAGGCCCAGGCTGGGAAAATGAGCAAGCAGAGAAACAAAAAGAAGACTATTGAGAAATATTTTGCAAATGAGCCCAAGAAGGACCAAAATACTCAGTCTGAAGATGAGGAAGCACAAGCCCCTGCATCTAAAGACTCCAAGAAAAACAGAAATTGGGCTCAGGCTATGACAGAGCTCAAAAAAGACTTTGAAAATCAACTGAGGGAGTTGGAAGAAAAACTGGGAAAAGAAAGGAGAGAGAAGCAGGAAAAACATGAAAATGAAGTCAGCAGCTTAGTCAAGGAAATCCAAAAAAATGCTAAAGAAAATAGCATGCTAAAAACCAGCTTAGGTCAAATGGATAAAACAGTTCAAAAAATTATTGAGGAGAAGAATGCTTTAAAAAGCAAAATTGGCCAGATGGAAAAAGAGATAAGAAAACTCTCTGAGGAGAACAAATCCTTCAGACAAAGAATAGAATTCAGGGAGATTGATGAATTTACCAGAAATCAGGAATCAATACTTCAAAACCAAAAAAATGAAAAATTAGAAGAAAATGTGAAATATCTCATTGAAAAAACAACTGATATGGAAAACAGACTTAGGAAAGATAATTTAAAAATTATTGGAATACCTGAAAGTCATGATCAGGAAAAGAGCCTTGACATCATTTTCAAAGAATTACTACAGGAAAATTGCCCTGATATTCTAGAAGCAGAGGGCAAAATAGAAATGGAGAGAATCCACCAATCCCCCAGAGAAAGAGATCCCAAAAAACCAACCCCTAGGAATATTATAGCCAAGTTCCAGAACTCCCAAGTCAAAGAGAAAATATTAAAAGCAGCCAGAAGGACACAGTTCAAATATCATGGAGCTGCAGTCAGGATCACACAGGACTTAGCAGCAGCTACATTGGAAGCTCGTAGGGTTTGGAATACAATATACCGGAAGGCAAGAGAGCTTAGAATGCAGCCAAGAATGAACTACCCAGCAAGGCTGAATGTCCTCTTCCAGGGGAAAAGATGGACTTTCAATGAACCAGGGGAATTTCAAATGTTCCTTTTGGAATGGCTAGAGCTGAACAGAAGGTTTGATCTTCAGATACAGGACTCAGGTGAAGCATGGAGATTGGAGGAGAGGGGGGGAAATATGAGGGACTTAATGAGGATGAACTGCATGTATTCCTGCATAGAAAAATGACACTGATAATACTCATATGAACCTTCTCAGTTAATAGAGCAGGTAGAGAGAGCTTTTATAGTTGAAGCACAGGAGAAAGCTGAATTCGAAGATAAAATATGGTGTAAAAATGGAGTCAATAGAAAAAAGGGAAATGGAATGGGAGAAAGAAAAAGGAGAGGGGGAATAGTCCAAGATATTTCACATAAGATTTTTTTTTATTACAATGAGCTATTGCAATGATATGGAAGGGGGGAGGCAAGGGGGAATGAGGGAAACTTTGCTCTCATCAGAGATGGCTAGGAGAGGAAACAGCAAATATACTCAATAGGGTATAAACATCTGGAGTAAGAAGGAGAGGGGAGTAGGGGGAAGGGGTGGGGATGTGAATAAAGGAGGAGAGGATGGACCATGGGGGGAGAGTGGCCAGATATAACACATTTTCTTTCTTACTTCTTGCAAGGGGCTGGGAATGGAAGGCCTTCCCAGGACCACAGGGCCAGGTGGATTCTGGGCCTAAGGGGTGGTATGGGGGCTCAGGGCTTCTTGGCCCCAGGACCAGGGATCTGTCTGCTGTGCCACTCAGCAACCCTACAGCAGAGTCATAGTGAAAGGAGAGAGAAAATAGAGTACATGGTAGTGGAGAAATAAGAAAGGAGGGAGTTGCGATCAGCAATGGCAACGTTGGAAAAATATGGAAGTAACTTTTGTGATGGACTTATCATAAAGAATGTGATCCACCCGCGACAGAGTTGTTGGTGTTGGAACAAAGACTCAAGCACATTTTTTGTTATTATTATTTGGGGGAGGGTGCAGGGCAAGTGGGGCTGGATGGCCTGCCTGGCGCCACATAGTGGGGTGATCTTTGGGTGTCTGGGGCCGGATTTGGACCCAGGTGCTCCTGGCTCAAGGGCCAATGCTCTGTCTGCCACCCAGTCACCCCTACTATTATTACTATTTTATTTTATTTTGGGTCTTTTTTTTTCCTTTCTTTTTTTTTTGTTTTTTGCGGAGCAGTGGGGATCAGGTGGCTTGCATGTCACACGGCTGGGTGATTGTTGGGGTTACAAGGCTGGATATGGACTCGGGTGCTCGTGGCTCCAGGGCTGGTACTTCGTCCATTGTGCCACCTGGCCATACCTACAATTATTAGTATTATTATTTTTTTATTTTAATTTTTTCTCTCCCCTTTACTTTTTTTGCCCAAAAAAGTCTATCTATATTCATGGGGGAGGAGGGGTATTTTGTTTACTTGTAAACAAGAATATTTTATTAATGTAAAAAACATTTGTACAAAATGAGAATAAAAAATAAATTTAAAAAAAAAGATGTCCTTATGCAAGAGGAAGCAGGAGACTTTTCTGGTGAGCTATGGTACTATATAAATGCTTGTTTTCATAGTCCAGTGGTCCATGTGCTCTCCATGGTGCTGCTTCACCACTCAGTTGTACTTCTGTTCAATTGAGCCCAATCTCTGTTTCCAACATGTAGGTTGTCTATCCAATTCCCATCCTCAGGCTGCCCTCCACTCCTGTTGTGAGGATTCCAGCTGACTGCAATCAAGTTAGGAAAAATCAACTTGACCTTTTTTTCCTTCCTTCTGCTTTACTTCTACAACCATATAGTTTTCTGTGACTGGGCCTCAAAGCTTAGGACCTTGGCAAGGTAACAAATAGCTAAAATTTTAAAGGGTTAGTCATCAATTCTTAAACTTCATAGTTGATCCTTAGTAGCAAAGTGTGGTAAAAGGGAACAAAGTCTAGCTGTAGGGATACTGGGCCAAAAATACAAGTCTAAAAAGATGCTTCTATATCTTAGAAGACAGGGAAGTCTTGATTAATAGGAACCCTTTGCAAAATTTTCCCTTTTAAGTAAAGGTTAGTAGTTAATTTTTTGGATAGTATTAGTGTGATCAATAAGAATGATATACACTATGATGGAGTATTCATTAATGATGCCCTTTAAAAATTAATAAACAAAATTGTCTGGATACCCAATTCAAAGAAATATTCTGTGCTTCAGATTTGAATTCCTGATGTCTTGCCTCTGTTGCTGATTTCCCTCATTGGAATACATTAACATAGTCTTGTCCATTCTCCATTCAAGCTCCTACTGGGAAATTTTTCATATTACCTAGAAATAAAACTACTCCATTTGCATTTTGAAAGATTCTGTTCAACCTTCAGTTTTCTTGATTTGATATGCATTTGCTCCGAATTCCTAGGGTCTTGTTATCTTCTGCTTAGTCTCATGGGTCACTCTCATTCATTATCTTCCATTCTGTCTCCTTGCCATTTATATCCTTAAGATTCTTAGAACACTTGAATACATTCTGACAGATAGCAGGTGCTTATTTGACTAATTTAATACTGATTGACACATTCTTAAAATAACATTAAAGAGATTGTATCATCATTATTCTCATCAACCAGGATTTTATACATTCCTACAGTGTGCCAGGCATTGACTAAGTAGCAGAAAAGCAACAAAAAAGGAAACTAATTGCCCTGTCCTCAATGAGCTCACATTCTCAGGAAGAAGGCAACAAGGGAGTACCTATGTACATAAAAGATATAAATGTGTATGAATAGACATATTTGTATGTAGCTATATGTATTTATGTGTGTGTGTGTGTGTGTGTGTGTGTGTGTGTGTATTATACAGTATAAATGAGAGATAAACTCAGAAGGAAGGCATACACAAAGACCATGGTACTTGGGCGTTGGGGGGGGGGGGGAGATGTTGCTAAACATCCTGGGAGCTTGGACTAGCCTTTCACATTAGCCCTACTCCTTATTCCAGTCTAATCTCTTGTCTACCATAATACAAGAATGGGCATTATCTTCAGGTATCTACCAATCCCCACTTGAAAATGAGCTTGTACCTTTCCCTGTTTTTCAGTTTTCTTTAGTAGGAACTGAAGTGGGGAAAGAAAATCCTGCCTTCAAAGTCTGGAAGTAATATTGTGTCAGAGAGCAACAAAAAGCAAGCAATATGCAAACAGGCCTTTAATGAAGCAGCCTTTTACTGCTGAGAAACTCATCTAGGTTAACTCCAACCTAAATCACTGTGGCATGCAAATTTATGAACTCCAAAGGACCAAAGAACATTCACATTGATCCACAGCACCCCCAACATACAAAATCATTATTCCTCAGTTAAAGTTTGTCCTTCCATGAACTGCATACTGTCAGATACACTTAACCACATCAATAAGAAGACTTTTAAAAAAGGAGAAAGAAATGAAAGAAAGAAAATGAATAACTTCATTATTTATTTAGAATTATTTGTCAATGCCCATAAAGATTCAAATAAGGTAGGGCCTAAGTTTGAATTTCCTGTTTTATAAAAAGAAAAGAACTAATAAAATTCATGCAGAGTAGAAGGATAACAATGGTAATTAAGGTAATGTATTAGATCATTCCTTTTTATTTTTTTAATTTTTATGAATATAAATATCAATAAGTATGAATATATCAATAAAAATGGCAGAAAGGAGGATCATATTTGAAAGTATGATCATGTGTGTTATATAACTTTTAAAAGTATATATGAAATTTAGCACAATAGTACCAATATTGTCCTACTTGTCTCTCTTTTTTAATTGGCTTCTGGTCTCTCCTGCATGTTATTGAGATTTCATGAATGTTATTTTCTTCTTCTTTTAAACCACTACCATTACCCACCAAAAGTCTACATAAAATAGAAGCCCTCTCTTGTAACAAATGAGTAGGATCAAGACATCCAAAACAAATCAAGTCATTGGCTACTGTATCTGAAAATTCATCTTAATTTGTACCTACCAGGAGATGGAAAGCATGCTGTATCAGTGGTCTTCTGAAGCTACATTGACAAGTGTATTTCTCAAAGATCTAAAGTCTTTCAAAATTATTCTCCTTTACATTGTGGTCACTGTGCTAACTGTTTTCACAGTAGTCATTTTACTTCACATCAGTTCATGTAAGTATTACCAGGTTTCTCTGAATCTATCCCTTTTATTATTATATGACTCATAATATTCTAATGCACCATTATACCTTAATTTGTTCAGTCATTCCACAATGGGTGGGCACCCATATTGTTTCTACTTCTTTGCTACGTTGCTAGAATAATTAACTTCACTGAGCTTAAGTATCGGAAATACTACCAATGGTCACACATTAATAATACTTCAAATTTTTAAAATCCTGTTTCATTTTGTCATGCAATCTGTATTTTTCTTGGATAATTTTGTCACTTAAAATTTCTAGTTTATAAGTTTTTGCATTCAGTTCAAATAACACATGTACTTTTTTGCAAAAAATATATATTTTCAATTTCTACAAATAATTTTTAAATGTCATAATAGATTTTGGTCAGTCCAAAAATCATCATTCAATGGGAATCCCAAGCTTCAAATGTCAAGATGATATTGACTTTTATTTTCTATTCACCATTTCCAAACTGTTTTCCAGGGTTACCCAGATATAATAGGATAAAAACAAATATAGAGGCAGAGTCAAGAACTAAAATTGCCAATTTCAGATCAAAGTAATCTTAGAAAGTGAAAACAAAGATAAAAACAATTTTTCAAGGAAAAAATCTATGAATATTCCACTAAGCAACAAATAAGCAACTCCTATGCGGCTATCCCTGTGGGTTTTATAAAAGAAGAACCTATTCCCTTGAGGAACTTACAATCTATCTGGGGGAAAAGTCAACATACATGAGCAGTATGTAAATGTGTCATGCTAACTATAAGAATAATAGGAATGCCAAGCAGCACAGGTCATGGAAGATAATTGGATCTTGAGGAAAATTTAAGTGTTTGAGATCATATATCCTCTATGTAGAAGAAATAAGATTTAAACAATTTTTCTCTGATACTTTGACTAGCCCTCTATCCCCCATTGTGAATTGTTTCTCATTACTGAGGAATAGAAGGAAATAAAGTTAGATGGGTAGAATAAGGCTAGATTAGTTGAAGGCTCAAAAGACAGGCAGAAAAATTTATATCTGGTCTTCAACCAGATATAACCCTACAAAGTAGACTATTATTATTCTCATTATATGGATGACAAAACAGAAGCCAAGATGTATTAAGTGACTTATCCAGAGTCACACTACTAGAAATTGTCTAATGAAAGATTTTAAGTCAGATCTTGCTGATGAAGTTTAGCACTCTCTCTTCACCACTTTGCTGCTTTGTAAAACTGACAGAGCTGAACTAAGATGGAGTTTGTTAGTGAGAAAATTAAAGGAAAGAACCAATTCAAAAGGTAGGAATTAGTGAGAAATTTCATCTGGACAAGAAGAGTCAAGGATGACCAGGAGGTTTCTAGCCTGGAGATATTTTGTAGATATTTGACAATAAGGTAAGGCAATGGTTAGGGCAAAAGATAAGGATTTTAGAATCATGTTTATAGAGGTAGTAGATAAAATCAAAAAAGTGAATGTATTCAGTAGGGAAGGGAGTTTAGAGAGAATTTATCCAAGCAAACAGAAAAGGAGTAGTCAAGTTTGAGAGAGAGAAAAACTAAAAGAATACAGTGCCAAGGGAAACCAGAGGAGTAGAATTTCTCAAGGTATACTAATCAATAGTGTCAGACATAGTAGAGAAGCTCCAAAGGACGTGGAATAAGAAAAATCTGGATTTAGCAAGAAGCAAGCTATGGGAAAAGAATTATCAATAACATTTTAAAAGATGGACAGGGAAGGCAAGATACAGAAGAGAAGAGTAACAAAGAACTACATGAATATACATATATATATATATAATGTTCTTATTTTATTTTATTTTGACATATACAAACAATAGAATGGTGAGAATGGAAACTCAGTCTTAAGGAATCAAGAAAGAAATGAATGGAAAAGGAGGGACAACAGGTGGCAAAATATATATTTGGCAAAAGGAGAGAACATATCTAATATCTAAAGAATTCCAAGGATCAAACCAAGATAACTCTGTTAGACTAAATTGCAGAAGGCATATTGATCTGCTTTGGTCAAAGGATTTTCCTCATTTGGAAATGTCTGGAAAATCACAGGTTTAGTGCATATCCCTAACTTTTATTTTAAGATATCTAATTAAGGAAAGGAATTCATGAAGAAAAAATGGGAATTGAAAATGTTAGAATGGAAAGTTAGTCATTGTCAGTCAACACATATTTGCAATGCCTACTATGTGACAGTACTGTGCTAAGCACCAGAAAGGTCAGTTTTAGAAATAAGGTGACAAAGGAAGTAGGGAGGGATGAAAATGAGACCATGGGTTAAAGATTAGATTTATAGAAGAAAAAGCATTTCCCTTTGGACTAGAGGTTTTAGAAAAATAATATGGGAAAATGATGAAATGAGCATTAGGGGTACCCGAGGGAGTTCATGCCAGATGATCTCATTCTTCATAATTATGGCACTGTATGATGAGGGTTTAGAGTTTGGGCTGGGATGGGGTAAGAAAGAATCTGGAGGTCTGAGGAAATGAGAGATTTGGCATAGTCATCGTTGGGTAAATTACAGAGACAAAGAAAAAATGAATGAAGGGATTGAGAGCCAGCTGCAAGGGCCAGATAGAAGTATAAAACCAGCCTATGAACAGGTAAAGTCTAGGTTTTCATTATTTATAGGATCTTAAACCTGAAAGGAAAGGGCCCCAAAGATCATCCAGTCTAACTCCCTTATTTTAACAAATGAAGAAATAGTCCCAGCAGGTAAAAATGATTTGTCCAAGGTCATGCAGTAATAAATGACAGAGCTGTAATTTGAACATCTCTGATTCTCTAATTCTAAATCCAATATTCATCCTCACAAGAGAAGCTTCAGGAGTAGGATTTGAATTCATCTCTCCACACAGACACAAGTTATATGTTTCACTTTTTAATTTTTTCAATTAACAAATATTTTTTTCTCTACCTCCCATTTCTTACCCTTCACTGAAAACAAAAAACTTGTAAAAACAAATAAAATATGTCTATATACATATATGTGTGTGTGTGTGTGTGTGTGTATGTGTGTATGTATGTATGTATAATAAGTGGTCATTTTAATTTTTTGTGATTTGTTGTTATTGAGTAATTTTTATCATGTCTTCATGACCCCATTTAGGGTTTTCTTGGCAAAGATACTGGAGTAGTTTGCCATTTCCTTCTTCAGCTAATTTGACAGATGAGAAACCTGAAGGGTAAAGTGATATGTCCAGGTTCATACAGCTATTATGGTCAAATTGAACTCCTGACCTCACAATCAGCACTTCATCCATAATGACACCTAGCTCTGTGTGTGTGTGTGTGTGTGTGTGTGTGTGTGTGCATAAGCTTCTAAAATTCCCACATTAGTCATATATATGGGTTTCGTTCTGCATGTTTTTTTCAGAAACCTCTGTGACAATATGATGTGGGTAGCATTCTTCATCAGGAATCCTCTGGAATCATGATTGATCACTATTTTGATCTGAGTTCTTAACTCTCAAAATTATTTGTTTTTATAGTTGTCATATAAATGATTCTCTAGGCTCTGCTCATTTCACTCTACATTAGTTCATACAAGTTTTTCCAGGTTTCTCTGAAATTATCCTTTCATCATTTTCCTTCAGAAATATAATTTCCTTTACATAAATATACCATAATTTGTTCAGTCATTCCCCAGTTGAAGTATATCACCTTAGATTCCAATTTGTTGGCTCCACAAGGCAAGTATAAATCTTTTCATCTTTCTTTGATCTCTTTGTGTTATAGGAAAAGTAGTGGTTATCTTAAGTTGAAGGATATGCATGATCTAAAATCTTTGGTGCATAATTTCAAATTGCTTTCTATAACAGTTGCACAAAATCGTCTACCAACAACGCATCAATATGCCTGCTTTCCCACAGTCCCTCCAACATTTCTCATTTTCCTTTATTATAAATGTTGTCAATCTGCCAGATATGTGATCTATATCTCATATATCTCTTATAGTTTCAAAGTTGCTTTAATTTACATTTCTTGAGTTATTAACTATTGGGGCACTTTTCATATATCTAGTGTAGATTTATTTCCTTGAGAAGTGCCTGTTAATGTCCTTTGATCATTTATCAGTTAAGGAATGGCTATTATCTACATGAATTTCAATTGGTTTCTTATATATTGTGGAAACTAGACTTTTATCAGCAAAACTTGATGCAAAGATTTTTTTTCCTCCATTTAACTACTTTCTACTCTTGGCTATATTAAATTAGTTTGTACAAAACTTTCTAAACTCCTATAATCAAACTAATTTATTTGATCTGCTGTGATCCTCTCAATCCCCATTTTGGTCATAAACTCTTATCCACAGACTCAAATCCTATAAAAGATAAAATATTTTGTTCTATTAATTTATCTTGTGACATCTAGGCCATGTATCTTTTGGAAGTTGTTTTTCTATATAATATGAAATATTAATCTAAACAATTTCTACTAGATTGCTTTTGACTTTTCCCAACAATTTTTGTCCTTTTGTAGTTTGATAAGGTCCTAAATAAGTATATCAACTTAGGAAGTTGACTTTTTAATTATATTGGCCAGGCCTCCTCATGAGCAATTATCTCCAAATGGAGAAAATCAATTTAGGGTGGTAGATAAACACTTCCTAAGAGTCCGGAATATCTTGATTTCTACATTTTTCTTATTTGTAGATTATGTGATTCTGGATTTCTCCTCCACCCTTAAGTTCTATTTTGAGATTACCTTCCATCTACTATCTCTATTTATGTCTCTGTTTCTCTGCCTCTGTCTTTATCTTTTTGTCTCTCTCACAGCTTCCATCCTCATCTCTGTCTCTATATATCTTGTATTATTTTGTATATATCTAGTTATTTATATGTTACTTTCCTCTTTAGAACATAAGCCACTGGAAGGCAGGGACTGGCATTGTCTTTCTTTGTATGTCCAGTTTTTGGAACATGGAAAACCCTTAATCAATTCTTACTGACTGACCAATGACCTCTCAGTATCCTAGGGCAGCTCTCTTAGGTTCTTTGTCCATTGCAGAGCAGCTGCCACTTTCTAGTCATAGTAGGCATCTTCTCTTCAACAGCTCTCTGTCTATACCAATGAAATCAGGTCCAGTTGAAAAAATGCATTAAAAATAAACAAGGGAGTAGCTCGATGCCTCTGGTTTTCAATTAAAGAAAAATAATGGTCAAAATTGTACTTTTGGTAGAATACAGTGATGGCATTGTTAAAGGATATATTGGAGGGGAGAAACACTCACCCTTAAAAAAAGATTGATGGGAAATACCACTGAACTCTTTATGCTCTTCAGGGTCTGGCAAGACCCATAGCCTCATTGAAATAGATGTCAGGGGGTGGCTAAGTGGTGCAGTGGATAGAGCACCAGCCCTGGAGTCAGTATACCCTGAGTTCAAATCCAGCCTCAGACACTAGCTGTGTGGCCTTGGGCAAGCCACTTAACCCCATTGCCTTGCAAAAACATAAAGAAAAAGAAAAAGAAAAAAAAAAAGAAATAGATGCCAGAACAGTTTTCACATTCACTATGGAAATTCCATTCTAAGTAAAAGAATGCCATCTACAACTGCATTAGCTTGCACATTTGATATACTGATGTGGTTTCTTGAGATAAAAGCTGTGAGTTGATTTTGAGAAACATTTCAGGATCAACTGTACTACATTGGTTCATGTAGGAGCCCTCATGGATATCAACACAAGAGGTCAAATTTAGGTGAGCATCAATTATCTTTTCTCTGAATGGAGAGAGTGAGTATCCATTTCCAATAGAATAAAAAAATCAAATTCTATACTAAGCATAGATCTGAATTTCATCCTAGGAGAAGACAGTTTTCTTTTTTGGGGTGTGTGAAAGGATATTTTTAAAATGTAAATGTCTCCTTTTTTAACTTTCTTTCTACCAAGATGAACAGTTGGAAATTAAGCAAAAAAAGCAAATGACAGCAAGACTGTCCAACAGGTTGAATTCTGAGATTTGTGAAATTTTTTTAACTTTCTGTCTCCTTTATTGCTTTGAAATTGTTTTGAAGTCTTAAGTTTCTCCCTGAAGCAAAGATTTGAACGTTTGCTGGCAGTGCATTTCTACTGATGTTATTTATTGAATGAAATAATCTCATCTCCTTAATATTTTATCTACAGTATCTCCTGATCTTGGAATGATAACCTTCTCCCACTACTACCCCAAATCTCTGCATCTTGAAATACAAATTGAGTCATTTCTTTCTTTCAGGATGACATTTCCTCCTCAGACAACTGATAATATATGTTTGGACTTCTTCTATGACTTTATATTATTTTATTACTGCACTTTGGAATTCATCCCCAAAATCCTTTACCCAGGATGCTAGTTCCTTGAGGTCAGGGACTTATTATTTTATCTTTGGATCTCCAGTTTATATGTATTGCATATAGTAAGCATTTGTTTGTTGAATTGAATTGGTTTCATGTAAAAATGATTGGCCAGTTATATAGTTGAGTTCTATCTGTTGTGCTTCCTTTGATCTTGACTCAAATTGCTGAGCCAGCAGAGAATCCTCCAAAAGTAATTGAAAGAATCTTAAAAACAAATCAAAATTTTAATTTAAAAAAAAATCTTTCACCTTTGCTTTTGCTCCCACTTCATTATGTAATAACAACAAAATGGGCAGTTGTAAAAGCTTTTTGAGTTTTTTCAAGCATACCTACCACTTCCTACTTCAATAATCCATGATTTAGCCAAGTAAGTACTCCGACTTCCAGTGTAGATAATATGATGAAGCCCCTCCACCCCAGAACATGCCAGAGACCTGCTTCTGGAAGAAGACATTATATATTTCCCTATAACATAGATGGAAATTGCTTCTTTCCATTGTTTATTTAACTAGAACAAGCTACATCTGTAAAACTCCCAGATTGGGAAAGTCTTGCTCTCGCTCGCTCTCTCTCTCTCTCTCCATCAAAAGGGAAGAAAGTTCTGCTTACCCACAACAGGAGTATCATGAACTGAATTGAATGAGTGGGAGTTGCCTCCCCTCCTTGTCCCTGTGGTCCCAAGAAATAAATTTGCGATTTATTCTGCTTTGTTTGTCCTTCTAAATTCCACATGTGAACAGTAGAATCTCTGGACACAGATTTGAGATATGATAACCTTGAAGGCAGGTTTCCAGGCTAGATTGTTGCTACTAGAGAGGCCAGGACTCTAGGAGGACTTTGGACTCGATACTTGGCAGGACTAGGCTATAAAGGCTATAAACTTGTGAACCTAAGCCCCTTCTCTCCTCCAGAGATTAAGGTAGAATAAAGGGCATTATCCTACCCAATTTGTTGGAGGAGATTGTATTTGCTATGGCATTAAAGTCATTATTGCTTTGTAAAAATTAATCTGGAAACTAAGCAGATAAAGGGAGGTAGGGTACAAAGGACCACTAAATTAAGGAAACACATTTGGCAAGAGCTGGATACAAGGGCAAATATACAAGATACCCCCAAAACTCCCTTGGGGTATCTGAGAACCCTGGGGGGAAAGGGTGAAATATAACAAATGACCTTCAGACAATAGAGACCAAGCTTATCATGATAATGATGATGATGATAGCTAGAAATTATAGAGTTAAAGCTTGAAGATTTGTAAAGCACTGTAAAAAAAATTAGTTCCAAGTCATTATTTATTAGAGAAATGCAAATTAAAACAACTCTGAGGTACCACCTAAAACCTACTAGATTGGCTAAAATGGCAGAAAAGGAAAATAATCAATTCTGGAGAGGATGGGGGGAACTGGAACACTAATCCACTATTGGTGGAACACTAATGCACCATTCTGGAGAGCAATTTGGAACTATGCCCAAAGGACTATAAAACTGGGCATTCCTTTTGAGTTTGCATATCACTACTTGGTCTATATCCCAAAGAGATCTTTAAAAAGGGACAAAGAGTCAGAAGTACAAAATTATTTATAGCAGCTCTTTTTGTGGTACCAAAGAATTGAAAACTGAGGGGATGCCCATCAAATGGGGAATGGCTGAACAAGCTATGGTATATGAGTGTGATGGAATATTATTGTTCTGTAAGAAATCATGATCGATTTGACTTTAGAAAAGTATGTAGAAAAAGGATAATTCTGAGAGATCTACATTGAGAGGAATAAACTATGGTGTCTGAATGCAGAGCAAAGCACATTATGTTCTCTTTAAAATTTTTTGTTTTTTCTTTCTTTCTCATGGTTTTCCCCTCCTTAGTTCCAATTCTTTCATAACATGACTAGTATGGAAATATGTCAAAGATAATTATATATGTACAATTGTTTGCTGCCATGGGAAGGATGGTAGAAAAATGTGGAACTCAATAGCTTGCCAAAGGATAAATGCTGAAAACTATCTTCTCATGTAATCAGAAAATAAAGAAAGAAATAAAAGAAAAAGAAATTATGTCCTTTCATTCTCACAATGACCATTGGTAAATAGGTGCTATTATTATCACCATTTTGAGATGAGGAAACCAAAACCAATTGGCTAAGGGAAGTGATCTACCTAGGAAATGTCTGAGGTTGCATTTGAACTCAGGTCTTCCTGACCCCAGGCCCAGTGCTCTATCCACTATGCCACCTAGACCACAACCCCTCTTCACCAGTCTCTAAGAATTATAGGTGAAAATTTTACCCTGTAGTCAACCTGGTTTTATGCTTTCACAAATTTAGTGAACTTGATTTTCAGAAACCAAACATACAGCATGCCCCTTCCAAAAAAAAATCCATATCAAAGAAAATCTTTCCAGTTTTATAAGCTCACCAGAATTTATATCATCATCATCATCATCATCATCATCATCATCATCATCATCTCATCAACATCACCATAGCTAACATTTATGTGGTGATTATTATGATCCAGCTAGGTTATCAACTTATTTAGTTCTCATAACAACACTGAGAAGTACGTACTATCATAATCCTCATTTTACAGATAAGGAAACTGAGGCAAAAAAAGAACTCAGATCTTCATAACTCCAAATCTAGTACTCTACCTACTTATCACCTAGAAACCTCTAGGGACAAATGTATAGTGAAATAACTAAGCTATTTGGATTATGTTAATGTTATTTAGTTGTCAGTGAACAAACATTTATTGTTTACTATCTTCCAGAAACTGTGCTTGCTAAGGGTTGGAAATACAAAGAAAGGTTAAAAAATAAAAAAAGTTTTGAGTCTCTGGGGGTTTACATTCTGATGGGAAGAACAACTTGTAAACAGCTAGGTACTCATAAAATACAAAGCTATTTCCCAAATGTTCTGACATAGATACACTGCAAACAGATCTGAAGAGTTTATGTTGTAGAAAAAAAATCTATTAGGGAAAAAATACCTGTTTCACAAGTTCATGTTAATGATCTCATTGAAACTCAAAAGAAATCGATACACACTTACACACACATTCAAGTATATACTTATATGTATGCATATATACTTGAGCAGTCCCATATTTTACAAGTGAAGTTGGAAAAAACACAGAACTGGCATCAGAAGGATCTGAATTTCTATGTATGAGACTTAGAGAAGACTTGTAACCAAAGACAAGTCAGTAAGTCTTTATGAACCTCAATTTTCCTCTTCTATAAAATAGGAATAATAGGCTTTGTCTACAAGCTCATCTTGTTGAACAGCTAGATGAGTCCAAAGTTCCTTCCAGTTCTAAATTCTGGGGTCCTTCTTCACATTTGTGACTAGGAAAGCACTCTCATCCTCAGAATCTTCCTTAAGATCAGGATTAATCTCTCAAGCTCTGCTCCCAGTAGTTATAATTTGACTGCCTTGTTTTACCATGGAAAAGCTGAATGGGATCATTTGAAACCAGGAAAACACTGAGGTTGGGTTCAAATACTACATCTGTATTTGCTTCAGCTCAAATACTGTAATCATTTGCCATGTGACCTGGGCAAAGAACAATTTCACTCTCTTTTGATAAATTCAAAAACTAGCCATAAAACGGCACTTACTTATCTGGTCACTCATTTGATTGAGCACCAAATGAGATCACTTCTGTAACATGCTTTGCAAAATTTAAAGCACTATATAAACAAATGCAAATTGTTATTGTTATTTGTTCTGCTTTACCTTTGAGTGATGGAGTTAAGCTCATCTTACTGGAATTATCTTCAACCCAAATAAGAATGCAACTATATGCCTTGGTTTAAAGTTCAAGATCATCTTTAGGATATAAGTGATACCTAAAGTTTACTTATGATCTCTTTTTGAAGAAGATACGTAAGTCAGTGATAGAAAAAAAGATGATCAGACATCATGGGGGGAAAAAGAGAAATCGCATGGTGGGATGCTAGATGGGGCGGGGGAGGGGCGGCTAGAACAGGGACCACATCTAAGTTCATCACTGTGGGAATCTGATTGTATCTAGGCCAAGAATTCAAGGCTCCCATGGGCACATTGGCCAGGATTGGAAGGAAAGATAATTAGATTTCCCTTTGTGTTTGTTGTTCACACAAACCCAAGACCTCAATCTAAACAGTGTTTGATGTATGTACACATAGAAAGATAAATAAATGACTTTTTTTCATCTGCTAGTCTCTATAACAATACAAAAATGAACTTTTCACACAGCAAAAGAACCAGTTTCTTTTTGAAAAATTATAAATGTGTCGATTCCAAAAGGGGTATCAGCTCAATCAGAGAGTTATTACCATAAAGAAAACATTAACTAGCTTATTGTTTAATAGTATGGCATTTTAGTTGTTATAAAATTAGTAAATTTCCTACTTTTGAGAAGTTCCTCTTTGGGAGAAAAATGGACTTTTTAGATAAACTTGATTCTTCTTAAATTATAAGTCTATATGCTATATATATTATATACATATATTATTTACATAGGTTAATCATTTTGTAATTTATTAGAGAGTAACCTCATTTATTTTAATAATTTTAGTGCTATTGTTTTTAAAAATGATATTCGTGTCCTGATACACCCCTCCCAGGGAATCAAGAAAACAGCCCAAAATCAAACTATCATAAGTGTTTGTCTATGTGTAAAACATGATAACCCTCTCTAATACAAGGCCTAGTTCATCATACGTTCACTGGAACCAAGAGTGGTTATTAGAATTGTTCAGTCAAGTTTCTTTTTATTGTGCTTTTTAAAATTTGCTTTATTCTGAACTTTAAAACACCAAATAAAAAAGGTATTTCCCTATGAACAGCAGAAGTATGTTTACTCTGTCAATAGATTTAGAACTGGTAGAAACTATGGGCATCATTCACCCTTCATTTTCCAATGACAAAACTAAGATCTGTAGAAATGAAGCAAATGAACCAATTTCACACCAGTAGTAAGCAACAGAACTAAGATTTATCTGAGTCTAAGCCTAGTCCATTTCCTATGAGGCCACATTACTTCTTTGTCAAGTAATTGTGAATTTATCTGTTAAACCAAGAACTGAGATATCCTGCAGGTGACCTGCATATCTTTAATTATATAATTCATACCGTGTGTGTGTACACATATACATATATTATCTATTTTTGATCTACATAAATCTATAATAAATATAAATATCTATATATCTAATTATATCTACACCCAGTTTCTTTTCAGTAACTCACACTGAAATTTTCATGTATAATTCAGTAGAGCTGTGACAACAAACAGTTGTTCAGTACGTACTATATATAAGGCAATGTATTAAGTTCTGGGAATACAAAAAGAGACAAAAGACAGTCCCTGACCTCAAGGAGCTTACAATCTAATGAGGGAGACAAGAAGCCAACAACAAAAAAATCATTAAAAGACATAAGGCTTCATTCCATCAGTGCAACAATCAGGCACAATTTGGGGGTATCTGCGACAGAGAATGCCATCTATATCCAAAGAAAGAATTGTGGAGTTTGAACAAAGACCAAAGACCTTTAATTATTTTTTATTTTTTTCAGAAAAATCTAGGAAGACTTTTATGAACTGATGCAAAGTACAGTGAGTAGAACCAAATGAACATTGCACAGAATAACAGTATCATAATGCTAATCAACTATGAAAGACTTATCCATTCTGAACAATACAATTACCCATAATGATTCTAAAAGATTCATAAGGAAAGTGCTATCCTCCTCCAGAGAGGTGGATGATGAACTCTGAATGCAGTTTGAAACATGATTTTTTTCACTTTCTTTTTTGGTGCGATATGAATAATACAGAAATATAATATGATGACATTACATGAATAATGGGTATTAAATTGCTTGAATTCTCTGGGTGGGAGAGGGAGTAGAGGAAAGGAGAGAATTTGGAATCCTAAAACAAAAAAAACATTAAAAAAAATAATAATTGTAGACTAAATAAGCAATCAGTAGTTTCATTAAGGATAATGGCAACATGGGGTGGCTAGGTGGCACAGCAGATAAAGCACCGGCCCTGGAGTCAGGAGTACCTGGGTTCAAATCTGGTCTCAGACACTTAATAATTACCTAGCTGTGTGGCCTTGGGCAAGCCACTTAACCCCATTTGCCTTGCAAAAACCTAAAAAAAAAAGGATAATGGCAACAATAAGAAAACACATGAAAATTTTGGTGATGATGTCAAAGCAATCTTTCCTAAGGAAAAAATATATTCTCCATAGATATTTTAGCTATTAAAAAAAAGAAGGAATGCTTCCCATCCTCTTTAATGAACGAAGCATGCAACTAAAAAAAACTGGAAAATCAACAACTAAAAAATATCTAGTTAAAACCAAATAAATATCAGAACACAACTTCTAAAAATCAAAGAAAAAATAAACAATATTTAAAAAGTAAATAAAAAACAATGAATTAACAACAGTAGGAGATTTTTTTAAAAAACTAGGTCAAAGGAATTGAGCCAACCCTAAAATTCAACAGGTTTCTAAATGTCCTGGTGAATACAGTGAGGCACTTAAAGTGAGAATGGTCACTGCACACACACACATATTATAAAAACAAAAAATGAAAGTCCCTGTCATTTAAGGACATTATATTGTACATGAAGAAAGTCTTTATGTACTAATTTATAAGTACATGTGGGAGTCATGATTATATACTTTGTGTCAAACAAACCTGGGGTTTCAGTGGTTTGTAAATTCAATATAAGGTCACAGATTTTGAACATGAAGGAATTTTATTTTTTTTAAATCTTAGAAAGTTTTTATTTATTTTGAGTTTTATAATTTTTCCCCCAATCTTGCTTCCCTCCCCGCCACCCCCTACAGAAGGCAGTCTGTTAGTCTTTACATCATTCCCATAATATACATTGATCTAAGTTGAATGCAATGAGAGAGAAATCATACCCTTAAGGAAAAAACATAAAACATGTATACCATGGAAACAATGTAAAGACTAACAGACTGCCTTCGGGGGTGGGGGGGAGCAAGATTAGGGTAAAAATTGTAAAATTCAAAATAAATAAAACCTTTCTTTAAAAAGAGAGACAAGGCACTAGAATTAAGAGGAGTTGGAGAAAGTTTCCCATAGAAGTTGGGATTTGAAGGCAGAGTAGTTATTAGGAAGAGATGTGTTTAAATGATCATTTATCATCTCTTTTTGCCTTCTGAGATGGTGTGACAGTACTAATAAGTCCCTGATTCACCTTCCCCCCCACCATTCCCATATTGGAGTATCTCCTTGTCCTTTTCTCCTGCATTAGGGATTTGTTTATTCTAAAAGATGAAGCTGCCATCAGGACCTAATTAACTTTTGCTTCCCTGACACAGTTTCTTAGACATCTTCCTCAAAGATTTAGGCACCTTAGACTTCTCAGATGTTTAGCTTTGAGGGAGACTGGCTTTCTGTTATGATGCTATTGTGCTCATATCCTCTATAATCTATAATCTTTGTGTGTAATGTACACATAAAAAGGGGGTAAGATGCTACATAAGAGTGAAGAGGACAAATTCTCAGAACAGACACTATAAACACTTATACAAACTTCCATGGGAACAATTCCAAAATCCTTTCCAAATCTAGAATAGGTCCTGGGATCTCAGTTCATACGTGAACAGTCCCCTTAATACTCCCTGAATAGTTGTCCACTGTCTCTATTTGAAATTTTCTAGTTATGAGTCTGATTGCCTTATTGCCTTGGGTGTAACTCTAATTTTTACTTTTTTTCCTTACAACAAGCAAAAAAAGTCTGCTCTCTGTAACCTCCAGCATTGATATAAGGTAGACTCTCTGAGAACAAGGTTTTTTTCACTTCTATATTTATATCCTCAATCCCTAGTACATATAAAGGACTTAATCAATGCGGATGGATGGATTGATTACTCCGTTCTAGACTCTAACAAAATAAGTCTGTCATCTACAGACATACCTTCAAGTATGTGAGACACCTAGGTAGGACAGGGGATGACCTTAGAAATGTGAGACCTCTCTCAGACACTAACTCTGTGACCTTGGAAAAGTGACTTACACTATTCATCTTCTCAGTAAAATGAGAGTGATACCAGGGCCTACCTTCCAGGTTTATTGTGAGAATGAAATAAGATATGTTAAACTATATGCAAACCTATATAAATGTTAGCTACTTATGTTATTGTTTTTATTATGAAAAAAGTTTAAAATTTGAAGAAAAATGAATTATTTAAGATTTTAAGAATTATTAAATTTAATAATACAGTCAACATGTAGATTTCAATACTGACCTACTTGCCTTACTGTCCTTCTTGAGCCCATCATCTCTCTCCCAAAAGGCAGAGCAGACTTCATCATCCATCCTGTGTGATCACAATTAATCACTACATTGATTAGAGTTCAAAGTTTTTCAGAATTATTTTTCTTTGTAATATTGTTAACTATACAAACTATTCTCCTGGTTCTTCTCATTTCACTTAGCCACGAAGGAGGATAAAAAGGGTGCAGTGGAATGCTTAGTGCTTTGTCAGATTTCTAAGACACCAAGGTCACCCACTGCACCCTGGGGTCATTGCCAGCCTTCTTGACTTTTGTCTTGGCCCTGGACTTCAGTGACTGGAAGGGAAAAATGAAGCCTGATGATTTTGTGCAACTCTGCTTCTTTTAAATCCAATTCACATAATGACAGTGCTGTCATTGGACCTCTTCAAAAGGAAGGATAACCAACATTAAAAGCCTGCTGGGTGCCAGACGCTGTGAGCTCTGTCCATCCTATACTGTTTAACAGTATAGCAGAAAATGAAGTATTACTCATCAAGGGTTTTGTGGTGACAATTCCTTCTGTGCACAATATAAGAGTAATGCATACCCCAGAGACATGTATTTCCTTGAAGATTTCTAGTCCTGTTGACACTAACCCATTAACAACCAGATCTTTTAAAATTTTGCTAAATTACAACCATAGTTTACTAGTTTACTAATCCCACCAAAGAAGCTCTTCTTGATGTAGTGATGTTCACCTTACAACAAAAATGCTGGGGATCTTCCAACTAATCTCTTGACATTGTGTAGATAACTGTTCTGGGAAAATTTCCACATTCAGTGTAATGATCTCCTCCAACAATAAAGAATGAATAGCAACAATTTTGGTCTATATAAGTCTGTCCAGGTTTGTCTAAAATGATATCCTTTGTTATTTCTTATAGAGCAATAATATTTCATAAAATTAATATACCTATAATTTGCTCATCTACTACCCAAATCAAAAAATAGCAGATATATATACTTTTCCTCCTTCTTTGGTCTCTTTGGGATATATGTCTAAGAAGTAACACTGAGGGGTGGCTGAGATGGTACAGGGGATAGAGCACAGCCCTAGAGTCAAGAGGACCTGAGTTCAAATCCAATCAGTAAATGATATTGGGAACATAGTTCCAAAAAGTTTTCCAGACTGGCAGTACCAGAATGTACCATCACCAACAGTGCATTAATCTATTTTCCTAAGACCGCTCCAATTCCTTCAGTGTCATCTTTACCAATCTGATGGGTATGAGGTGGAAGCTTGGAGATATTTTGATTTATATTGCTCCAAGTATTAATGTTTTGGTAGCATTTCTTCATATGGTTATCTACAGCTTGGATTTCTTCCTTTGGAAATTGTCTTTTCAAATTCTTTCTCCAGTTATCTATTGAGAAAGACTCTTGTTCTTATAAAATTCAATCAGTTCCTTATAGAGCTTAGATATGAGACTTTATCAGAAAATCTTGATTCAAAGATTTATTTTCCCAATTACCTGTTTCCTTTTTTGGCTGTAATTGCATTGGTTTTGTTGATATGCCTATCATGTGAAAACTCTTAAATTATATGTAATCAAAATTTTGCAATTTATCTGCTATATATAACCTTCTGTCCCTTATTTGGTCATAAACTCTTCCCCTATACATGGCTGTAAAAGGTATTTTTCTCCCATCAAGAAAGTTCCATCAGGTAAGGTTTTTCCATTGAATTTCTAAACAAGAAATTCACATTATGCAAAAGATGTTTACTTCAGAGATTAGAGTAAACTAATGACAAGTCAACCTTCCCTTTATTTCAGTGAATAATATCTTCATATAGACTCTATATTATACCACCAGATAAAGACCCAGATGGCCTTGATTTGGGGGATCTATGTGACTCAATCTTTTAAAGTCAATGCTCTATTATCCAGATTTTCCATTTTGTAGTAATCACCTTTGAGGGTATATTTAACAACTATATCACCACACTGTTTTTCCACTTATTCTTGCCTAGAGCCAGAAGTCAAGTAGATTTAATATTCCCCCTCTACATTAAGGCTCAGCTACCAGGAAATACTTTTTCAAATTATTTTTTCTACTTGTCTGCTTTGCCCAAGGGGAGATAATTTAAGCATTCTCTCATTCAATAGCCATTTAATAAGTGCCTACTATGTGTACAGAATTGTGATAGATGCTAAAAGAGCTCCAAAGATAATTAGGATATGGTCCTCTTTCTGAGTTTATAAGACTTAGAGCTGGAAGGAACTTCAGCAGTCATCTGATCCAATGTCTTCATTTTCCAGATGAGGAAACTGAGACCCTAGGCTAAATGAAGGCCACATAAGCAGTAAGTAAAAGTCATGATTCAAACCAAAGTCCTTAACCCACAATATCAATTCTATCTATATTAAAACTTCATATGCCCTATAATCTTATTATGTGAACAAAATATATATAAGGAGATAAAATACTTTGGAATAAGATAAAAAATATATTATAATTATAGTTCAGAATAGACTCTAAGAACCTAGAGTTATAAGGAACTCTCTTAGGTCCAAAGAAGAAAGTACCATTTTTTAAATAGAGAGATCAGTGATCCTGTAATGTCATTCTGATTAATATTTCTCATTTAATAAAATAAAACTAAAAAGTTAAAAAAAAAGATTCTAAGACTTCTGGAATGTATATCTTTAAACTGAATGTTGACATATGAAGAGGACTTTCAGATTATAGATAACCATCTTCATCACTGGTCCTCTACAATCATAGTTGGTCATTGTCTTGATTAGAGTTTTAAATCTTTCCAAGGACAACAGAAACTGTTTTCCTCAATCTAGTTGTATGATTTGCCATTGCCACTATTATAGGTATACAATAAATGGTCATTGAAAAATTCAACATTTCATGATTGAGAAAGGGTTCTCCAAGCATGGAGAATATGTAAATAAAGGCACAGAGACAAAAAATATGAGGTGTTAAAAAGGAACAGTGGGTATTCCAGTTGCCCAAGAGAAGTCATATGGAGAAGGAAGTAGTACAATCAATAAATGACTGGAAAGATGGCACAATATAAAGATAGAGACTACAGATTTAGAGTTGGGAGGAACCTTAGATACCCTCAAATTCTAACTCTTCATTTTATAGATAATGAAGCAGAGGCCCAAAGAAGTTCAAAGATGTCTAGGCTCTTGTAGCTAATCAATCTCTAAAGTGGCATTCAAACCCAGGTCTCCCTGACTCCAAATTATACCAAAGAAATTACAAGCTTAGACAAATAATGCAGTCTATGCAAGTGCATGTGCATACGAGAGAGAGCTAGAGTGAGAGAGAGATAGCAAGAGTGAGCAAGAGTGAGAGAGAGAGAGAGAGCGAGAGAGTGAGAGAGAGAGTGAGAGAGAGAGAGAGAGAGAGAGAGAGAGAGAGAGAGAGAGAGAGAGAGAGAGCACAAGAGAGACTGTTAGGTTTTTTCCCTTGGAGTAATATTTTTGTCTAGCCTTGGGGCAGATGTCACGCTTCTTCAGTTAAGAGGAGGAAGCAGCAAGGAGCTAAAAGTGTGGGAGGGGTCTCAATGGAAATACCAGGCTGATTTTTCAGCTCCTCCTGTGTCAGGTGTTCATGATATCTTTTCATTATTTTATTTTAAATGCTGTGATTTTACAGAATATCAGTCACAGATACATTCAAATGAAAGAGCAAAAACACCTTCCACGGTAAACCCCCTTGGTTCTTGATTGATCTGCTATGCCCCTTTAATCATAGGAACAGTTGAAAAATGACAGTGGGAGTTTTGATCCCTTCCAACTTCTTCCTCTTCTTCCCCTTGGCTCATTGCCTGGCTTGTCACAGGAAGAAATATGCCCATCTTTTCACAGTTGGTTACCTTGTGGCTCAGTGACAGTCAAAAAGGAAGGACAAGCAAAAAGCTAGAGCATCAAGGAAACTAGCAACTTCTCAGAACTTCAGTCAAGTTATTTAAGACTCATGGTCAGTCTTTACCCTGAAGCTGATTACATCAGCCAGAACCATAGACAGAGATTACAGTTCACTTCTACTAGTTGGATGTGGCCACTTCATTAGCATGAGTGCAAATTCACTCCCTTCTTTGGGTGCTTAGAAGAATTTATCGCCTTATTATTTTCATCCTAATCTGCCATCTTAGCTCTGTTTAGCAAAGTTGGAATTGTCAGCCAACACATTGACCTTTTTGTTCATTGAGGCAGAGTGGCCCATAACACGCATCTACTCTTTCAACTCTTGACAGAGCAATAAGTCTCTGACAGCAGGACAAGTCACACAACTGGATTTCCATTGTCCTTGGAAAGACTTCAAACCTTTGATCAATGAAATGATTGGTCATGATTCCACAGAAACCTAGAATGAAGCAGCCTATCCAGCAACCAACAGAGATGAAATAGATGCAAAGTTCAGAATGAGACCCACATTTTTGGATATGACCAGTGGGAAATTCTTTTTGCTTTAACTATACATATTTGTTGCAAAGATTTTTGCTTTTTTTTAAAAAAAAAAAAAAAGACACACAAGTGTGTATCTGTACCTTTAAGGACAGCAATATGAATTATATCCTCTTAGAGTATGACAATTTGTCTGTCATCTTTGTCTCAGAAGGTTTATTCTTCAGTGGACTCAGATGATCAGGTATCCATAATAAATTTGGCACCAATATGAAAACTCCTTGGAACAGAAGAGAGGGAAGGAGGAGACAAGATGCCTGAAAAGGCGTGGACCAACCCAAATCAGAAACAGAGCAGGTCAAAATTATCAAACCAATGAGTAGTAGAATTGTTCTCATAAGTAGCCCTTAGTCTAGTCAAGATAGGGGAACCCAGTCTTTTTTAGGTATGCCCTTAAATAATAAAGTTCATTTTTCATGGACTTGCATATTGGAAGCAAGTCACATATACTTTTTCCTAAATATCCATGTGCATTCTCTGCTTTCAACAAAGTTGTTTAAGTATTTTTTATGAGATTCATAAATAAATTAGCTTAGCCTCTTATTGTCCATTGCTCAAGAGGTTAGCAGACAATTGAAATTTTTAAAAAAATAATTCAATGGATAGCAAGTCACAGGAAGTCTAGTCTTGAAGTTTACAGAAGAGCAATAATATCCCATTCTATCAATATAACATGTAATACTATTGTTCTATTAGAAACCAGGAGGGATGGGAATTCAGAGAAGCCTGGAAGGATTTGTATGAACTGATGCTGAGCGAGATGAGCAAAATCAGAAGAACATTGTACACCCTAACAGCAACTTGGGAGTGATGATCAACCTTAATAGACTTGCTTATACCATCAGTGCAACAATCAGGCAAATTTAGGGGTATCTGTGATGGAGAATACCATCTGTATCCAGAGAAAGAATTGTGGAGTTTGAACAAAGACCAAAGACTATTACCTTTAATTTAAAAAAATTATCTTATTATGTAATTTTTCTATCTCTTATACTTTATTTTTCTTTCTTAAGGATATGATTTCTCTCTCATCGCATTCAACTTAGATCAATGTATACCATGGAAACAATGTAAAGACTAACAGAATGCCTTCTGTGGGGGTGGGGAGAGAAGCAAGATTGGGAGAAAAACTGTAAAATTCAAAATAAATAAATAAGTTAAATGACTAAGAAAAAATATATACTATGTAATAGCAAGTGCTAGAATAGTTTCCCTTTTTCCTCTTCTCCCCTTAATAATAGATAATAAAGCATGCCCACTTTAAGATGCACATAATAGACAGTAACTGGATAAGATAGGAAAAGGAAAATTTTCAGTGGAGAAATAGTATCTTGGGCACTTAGCACAGTAGGACATAGTAAGAGTTTAATTAATGGGTTTTCATTTATTAATTCATTCATAATTATATAGCATTGCTCAGTATTTGGGATGTTCCAAAGGAAAGTATGGAAGAGGTATTAGACTGACTACTAAACTGAAAGTCCACTGCTGACCTTGCTATCGTATACCTCTGAAACCTGGAAAGTACAACAGCACCTTGCTGGGAAGCTCCATCACTTCCATTTAAATTGTCTTAGGATGATTCTGAAGATCACCTGGCAGGAGAAGATATCAGACACCGAGGTCCTTTCTCGAACCAAACTGTGAAACATTCAAACTCTGTTTCAGAGAACACAACATGAATGGGCTGACCAAATGTACACTTGCCAAAAGGACTATTTTATGGAGAGCTTGCACAGGACAACCACTCACAGGGGTCAGAAAAGGTAATCCAAGGACACTCTGAAGGTCTCTCCTAAGAACTTTGGAATAGATTGTGCAACACAAGACCACCCAGCTTGGTGTGATCTCATCAGACAATGTGCTGTTTTCTATGAGCAAAGCAGAGTTATGTAGCTCAAAGGAAATGTGAGATGTGCAGCTTTAGAGACTCCATCCCAGGTGTTCAGATGAACTATTTGTGCCCAACCTGTGGTAGAGCATTGCAAGCTCATGTTGATTTGATCAGCCACAGCCTGAGACACGCCGGAACTTGACTGTGATGCAATGATGTCATCTCTTTGAGAACTAAGGACAATAACAAAACAACCAATATAACAATGCAGAGATAAAATGATGCTAAACTTTGATCCCTTTACTCCCCCCCCCAGTTTTCCAGATCTTTACAACCCTTATTTTATCTTGATAACAAGCAGATAAATGTTGTTCAGTATAGGCTATTTAACAAATACAGGAAATATTTTAATATTTTCTTCTATCTACTTCTTTGATAATGTTGTTGGACCTATGATCTACTGAACATGATAAAAGTCTTCCTCCAAGTCTTTTAATATTTCCCAGGCACCAGTGAAATGCAGAGTCCTCTTTTTATTCTTCCTTTCTTGCCATTAGACTCTGAAGACTCTGGAGGAGAGAATGAGGCTAATGACTCTGCACAGCTCTACCCCACCTAATTCAATTCACCTGCAAGTCAAGATATCACTTTCCCGAAGTCATTGGTCCTCTTTGAGAACAAAGGACATATAACATGAAGGTCTCCCTCCATAATTGACCCTGTTCCTTGTCTGGTCACATGATGTCTTTTATATAACTGCTTTCATATAGCACAATAAAAGGTTTAATAGTAGCTGACAGTTCATATATATATACATATGTATGTATGTATATATACATACATATGTTATTATCCTCATTTTACAATTCAAAAAACTGCAACAAGTAATTTGAGTGATTTACCCAGGGTCATACATAAGCCTGAGACCTAATTTGAACGTAGGTCTTCCTAACTCTAGCCCCAGCACTCTAACCACTGAGCCCCCTACTATCACAACAATGGAATGGCACAGGGCAGTATAACTAGAGCCCCCTCCAATCAGGTTAGCCCCTTCCTCCTGTCAATATTTTCCCTTATACTACTAAATTCTCTCTTATAAATCGAGTTCCATCCACAAAGACAAAGTTCTCATTCAAAAAGAATATAGCTGCAAGGCAACTGGCCTGAGATATTTTCACTGAATTAAAAAAAAAATCAGGTAGAAAATGAGAGGGAAAATGAAGCTTTAAGTAAAGATAATTCCATGTGACTTTTTCCCAATAAAATCAGGGCCTTAGATCATTATATTAAGAACAAGAGTCTATATAAACATTGAGGCAGGAGGAGGGGGTTTGCTTCATTTACCCATCTAAAAGGTAGTAGCTCATCATCTGCCCCATCATTTCTGTGAACCTAGCTGAATTTGAAAGAGAATCGATAACATTTCTAATTTGTAATAGATGGTCAACAAATAAACACCTCACAGCTGAAACCCATTTGTTTAGCCAATTTTAAAGACTTCATTTGCATTCCCTTCTTTTCCTCCAGAGGTTTTCTCCACTTTTCTTCACTAACATAGCCAATGGGCTTTATAGAGCAGGGACAATAAATATCCTAAATCTATCTATTTTCCTTTTAAACTCAGCCACTTAGTTCCCTACATAAGGACCCAACTCACAAATTGGTAGGAAGTAATAACTTCTTTAATTAAATGTTTTTTAATTAAATAGTCTTTTTACATTTTCAAGTCTCCCCCATCAACCACAAAACAGACAGCAGTGATGAAGATAGTAAGTGATAAAAAGATTCAAATACAGCAGCTAAAGTCTTGTGAAGTGTGATGATATTTCCCAAATGACCAGGCTTCCATTACAAACTTTGAATCTGCATTTCAACAGTCACTTGTACAAGCATTTTGGTATTCTGCACATTTAACAGCAAATAAGACTATCTGTATATCAATAATGGAAAAAATAGAGATGTGAGGTTGGGATATTTGCACTGAAATGAAATAAAACTACAGAAGACACAATAGTGTACATACAATGTTGGGTGTCCTAGAGAGAATCAGGAGCCAACATGAATTTAGTTAGGATAGCTTTAGGCATCCAAATCAAACTGATGCCTTCTTTCCTTCAATTAAACTGTACTACTTACTATTCCACAAATGTGATTTCAAATACCACCTCCTTGCCTTTGCCCCCTCCTCCCTGCATCTCCTGATCTCTAGCTCCCTTCAAGGTTCAATGAGATGCCCCCCTCTTACAAGAGATCTTTCCTTATCTCTACAGTTATATTCTCCAAGCAGATGAAATCACTTTATATATATATATATATATATATATATATATATATATGTATGTATGTATATATATGTATATATACATATATATATATACTACATTGACTTATGTCTATACCTAATGTATCTTCTGCAACGCACTCTTTCATTTTTGTTTTGATATTGCAGTACCCAGCACAAACCTTTGCACAAAATAGACACTTGATAAATAATTACAGAATTAGATCAAGACCCCTCCAACTTCCAAACAACTCAAAAACAGGAGGAGGCAATGTGGGACTTAGAGAGTATATCGTTACAAATATAAAATCTCTGTGTTTTGGTTCTGATTCTGCCACTTCCTATCCTTTATGCAGTCACTTAATCTGGAAAATGAGATGGTTAGATTAAACAGACTATAAATTCCCATTGTGCTTGAAATCCATTACATAAAATCATCTTATTCTCTCAGTTTCCACTAAGACTTTTACACTAACAAAAGTCTGTAAAAAGTCAGTATACTTTTAGGCTAGGACTTTTTAACATTTTTGGCAGTCTGGTGAAGCACATGTATCTTTTCTCAGAATACTGAGTTTTCATGTTTTTGTTTTTGTTTTAACAAATTTATCATTGAAAGAAATGCTAAATTTCAGTTAGAAGTCATTGAAAAATTTAAGCTGTAATTTTTTCCCCATCCTACTTCATGGACTCCCTGAAATCTACCCAGGAACCCCAGAACCCCAGATTAAGACTCTTGATTCAGGGGAAAACACCCTCCTCTCCATGCCTTTGCCCAAGAAGCAAGAATCAGATCTCACTCCATGTTCAGCTGCCCTGAAGTGTTCCTCACTTCCATGTTTCTTTCTAGTATTCAAGAGCAGAGAAGAACCATGAGTTTTAGGATCAGGAAAGAGGTGAGAGAGAAGAGCAAGTAGGAGAGGAATTCCCTTCAGCCTACCATTTGGTAACTTTCCATTTCAAGTAATTATTCTGTTAACTAAATACAAATCTCTGAGGTTTCCAATTGGTGGATGACTGCCAATGCTGTCAATGCCCTTTAAATTTGACATCCTGGAGAGAAGTCCTCAACACCCTGCAGCACTGGCCAAGATTTGAGACATAAACACTAATTTGAAAGGTTTCATTCTTGCATTTCATATGAAGAAGAGGTGGAAACTGACCTTAATGGCTGAATAAAGTTGCATTATATAATGGAAAGAACAGGGGTTCTAGAGTCAAAGGACCCAGGTTCAAATTCTACCACTTACAATCATGACCTGTGTGATCTTGGGCAATTCACTTAATGTCTCCTGGTCTCAGTTTCCTCATCTGTAAAATGAAGGGGATGGAGTAAATGGTCCCTTTTAAGCTCTATATTGAGAGCCCTGTCATTGTCTATGAGTTTTCATAATCTAAACATGTACAGCCCTCCAAAGTTGTCACATCTGTCACCGCCAATCCCTTTAAAAATTATGAAGGAAAAAGAAAAATGTGTCCTATCCAACAGTAGGAAATTAGACTTTAAAACTGCTGAGACCGCTATTAAACACCCTTGTACCCAAAAATGCAAGGTTTCTTACAATTTGCATAGGCCTAAAGCTGGATCGGTCCGCTTAGAATTAGGACTAGACTGGCAGGAATGATTAAAAAGCCTCCATTCAAAGAGCAAAGCAGGGCTCTGCACCATCTGGTCAAATCTGATTATTATACAGTCTCGGAATGTCCCGCTGGCCACACCACAGGGAGAATCCTTAAGAGGCTGCCATTCGCCATTTGTAACTGCAGTGGGGATTAAGTGTGATATATGACTGGCTAGGCATGCCAGGCTTGCCAGCATCCCCAGACATTTTCGTTGTGCTCACTCCAGTCAGGCCAGAGAGAAGCATGTGGTTAGATTAAAAGTCTTGCTGGATGAAAACAACAGATAGCAGCATCCGTTTCTGACTCCAGGAGAAACACCTGAGCCCAGTAGAGCCATCCAAGCCCCTGCTGCCCCTCAGCCCACCCCATCCTCCCAGCCTGTACCTTAGACACGGGCTTTCCAAAACCCCAGATGCTTTGCTACTTGGAAGGCTTTGACAAGCAACTTTTCAAGTTCATGGCTAAACAAGGCCAAGAGTCAAATCCAACTGTTCTCCCCCCATCCTGGAAGAACATCAGCATTTCCAAACTTTTATTGCATTCTTCAGAACAACTTCAATTATTTTCTCATTGAGCAAAGTCAAAGGAAGCTTAACAGGTAACAGAAAGAAGAAGGAGCGTTTGGTCAAGATAAAAAATGTGTTCCTACTTCCATGTTGAAGGGTCAAGGCTCCTTGCTGAGACGAGACCTCAAATTTCCAAAGAACAGAAAAGTAGCAAAAAGTTCACCTGGAAATCTCATTGCAGGGGCAGCTCTGATAAAATACTTTTCTACATCTAATAACAGTTAAATTTGCATTGATGAGCCAGAACATTAAATGGGGCACAACACTGGGCAAAGGTTCCCCAGTCTTTACCAGTCCTCAGGGGTCTAGTTCAACATAGAAAGCCCTAATGAGAATGATATGTGGGGTTGGCCAATATGAAAATGCTCATTAATTGGTTCCTACCACGATGGCTTTAGAAACCAGCCATCCTGTTGAAATGTCTTCTAGAGAAACCTCGGGGCAGAAGGTGAGAAGGAATTGGTCATTTGTCATTTATGGTCAAAAAAAAAAATCTTCCTGCATTTCTTTGAAAGCCTCCATAACCATAACTACAACTGGAGAGGGCTGCCCTCTCCTGAGTTGGCTAACTTTAAAGCTGTGAAATCCATTCTCTTTAGCTGATGTGATCAGTCTCCTAATACATTTTCTTCCAGGTGCAAGTCTTGAGTCACAATAAGACTTGCTAAGTAGCATGGTGGTGGATTCCAGCGAACCAATCAATAAACATTTATTTAGCATCTACTCTATGGTAGACACTATGCATTTAAATGAAAAGATCATTCCCTACTGCTGAGAGCAGGGAGTTACAGTTATCCTTTCCACTTCATGGTGGTTATGGGCATGATGCTCCCCTCACCACAGCCAGCAATCTGGAAATTTTTTTGACCTTCCTTTTATATCAGAGAAGTCTAATTTGTTTTTCCTTTATGGGGTATTTACTTATTATAAAATTTGGATTATTTGTCAGTGTATTTGCAGACTTTCGTGTATTATCCACAACTTCTGCAAAACTCCAAAAAAATTCCCATTTAATTTTGTATGCTGACCCGCAATATATGGGGACAATTGTGATGTGGTATAACTTTTCACTTGGTGTTAGCCAATATATAATCTAAAGATAGATTAGACCAAACCTGCTTTCTCGATATGTGGTTTATTACCATTTTTGTTTGACTTATTTTTAACATTTTCTTGCTTCAGATTAGGGTTTTCTAACTTTTTTGTATCACAAATCCCTTCGGTTTGCTAATGAAGTCCATGTGCCCTTTTCAGAATAACACACTAAATAGGAAATCAATTATATTGAAATACAGCTTTCAAAATATTTTTTAAGCCAAGTTAACAGAGTCCTGGTGACTAAGACAGAATGATTTCAATCAATAAATATTTTTAAGCCTCTACTATGTGTCAATGTGTTGGAGAAAATAATACCAAAAGAATGAAAATTTCCCTATTCTCAAGAAAATTTAATTAACAGGTCTCTGATTGGCTGTTTTTGGATTATAATTGTACAATGGCAATTATATAACTTCCCTAGGGTCTCAGGTTTCTCATCTGTAAAATGAGGAGGGTAAATGGAGATGATCTCTAAGCTTCCTTCAAGTTCCAAATCCATAATTCCTCTACAGATCCAGTGCACCCTAAAAACGAGACCAAGAACTACAGAGTAGCAGTGTGGGCAACAGAGTGGCACTTTGACATGCAGGAAAACTCTTATGCAAAGAATCCAGAAAAATGCCACTGAGGCCCTTACTCTGGGAAACAGAATGGCAGAGGAGAGAGCTGACATGAGGACTAGGAGATCTAGTCTTTCTAGTTTTGTGACTGTGAGCAAACCAATGCAACTACCAATATTCCAGCATCACTATAGAAGACCACAAACTACAGAGAAGGATTCAACAGAAATTTGTTAAGGAAAATTTCCTCATGGGTGAGTTCCCTTTAATCAATAAAAAAATCATCAACTATGATTGACTTAGCTCTTTTCAACAATACAAAGATCCAAGACAATTCCAAAAGACTCCTGGAAAATGCTAACCATATCCAGAGAAAGAACTGTGAAGTATGAATGCATATTGAAACATTATTTTTACATTTTTTTTGTTTTCTTATGGTTTTCCCTTTTGTTCTATTTTTTTCTTTCACATCATGACTAATGTAGAATTAACATTTAACATAACTGCCTATGTATAACCTACATCAAATTGCTTGCTGTCTTGGGTAAGAGGAAAGGGAAGAAGGAAGAAAAATTTGGAACTCAAAATCGTATTAGAAAATGAATGTTGAAAATTACTTTTACGTGAAATTAGAAAAAATAAAATAATCAATGAAAACACAAGTCTGGACCTGATTTTCTTTTCCTTCCTTTTGTTAACAACCTTAATAGATTCATTTATAAATATGTATTAAGCACCTGTTATTTTCAGAATTTCATTCTGAGCATTAGGAAAGCTATAATCTTTAAATAAGTCACAGTCCCTGACCTCAGGGAGGCTACAGTGAGAAGAAAAAAGACAAATTCATACGCCCAACAGACAACAAAAATGTGCATACCCTTTGATCCAGGATTACCACTACTGGGTCTATACCCTGAAGAGATTATTAAAAAAAGGTGAAAACATCACTTGTACCAAAATATCCATAACAGTCCTGTTTGTGGTGGCAAAGAATTGGAAATTAAATGAACGTTCTTCATTTGGGGAATGACTTAACAAACTGTGATATATGTGTATCATGAAACACTATTGTTTTTATTAGAAACCAGGAGGGATGGGAATTCAGGGAAGCCTGGAAGGATTTGCATGAACTGATGCTGAGCAAGATGAGCAGAACCAGAAAAACATTGTACACCCTAACATAGGGGTGATGATCAACCTTAATAGACTTGCTTATACCATCAGTGCAACAATCAGGCACAGTTTTGGGATATCTATGATGGAGAATACCATCTGTATCCTGAGAAAGAATTGTGGAGTCTGAACAAAGACCAAAAATTATTACCATTAATTTAGAAAAAAAAAGTTATCTTATTATATAATTTTGCTATCTCTTATACTTCACTTTTTTCCTTAAGGATATGATTTCTCTCTCATCACATTCACATTATAGCAATGTGTACCAAGGAAACAATGCAAAGACTTAAAGACTGCCTTCTGTGGGGGGTGGGGGAGGGAAGCAAGATTAGGGGAAAAATTGTAAAACTCAGAGTAAATAAAATCTTTCTTTAAAAAAAGACAAATTCACATGAATAGAGGCAGATAAGACAACATCATCATAATCATTGTCATCATTATCATTACTATCACTTATATATGCCACATTAAGATTTTAAAACACATGTGTATTATATATGCATATATTTGCGTATCATATATATTTTCCCCCATAATATCCATCATATCCTGTTATTATCCCCATTCTACAGATGAAGGAAACTAAGACTAAGAGAGAAGTATTTTTAACAGAATATTTTATTGAGGCACCTAGATGGTACAGTGGATGGAGTATCAGTCCTGGAGTCGGGAGGATCTGAGTTCAAATCCATTTTCAGATACTTAATGCTTACTAACTGTATGAACTTCGATAAGTTACTTAACTGTATTGACGGGAGAGGGAGAGGGAGATGGAGGGGGAGAGGGAGAGGCAGGGGGAAGGGAGGGGGAGAGGGAGAGGGAGGGGGAAGGGAGGGGGAGAGGGAGAGGGAGGGGGAAGGGAGGGGGAGAGGGAGAGGGAGGGGGAAGGGAGGGGGAGAGGGAGAGGGAGGGGGAGGGGGAGAGGGAGGGGGAAGGGGAGAGGAAGGGGAGGGGAAGAGGGGAGAGGGAGAGGGAGAGGGAGAGGGAGAGGGAGGGGGAGGGGGAGGGAGGAGGGAGGAGGGAGGGGGAAGGGGAGAGGAAGGGGGAGGGGGAAGGGAGGGGGGAGGGGGAGGGGGAGGGAGGGAGAGGGAAAGGGAGAGGGAGAAGGAGAGGGGGAGGGGGAGAGGGAAGAGGGAGAAGGAGGGGGAGGGGGAGGGAGGGGAGGGGGGGAGGGGAGGGGGAGGGAGAGGGAGGGGGAGAGGGAGAGGGAGAGAATACTTTGTTCATTACCAAGTATTTATGGATACCAAGAGACTAGAAAAAGATCATCAGGTTTTGTTTTTTGAGTTAGGATTCAAATTCAGACTAATTCCAAATCCAGGACTCTATCCACTACACCATATTTCCTGTCAGAATAATCCTCTGTTTCTCCAAGGAAGGTATGTGATGATGTTGTTAAATCATGTCCAATTCTTCATGACCTCATTTGAGGTTTCCTTGGCAAAGATACTGAAGTGGTTTACCATTCATATCCTTCTCTAGTGTGTTCCATTTTTATATATGAGGATTAAGACAAACAGAAGTTAAGTGACTTGCCCAGGGACACACAGTTAAGAAGTGTATGAGGATTTAAATGCAGGTACTCCTGACTCTAGGATCCTAGAGTTCTGTCCCCTAAAATATTATTATACTGAAAGAAAAAACAAAGAAGAAATATTCAAAGATGCAAGTTACATAAGGGGCTACTTATAAAAAACAAATGGAAATAATTTCTACTCTCTGAGAAGTATGACAGGAAGAATTCTCATTGACCTTGCATTACATTGATTGTCAACCAAAAAGAAAAGAAGTCACAACTTCTCTGAAGCCCCAGTTTCCTCATCTGTAAAATGAGTGAATCATCACAACTGACAGAGAGGAGAGAATGAGGTAGAACCTGGAGAATAATACTCATAGTGACTACAGTAATGAAAATAAAAACAACTAAAATGTAGCTGAACTGAAACTGATAGTAACTACCTGTTGGGGTCCAGTATAAGAGATGATGAAACTCAATATGGGAGAGAAATGTCAACTGCACAGTGAGATGTCATCTCTAGCTTTGGCTGGTTGACTCAGAGGATAGGGCTTAAAGGATAGAATCAGTTCAAATGAGTTCAAATCTAGCCCCTGGGAAAGTCACTTCACCTTTCTTTGCCTCAGTCTCCTCATCTGTAAAATGGAAATAATAATAGTGGCACCAATCTCAAAGGGTTGGTGTGAGGATCAAATGAGTTGATAATTATTAGCCTAATGTCAATTACAGAGTAAGTGTTCTAAAAATGTTAGCTATTATTAAGAATGTATTGCTAATTATTTTTCTTTACATCAAGGGAGGAATCAGATATGAGGAATTAACTATAGTGCAAAAATAAAATATATCAATAACACTTTTAAATAAATGAATTAATAGCATTGTGTTCACCTGGGAATGATACTTCAAAAATGAAAAAGAAAATATAACTACTGACAATGGGACTGTGAGATACAGGGATGTTCTAAAATTATTATAAGATTGTAGAATAGAACTAAAAGTACCTTTGAGATCACTGAGTTCAACACTGTCATTTTACAGATGTGAAAACTGAGGTACATATCAATTTAGTACCTTTCCCAGAGTCCCATAGCTAGTAAGTGTTTGAAAAAGATTTGAAAAAAAGTTTTTTCTGACTTCAAGACTCTCACTCTAGCTTAAGTTGCCTTTGTAGGAGTTGAACTCTCTCATCTGGGTTGAGGACTCTTCAATGAAAGAAAACTAGGGTGATTCATAAGTAAAACTCACTTCCCCCATAGAATTTGAACTAGGGTGATTCATAGGTAAAACTCACTTCCCCCATAGAATTTGAACCTATGGCATGCTATCCATCCTTCCTCTGAGTCCTTTGAAATCTTCTCTCCCAGGGGAGCTAGGTTGCACAGTGGTTAGAGTACTTAATAATTGCCTAATTGTGTGACCTTGCGCAAGTCACTTAACCCCATTGCCTTAAATGAGTATTTTTAAAAAGAGAGAGAAAAAGAAATCTTTTCTCCCAAAAGCTAAAGTCCACTTCAGTCTATGTCAAGCCTCCCTTTGCTTCTCACAAATTCTATGAAGTCAGAAAAACTAATTAAATTTCCATCATTTCCATCCCAGCAACCAGTCCCTCTTTGTTGCTTAGCATCCGGTCTTTAATAGACATTGCCTTGCTTATGATTTGACCATTAAATTATTATGACTAGTCAAGAAATTATTAACTTCTCTACTTCAAGTAACGTAAGAGCTCCAACAGATTGTGGATAATTGAAGTCCCTACTCCTCCTACATTATACCTCCCTATGAGACCAAAAATGACTTTGTCTTCTTAATATACAATACTATTCTATCTAAACATGTGTGCATGTGCATGCATGTACACACACACACCACTTGTACTCTTCCATTCTTTTTTTTTAAATTTATTTCATTTTTAATTTGTGGAATAGAACAGGTATTTCTATAACATACTATGAGAAAAAATGATTGCACATAAAACTGCAAGTCTACAACTTGACATTTCTTTGAAATAAAGTTGATCCGTTCAGAGTAATATCAGGGGTCATATCTCCCTTATACCTATGACATCTAGCTGATCCTCCAGACCTGGGGTTTTTAGCCATCATGCTTTACTCAGTAAGCATTAAGGCAAGAGTTGTTAAAAATATTAGAGCAGAGGTGTGGTATGATGAGATCTGACTAAATAGCAAACATTATTATTTGATCCTTAAATTTTATTTCTTTTTAAATATCTTACATTTTCTGAATTACAATCATAAATAATGTTGGTTGCATGTTTCAGGTTAAACAGTTAGTTAGTTAAAAGTTTATTTATTTCAGGCAAATGAAAATATGAATCCGAAAAGGTATATCACTATCTCTGAGGGGTAAGAGAGGCAACTGGCCTTTCCATGTCACTAATAATGGCCACCACCTGATGGAAGTAACCAGCAAAGAGGCAGCACATGAAGATAAGCAATAAGGCTTCTTTAGGGCTTTTCTTGAAACATCAAAGTAGCACCAAAAATAGTTATGTACACAAAAAGATGAGCAATTGTGACTTTTTTTTTCTTTTGGACATTGAGTCTAATACATTTGTTGGCTAAACCAAGATATTAAGATCATTTATTGCCTTCCCCACCTATTATTAGCTAATAATTTGAAGCAAAGTTACTTGAAAATAAGGAGAATGCCTGTCTAAGACAGTACCTATTGTCTATTCAATTATCTCAGACAGTACCTATTCAATTCCCCTGACCCAGGTCTCACTCCAACAGACATTATAGGAAAAGGCATAATTGGAGTTGAGTGTGGAGGGAACAGACCAGAATTGTTGCTCTCCAACCTGGACCAGGGAGAGACAGTTGCATGCCTGGACAAGACCATGTGTTCTTTCCACAGAACACAAACCCCAATTTCTTAGTTTTGTTGTCCCTCCATTATAAGTATTTCTTAGCACATACACTCTAATGATTCCCAAATCTATATTTTTCATCCCTCTTTTATGCAAGTCTAATTTGGGTGCCCCACCAACACTTATTCCAGATTAAAATAATAATGTTTGTCCTTCATTTTCGAAGAAGACCATGACATCAGGGAGGTGATGCCATGGTAAGCACATGAATTGGATTTCAGGGGGGGGGGGGCTAAGTCACCAGCCTCACTTTTTCCTCCAGAGTCATCTTGGTCCAGTAGCCAGATTTGAATCGAGATGTCTAGAGATGGCCCTGGATGCAAGACAATCAGGGCCAAGCAACTTGACCAAGTACACAGCTAATGAGAGTCAAGTGTCTAAGCCTGGATTCAAACTCCAGTCCTCCTGACTCCAAGGTCAGTGCTCTATCCACTGCCCCACCTAGCTGCCCCCCAACTTGAAATAATCAATGTTGTAAGATCATAGTCTCTTCTTCTCATGTTTCTTTTTTTTTTTAATATAATATAGGGTCCCCTATCTGCATGAAAATCCTGGGAGTTGAAGTGAGGGATGCTTCTTTGTAATCCTATTCATAATACTGAAGCTTTGAGAGGAACTGGAGCTAATGTTCCATATTTAAGAGAATGGAGAACCTTAGAAATCCCTAGGAGAAAAAAAAGACTTTCAAGCGTGTCCTAGACTGAGGAGGTATTATTCAAACAGAAAGTCACTGAAAGCTTGCACAGATTTACAGGTTTTGAGAACTGCTAGCAATCAATACATTAAAATGACTTATTCCTCAAAGGTAGGAGAAGAAAACAAAATGCAGCCTGACCTTTATCCAATCCCTTGCCATCCACATAAATATTGAGCCATAAAAAGCATTCTCTTAAGAAAAACAACTCTGGACTTCTAATTTACATTTCATCTCCAAGCACGGTCTCCCCAAGTAGACATTGTGCTGAAACACCCGAGAACAGAAATCAAGATCCAAGTGTGGGTTAAGGAGCTTTCCCCCAATGAAAAATAGAGAGATTGAAAGACCCCTCTGAACTCTGATATGACCCTCTAATATACCTACTATCCTTTGGAGACCATTGGCTCCCCTTCCTAGGTGCCAGGGTTATCATGACCCACAAAAATAACCCTTAGAGTTTGTACTTTTGAAAATGAAATATTTATGGTCTCTACTATATGTTACACAAACACTCTGGCAGTAAGAAGAGAAAGGGCATGAATACCAAAGAAGGAAAAAATAAAAATAAAAACCCATTTTGATGTACTACACTGAGCATTAATAGCCAAACCAGAGGGTCACACGCTACCCAGCCAGGGTTTAAAGTACCAGTGGGGACCCTCAGTGCCTGACAGAAGAATCAATCTTGAGCATATTCAAAAGTGTGTGTTCTGTTTTAAGTAGACTTAGTGGCAAGAGAAGGGTTTTATCCTGGACCTCTAAGTACCATTGGCCTGCCAGGGCAGTGGAATAATGAGGATCTGGACGGCTTGCTCTCTTTGCTCTCCGGACACTGGGCAGGCATTTTTCAGCAGATAAAATTATTTATAGTGTTCTTTGGTGACTCTAGAAAATCAGCATATACCCCCCCCTCAAAAAAAAAAGAGCTATATAGAAAAAAACAAAGAAAGCTAGGACAGAAGGACAGTAGAATGGAAGGACGGAAGGAAGGAAGCATCCTTGCAAATGTTCTATAAATCAGAGCTTGTGAAAAAAGCCTGCCATTACTAGACAGATGCTGTCCAGACTGGAAAGAAAGGAAAATATTGTACTCTTTGTAAATACAAGGTGAACTACCAGAATGTAATTAGCCAACTCTGTATGTCTACCTTGGCACATTTGCCTCTAAGGACCGAAGAGTCATTTCTAAACTGTTCTACACAGACAATGGCTCAAACCCTCATCAGACTCATACATCTTTTTCAAGTGACAATGTACACTAAAGAAAAGTATAATTAGATGATCATTATTTCAACTTGACCACATCCTCTGAGGAGCTCCAAGTACATTACAAGCCTTTAAAGTTCAAATTGACAAAGATTCTGACCCTCTAGAGAAGCTCAACTCCAACTGAAAAGAGACAGAAGTATCTGCAAATCAAAAATTAAACACACACACACATACGTGTGCACACATGCACACATACACGTATACAAACAAACAAAATTGCCCACATAAGCCATGTTATTTTATCTGTAGGTCAAACCATTTGACATTATTTGCCTGGTAAAAGAAAAGATATTTGCCTTCCCCTAGAAAAATGATATCAACACCAGAAAGGTAAACTGCCACTCCCCAGATTACCTCTGTTGCTGGCATAATTAAATAAGAGGCAAGAAGTACTCATTGGTTTTTCCAGATATTTAAAGGTAACTAGGCAGCCCAATAGACAAGTAGGTGGCACAGTGAATAGAACATTGGACCTGGAGTCAGGAAAACTAAAGACCAAATCTGATCTATCACTTACTAGTTGTGTGACCCTATACAAAACACTTACCATCTCTCTGTCTCAGTTCCCTCATCAATGAAATGGGAATGATAATAATAGAGAGCCCCTGCCTCCCAGAGTTGTTGTGAAGACCAAATGAGAGAATATTTGAAAAGCAAAAAATACAAATAAATGCTAGGTATTATTATTGCTGGGTGTAAATTACCTACTGACCATCCCACCCAAAGAGAATTCTCCACAGTATCATATAGATAAGCAAGACAATGGGGTCCAGAGAACAGAGGGTTAGACTTCTGGTCTGAGGATCTAGCTTCAAATTGGATTTTACCCGGGGAATCCTTTGTGACATTGAACAACTCCCCGGAACTCTCATTTTCCATATCTATTAGGCTAGATGACTCTGAGATCTATCCTGATAAAGAAATTATCCATTATTGGCAATATCCCAAAAATCTCATCAATAAAACAACCATAAAATCATTTACATTTATAAAATCATTTGATCTCTACAACAACCCAGAGAGTTTGGTACTAATATAATGTTCATTTTACAATGAAGAAAAACTAAGGTTGACAAAGGTTAAGTGACTTAACCAGGGTCACACAACTAATATCTGAGTCCAGATACAAACTCAGATCTTCCTGACTCCAAGTCTAACATATTATTCACTGTACCACCTAAGCTGTCTATTTATACTATAGGCCATGATTTCTGAACCATCATTTAGGTTTATATAATTAATAATAATCATTAACTTTCATATATAATTTTAAGATTTGCAAAAGCTCTCTTATAAATATCTCACCTGATCCTTACAACAATCCTGGGAGATAGGGGCTATTATTATCCTCAGTTTACAGATGAGGAAACTGGGACAGACAGAGATTAAGGGACTTGCTTAAATGATTTACAAAATTATGTTAAGCATCTTGGGCCATATTTGGACACAGCTCTTCTTTACATCAGACCACTTAGCCACTTATCTACCTATACTTCAGGTCATTATTTCTGAGCCATCAAGATAAACAGTACTTTATAAGGCACCTTTTCCCATATCTAAGACAAAGGTAAACACAACAAAGGATTGAAATACTGACTGTTCTGAAAACTAGCTATACTAGTTCATTTGTAGTGAGAAATATGTTGGGTCTGTTTGGGTTACACTAGAAGGTGAAGGGAAATTGATAATTTACATTACAAAGACTGGGGTCTGCCTGTATATTGGTGCCTATGGACAGGTATGTGAATGTAAAACAAAAGACTTAGCCTCTACCTGATCAAAACCTGAGATTAAATCAGGTCTGCCCCACCCAGTTGAATTAACCTAGGACCTGCATCCTTCTCCTTTGAGCATGCTCAAGGAGATTACTGTTCCCTCCCCTGGGCAAGGGCAAGGAAAACATGGGGGCAAATTATCAATTAGATTGTAACTCCAGTCAATGATTGGCATGAAGGGGGAGGAACTAGCCTTTCAAAGGGCATTTAAGACCTAGGATTGACTTCTGGGATTCAGTGCCCTTCTCCCCTTGAGAGAGGTGATCCTTCTTTGCAAAAATGTATTAATAATAGACTATTTTAATCACTCTGGACTAAGTATTCATGAACCAGTTATAACAGGTGTTCACCAAAATAGATAAACACTATCCTAGAACTTGGGACAGACCTAAAAATAATCTGCATTGACATTTGAAGAATTTCCTTTGACTCTACTATTTCAATTCATTTTTCTTATCCTCCTTCAATATTTCTCAGATATTTATTTATACTGTGGTTATCAGAACACAGTGGCAGCATTTCAAGTGAAAACATCAGTTATAAATATCAGGAATTGTAAGTATATTCCAACTCTACCCTCTTAGACTATGTTAGACTCAAAGCATTAAGAGAGCATCCTGACTTTAAGGGTATTGAGATAGAAATACTGAATTTCAGAACTGAAAATCATTTCAGTCACCATCTAGTATGCTACAGATCAAAAACTATAGGTAGGGCAGCTAGGTGGCACAGTGGATAAAGCACCGGCTTTGGAGTCAGGAGTACCTGGGTTCAAATCTGGTCTCAGACCTAGCTGTGTGGTGTGGCCTTGGACAAGCCACTTAACCCCATTTGCCTTGCAAAAAAAACCTATAGGTGATTGGATGGATGGATGGATGATGGATGGATAGCTATATATACATACAGAGAAAAATTAGATCAATATCTATGTTATACTCATAGATATAGATATAAATGGTCCTTCAAAATATAGACTCTATATATGAATATAATAAAATATTATTGTGCCATAAGAAATGATAAACAGGCAGATTTTCAGAAAAAACTTAGAAAGATTTATATAAACTAATGCAGGATAAAGTATGCAGAAGCAGGAGAACACTGTACACAGTGGCACAACATTGCACAAAGATCAACTATGAATGACCTAACTTTTCTCAGCAATAGGATGATCCAAGACAATTGCAAAGGATTTATGATGATATCCACAACCAAAGAGAGAACTAATAGCTAATAACTTAGTCTGAATACAGATCAAAGCATATTATTTTCACTTATTTTATTTTTTCATTTTTTTTCCTTTTTCCTTTCTTTTTTCACAAACTGACTAATATGGAAACATGTTTTACATAATTGCACATAATATAACCTATATCTAATTGATTACAATCTCAGGAAGGAGGTAAGGGAAGAAGGGGAGAATTTGCAACTCAAAAAAATTGTAATGAAAGTTAAATTTAATCTTCACATATAATTAAGGAAAAAAAACACTATAAAATAAAATGCAGACCCTACCATCATTCAACTTTAGCTGCTACTTTTACTTCATACAAATCCTCTGCTGTAGCCAGGCTGATCTACACATAATCCCCCCAAACACATCATGAACAATCCTGCTCACACAGTTCCCTACAAATAAAATGCTCTCATAACTTCTCTTTACTTGTAGAAATCTTATGCAGCCTTTGAGGCTTAGTTTGTGTTCATCCTGACTTTGTTGGAAGAATTGTAATGAGATGAAAGTCACTATCTTCAAAGATAACCTGTTCCAATGTCAGTTGTAATTTAATGGGTAAGATATTTCTCCTCCAACTAACCTAAATTTGATTCTTTGTGATTTTTATCGTAATTATTATGCAAATGCAGGAATTACAATATGCAATTATTACAGATCTGTTCTCAGGACCTGGTAGAATAAATCTAATCCCTCTTCACAGGATTATAGAATTTAGATCTGCAAAGTACTCAAGGGATCATTTCATTTAATCCCTTCATTTAGCATGGAATGTAATTTGAGGTTTAGGGAGGACAAGTTTCCAAGATCCTACAGGGAATAAGAGGCATGGTCAGGATTTGAAACCAGGACTTTTGATTCCAAAACCAGGGCTCTTTCCAAACAGCATACCTACACACACTGGTTACTTAATTAATGTTTATGATGTTGTGTTGTATTCCATAGCTTGTATGGTAAGAAGAGATCATTTCATCAAGAGGTCAGAGTGATGGTAGATGGATGACCAGAGTGCTCTATTCTCCTGTTGCAAGAAAATAAGGAAAGCCCCCAACAGACTGGGTGAGTCTCCTCTGGTACACCATGGAGAAGCTTTGGACAACAGTCTTCTAAGGTGGGCAGTTATGGATGAGATACCATCAGTAGCATTAAAGAGAATTTCCAAATTGATAAGATCACTCACCAATTTGAATATCTGAGATTATCATATTCCACTGTACCATACTATCAAAATCATTTTCCTGAAATAGCACCAGTTCCAGAATTTTATTCCCTAGATCATTAATCTTTAATAGCTCCCTATTATCTTGAGGAAAAGATTCAAACTTGTTGATCCCCCCCTTTCCAAGTCCTCCACAATCTGGCTCTCCCTGTCATTCCAAACTCATTCTGAATTACTCCCTAGTATGCCTTCTAAGTAAATAGTCAAACTGATGATTCTCTTTACTCAACATCCCAGCTTCCATCTCTGTGCCTTTACACACAAAATAAATGAGGAAGAAGACAATATGATTAATAAAATAAATAATAAAAATTTGGATAACACTTTAAGGTTTACAATGTTACAAATAAATTACCTCATTAGATTATCACAACAACTCTATAAGAAAAGTACCAGAGATATTATTCTTGTTTTACAGATAAGGAAATTAAGGGTGATAAAGATTAAATAAATAATTGCATAACTAATAAATATAATCAAGATTGGAAATCAAATCTCTCCTAACTCAAAATCTAGTGTTACCACTCTGACATTCTCCATGTTTTAACATAGTCCAGTCAGCATAACTGAATTAAAATCCAGGCTTTGCAGTTTACTGTGTGATGTTGAGCAAATCAACATCTTGGGCTCAATTTCCTCAATTATAAAATGAAGGGGATGAATTAAATTTATCTCTATTACATGATGCCTTCTCTTTATTTCTTCTCATACCCTCAGCTTTATCTTCCCTCTCTCTCCTCCCCTCTCCTCTCCCCTCCCCTCCCCTCCTCTCCCCTCCCCTCTCTTTCTCTTTCTCTCTCTCTTACACACACATCTTAAATCTATCTCTTTACTATCTTTAACAAGGCCTGTTTCACTTTTTGTCTTTGTTCATGTCCAGGAAGCACAATGCCTTATATATTGGCACCTTACAAACATTTGGTAACTTCTTCAATCTTAGGTTATTTGGAGTGTTCCCAGCAAGTATGTACCTACTACTGAAGTACATATCACCAACAAGAGACCTCTATCCCAAACCCCAGTATGTATTCCCAGTTAAATCCTGTATATTTCTATTTAAGTGTTCTATCATCTCTTCCACATTTCTGTTGTTCAGTCTTTTCTGTTGTGTCTGGCTCTTTGTAACCCTATTGAAAATTTTCTTTATAAAGATACTGAAGTAATTTGTCATTTCTTTCTCCAACTCACAAATGAGGAACTGTGGCAAAAAGGGTTAAGTGATTTGCCTAAGGTCACACAACTAGTAAGTTTCTGAGGTCAGATTTGAATTCAGGAAGATGAACCTTCCTGACTCCAGATCTGGCACTCTACCTCCTGAGCCACCTAAAAGCCCTACATTTCCACATCCAAATATCTAAAATTAATCCAAAATCTTCCTATTATTTTTATCTTCTCCTCTGTCCTCTCTTGATTTTCCTATTTTATCCATTTCAAAAAATTTTCCCATTTACCCTGCCTGAAAAAGTCCTTTGTGATTCTCTTTTTTTCTTTAGATTTCCACTTTCATTTATAGGAACTATTGATTGCTCCCCATAGTCATCCTTTCCAAGTGTGTGACTACAGTATGGGTTGAACATGTCCACATGTCATACCCAGTACACATTCTCTCCATGCCTACGATCCTTTCCTTTCCCTTTCCCCTGACATCATACTAGATGAAACTCTCATCATTTCTCTCTGAGACTATTGTAATAGCTTCCTAAATCATTTCCTAGTTTTCATTCTCTCTCCCTTCTAATTTTTCCTATACTCTAAAGCTGCAAACAGAACAAGGACTGTATTTTATCTAAACTTTGTATCTCCTCTAGCTCCTATTTCATTTAATAATTGTTGAGTGAATGAATTGTGCTGTCAACTTAATCTTTCTAATGCTGCTTTCATCATGTAACTCTCCTGGTGAAAAATATTCAGTGGCTCTCTAATACCTATAGGACAAAGTCCAGACTTCTTCCCCTTAAATTCATGGTCCTTCAAAAATAGGGACCCAATTTTTAATAAAGGTTAAAAATTTAAAAATACTATAAAATTTGAACCCCATCCATCATTGCAATTTTAGCTTCTACTACTCCTTCATATAAATGTCCTACTGAAACTAGGCTGGTCTGCACATAATCCTCCAAACACATCATTAACAATGATCACATAATTCTCTTTACTTGTACAAATCTTATCCAACCTTTGAATTTAGTTTAATTCCAATTTCTCCCAGGAGGTCTTCCCTAATTACCATAAAGGCTATTTAATCTAATCATCTCTACCCACTCATTTGGTCTCCATTCTGCTTTGTACTCTTGTTTACCAAAAAATATGTGCATGTCTTGTCCTCCTTCCTGCCCCCCCCCAAACTATATCATAAATTTCTGGGAAGTTGGATGAGAACAAAAATAATAACTGGCATTTACAAAGCACATTAAGGTTTAAGAAGAAACATCATCAAAGTTGGTACACATGGCGACCCTGTGAGGAAAGTACTATAGGCATCATTATCCTCATTTTACAGATGGCAAAACTGAGGCTCTGATTATTCAGGAGTGTCCAACCTTTTAGCTCTTCTGGGCCCCATTACCCGATAAAAACCAGTCAAGTGTCGAATATAGAATTCAATACCCATTCCTGACTACAATCAACCCACACCAGCAACTAGCACAACAAATGTAATGTGGATGGCATAAATGGGTCACATATTGGACACACCTGACAGATGATTTGCTCTAATCACAAGCTAATCAGTATTGGACAAAGGATTTGAATCCAAGTCTCTTCTCACTCCCAAACCAGTTCTCCATCCACTATACCATGTTGTCTCTCTATGGAAAATACATGAATTATTTTGCTTTCTCTTTCTCATCCAGTATCATTGTCCCACCCAGGACAGAAAGGTTAAAAGGGTTCAATCTTGGGTTTCCTCACTCAACCCAGACTGTCGTTCTCAGTTTCATAAGATGCATAACTAAATACTACCCAAGTCACTGCCTTGTTTATAATAGACATTAGATAAAGACTGATGAATTATTAGTTGATACATTCATATATAAAAATTATTTCTTCCCTCTACATCTTACAAATAAATGCCCAAGAACAGCATTCTGGGCCAACTCTCAAGATAGAGAAAACTGAGTTTGGTTCTGTATATTTCCTTTGTGAGCATTTTTATCCAGACCATTTGGAAAGAGGCTTCTCAAAAGGAATATAATAGGGACACATTTTTAGAGGCTTCTTTCTAGTTATTTTTGTTTATAATGACCCTGACCACTTTGACCAGTATGACAGAGGGTACAGGACTGTTACTAATGCAGTATCACTCCTCCAGGGTGCTACAACTACACTCAAATTGAAAGAGAAGTAAGAGGATGGACCCACAGATGGGATTCTGAAAATAGAACCCAACAGAGCTCTAATAGTAGCAGGCTACATGAAACTGGAACTGACTCTAATATCATTGAAAGTGGTCAGGTTTTGCTAGCTGGTTGGGTAAATATCAGGAGCCCCAGTCAGGAAATCTCCATCTGTCCTGTTCCTGAAATAAAAAAGTTTAGGAAGAACTCAACAATGCAGTCTATGGAAAAGCAGATCTACCCCCCCTCCCATTGATTTTCACACAGCAGCTGTTATGAAATGGGCCCACAGTGGCCAGATGGAAAGAAAGCTCTGATCAAAAACTTCCAATGAGAGAGCATATTTATCACCATATGAGAAGCAATAGCCAACAGAGAGACCATCCTAACATGTACCCAACAGAGACCAGTAGTAACAGTTCCTAAAAGAACCCTAGTTCTGTTGCAAAGAACTAGATGAGAACAAGATAGATAAATAGATACACATATGAATACATATCCATGCATATATGTGGTTAAACATATGCATGTATATATCTATGTGTATGTATATACATATGTGTAAATATATACCATACATTTAGTCACACATAGACATGTATGTGTGTATGCATATTGTAGAGATAAGTGCATTATGCATGTTATAGGTCTATAGAAATAGATGTGCACACATGCATCTATATGTGCATATCTATACATAGTGAAAGATAGCTGTTCCCACATACATTTACATATACATATATAAACATCTACATATACATACATATACATACACACATACACACATATCTCTATGGGGAGAAAGAGAGTCAAAGTAGAAAGGACCATGATTTTCATGTTGGTTTTACTTTGCACACCAACCTCAAAACTATGCTGTTCTTTACACTTAGAAAGAATAGTTCTTGATGATCACCAAGGTCAATGTCCTCATTTTACAGGTGATGAAATTTCAGAAGAGACGGATGTGCCCCAGATTATACAGCTAGTCTCAAAATTAAGATTGCCTAGCACACTTTCTTCTAATGGCATACCCAAAGTAAACAGTCCTGAGCTCTTTTCACTCTACCATCACTGCCTCTGGTTGGTTGGTTGGATCTTGTCCTTCGTCACAGAAGAAGACCAAAATGACATCGCTATGTGTCCAACTGTGGCTGATCAGACAAATAGGAGCTCAGAATGCTCTACTACAGGTCAGGCACAAATAGTCCATGTGAAGCCCTGGGCTGAGTCCTCTAAACATATATGTCATGCTTCCTTGGAGCTGCTTCCATTCAGCCTTCCTCATAGAGCACAGCCCCCTCTCCGATGAGGACATGCCATGGTGTGTTGGTCCTGCATTAGTGTCACCCAGGCTGCACAATCAATTCTAAAGTTCTTCAATGAGACCTTCAGGGTATCTAAGTATTGCTTCTTCTGACCCTCTTGTTGAGTGTTCGCCCTGTGTGATTCTCCATAAAATAGTTTTGGGGGGGCTTTTTGGGCAAGCCTAAGTCTGGCATTCTAACAATGTGTCCAGCCCATACTAGTTGCACTTTCTCTAACTGAAAGGCTGCTCTTGCTTCTTTTGGTTGGTTTTTGAAGATCCCTTTAGAGTGGCCTCTGCAAACAAGTATCAAATTGTAAACCTCTTGAAGATAGGTCTCTTGTCTTGGTTTGATTAAACTGGATTCCAGTCCTACCTCTGAGATGATACTAGCTGTAGGAGCCTGGTTCAGGCAATTCCCCCACAATCAATTTTCTAAGACTAAGCTGAAAAAAATAATTGATTAATAATGCATTTATTAAGTCCAAACCAGTTATGGTGCTACATATTTTAGATACAAACACAAATAAATAAAACAGACTCTGCTTTCAAGGAACTGACATATCAATGGGAGAAAATATATATAAAAGGAAACTAGAAGGGACTCGGATAGGGCAGGATGCTGACGAAATACAGATATGACCAAGAAGTCAATCAGGCCATAAATAAATATTTATTAAGCCCTTGCTGTGTGTCATGGATGGGCATTTAAAGAGAGCAGTCCCTGCTCTCAAGGAGCTCAAAATCTCATGGAAAGTTCCTTGGACAGTTCTTGGCAAAATAAAGCAGAAGCTAATTTATCAACATAACTCAGAGATATTCAAGGTTTAAAGAGAAAGTAAAATGATTATTAAGACTGAAGGCATCATGCTATAAAAATGGTTGGGAATGTCTCATCTCTCAGGGTAGAAGAATTTAGAGGTTTTCCTACAAATGAAATCACAGATCAAAAAAAAAAATACTTAAGGAAGCACTTAATAAATGTTTATGGGAGGTTTGGTGTTTTGTTCATTCTTTTCAATTATGTCCAACTCTTCATGACCCCATTTGGGGTTTTCTTGGAAAAGACCCTGGGGTAGTTTGCCATTTCTTTCTCCAGTTTATTTTACAGATTAGGAAACTGAGATAAATAGGGTAAAGTGACTTACCCAGGGTCACACAGCTATTAAGTGTCTGACGCCAGATTTGAACCTAAGATGAGTCTTCCTGACTGCTTAGCCTAGCACTCTTATCCACTGTGCCAATTTATTGCCTTATAGAATGTAGGAAACTATTAACATAAATTATAATAGTTATGAATACATAAAAAATAGTTCAACAGCAAATTTTATTATTGAGAAGTCTCTCTTGATGGACTGTAAGCTACTTGAGGAAAGCCTTTATATCTTCAAATCCCCAAACCCAAGTTCAGGGTCTATTACAAAGTAGTCACTTCACAAATGGTTGCTGATTGATTAATACAAGAATCCAGAATAATAGAAATTAGGTAAATAGTAGACTTTTTTTAACATTATATTATTTTTGTCATAAACATGTTGGGGAAGGGAGGCTTAAGATACAGATTTAGAGCATGTTCTAACTCATCACTCTGTGTATCAGAAGTTACAAGGGGTTAAATGTGCCCAATTGTCTCACAATAGCTCTGAGCTTTGTCACTAACTCATTGTGTGACCTTGACTGAGTAATTAATTAGATCCTAGACTTTGGAGTTGGACAGAACTTTGGAGAGGATCTAATCTAATCCACTTGTTTCACAGAGAAGTCTATTGAGAGCTATTAGACCTCTCTGTTTCATCATGTTTGTATTGCCTTCCTTTCTCTACAATTTGTTTGCTTTATTTAGCCTTTTAAAATAGATTCCTTTAGAACTCAAATTAAATGCTCCTAATCTAATTCAACAGACAAATCATAACATTAAATATAAACAGAATATCCAGATATATTATTAAAATAATTGAAAGAAATACACAAATCTAATGGTCCTAGCCCTAATTCTATCAGAAAAATCTTCTCTGACCAGCAACTAGAACAAATTTACTAACTTCTGTGAAGGAATACTCTTAGCTTCTGGCCCTTCTCTGAAGCACTCAATATTTTTAAGGTTAGATTTAACAGTAGAGTCAAATGACAACATTATTGTCTCAAGAAACAGAACAGATGTAATTCAACTGACACAAACTTGCGCGTAAATTTTCAAGGCCTCTCTTTTGAAACAGATTTTCTTTTCAAAGTAGAATCAGGTAATGAAAGAGAGGGGAAATGAAGGGATTATGATAAGGAAAAGTAAAGAGGAAGAAAAAGGAGGGAGGGAGAGAAAGAGAAGGGAAGAGGGAAGGAGGAGGAGGGAGAAAGAGAGAGACAGAGAAAGAAGGAAAAGGAGAAAGGAGAGAGAGAGAGAGAGAGAGAGAGAGAGAGAGAGAGAGAGAACATGAATAAAGAAGCTATTAAGTACATTGTCCATCCATCCGTGTGGACAATCAACCAATAAGTTTTTATTAAATACTAAATGTGCAAGAATTGTGCTAGATTGGAATATAAAGACAAAACAAAAATAGAGCAGTCTCTACCCTCAAGGACCTTAGATTCTACTGAGAGGAAACACTTTCTCACACACAATACTAATGTCAATAACAACCCCTTTAAGGGTACTTTCACTCTGATTATTTCTGCCTCTGTTACTCCTTCCCTAGAAGATTTACTGAATATGCCAGAAAGCCTTCCTCTCATCCTTTCATTATCCACATGGACTGTCCATCTGTCATCTTTTTTATGAAATTGTCAAAATACCAAGAGACAAATACCTAGCACACCAACTATTTTTTACAAAATGAAAAAAAAACAGATCTGTGGTCAGATTTTCATCTTCTCAGTCTCCTAAGAGACAGTGGGACATGGTAGAAAACATTCCACTATAAGTCCTGGGATCTAGTCCTGTCTGTTACAATGACTAGTATAATAAATAGCATTTATATATCAAGTTAGTTTTTTCAATGCATAAATATCTAATTATAGTATTATATAAAAATTCATATATATGCATATATAAATTTCATATGCTCCTTAAAACTCCTGTGAAGTACATCCTATTATTGTAACCATTTTATAGATGTGGAAACTGAAGCACAGAGAGGTTAAGTTAAAGGGTCACACAATTAGTGAGTGTCTGAAGAAGGATACAAACTTCCTGACTCCAAGTCCAATAGTGGATATACAAGGTCAGTTAATTTCCTATTAGCCATGTGATTTTTTTAAATAGTTGCTCTCTTTTGAGTTTATATTACCTGTACTTCTCTCCTTCTAAGATAGCCATCCTTAATAAAAAAAAAAAGTTAAGAGGAGAAAAATCAATTTTTAAAAGAATAATTAATGCATGAACCCAATAGTATATAACATATTTCTCCCATTTCCCAAAAGAAGGGAGCTGCAGTCTTATCTCTTTTTAGGAAACTATTTCATCTTGGATTAGTCAGTTCCCTCATTGAACCTCAATTTCCTATATTTAAAATGGTGGAGGGAGAGGAAGGGTGGACCAGATGATGCCCATTATCCCATATTAAAGAATGACCTCTTTAGAGAGCAGAGGATGGTCAGAGAATAAGCAACCAGGCATAGATCTTTGCAAGGGAGGAAACTCAGCAAAGACCTGAGATTCTATTACTCTCTCCTCTCCATCATTATGGAGATGAGAAGCAGCATCTGTAACTCTTAAATATGATTGGGGGACCTTTAGAAAATACGTTTCAGGGCTTGAGAAAATGCTCCTTCAGATGCTTCCTGGAACTCATATCGAATCTGTCTCATAAAGCTCTCATTCCTCCAGAATGACTGCCCTCCAGCAGAAAAGGATATGGAGGGATGGTTGACTGATTACACTCGGAGAATATTTATGTAACTTCCTGATAACAGTGGGGGGGGGGACTGAAAAAAAAAGGAAAAAGAGATAAAGCAATGGAGTCCAACCTGTCTTAAGCCCTGTGTAATCCCTAGTATCTCTTAAATCACAGAGTAAGATTATTCCATGATAAACATTCCTTAACAGCTGGCAGCCCACATTTTCCCTCTGAGTGAACTGTCAAATTTACAGAATTTATAGCCTAACCTGCCATAGATATTACTTTTAAGTCCTTGGCCAATTTAATAAACATCGCCAACAACCATTATTACAACTTTTCTTTTACTTTTACTGCTCCAAAGTTGAGATATGACCTGGCCAAATCCATGTTGTGAATGCTCAGCTGAGCTATGGGCAATGAGGAAAGTTATAACTAAGAGACAGAACCTCAAACAATGCTTTACATTTTTCCTAATTTCTCACATATGAATGTCTTCCATTCCTGAATTTAAATACACAATATTCTTATTTCTCATAGCCTAGCTGAGAAAATACAAATCTTGAACACTTCAGAAATGTGCTCCTTCTAGGTAAAAGGTGTCGTCATCATAACTTTTTAGAAACAATTTTCTATGAAGAAAAGATACTAGAAAATGTGATGAGTTTCTTCAGTCACAAAGTTCATTTGCACAAATAGTATCCAAAACTTAAGGTGGAGCAATCAGTGCTTTATCCCAAAGTGATGAAAATTTAAAGGAATGTTGACAATTTTTTCAGTTCTCCAGTGGCATTGGTACAAATGAACTTGGTACCTAGCTAACAATATTTAAAGTAGCAGCTACTAAATAGTGAGATTCTTTGGGAATTATTATTTGCTTAGTCCCATCCTTACTCCCTACCCCTATGAGTACATTTCCAGTATTGGTCTCTCAGTATCCCAGCATTCCCCCAGCCCCAAGATGAGGACATGCTTCATGCTTTTTTGCCCCAGATTCACTATGTACCACTTATCCTAGGCAGGAAAAAAGGATTTTTTGCAGTTCTGAGTAAGGATACCTTGGTATCTAGCAATTATAGAACTCAGTGGCCTTAAGCAAATATTTTACTGGAACAAATTTCACATGGGGCTTCTTCCATTACCATTAGGATCCTTGGGTCAGAACACCTATTGTAAAGTTCCATACTTTTTTTATTACAAGAGAGCATAGATAAGGAGCAGGCATTAGAAATAATTACATCGGGGCTCTCAGGTCATCAATTTTGGTTTCTCTCTCCCAAACCCGAATGGCTATATTTATTGGGTTGCTTTCCAGCTCTATGAAACAACGTAGATTTAAGAAGTTGCTCCCATAACATATCAAGCCCCTGGTGGATGGAAACATGGGAGTATTCTACCTCAACAATTCTTTTTCCAGCATATTTTATTCATGTCCTGCAAAATCTACTACAGGCACAATGAAAATGCACACTGATAATATGATTACCAACTTTTAAATTTTTATTTGTAACGATTTATTCATGGAAATCTATAGTAGATTCAGTCTTTTACCCCCTTCCCACTCTCTACTGCCATTTGGGGTCTCCTATAGGGAGATTATATAGAACATAGAAATAGCCTATATAGACTATACAGAATATAGAAATATCATATAATATAGACTATAGAATATAGACCATAGAATATAGAAATATAGAAAAGTAAAGAAAAAATGATGAGGACTTCCAGATAGCTATGACAAACAAACAAGCTAGAAGTACAAGGGGGAAATCACATTTCCAGTTTGAATTTTTCTCAGTAGCATATGCTTTGATTCCACAGGAAAATAAAAAAAAGCAGGAACAAAAGTTGAAATATTTTATACAATATAAAAAAGAGGCAAAATGGAATGGTAGATACCAAGTTAGCCTTGCGATCAGAAATGCCCAGGTTTGAGGCTCACCTCTTAACCCTATTGTGTGTCTTAATATGACTATGAGACCATGAGAATCTCATAATCTCTCAGGAACTCCAGGTAACTTTATGCCTAAAAATTACATAGAATATAATTTGCTTCAGTTGAGAGAGAGTTTCCCATCACCAATCATCATCTTCATCATCAGTGTCATCACAGTTCACACACTTCACCACTTTGAGTTTTACAAGTTGGTTTATAAATATTATCTCATTTGATCTTCACAGAAGCCCTGTGAAGTGAATGTAATTATGTCTTCATTTTCTAGGTGAGGAAACTGAGGCTTAGAAAGGCATAGTGATGTCCAAGTTCACACACTTAGCATGAGTCTACACTAGTTTGAAACCCAGAACTTTCTAACTCCTAGTTCACTTTCACACATCAATGACATCACAGCAATTAATAATAATAATAATAATAATAATAACAATAATATCTGTTAAACATCAGATTAAAACTCACAAAAAATTAATAAATAATGTTCAACTAAAACATTAATATTTTCTGCTTTTAATCAGAAAAGATCTTGATGATAATAATGATAGTGTTGGTATGTCCAATGTTAATATTAAGAATGCTTGGCTAATTTGGGGAGAAAAAAATTAAAGGTGCTTAGACCATATTTACCCAGGAAAGCAATTTCCCCAAGGGCAGTGCACTTGAGTTAGCAGAACATATGGTTGGGATGGCAATTAATATGAGGCCTGTGCTGTAATTTTTCCTTTTCTGTGGGCGGCAAAACATCTTTTCTCACATCATCCTATTACAGTAAAATACATTTGCAGCAGCAGGGAGAGCACTGTCAGCCAAGGAAAAACCGATGATTGGTACCTCTATGTGCTATTCCAAGTGGAGGGAAATAACTCCAGAGTCTTTAAAGGAAAAGTAACAGAACTGAGTGAGAGGAAGAAGAGTCCTCTTCATTTTAGGCTACCTTTAGGCTGATTAGCATTTAATGAGTATGGGATATTTTTCTGGAATGCAAATAGATACAGGGAGAAAGAGTTTCAGTTTTTCCTGTCTTTGTGGAAAACAGTTTTAACTATTTCAGTGGAGAGCAGATATAGGCAGGTATACCATTGAGCAACATTCTGAACCCCTTTCCATTCTTTGGGGTGATACTAGCCTCAAATTTGTAACTTCATGTACCTTTCTCAAGATGCCAATTGATGGTTCCGAGCTTCTTCTTTTGAGGTATATAGATCTAGAAAAGACTGTCAGTATATTTATGGCCCTTTGCAATGTTCCCTTGTTATCTTTTGTAATTTCTAGTAAATGGATGCTCCAAAGAATTATAGCTGGTGTTGGATTTTTTAGATTTTTTTTCTGGAAGAAAAAGCACTTTCTTTTTTGGGGGAGGGGGAATTGTTGTTTATAAATGTAAACTTTATCACCATCATCCCCAAACTACAGAAGCATTAGTGGTCCCAGAATGTGTAATTCAGTTTTCAACTATAGGAGCCTTCTTAGTCTTTCTGTTTCATTAAAGCTTTACTAGTGTTAACTCTGTAGAAGCTACAGCCCTGGGAGTAGACAATGAGGAGGATTCATGACCCACTATGATAGTGGCTCAGAGTCATATAGCAAGTTCTTTTTTCACACCCTGGACTTCACCATGTGAAACAGTAGAGAGAGTCCTGGACCTGAATCCTGGTTGGTAGACCCAGGACAAGGCATTTAAATGTTCCAATTCTCAGCCTACTCATCCATAAAATGGGGCAGAGGGTAGAGCAGATGGCCTCTAGGATCTCTTCCAGTTCTCAATCTATGACCCTCTGAGGTATTTATTCATGATGATATCTAGATTGCCAAGAAGACAATCTGAAATTCTCAAAACTGACATTTATGTGGATCTGACCAAAAACAAGGGGTAAAAAAACCCTCTTCAGTACAATTTCTCAACAGCTGGTTTTCTTGAGCCAAAAATACTATGGGTACTACAAGCACTACCCCCAAATGCTAATTAAATAAAAACAAATGAGAGATTCTTGCATACTGGGATCATGGACATAGAACTCGAAAGAAACTCAGTAGTCATCTGGTCTAGTTGGCTTATTTTACAGATGAGGAAACTAAGGGCAAGAAACAGTGATATGGCTATGGCACAAAGGTATTATTAAGGTATTATTAAATGCAGAGATGGGATTCTAACTAAAATCCTCTAACTCCAAATCTAGAATTTTTTTTCCTGTACATGCTGCCTCCTACAATATAACAAGTATTTATTAAACCCCTACTATGTGCCAGCTGCCAGAACTACAAAGACAAAAATTAAAATAGTTCTTTACACAAAGTGTTTACACATTGTCAGGAGGAAACAACATGTGTACCATATAAATCAACACAAAGTATTGGGGCAGATAGAGAAGAAGGTAACATTGGGGTGGATTAGGAAAGATGGTCCTTGAATGGATCTGAGGATTTCAAGAGACAGACAATGTGAGGGAGAGCATTCCAGATCTGTGCAAATGCATGAAAATGGGAGATGTACCAGAAAGAGTTGAGGGTATTGTTCCCAAGAATGATCAAGAATTTTCTGTCTAATCTACTACAATGAATATACATTAGTCTTTTCAAGTGATCCTCTTAGTGGATTAAAGAGTCATTTGGTCAAAACAGGTGAGGAGCAGTAAGTACTCCCTCAGGGTTCAGACAAAAGAAAGGTCTTGAAAAAAGCCAATATTGTGACCTATAAAATCTCCATGAAAGGACAGCTAAGTGATGAATGGACCTGGAATAACAGACCTGGAGATAGGAAGGCCAGAGATCAAATAAAGCCTCAAACATTGTGTGAACTTGGGAAAATCACTTACTCTCTTTCTGCCTCAGTTTATTGATCTATAAAATGGGAATAACAAAAGTACCTATTTCATAGCACTGTTGTGAGGATTAAATACAGTAGTATTTGTATGATGCCTTACAAACATTAAAGGGCCATATAAATACTCACTTATTATTATTCTATGAGGGCAAGCAAAAAAAAAAGAGATTTAGGGCCCTGAGGACTTCTAGTCAACTAAAGGCTGCTAGAAATATAATCACAAGGAAATACTAAATAGAATATTTTTATTCAATCTCCACTTTATGTGTATTAAATTCATTTTTTAATATTGTCTCTGCAATTTGCTTAACTTGCTTTTTCAGTGCAGAGTAATTTGAAACTGATTTCCATATCATTATGGAGATGTAATCATTCTCAATGATTGTTCTCTAAAGCCTAGGATGGAGACAGGGTGCCCTCCTTCCTCTGCCCACTCCCCTAGCCTGCTGACAAAAGGACTTGGTACCTAGAGATTTGTCTATGGGACCAGAGGACCTCAATTTGCTGGATTCTTTTGCAAGTAAGAAGTGAAAAAATGAAATAAAAACTTTTCAATTCTCATCCATCACTTTCAACCAAAAGACTTTCTAAAGTGCCAAGTTAGTCTTTTAAGAGGAAAAAAAGATCAGAAAAAGAAAACCCATTAGGATAGTAGAAAAAGAACAGGTCAGGGAACAAGGGGCTATTTCCAATTGTTCCTCTAAATCATTCTTTGATCACAGCTAAGTCACAATCCTTCTGGGCCTGAGCATGGCCCTTTTTTTGAATGAAGATAACACACTACTCATTCCCTATCCACCTCAGAGATAGTGTGAAGATTGTCTTGCTCATGTTTGAGAAATGGTTTGAGTCCCCCAGTGCAGAGCTGTTTTTATTGTTATCGGAGTTGGTAATGAAAAGCAAACAGATTCTTTGTAGCTCTGATACAACCACTATCTTACTGTTCTGTAAAACTCCTGCTATGTTCCAAGAATATCTGATAACCATAATGACCCCCTCATAGAATAGGATCCTTTTCTAGCTCATTTGTTGTTCAACATTGGAAGCCAGATCCTCAATGTATTCATCCAGAAATGTTTCTGCATTGAATCCATAATGAGGTAGGCACTGTCCTAGGTGCTAGAGATACAGACAGGAAAGATGACTGCCATCCTGTCCTTAAGAAGCATAGGCTATTATATTGGATAAATAAACAAGTGTTCAGAGTAGTGAACACAAATCATATACAAAGTTACACAGAATCATTGCAGTACAGATCACTAACTTAGGACTGAAAGAACTTTCCTATAGAAGGTGATCTAAATGCTTTGGGCTTTTTAAATTTGTGGGGGGTTTTTCTTTTGATTTACAAGAATTTATTTTCTCTCCCTAACACCTCTACTCTCAAATTGGTACATAAAGGAGGAAACCCTTATAATGAATATTTATAATCAAGTAAACAAATTCTTGAATAGGCCCCGCCCAAAAAAGTATAAAACTTGCTTTTCTTTGAAAGAAGCTAGGAGAATCAAGATGGCAACAGGAGAAGAGCCTCTCCTAGGTGTTCTCTCCATAATATTTCAAAAAAATCTTAAAATTATGACTCTAACTAAATTTTTGAGATACAGAACCCACAGAAAGATCTAGTGAGGCAGTTCTCCAGACCAAAGTAAACTGGAAAATAGCAGAAAGGCTCCGCTCCACAGGGTTAGAGGGGCGGCCTACCAGAGTGAAGAAACTTCAGCCTCCTGGAAGCAGCCCCAGGGTGCCTGGGAGCCACTCACAGCAGCGGGGGCAGTTTTGTGACCTACAACCCAGGGAGTACCGGGCAAAAATTGGAGGGTCAGCAGAGGAGACCTCTGCCAGAGCCAATGCAGAAGCCCAGGCCCTCGGGACAGCTGCAGCAGTCAGTGAGGTCAGCTCAGCACTGGTGACCTCACCACAGCCAAAATCCAAGAAATGGAAGCAGGCATGGAGCCAGTAAGCAGGAGCCCCCAGGCAACTGAGCCTTGAGGGCTCAGACCATCAAAGGTAGGGGAGTGGAGAGAGACTTCAGAGGTCTGTCCTCTGTACCTGGAACAGTACTTTGCAGCTCTAACCACATTCAGATCCTGATCATAGTCTAAGACCCACATAGAACAGCCCCCCCACCTCAGCCCTGTGGCAGAGGGGTACTCTTGTGGTCATTCACAGACCAGGAGGGAAGTCAGAGCTTCACACACTGAGATCCTTGTGGAGGTGGGGGGAGTGTCCTAATAATACTCAAAAGTTCAGGAAGTACCCCAAAACCAGGCACAGGCTGGAGAAATGAGTAAACAGAACAAAAAGAGGAACAGGGTTGAGTAATACATTGTCTATGATCCCAAGAAGGATCAAAATACTAAATCTGAAGGTGAGGAAGTACAAGTTCCTACATCTAAAGACTCCAAGAAAAATGGAAATTGGGCTCAGGCTGTGACAGAGCTCAAAAAAAGATTTTGAAAATCAAGTAAGGACGATAGAAGAAAAATTGGGAAAAGAAATGATAGAGATACAAGAAAAACATGAAAAAGAAGTTAGCTGCTTAGTCAAGGAGATTCAAAAAAATGCTGAAGAAAATAACATGTTAAAAACCAGTATAGGGGGGTGGCTAGGTGGAATAGTGAATAAAGCACTGGCCCTGGAGTCAGGAGTACCTGGGTTCAAATCCGGTCTCAGACACTTAATAATTACCTAGCTGTATGGCCTTGGGCAAGCCATTTAACCCCATTTTCCTTGCAAAAAAAAAAAAAAAAAAAAAAACCAGTATAGGTCAAATGGATAAAACAGTTAAAAAAGTTATTGAGGAGAAGAATGCTTTAAAAAGCAGAACTGGCCAGATGGAAAAAGAGATAAGAAAGCTCTCTGAGGAAAACAAATCCTTCAGATGTAGAATGGAGCTAAAGGAAGCTGATGACTTTACAAGAAGTCAAGACATACTACTTCAACATCAAAAGAATGAAAAATTAGAAGAAAATGTGAACTATCTCATTGAAAAAAACAAGTGATCTGGAAAAAAAATTTAGGAAAGATAATTTAAAAATTATTGGGATACCCAAAAGTCATGATCAGGAAAAGATCCTTGACCACATTTTTTAAAGAATTCCTACAGGAAAATTGCCCTGATATCCTAGAAGCAGAGGGCAAAATAGAAATTTAGAGAATCCACCAAACTCCCCCATCCAAACATAACAACACCCAGTAATATTATAGCCAAGTTCCAGAACTCCCAAGTCAAAGAGAAAATAGTACAAGCAGCCAGAAAGACACAATTCAAATATCGTGGAGCTGCAGTCAGGATAACAAAGGACTTAGCAGCAACTACAATAAGGGTTCAAAGGGCTTGGAATATAATATTCCAGAAGGCAAAAGAGCTTGGAATGCAACCAAGAATCAACTACCCAGCAAAGCTGAACATCCTCTTCCAAGGGAAAAGACGAACTTTCAATGAACCAGGGGAATTTCAAATGTTCCCGCTGAAACAACCAGAGCTGAACAGAAAGTTTCACCTTCAAATATGGGACTCAGGTGAAGCATAGAGAGTGGAGGAGAAAGGTAAAATATGAGGGACTTAATGATGATGAACTACATGTATTCCTGCATAGAAAAATTATACTGATAATATTCATATGAAACTTCTCATTTAATGGAGCAGGTAGAAGGAGCTTTTATAGATGAAGCACAGGAGAGAGCTGAGTTTGAAGATATAATATATTGTAAAAATAGAGTCAATGGCTGAAAGGGAAATGTAATGGGAGTAAGAGAAAAGAGAGGTGGAATAGGCTAAGATATTTCATATAACAAGATTTTTTTTATTATTGCAATGAACTATTGAAATGATATGGAAGGGGGGAAGGCAAGGGGGAATGAAGGAACCTTCTCTCTCATCAGAGGTGGCTCCAAGAGGAAACAGCATATACACTCAATGCGATATAGACATCTAGAGTAAAAAGGAGAGAAGGGAGCAGGGGGGAAGGGGGAAGGGGGCATGTGAATGATGGAGGAGGGGGTGGAACATGGGGGAGAGTGGTCAGATATAATAAATTTTCTTTTTTTACTTCTTGCAAGGGGCTGGGATTGGGTGGTCTGTCGAGGATTATGGGGCTGGGTGGTTGCTGGGCCTTAGGGGTGGTATGTGAGCTAGGGGCCTCTTGACCCCAGGATCAGTGATCAGGCTGCCTTGCCACTCAGCTACTCTACAGCACATTTTGGATGAGGGACAGAGTGAAAGGAGAGAGAAAATATAGTATATGGTAGTGAGGAGGTATGAATGGAGGGAGTTGTGATCAGCCAGGACAACAGTGGAAAAATATGGAAGAAGCTTTTGTGATGGACTTATCATAAAGAATGTGATCCACCCAAGACAGAGCTAGTGGTGTTGGAACACAGACTGAAGACATTTTTTTTCTCTTTCCTTTACTTTATTTCTCATGAGGGTCTATATTGGGGGGGAGGAGTATTATGTTTACTCTTATACAAGAATATTTTAGTAATGTATTAAAAAATCATTTGTACAAAAATATTAATTAATTAATTAATTAATTAAAAAGAAAGACGTTTGAGATTCTCAGAGCAGAAATGAGGAGAGAGTCCATGCCAAGCATAGGATATATGGCAGTGGCATATAAGTGGCATGTCCTAGGAACAACTCATAGGCCAGTTTTACTGAAATAAAAATATGTAAAATAATATTCACAGTAATAATTTTTAAAACACACATTCCCTTCCCTTGAAATCTATGGAGTCATGAATAAGATGCTGAACCTGACCTCAGGAACATCTGGGTTTGAATCCTTCACCAGACATTTACTATGTATGCAAGATTGGGAAAATTGTCCAAACTCTCTTGGCCTTAGCTTCCTCTTCAGAGTCAAATGCCTCCAAAGATCCCTGTCAGCTCTAAATTTATCATCTGACAATTTATTCCACTGACTCGGGTTCTCATTAGAACCTTGCGAAACCAGTGAAATGAAATCATTTAAAGTATAAATTGAGTGAATTTTCTACAAAGTCATTGACAGGTTAACATGGAAAATATTTTTGCCAGATAGCCCTCTTTCACATATTCTGATCTTTGTACTACTATATATGACGACTATAAAAAAAAATGATCAACCATAGAAAACATCAATACCTGCCATTCTATCAGCTAGAAATGTTTCTTTTCTTTTTTTTTTTTTTAGGTTTTTGCAAGGCAAATGGGGTTAAGTGGCTTGCCCAAGGCCACATAGCTAGGTAATTATTAACCGTCTGAGACCAGATTTGAACTCAGGTACTCCTGACTCCAGGGCCAGTGCTTTATCCACTATGCCACCTAGCCACCCCTAGAAATGTTTCTTAATGGTATAACTAAATGACATCTATATGAAGAGGACTGATTTTCAGAAAGATCAGTTTTAAAACCCTAGAAAATCATGAGTGATCTTCCATATCATAAAGCTTAAATTATAGTCAATGAAGTTTTAGTGTTCAGTAAATATTCTTATAGATCTGAAAAATTCTAATAAAATAAAAATAGTGCTTTGTCTTAGTGAAACTTCTAACTTTGACCCTCTTTTAGAAAGATCATCTCCATCTATTTTTCTGCTGATAGGTCCCTATGTCCTTTAATTACCAAACTTGGCAATGAAACATAGGAGTCTTTGACTCCTATAATCCACTGGTCTTAACTGAGTGACCTTTATTGTCACTTGCCAGGACAAAGATTGCATCAGTGGGACAAAGAGGAAAATACAAGTTTTGTCCAAGCAAGTCAATCTTGTTCAATGGAGGCTAAAGGGGTTCATCCCACTTTTTTGGATACATATTTATAATATTATAGCCAGGTAACTAGGAAGTACAGTGGATAGAGCACCAGTCCTGGAGTCAGAAGAATCTGAATGCAAATCTGACCTCAGATACTAGACACTGACTGTGTGACCTTGGTCAAGTCACAACCCTATTGCCTCATATTTAGGGTCATCTGCAGGTATCCTGATTCTGGTCCCAGAACCTAGATGGCTCTGGAGAAAGTGAGGTTGGTGACAGCACAACCCCCCCTTACTCAAATCCAATTTTTATGCAAGTCATGGTTTCACCTTCCATGATGTCATGGTCTTCTTCCAGAATAAAGGACAAACATGTCCAACAATATCATAGATTTTACATGTTTTTCATATAGAGGACCTTAGAATTTAATTTCTATAGAAATTCAGGGTCAGTCACAGGGAAAGCCTAACTTCTAAAAGAAGGGGTCAGTCTTTATTCTTACAACCCTATCCCACCCTCAAGTTCTGACAGCATGGGGGAATCTCTTAAATTAAATTTGTCTGGCTAATGTCTAGCATATCCCCAAAAGAAATTAGGAAATTTCTTTCCAGATAAGTTAAAGAGGTAAGGAATAAGTATAAAAAGTAGGGCAGTTATTTATTTTCTCTCCCATAAAGAAAATACTAAATACTAAACACATAGTATGAATTAAATATATATATATTAAATATATATATGAATTAAAATATAAATTAATTCATGGGGGCTTGGAACAAATATTTCACCTTTGCCTCTGACCTGCACTACCCACACACCTTAAAAGTTCAGATCTCTAGGCAAGCTAGGTCATGAGTTTTAGCCATGAGCTTTAGCCATTTGACCTCAAAATCCTTCTAATGTTTTCCTCTTGGGGGGGGGGTGCATCTTCCCTAAATTCTGCATTTACAGGGGGTAGACAAGAACCAGTTTGTGCTAGCCTACACCCACTAACTGGCTGTTTCAGATTTACAAGGTTACTACAAAAGTTGGAATGTGCTATCAAAGGAGACTGCTTTTCAGTCATGCATGCTTAAATTAGGAAACAAAGCTGAAGAGGTAACCAGGGATTTGAAGTCTGGACATTGTTTATGTCTTGCCCCTCCCCACCTTGAGAAGAAGAGAAGCCTCATCCTCTCTCCTTGTGACACACAGTGTGGGTGACTCTTCCTGGCTCATTCATCAATATTCTTTGGCACCATCTTCCCTCTTCACTCACCTACCATCCTTCTAAACCCCTCTACCATTTGCCTAGTCATTGGGACTAACCAGAACCTCTGGATGGACATGTTACTTTGCAAGAGGGCCAGAATCAACTTCCTTCTCAAATTTATAGATGAAAATTTTTGTAGAATCATGTTATTATAGGATTTTAGCTCTCAATCATCTAGACCAAGTCATGGACTCTTTTGTCAATCTAGTGAAGTCTACCGACTTCTTAGAACAACATGTTTAAATAATTAAATAAAATGTTAAATTTCCATTAGAGAATAATAAACTTAAAGATTTAACTTTTTTTTTTCTATTCAAGTGCATAGACCCTTTGAAATCTATCCATGAATCCATTAAGGATCCATGGACCCCAAGTTAAGAAGCTCTGGTCTAGACAAATCCATTTTACAGGTTAAGTAACAGGTACCCAGTGTTCTATAGCTACTTATTATCTAAGCACGATGTACAGTGAATAAAGTACAAGAACTGGAACAAAAAGACTCATTTTTCTGTGTCCAAATCTGATCTCTGACATGTACCATCTGTGTGACCCTGGACAAGTCATTTAATTCTCCTGAATTTCCTCATTTGTAAAAACAACTGGAGAAGGAAATGGCAAACCATTCTGGTATCTCTACCAATAAAACTCCAAATGGAATCATAAAGAGTCACTCATGAATGAACAACAGCAAAGCTAGAAGGAGAAACTAAATCTCATGTATTTAAATTTAGAAGAGACTTACGGAATATTTATTCCAATGCCATCACTTTACAGGTGAGTAATGAGTTCCTTGGATATTACTTACCAAAAATCACAAAGAATTATATGTCAAAAATGAGAATTAAAAACAGGCCCTGGGGCAGCTAGGTGGTGTAGTGGATAAAGCACCGGCCTGGAGTCAGGAGTTCCTGGGTTCAAATCCGGTCTCAGACACTTAATAATTGCCTAGCTGTGTGGCCTTGTACAAGCCACTTAACCCCGTTTGCCTTGCAAAAAGCCTAAAAAAAAACAACCAGGTCCTCTGATTCCAAAAGAAGTGTCCTTTTTACTGTACTGAGACTTTCTCATTCCAACAACCAGAGTATTTGATTAATAAGAATATTTTATAAAACAACCCTTATTCATTTTTGATTTGCAGACCTTTCCTTAGTGCCATTCTCTTGAGGGTCACTCACTCATAGTTTATAAACTTCCTTTAGAATTGACACTGTTCAAATGCTTCTTTTCCCATAGCCTGAAACTTTTCTTGTTTAGGGGTTGGGGGGTGGAGATAGTAATAGCTTTTTTTTTAAAGGTCTCTCATCTTTTTTGTAAATACAGCTCTCAGTATTCAATTAAATTACAGGTCTGGAATTTGGGAGTTCTGAGAGTATCGACTACAAAACGATCATATCTAACTTCCATTTCACCAAGCAGTTGGGGAAATGTCAATGGAGATTACAGATATTAGATCACTTTAAATGCATTGCAGGCCACTGAAGATGAAATTATAAATTCCCCCTTGTGGCATATTCCCTTCCTGTAGTCTCAGAAACTTGAAATGTAAGTGATTAAAGTTTGTTTGGTGACCTGCTAGTGATTTACATGTGGAAGCAGGAATTTAATGTTGACAAGGAATTGGCAAATTAGAACCCAAAATGGCATGAAATTCCCTCCTGATTTTATGAGTATTATTGTTATTGTTATTATTATTATCATTATTATTATGGGTTCTGTTTGCACAGTAGTCTAAGAGGCCCAGAGTGTTCTGTAATGACATGCTTTAAATAAAAAAAAATACACTATGTCCTAAGGCAAGATGGTGACAGAGAAAATTACATCAACTCAAGACTAAAAAAAAAAAAGAATTTGCTAATACAAACAAATACCAACAGCAAAGCCCAAGCATCCAGCTTGTCCCAACCAACCATCCAGGTGGGAGAAGTTAGTGCTGATTTCAGTTAAGTATGAAGGAAAGGGGAATGATATTTTGTTTGTTGAGAACAGAAGAAAAGGCAAAACCCAGGGATTGATCAAAGCTACAGAAGTGTAAACATAACATAGGAGAAGGGATGCTTCATTTTATTCTTGGAGGAGTCTCTAACTATCAGCTCTGCCATAGACTCAGGGACCTAGATCTCGGAGGAACCTCAGGAGCTAGCAAGTTCCACCTGAGGAGGCAATTGAGACCTAAAGAGGTTGTGTTTTTGCCCAAGGTCACAAGGCAGTCATCATCAAAGGGAGAATCTGAACCTTGTCTTGACCCCAGAGCTGTTTCCTGATTCCCTGTCTTCCATCTCCTCTTACTTCACTCAAAAATTGATAAGGTTGGATTAAGTGAACTCTTCCTCCCAGTTAAAACTAAGAGTTCAAGGGTTCTTATGACTCCTTTTGGAGCCATAGACTCTGATGATCATCCATATTTATAAGAGGGAGCAACTAGATGGCGCAGTGGATAGAGCACCAGCCCTGTATTCAGGAGGACCTGAGTTCAAATTTGACTTCAGATACTTAATAATTATCTAGCTGTGTCATCTTGGGCAAATCACTTGACCCCATTGCCTTGCAAAAACTAAAATATAAATACAGATAGATAGATAGACAGACAGACAGATTTAAGAGCATAAAACAGAGTTAAATTATAAAGGAAATTAATAACAATAATATTAACTAATATTTATATAATACTTACTATGGCAAGACACTGTGCTAAGTACTTTATAGTTATTTGTTTCTTACTAAAAACCTGAGAGGTAGGTGCTATTATTTCTTTTAATTCCTTCATTTTATAGATGAGAATACTGAGACAAAAAAAGAGTTTAAATGAATTGTCCAGGGTCACCCAGTGTCTGGATGTCTGAGAGTAGATTTAAATTCAGATCTTCCTGACTCCAAGCTCAGCACACACACTATTCATGGTACCATCTAGCTACCCCATTTTTATTTTATGGAAATAAAAATAAAAATAGACTTTTAAAAAAGATTTCATGAACCCTAATTTCAAAAGCTCTGTTCTAAAACACTTTTTCCCTTCACAACCTTTTTCCATGTTATAGTTTTAAAATAAATTTTATACTAAATACATGATAAATCAGAGGTTATCTGAAAAAGGTGGACTAATATAAAGGACAAAAAAGGCTTCTTGAAGAAGATGGAATTCTAGATGAAACTTTTAGGAAGTCAGGGGATCCAGGAGGCATGAATGAGAGGGAGTCTCAATCATAAAAGAAAATCAATGAAAATGCCCAAAGTTGGGGGATGGAGAGGTTGTGCAAGGGTTAAAAACTTGTTTCAAAAGATAAAGTAGGGCCATGGACATGCCACCCAAAAAGCAATGACGCATTTTTAATCGAATATTGAATTTGGAATTTGGTGTGTTTCTAGGAAAAAAATAACTATATAATAAATTAGAAGAGGGGAAATGATGCTTTTTATTTAAATAGTTTTCTTCAAATCATTAATCTGAAGTCAGCATTAGAGATAATGAGGTATACGAAATTGTTCAGCCTTTGGCAGAGTAAGAAAGCTTTTGGACTTGAAAGATAGTTATTTCTGCATTGTGAAGCAAATGAGTCAATGGCCCAAAATAAAAGGGTGAGAATCCGCTACAAAATACCATGTTGGTGAGGCACAAATCAAAGAAAAGCATATGGTTATAACTGGGTTCAGAGGTACCAGAAATAGCATCCATAAATATAGACCAGGTTTACAATGATTCTCAAAAGGTCTAATTTACAAAGGTTGCCCTATTTTCTTCTGATATCTTATAATGCCCAATGCATAATGATGTATTATATTTGTTTTGACATAATACAAAGTCAATCTTAAAACTAAGTAATTGAAGTAACTAGGGTTCAGTAGAGGATGCTTTCTCCCAGGTTGCTGAATTTCAAGGCCCTTGAAACCATCTTCATTATCCCATAGACTAGAGAATTTAATGACTAGATAGCAAAAAAGTAAAATGGGAAGCTACCAAAGAGTGTCGTTCTTTCTCCATCCTCACCATGATTTGTTTAAAAAGTTGACTCAGTTTTATGCTACTTGCTTTACATGTAGTCTATGCAGTCCCATACTTCAAAACTGATAATTATACCGCCGAGATAATGGTCATTCTAATGCTCAATGCCAGAGCTTTTTAATCTTTTTTAATTTGTCTCCCATGAATTTATTTCAAAGGTTTGGTGAAATTGGGGGTGGGGGTGAAGGGGAAATTACATTTTTATTTTTGCTCACCTCTAACTGAAACATAGCAGTTCCTTCGATTTTGTATGTAGGCAATAAAATGTTATTCTAAGAAAGGATCTATAGACTTCACCTGTCAGCTAAAGGGTTCCATGACAGATGAGTTAAGAGCTCCTTCTCTATGGTAAAAACACAAAGGACATTTCTCTGATTATCAGGAAACAGAAAGAATGACAAACTCCTGAACTCAGGGAACCTTGAGAAAATAAAAGTAGAATTTTTAAATCTTGCATCGAACATTAAGTTTATTTTAGTAGTAAATTTCTTGGTGGAAGTGTCTATCTTAAAGAATAAAATAAACAGCCCTTCTGTACTTCTTAGTCTGTGAGGAATCAAGGCCAGGAGCAGTGACCTTTCAAAAACAGAAGTGTAAATAATCCAGTTAAGAACACAAGGTCGCTTCCTGAACTGTACATCTAAGGAATAAAAGGAACAGGGCTCTTTTTACAGTTTATGATGATGGGGGGAAATGAAATCAACAGATTTTATCTAAATAATATGTAGATAGCTGGGTCCCATTCATGGCATGGTTGGATGAATTCATGGTCACACTATTGGAAGATGTGCTTATATAAAACATAGTAATTGGCTCCAGCTCAATGAAAACATTCAGTTCAAATTCAAATAATGTAGCCATGGGGTGTAGTTCTGATGTTACCTGGAACTGACTGTGGCAGTTCTAAACTTTCTTTTTTATATTTCAGCAGAACTCATCTGACAGTCACCAGAGCAGTCCCTTAAAATGTTGAGTCAGTAGAGCATCATATACTGCTCCTGTTGAGAGGAGAGGGGAGAGAGAGAGAGAGAGAGAGAGAGTGAGAGAGAGAGAGCGAGCTTTTTCTGTGAAAAAAAGGTTTGGAGGGGGCGGCTAGGTGGCGTAGTGGATAGAGCACCGGCCTTGGATTCGGGAGTACCTGGGTTCAAATCCAGCCTCAGACACTTAATATTTACCTAGCCATGTGGCCTTGGGCAAGCCACTTAACCCCATTGCCTTGAAAAATCTAAAAAACAAAAAACAAACAAACAAACAAACAAAAAAGGTTTGGATAAATTATCTTGAATGAATAAGACTATTTGCTTCTACCCCATTTCCAAAAACATTCTAGAATATCAGAATAGGAAGGAGCCTTGGAGATCAATCCACAGGTGAGAAATCAGACTTAAAAATGTTGACTTGTCCAAAGTCACACTAGTCAGAAGTTAGTAAATTAAAGTTTTTCAATCAGGATTCCTAACTTTTAGTGTAGCTTCCATGATGATACTCTGCCTTTCTTCAGTCTTCATTCCTGGATAATTGCTCCTCAATCTTCTTCCAGGATATGTATGTGGATGTGTACGAATGTAGATGTGTATATATGTGGTTCAGTGACTTGCCCAGTTACACAACTAGTGTCTGAGGATGAATCTGAACTCAGACCCTCCTGAATGCAAAGTCAAAGTCAACTCTATTTCCACTGTACTATCTAGTTACTTCAGATATAGAGATAGATGATATAGATATAGATAGAGAGATAGACAGTTATACATAAGTAGAAATAGGGGTGTGTACCATATATCTATACTTAAACACATTTTAATCTATACTTTTAATGTACATTTGTATATTCACATGCATAAATATGCATCCAGTTATATACATATATATATAGTACATATATATGATACTTATATATTGAAACAATGAGGTAAAATGAGAATTCCAGACAAGATACAACAAAACAACACTGCATATCAATAAAAGCAGGACTGCATGAAAAAAAATAGCTGTTTGAACTATTTACCACTCCTTTGGTCATGATCAAAAAAAAGTCATCCACCTCCAGAGAGAGAGAAGAGAGAAGCTCTAAACATGGATTGAAGCATACTTTTTTTTTGCTTTATGTTTCTCACTATTTTGAAAGGTGTTTTATATAACTTCATATGTATAATCGATTTCGTGTTGCTTGCTTTCCCAATGGGAAGAAAGGGGCTGGAGGTAGGACAAGAATTTGGAACTCTAAAATCTTTAATGAATGTTAAAAATATGTGAATAAATAGATTTTTTAAAAAGAAAGATTGTCCAGCTTCTCTGAAATCAACCCTTTCATCATTTTTATGGTACTATGGTACTCCATTTATATTCACATATTAATTTGTTTTGCTTGACTATGCATATTTTTAGATATTTGGTTTGGTTCTTCCATCCCCCAGCAGGGAAGAAGAAAGGTGGGAGAGAAATAAAAATGTTTAATTAGGAATATTTTATATGTTTATATCCATATAAACATTATATAAATAAACATATATGTATAAAGAAAGTTGATCAAGGTCATCTTCATCCAAAAAATAACATTTGTGTTTTCCCATGTGTGTAGGAAAAAAATATTCAAACTACTTAATATACCATATTCTTAAATATGGTACTGAATACTATATTCAGTAAAGATAGAATTTAAATTATACCATAAGCTTTGCAAAGCATTTTCCATGGCATCTCAGTAGATCTCATAACAATCCTGTAAGACAGCTACATCATTGCCCTCATTTTACATCTGAAAAAAATGAGGTTCAGAGAAATTAAGTGGCTTGTTCAGAGTTCCATAGCTAGTTAAGTCTGAGGTACTATTTGTACTCATATTCTCCTTACTACAAATGACAGCTCTCAAGTCACTGACTGGCTGGCCATCCCATATGGAATTTTTTAATGCTTTTAATTAGTAAGTCCAACTAGATGACTAACTCTGGCTTTTAGACTAAGAATTCTGGTACTTTCCACCACCTATTCCTGAGATTACTTTAGATTTGCAATACGATTTCATGGTCCAGGCAGCAGCTGAGTTTGTCCATGAAGAAAAGGAAAAAATTTTGATAGGCAGATTCCGTTAGAAGCTCAGGGGCCAGCCTCATATCAATTCACCAGAACAAAGAAGGCAGGATAATATTGGGGAATGGTGTGTTCTCCAAATTGGTTGGAATGTGGAAAGGTTTTAATAGAGGACCTTAAGTACCTCTATAGGGAATTGTATTTTATCCAAAGGACAATGGTTGGTCACTATAGGGACAGGAGCATGGAAGTCATGGATCAGGCATGTACGATAGAAGATTGTTGTGGCACTCTTTCACCCTTTAAAAAAGGAAAGACCACCATTCTATCTTCTCCAAAGTCTCATCTCCATGTTAAATATCCCTAGTATAAGGCAAAACATGACAAACCAGACTGGACCAGAACTGGAAGCCCATATCTGAACTTGGTTACAGTACAGATGAATTCCTTTGGTCATGGTTAGCCAGATATAAGGTTCATATTTGATATTTACCTAGTAGTGGTTATACAATCAAGCCAGACATCCAGTCTTTATTTAGGCCTGGAAGTAGCTGTAAATTGTTTATGCTCATGATGTTCATGTAACCCTAAAGATTGGCTTGTAGCTGGCTTTGTTTGATTTCTATATATATGTGTATATATATATGTGTGTGTGTGTGTGTGTGTGTGTGTGTGTGTGTGTGTGTGTGTGCATATAAATGGAACATATTCTATATACACATATGATATGAACATATCTTATTCTGTGAGTAGTTAGTATAGACCTGCATCTCTTAGCTGTCCTGCCCCACAGATGCTGTACATCAATAAACCAGTGTGACTTTTTTTCCCTTCAACTCCTCAGCTTTTCTTTGGCCTGAAACTCAAAGAACCCACAGCAAGGAGAAGAGCTCCTGACCTACACCTCTACCTCCACCTCATTTCTCCAACTTACCCAAATATCAGAGGAAGGTACATAACCTAATGGATAGAGAATTGGTATATAGTAGAGGTAGGGTCAAGTCTCACCTCTGACTCCTACTACTTGTGTAAATGAATGCTCTAAGCAACTTTCTAAGAGTACAATTTGCAAATCTGCTCTGAGGGAGGGCATTTCTTCATCCAAGAGGTCCCTTTAACTAATGAAAACCCAAATCCAGTCCCAAAATTATCCTCATATTATCCAATTTCTGAGTAGCCTCTGCCAGAGGCTTGTCCATAGCCCTCTTAAAATGGAATGCCTAAAGCTGTATACACTACTCCGGTTGGAGTCTGAATAAGACAAATAGAGATGATTACATTCTTAATTCTAAAGATTGTGTTTTATTCCCTCCATTTGCCACCCATTTGGTGGTTTCAACTCTGCCATCATCAGTTTCTACTCCACCATAAGTTTCTACTCATCACCAGAAAATTCATCATTATAGAGAATGCATTAGATTTGCTGCTCACCCTTCATCTGTGCCCTCATTTGCTTCTTTCCCTCTCACTGAAGGACTTAACCATCCTGCAGATACAGCTCTTCCTTTGCTGCCAGCTGCTCTGCTTGGTCTCAACCATCCTCATCTTCATCCTGCTGGCTAGAACACTCTTCTTCTTCTCCTTTCCCAGTTTCCTCTTGGTTATTGTATTTTCCCATAGAGTTGTAAGATTGTTGGGGAAAAAGGACTCTCTTTTTGTTTCCATAGAATTTAGTAGTTTCTTGCATATAAAAGGTAATTAGTCCATCATGTCATATCAATTTAACATAGAACCACACTAGCTTTCTCAGCAGCCTTGTGAAGCTGTTGATTCATGTTGAGTATGCAGTCCTCTAGAACCCAAGTCTCCCATGAATAACTTCCAAACCAAAGTTTTCTTATGTTCTACTTCATCAATTGATTCTTTTTTTAATCAAGTGCTAGACTCTATACTTATTCCACGTCAATTTATTATATCTGACCCCTTGTTTCATCTAGCTAGGATTATTTGGGATCCTGATTCTGTTCCCTCCATCACATTAATGGCCCAACTCAGAGTCCCAGTTATGTTCTGATTTCACACATCATATGAGTTCAGCTTCCACTTCCTTTCCCTCCCCATCCCAGATACTCTCTTTGCCTCAATAAAAACAGAAACAAGAAGGAACTCAGAGCTAAGCTGTTTGATATATCACAGCTTAAAGGACTCTTTTAGCATTGTCCCCAAAACACTTAGGTTACCCTGCTGAGAGGGCACATTCAATCTTTCTGGCCAGATACACAGACCTGGTTTCTCATGTGTAGAAAACACCTCATCTTCATTTTCCTGCAGTCTCTAAATCAAAATTTACCCAATAAGTCACTTAGACTCCCCCAAAACTGCCAGATACAAACATAGGACTCCCATTTTCCCACACAGTCATGTCACATTATCTGACTCCCCACCCAACCCCCTCTCCCAGAATTCTATTCCAATTCCTTCATTAATGACCTTCCTTCACACACCTAAAGATAAGTTTCCTGGGCACACTTGATCTACTAATTACCAGATTCAGAAAAAATGTGCTGACCATTCTTGTGTAGCCCAGTATTTAATTAATGCTAATAGCAACCTGCCAACCCTCTTCAATTCATCTATTTAGTCATTGTCCAGTCCAGCTATCAGCAGGATTCACATCAGAGGCAGGTGGGTGGTTCAGCAGATAGTGTCAGATTTGGAGTCAAGAAAAATCAGTCTAGATCCTTCCTCAGATATTTACTAGCTATATGAACTAGGCAAGTCACTTGGACTCAGTTTCTTTATTTGTAAAAAAAGATAATAGCACCTACCTCATGAGATTGTTATAAGGATTATATGAGATAATATATATAAATGCTATGCACATTGATATCGTCATTATGCTTATCATCATCACTTCATCCAAATCACTGATAAACATTAAATAGAACAAGGAACTGGGTATACCATGAGTGATTTTCTTCCTAGTTGGCAGTGATTCTTTAATCGACATTATCTGGATCAAATCTTTAAATCAACTTTAAATCCACTCAACTCCACAAAATAATAAGCCTACATATTGCCTTTTAATCTACAAAGATATCATGAAAAACTAATTAATTGCTGAAAACCCAGGTATACCGGGACCTCAACATCCCCCAGTCTAGTAACTCTTGTCAAAAAAAAAAAAAGAAAATTCTTTAAAAGGACTTGTTCTTAATGAAACTCTTTCCTTTCTAAGTGTCACAAAACTTTTGATTTAATAATCCATTTTTTAGAATTTTTTTCCCATGGATTAAAACCATCCATCCTAACCCAGTTAGTTTGGAGACTCCAAACTCTTCCCCTTCTTTGAAATTCAGCGCACCATTTACCCACCTCCAGTTCTACAATGCCTCTCCTATTCTCTTGTAGTACTCCAAGAATTGCACCAGTAAATCATTCTACATGTTCTTTCAATGCCCTAAGATGCAATTCAGTCAAGAGAGGTGACTTGAACTCATTTAGGGCAGTTAAGTGTTCTCTTACTATCACAGGGCTTATCTTAGGTTTCAATTCCCTCTCATCCATTTTTGTTCTCTCCTTTCTGATCAGAGGATCATTCTCCTTGATAGAGAAAACAGAAACAAAATAAGTTGGGCAATTCCACTTTCTTCCTGTCATCTATTATCACTGTCCAATCTACCCCAAACTGGAGACATATGTCTTCATTGATCTTCTTGTGCCCAATTTTGCTCTAAAAGGCTTTTTTGTTGTCCTTAGCATTTTTGCAAGACTCAGATCATTTTGGGCTTTAGCCTTTCTGTCTTTCTGCTTCCAAGACTGCACTATTCTTGCTGTTTGTCCTCTATATACCCTTGATTCTATCTTCCAGAAATGGTCTTTAAAAGACTACATTGGTCTCAGTCTGTTTGTGTGTATGTGTGTGTGTGTGTGTGTGTGTGTGTGTGTGTGTGTGTGTGTCTGTCTGTCTGTCTGTCTGTCTGCCTGTCTGGTTCTTTCTCTGTCTCCGTCTGTCTGTCTCTGTCTGTTTCTGTTACTCTCTCTCTCTCTCTCTCTCTCTCTCTCTCTCTCTCTCTCTCTCTCTCTCTCTCTCTCTCTCTCTCCCTCCCTCCCTCCCTCCCTCCTTCTGTCTCTGTCAGTCTGTCTCTCTCTGTTTCTCTGTGTGTCTCTCTATCCCTGTTTCTCTCTGTTGTCTGTTTCTCTGTCTCTCTGTCCCTCTTTCTCTCCTCCTCTTCTCAGCAAAATTTATGATTATGTAATCAAAATTTCATTTTGTGAAAGCCTCCTAATTCTTTTGCACTAAATTCCTTTTTAACATGGAAGTCCTATCTGTCTTTTCTCTGAACATTTAGAAAACAATTCTCTTAATATTGAAGGCATATTTGCAATCTATGATTATACTTCCCTTTCTTATTTATAAATGTTTTCAAAATTGTATGGCTACTTTTTCTGAGTCCTTAGGATAGTAGATTCAATGCTGGAAGGGACCTCAAGACTTCTTCATTTTTATAGAGGAGGAAATTAAATACCCAGAAAGTGAAATGACCTGTCAAAGGTCATATAGGTAGTAAAATTCAGAGATGTGATTTGAACCTGTTCCTCAAATTCCAAAGTCAATGTCCTTTCTAATTGAATTCAAACAACATTGAAATGGTGTCTATGTGGCCCTTAGATTTTTGCTAATAAATAATATGGCCTAGGAGTTTACATTCTACTCCTTCCCAAAATTCAAATTTTTTTCACATAAGCAAAGAATTCTTCTTTTAAATTTGAATTAGGTCTACAATTGTATTGTTTCATCTTTGACTTTATTGGACTCCCAAAAAATTAAATTATAAAAAAGTCAAGAATTTACTAAAACTATGCCATAGAATATATTCTCTCAATCTCTCTCTCTCTCTCTCTCTCTCTCTCTCTCTCTCTCTCTCTCTCTCTCTCTCTCTCTCACACACACACACACACACACACACACACAATAACTTTATATCTAGGAAAACACTAAACTCAGAGTAATTGTGTACAAAATAAATTAAATTAATTTCTAATGATACCAGCTAAAATTAGTCTCTGAGTAGAAATTAATTCAATAAGAGTTGTAGCAAAATAAGGGACCTGACTGTCTTCCATTAAAAATATTACTACCTCTCAATCAAAAATTTTCAAAACCAACTTCCTTCAGCCTACTACCCTATCATATTCTGAAATTATACAATATAGGAAGTTTTCTCCTTTAATCAACTGCCAAATGCAGTAGCAATGAGATATAATGGGGGAGGAAGTACTTGGCAGTGAAACCAAAGATTCTTGGATTCAAGTTCCAGCTGATGGATACAGAGACCAGTAATTCTACTTCTCTGGGCCTCAGTTTCTTCATCTGAAAAATGAAGTTAGACTAGATCTCTAAAGGCCCTTCTAATACCATAATACTATGAGAACCATCCCCAAATAACTCAATTTTAGTGTCAAAAGAACACAGAATTTAGAACTGGAAGGAAACTTAAAAGTCATTAAGTCCAATTCTCTTACCTAACAAAGGACAATGAGACCCAGAAGGGTAAATGACTTATACATGGGAATTTAATCATTGATCAACTGTGTATTTCACAAACACATATGTATGTATATATATATATATATGTTATATATATATATATATATATATATAATGTGTGTGTGCATAAATAGTGTATATGTGTGTACAAATAATGAAATAGTTCCCTCACATCACTTTCAAAATTTAGTGATAGTCCGAAAGCATCTCTAACTGTATAAAGCCTTTAGGACTGTCAGCAATCCCAGAAGCTACAAAGTCATCTCATCTCTCTTTAGTAACCTGCATTATTTCCACAAGGCGAAGAATCTTGAGGGACAGAAGAGGTGAGACTAATGAGCCTAAATCTATGATTTGGCCTTCTTTGATTCAGGCCCATAATAATATCCTGGTAATTTTTCATCTCATTTATGTGCTATCATTAAAACCCTCTTAATGAGAATAAAGTCAGTGATTTCCTTTTCCCATGGAAGGAATTTCTTCATTCCTCTAATTGGTCATCTGAAAACTCACACAACATCCTTCATGGTCCTCTCCCCCCTTAGCCACTTCTCTCCAGTTCTGAGGACTCAGTCATGTCTCCCCTGATGCAGGACAACTGCATCATCACAGACTGTTATCTCATTAGATCACACAAGTTAAGCAGGGTTAAGATTTCAGGTTAATATCTATTCATCTGAGAATAACTCTAATTCAAGAGAGCCAAAAGACTGAATGGTAAAAGAAGGTTCTATAGGAAAAAAAGATTCACTCAACAGTAACTATAGTCCTCTGGTAGTGGTAGAGAAAGGTCCCGACTCCCCTAAAAACTCCTCCCACCCAGTGTGACCATAAGACTTGTATGAAGGAACTGCCTTTTACTTTTCTTTGTAGTCCTACTGCTTAGCGCAGAGACTAATTATATATATACATATACATATACATATACATATACATATATATATAAAATAGTTGATTAACATTTGTTGTCTAGAAAGAACATTGACTCTGAATTCAAAGGACCTTGGTTCAAATCCTTCTCTTAATTCTTATTACTTATGTGAGCTTGAGCAAATTATTGGAGCCCCCTGGGTCTCATTTTCCTTATCTGTAAAATGAGGTCTCTTCTAGCTCTCAGTTGATGATATTATGTAATCCCACCCTCAGAGTTTCTAATGAGAGATCTATTTAACTTTCTCTCATTAACAATGACTAATTAATCAGTTTTATTATTTGGCATACCCTAGCACTGCCTATGCCTATTTCCCAAAGAGATAAAAGAAAAGGGAAAAAGGATCTATTTGTACAAAAAATATTTAAAGCAACTCTTTTAGTATTAATACTAAAAGAGTTGCTCTAAATATGTTATATGATTATACATGTATTGTTTATGTATGTATATGATATGTGTATATGATTGATACATGAATTGTTACATATATGCTCTAAATGTGTTGTGCAGTTGTTACATGTTATATGATTGTGATAGAATATTATAATGCAAAAAGAAATAATGAGGTGTATGGTCTCAGAAAGACTGGGAAGTGAGCAATACCAGAAGACCATTGTATACAGTAAAAATAATGTTGTAACAATGATTAACTCTGAAAGTCTTAGCTGCTCTACACAATACAGTATTCCAAGACAATTTTCAAGGACTCATGACAGTTCAGAGGAAGCATAATTTTTATACTTCTTTATGGGTCTTGCTTTTCTTGCAACATGGCTAAAATGGAAATGTGTTTTGCATGATGTTGCTGTTGTTCAGTTGTTTTTCAAGCATGTCCAACCCTTCGTGATCCCATTTGGAGTTCTCTTGGTAAAGATACTAGAGTGGTTTATCATTTCCTTCTGCAGCTCATTTTACAGATGAGAAAACTGAGGCAAACAGGGTTAAATGCCCACAGGTAAGTGTCTGAGACCATACAAACCACAGGAACATGAGTCTTCCTAATGCCAGGACCTGCACTTTATCCACCATACCACATAGCCATCCCTAAGTTTACATGACTACATACATATAATCGATAGTATATTGCTTGCCTTATCAATGGATAAGGAAGGGATTGGTAAAACAGAGGGGATTTGGAATTCAATTTTAAAGAGAATATTAAGAATAAATAAATAAATTCAAAGAATGAAATGTGCATTACAAGAACAATTAATATACTTACATTGTAAATTATAAATTACATTGTAAAGAAAAACAACTCTGACCAGTACAATAAGCACCCACGATTCCAGAGAACTAACAATGAAACATGCTATTCCTGTCAAGTTAAAAGTTTTCTTGTTGCAATAAGGACCTAGATGAGATTAGGAAATCAGAATATTTTAACTAACAGTGGAGTCACCTGGATTCCTCCAGTGGAATTTAACAACATACAAATAACAATCAAAGTGAATGAAAAAGTAACCAGGAACTACAGTTAAAAAGTATATGCCAACCAATAAATTGTATCTCTATACAGAATTCCAATGATAAGTATATCTTTTTCCATATACATAGCTATACAATATACAAGATACCATATACAAGATATCCATATACAAGATACCTAAGTGCATTTCACCAAAAAGTCATCCTGAATATTATTCAGGATAAGGCATTTAAATTAATGTAAAAAAACTTAAAATAGCACATTCTGAAGATAAGATCGGGGAAGGTTTTTTTCCAAGGAATGTGGGTATTCATTTATAAGTGGTCAATTTTTTTTCAAGCATGGAAAACCTGAAAAATTATCCTGCCGCAGAAGGGGAAAAGAGGTAATCCTAAAAACCTTAGCAAATCGATGAGTTCTTCACAAATCATGTTATCTGGTGTGAAGAAAGACTTAAAGAATTCGCCTGTCTACCCATAGTGTCAAAAATGACTTTAAAAATTCCATTATCAGTGCCTATGGCTCATCCTGAGCAGGAGAATATGGGGGGCATCCCTACCTCACATGATCTTGAGCAAAGACCCACACATTAGAGCAAGTAGGAGTCCAGTGCACACACCGCAAAAAGAGAAAAAATATATTAAGAATCTATTGTGTATCACATAATTAAAAGATTTATCTCATGCATTGTTTCTATCAATCCTAGCAGGTATATGCTATTATCCAAGTTTTACAGTTGAGAAGACCGAGGCAGGCAGAGGTCACACTACTAGTGAACTTGTCTCCTTGTTGCCGGTCCAGTGCTCTGGCCCCTGCACCTTTTGGGTGAGACACAGCTCTCCAACAATCTGTACATTATCTCTGAAGGCAGTGGTCGAACCCCTCACTATTCCAAACAATGAATTTAGGGTTATTGATTCTGGTATTCAATGAACCTTTACATATATCATGATGATCAATGGCAAGTTTAGATGTGAAATTTACAATCTTTGAAGCATAACTAACAAAGTAAAAATAAAAAGTCAAAAGTGTCTGGGCTCCTGACCACAGACTCTAGGCAACTCCCTAAGAATTATGGATCAGAGAACCTAGAAGATGTCATAGACAGTTACTGTCTCAGCTTTATTTCATACAAAAACAGAATGAAAAGCCTCAGTTTGACACATCCAAGGACAGCTTTTTAGCAGACCCCAGGGCCATTTCATAGCTCATGCTGCTTCCTTCTATAGCCTGAGAAGTGAGGATCATGTTCCAGCCTGCTCCCGAGAGCCACTCAGAGATGAAACAGAATGGACCACAGTCCCCAGAAAGGTTATTCTACCCTACACAAACACATAGAACAAATTCTACCCCCCCCCACAAAGAAAAACCCAGGGATTTGTAGGGAATTATAATGAGGACTAGGTCTAATATGACCACAGTGCAATCTCCCAAATCTTTGACACTCTCTTGATTTTTTCTCAACTAAAGATCTCTTATATATTTGACATTTATATGGCAATTTAAAGTCTGCCAAGTTTTGCCTACACTGCCTCAGCAAACCCTGTAAGATAGATATAGTGAAAGGGATTGGACCTATGATTTCTACATCATAGAAAACAGGAAATTCCCTCTACTGTATGATCTTAGAAAGTTGCCAAGAGCAGAAGTGACAAACTATGGGTCCCAGGGGACACAATGGGATTAAAACCATAATTGGGAAGTGTTTAACAAAATAATGAAAAATAAAATATCACAGAGGGAATATTAATTTGTGACTTTTCTGAGATAATATGTAGCCTGGCAAGAATCCATTTCGACTTGAGCTTGAAACCACTGATCCAGTCCAATCATTTCCAACTGAAGTACCTGAATTCTAGAGAGGTTAGTTGATTTGTCCAGGGTCCAGCAGATAGTATGTGTCAGTTTTTCTTATCTAAGACTGGTTCTTCATCCACTCTCTCATCCTAATCTCTGAAAGGGAATAAAAATGATTGTACTGCCTACCTCATAGAGAAACAGAGTAGGTCAAGAGGAGAAAATGGAAATAATATACAAACCAATTAGAAGAGGATAGAGCTATCTTCCAAGGAGAGAAGCTGCTGGAATATGATAGAGAGGGGCAGAGTGTGAGAAGAAGAAATATGAAAGAAATGAAAGAGATGGGGCATGACGCAAAATTACAAATAGTGTCCTGTCAGTGTGTTGTTGTTGTTTTGATTTTTATTTATTTCATTTTAAATTTATGGAATAAAGCAAGCATTTCCATAACAGTATAATTAAAAAAGATGATTGTACATGAAACTGAAAATCTATTATGTACAACTTGCTATTCCTTTTAATATATAATAAAATTATCATGTAAATTTATTTTTTCATTTTTTCCCTCTCCCCAACCCTAGAGATGGCTACCATTAGACAAAATGTGTGTGAATGTATAGATGTATAGATATAAAATCATTATATACATAATTTATTCATTCTGTTTTCTTTTACAACTGTTTTCCTTTGTCACAAAGGAGAGTTCTTCTGCAAGGTGAATGAGTATAGAAAATGACAGTGATGGGAAAAATCTAATAAAACATTCATAAAACAAGAAGGCACCTCCTTCATGCCTTTGTAGAAATGAGGCATTCATGAGTTTGGAATATTACCTATAATAACATTGGAATATTGCCTATAATAAATAATAATAATTTTTTGAGTGAAGCAGTTTTGTTAATTTTTTCCTCTTCTTTGCCTTTTTTTTCAAAAAACAATTATTACAAGGAATGGTTCTCTGGGAGCTATGTAGTGAGACATGCAAGAAGAAATCTGAACTATATAATAACAAAATATATCATTAAAATCTATTTTTTACAAAGGAAAGAAAATGAAAGAAGAGGAAGAGCAAGTCTCATCTAGTTCTAGAATTCCATAATCCCAAATTGGTTGTTTTTTTTTTATTTTATCTGGGACTGGTCTTCAACAGTAATGAAATGGAAAAGAATATGAAAGAGGTACCCCTAGAGAACAGTCACCTGGAATCCACAACAGGAGCTGTTGAGATGAAGTGAGTGTGGGATGGGATTTGTCTATAAGGAAAATGGACAATCCACTTATCACCATCAGGTAACTTCTCCACCAATGCTACTTCAGGGCTAAGTCAGTCAAAAATAAGACGAATACATGTCAGAACAGAGAGATAAAAGTGAGCCAAAATTAAATCAAAGACCAGAGAACAAATTAAAATCAACTGGGACCATATAAGAGACTAGATAAAAGAGGATGTATGATGCAGACCAAGTTAAATACCAGACTAGATTGTAGACAAAAGAAAGACAAAGCCCAAATTAACTATGAACAAAAGACTGGGCCCCATAAACAAGCCCTTTAAATGGAAGAAATATTAATACCATATATTCTGGAAATCATACTTTTCCAAGAGAAGGAGCTGTTGGAATGAAATTTTCCTAAAACCACCATAGTTAGAGATTAAACAACCTTGTGCTGCTTTGTTTATTCTTCATTCTTGAAGAGGACCATGCTATCAGGGAGGTGATGATGACATCACAAATTAGTTGGATTTAACTGAAGGGGTTGCTGTGCAAAGTCATCAGACTCATCTTCTTCCCCTAAGTCAGCTGGGCCCAGTGGTAAAATTTGGATCAGGATAACTTTAGATGGCCTTGGATGCTATGGGAGACTTTGGCCTTTTTTAAGCTAAGGTCTTTCCTGAGGCCTCAGTCTGAATGAGGCAATGCCCATCAAGTGATAAAGGGAGCTAAGAAATGAGACAAAATGGCCTCTTTTCAGTAGTAAAAAAAAAAAAATCAATGTGGGGGGGGAGAGACCCTTAGAATTTCTGGCCAGTACAGAAACAACTGCTATTTACATTCATTCTGAGCAACCAGGGTCCAAACCATGACCCTGTGGGATAGGGCTAGGACCTACTATTGGCCAATCAGTGAGAGTCAAAAATGATTTGGGTTTCTTTTTTTTTTTTAGTTTTTTAGCTTTTTTGCAAGGCAATGGGGTTAAGTGGCTTGGCCAAGGCCACACAGCTAGGTAATTATTAAGTGTCTGAGGTCGGATTTGAACTCAGCTACTCCTGACTCCAGGGTGGTAATCTATCCACTGCACCACCTAGCCACCCATGATTTTGGTTTCTTGCAAGGTTTCCTTGATCCAAATTTACATTTCTTTGAACAGAGCATCTGCAGACAGAGGACAGAGAGACAAGGGGAGAGGAGGGTGGGAAAAAAAAGGAACTGTTTCTCAACTGGCTAGTTTCAGTTGGTCTCCAGTGGGACAGTTTGTAATGCTACTCACTGGTTGTTTGTCCTTTCTTGACAAAGAGAATGATGACATCTGGAAGATAATGTCATGACTTGCAAATGAATTAGATTTAAGTTAGGGAAGACTTTTCAGTCACCAGCCTCATTTTTCTCCTCCAAAACCATCTAGCCCAGTGGCAAGATGTAGATCAGGACAACTGGAGATGGCCCCCAAATGGTTTAGAAGTTCTTGTTTGGAGAAATGTATTTGTTGTTCAAGGCCATTGAGAATGTCTAAAAAAGAAATTTCAGGTGTAATGGTGAATGTTGACCTTTATCCAATCTTTCTCCAAAGTTAAAACCTCAGTTAAATAGGTCCCATTACTTATACTATCAGAACAGGAAGCTAGGTAGCACAGTGATGACCCTGCAATCAGGAAGATTCATATTGCTGAGTTCAAATCTAACCTCAGACACTTGCAGGTAGTGTGACCTGGAAAAGTCACTTAACCTTGTTTGTCTCTGTTTCCTTATCTGCAAGATGGGTTAGAGAAGGAAATGGCAAACCACTCCAGTACCTTTAACAAAAAAAAACCTAAATGGAGTCATGAAAAGTCAGCCATGACTGAAAAATGACTGAACAACAATTAACTATACTAGAATAGGCTTCTAGCTTCTCACTCTGGACTTCCACAGTTGATCTGGCTAATGGATCAATTCAAAGACCAGTCAGGTTTGAAGGAAAAATCATCCTAGAGAAATGTATTATCCCCAGCTCAAAATAATAAGACAAATGAAGCTTTAGGATAAAGACAAAAAAAATACCCCATCTTCTTGCTTTAGTCTAAAGGGACTTATTTCTATTGTGCTGAGCAATTTTTCAGAAAAAGACAGGAAGACCTATTGAGCATTAGTAGCTGCAGTAACCAATCATCTGGGGTTCAGAGAAATAACTGAATTGGCTACAGTACAGTTCGATAATCATAGGAGACAACATGAAAAATGCCTCCCAAGACTGGCTAACGACATTGAGAGATTAAACCTATCCAGATGCTTCCAAGGAGACACACCACAATATATCTTAAGCCAAGTTGACTCCCAGATTTGCATGCAATTTTGTACCATGAACAACCAATGAAGATAAATGTTTTAAGTTTGCCTCCGAACCAAGCATCTGTCTACAACCCCAGTACCTGGCAAGTTGCATAGTATTTTGCTTCTTCCTGGGTATTTTTGGAAACATATTTCAGAAAGATTCACTAACTGTCCTTTACAATGTTCACCCTCACTCATAGACAAGGCATTTCCTGACACCCCTAATCATTAATTACTTTGTATGCATTTAAACTTCATAAACACATTTGTGTATATATGTCTGTGTGCAAATATATATAGAAAGAAGAGAGAGAGAGAGAGAGAGAGAGAGAGAGAGAGAGAGAGAGAGAGAGAGAGAGAATCTTTACCCATCCCACTCCCAAGGAAAGACTCAACTAGACTCTCTAAATCAACTTGCATTTTAACACTTGGTAAAGTGAAAGTAGAATGGAAGAGAGGGAGGAAGGAAGAGAGGAAGAGAGGAAAAAAAGAAAGAGAAAAGAAGAAAGGAGGAAAAGAGGAAAGGAAGGAAGGAAGGAAGGAAGGAAGGAAGGAAGGAAGGAAGGAAGGAAGGAAGGAAGGAAGGAAGGAAGGAAGGAAGGAAGGAAGGAAAGAAAGTCACAAGAGCAATTAGTAAATGTCTTCTACCATGCACAGTGTTAGGCACTTAGGATACAAAGACAAAAAATGAAATAGTTCTTGCCCTCAAGGAGGTAACATTCTAATGGGGGGGGGAACCTACATGCAGAGAGGAGGTGGAAAAAAATGAGAGAGAACATCGATGTCATTAGTCCGTGATGTGGAAGACTGACTCTGACCAGTGAAGAATCATAGGTAAAGAAGCACCTATGATTTGGAGCTAATGGTCAAAACATAAGGTGGAGGCTGGATTCCAGACAAGGTAAAATCAAGGCTAACCTATTAGAGCCCAGAATCTTTCTAGAGGTAGAATCTAAGATTCCTGTAGAAAAGAGGTAAAGATGCTGGCCAGAGTAGAGGTTTAGAGACATTGAGAAAGATCAGGAATGATCTTATAGCACCTGAACAGTATTAGAGTCGGAGATTATAGGAGATGGAGGTAAGGAAGAAGTGTAAGCCTTGAAATGAGAGCAGTATGTACAAAAACATGAAAATGATAAATGAACATGAAGGGGAGTTATATATAATAAACTAGAAATAAAGGCTTCAGCCCTTTAGTGAAAGGCTTTAATTGGCCATCAGAGGAGCATCCATTTTATCCCAGTAGCAGTAAGCACCTCCTGGAGTTTTCTGAGGGGAAAAATCACACTGATAGAATTGTACTTGTGAATAAAACTTTGGCAGACATGTGGAGAATTGCCAGGAGAGAAGAGAAAGGAAAGGCTTGGGGAACAAAGGCCAATTGATGACAAACAAAATCAAAAGATACCACTGTGCTTTATTGTCAGTGTTTTAAAAAAAAGAATTTGATTAGAGTAAAAAGATACTTAAAAACTCTCTTCCAACAAAATAATTCAAATGCATATATCAAGAACAGGATGATTCTTGAAGGTCAAAACATAACTCTTTTCAGTGATTATTAAAATCAATTGAGATAGAAAGTAGGGCGATTTATGTTTACCAAAGTTAATCATCTTAGAATTCTTGATCCTTAAATTCAAGAGTCAGAATTCCCTAAAAATTGTGAGATATTCCAGATGTTCTCTTTGTGGATAGCATTGAATTCAATGCATTAAAAACTACACACTGGGAAGAAGTCAAGATGGCTGCTTGAAGGCAGCATTTCCCAGAAACTCCTTCCCCCCAAAATTCCAAAAAGGCAACAAATTATGCCTCTAGCCAAAATTTAGAGGGGCAGAGCCCAAAGAAAGGCTGAGTGATACATTTTCCCAGTCCAAGACAACTTAGAAATTCCACGGGAAAGGTATGTTTCACTGAGATCAGGGGGTTGGAAAAAAGCCATGGCTGCTCAGCCCAGCCCAGCCCAGCCCAGTCCAGGGATCACCAGCAACAGCTTGAAGGGGCCATGAGAGTGAGCTTCAGTGAAAAACCAGCCTGCACCTCCAGAACACAGCCCACAGATGGTAAGGGGGTCAGGGGAGACAGCAGAAAACTCTCTACTTTACCTGGGGACAGGACTCTGCTGTTTGCCCACACTCAGATCCAGGTTGCAGTTTGGTCTTCCATACTAAGATAGCAGGGCTCCTCCTCACAGCTCCAGGGCAGAGGAGAATGCCTGTGTCATCTACATATCAAAGCACAGGCAAGAGAGCATATGCCCTTGAAGGAATAAAGGTCCCAGAGGGGTGTACCAATAAAACCCCAAAACGAGTGTCTCAATAAAACTCAAAAGCTCAGGAAGCACCCCAAAACCAGACATGGGCTGGAGAAATGAGTAAACAGAGAAAAAAAGAGGAACACCATTAAGAAATCATTGTCTATGATCCCAAGAAGGATCAAAATGCTCAATATGAAGATGAAGAAGTACAAGCTCCTGCATCTAAAGACTCCATGAAAAATAGAAGTTGGGCTCAGACTATGACAGAGCTCAAAAAAGATTTTGAAAATCAAGTAAGGGGAATTAGAAGAAAAATTGGGAAAAGAAATGAGAGAAATGCAGGAAAAACATGAAAAAGAAGTCAGCAGCTTAGTCAAGGAAATCTGAAAAAATGCTGAAGAAAATGTCATTTTAAAAACCAGCATAGGCCAAATGGGTAAACAGTTCAAAAAGTTATTGAGGAGGGAGGCTAGGTGGCACAATAGATAGAGCACTAGCCCTGGAGTCAGGAGGACCTGAGTTCAAATCTGCTCTCAGACACTTAATAATTACCTAGCTGTGTGGCCTTGGGCAAGCCACTTAACCCCATTTGCCTTGCAAAAACCTTAAAAAAAAGTTATTGAGGCGAAGAATGCTTTAAAAAGCAAAATTGGTCAGGTGGAAAAGAACATAAGAAAGCTCTCTGAGGAAAACACATCCTTCAGATGTAGAATGGAGCTAAAGGAAGCTGATGACTTTACAAGAAGTCAAGACATAATACTTCAACACCAAAAGAATGAAAAATTAGAAGAAAAATGTGAAGCATCTCATTGAAAAAAAACAAGTGATCTGGAAAACAAATTCAGGAAAGATAATTTAAAAATTATTGGGATACATGAAAGTCATGATCAGGAAAAGAGCCTTGACCTCATTTTTAAAGAATTCCTACAGGAAAATTGCCCTGATATCTAGAAGCAAAGGGCAAAATAGAAATTGAGAGAATCCACCAAACTCCCCCAGAAAGAGATCCAAAATCAAAAACCCCCAGGAATATTATCCAAGTTCCAGAACTCCCAAGTCAAAGAGAAAATATTACAAGCAGGCAGAAGAACACAATTCAAATATCATTAGAACTACAGTCAGGATCACACAGGACTTAGCAGCAACTACATTAAGGGCTTGTAGGGCTTGGAATATAATATTCTGGAAGGCTAAAGAGCTTGGAGTGCAACCAAAGATCATCTACCCAGAAAAATGGAATATCCTTTTCCAGGGGAAAAGATGGACTTTCAATGAATCAGGGGAATTTCAAATGTTCCTGTTGAAATGACCAGAACTGAACAGAAAGTTTGACTTTCAAATACAGGACTCAGGTGAAACAAAGAGAGTGGAGAACAAGGGTAAAATATGAGGGACTTAATGATGATGAACTGCATGTATTGCTACATAGAAAAAATGATACTAATAACACTCATATGAAACTTCTCATTTAATAAAGCAGATAGAATGAGCTTTCATAGATGCAGCACAAGAGAGAGCTGAATCCAATATAATATATTGTAAAAATGGAGTCAATGGCTAAAAGGGAAATGCACTGGGAGTAAGAGAAAGGAGATGTGGAATAGGCTAAGATATTTCCTATAAAAGATATTTTTTAAATTTTTACAATGATATGGGGGGGCTGTGAGGGGAAATGAGGGAACCTTCTCTCCCATCAGAAATGACTGAGAGGGGGTGGCTAGGTGGTGCAGTGGATAGAGCGTCGCCCCTAGAGTTAGGAGTACCTGAGTTCAAATCCAGCCTCAGACATTTAATAATTACCTAGCTGTGTGGCCTTGGGCAAGCTACTTAACCCCATTTTCCTTGCAAAGAGCTAAAAAAATGGCTGAGAGGAAACAGAATACACACCCTACAGGATACAGACATCTAGAGTATAAAAGAGAGAAGGGGGAAAGGGGGGGTGGGGATGTGAGTGACAGAGGAGAGGGTAGATCATAGGATAGAATAGTCAGATATAACACATTTTCTTTTTTACTTCTTGCAAAGGGCTAGGATTGGGTGACCTGTCTGGGAACACAGGGCTGTGTAGTTGCTGGGTCTCAGGGGTGGTATGTGGGCTCAGGGCCTCTTGATCCCAGGGCCAGTGATCAGTCTGCTGTGCTACTCAGTCACCCTATAGCACATTTTAGAAGAGGGACAGAGTGAAAGGAGAGAGAAAATATAATATATGGTAGTAGGGAGGAATGGAAGGAAGGAATTACAATCAGCAACAGCAACAGTGCAAAATTATGGAAGAAGTAACTTTTATGACAGACTTATCATAAAGAATGTGATCTACCCAAGACAGAGCTGATGGTATCAGAACATAGACTGAAACGCATTTTTTCCTTTTCCTTTATTTCTCATGAGGGTCTATATTTGGGGGGGGTATTACATTTATTCTTAAACAAGAATATTTTAGTAATGTATAAAAATTATGTGTACAAATATATTCATACCAGCTCTATTTGTGGTGGCAAAGAGTGGAAATTAACATAAATATCCATCAATTGGGGGAATGGCTTAGCAAACTGTGGTATATGTATGTCATGGAACACTATTATTTTATTAGAAACCAGGAGGAATGGGAATCAAGGGAAGCCTGGAAAGATTTGCATGGACTGATGCTGAGCGAGATGAGCAGAACCAGAGGAACATTGTGCACCTTAGCAGCAATATGGGGGCAATGACCAACCTTGATGAATTTACCCATTCCATTAGTGCAATAATCAGGCACTATACGTTATTTTCCTTCCTTAAGGATATGATTTCTCTCTCATCACATTCAACTTATATCAATGTATACCATGGAAATAATGTAAAGACTAACAGACTGCCTTCTGTGGGGGGGGGTAGGGAAACAAGATTAGGGGAAAATTGTAAAAAATAAAAATAAAAATAAAAATTTTAAAAAAAGAACTACAACATTACCTCCTAAATGATATGCAAATAGAGTAAGTTTAACAAGTATCTAAGGAGCATTTACTATGTGTGAGCACTGTGCAGAGGGTTCAATCTTATCATCAGAGAAAAACAGAGAGGATAAACAATGACTATAGTTCAGACTATGATATGCAGCAAGCTGCCACACATTGCAAAGAAGGAAGCAGTATAATGGATGTCAAAGAAAAGTATGAACAGAAAAAAAAAATAGGTTAGTCACACAACAAGAGTGAAAGATGGCCAACCCACAGCCTAAGAACTCCATTGTTATAGACACAATGTCATAAGAACAGAAAAAATGTCTATAGATGATAGGTGAACATGGCTCCCTCCTATCATGGTGGATTTATGGCTGCCATAATAGACAAGAGTCACAGAAGAGAAGCAAGCACAGATGGGCTCCATGACCAGAAGAAGTACCAACATCAAGATCATAGAGCATTTAAAGTACTGAATTATTGACCTCTGCCTAAAGTATGCAAACTCCATCAGAGCAAAAAGAGTGTATTAATAATCATTATTCATATGATCATTCTTTTATGGATGTATTTTAGGTTCACAGGATTCCATTTTATGGAAAAGTCTTCCATTTTCAGACTGGTGAATAGCAATGCATTTATTTCAGTCCTCTTCTTTTAACTTCTTTCAACTCTTTCTTTTAAAAAGTACCATCTAATTACAATTCTACCTACATTAAACTACTTATTTAATGCCATACCAATCAAAACTTCCAAAAAAATTACTTTAGTGAGCTAGAAAAATTCTAACTAAATTCATAAGGATAAAAAGTCAAGAATATCAAGGGACTTAATGAAAAAATGCAAAAGAAGGTGGTTTAGCTTTACCAGATCCAAAATTATATTATAAAGTATCAGTCATCAAAACTGTCGTACTGGTTAAGAAATAGCGTGGTGGATCAGTGGAATAGATTAAGTGAAATAGCAGAAAATGATTATATTAATCAGCTGTTTGATAAACCCAAAGAGTCCAGCTTCTGGCATGAGAACTCACTCTTTGATACAAACTGCTGGGAAAACTGGAAGATAGTATGGCAGAAACTAGGACTAAACCAACATCTCAAACCCTATATCAAGATAAGATTAAAAATGGGTTCAGGATTTAGACATAAAAGACAATATTATAAGCAAATTAGGAGAACATGAACTAATTTACCTGTCAGATCTATGGAAAGGGAAGCAGTTTATGACCAAGGAAGAGATAGAGAACATTATAAAAAAACAAACTGGATAATTTTTATTATCTTAAACTAAAAAGCTTTTGCACAAACAAAACCACTGTAACCAAGATCAAAAGAAACATAGTAAATTAGGAAATAATTTTTACAACTAATATTTCTGACAAAGGACCCATTTCTAAAATAGAGAACTGAGTCAAATTTATATTAAAAAAAATCAAGTCATTCTCCAATTGACAAATGATCAAAGGATATATGAAGGCAATTTTCAGACAAGAAAAGCAAAGCTATCTATAGTCATATGAAAAATTGCTCTAAATCATTATTGATTAGAGAAATGCAAATTAAAGCATCTCTGAGGTTCCACTTCACACCTCTCAGATTGGCCAATATGACAATGATGAATGTTGGAAGAGATGTGGGAAATCTGGGACACTGATGCATTGTTGGTGGAGCTGTGAACTTGTCCAACCTTTCTGGAGAATAATTTGGGATTATGTCCAAAGGACAATAAAAATTTTCATCCCCTCTAACCCAGCAGCTCTGTTTGTGGTGGCAAAGAATTGGAAACTCAGTGAATGTCCATCAGTTGGGGAATGACTGAACAAATTGTGGTATCTGTGCATTATGGAATACTATTGTTCTATTAGAAATCAAGAGGGATGGGATTTCAGAGACACCTGGAAGGATTTGCATGAATCAATGCCGAGCAAGATGAGCAAGACCAAAAGAACATTGTACACCTTAACAACAACATGGGGTGATGTTCAACCTTAATGGACTTGCTCACTCCATCAGCGCAATAATCAGGGACAATGTTAGGGAATCTGTGATGGAGAATACTATCTGTAAATAGAGGAAGAACTGTGAAGTTTAAATGAAGAGCAAAGATTAATATCTTCAATTTTTAAAAAGTTGTCTTATCTATTTACATAATTTTGCTATTACTAATACTTCCTTTCTTCCATGAGTATATGTTTTTTTCTCTCAATACATTCAATTTTGATATATGCATATCATAGAAACAGATGTAGACTATCATATTGCCTTCTACTGGGGGAGGGGAGAGAAAAAGAAGGGGGGAAATTGTAAAATTCGAAACTTTGTAAAAAATGATTGGCAGAAACTACTATTGTATATAATTGGAAAACAAATAAAATGCTTATATAAAAAGTACCATTTAAACATTTGTAGAAGAGCTCTCCCATTGAGACAGCTAGGTGGCGCAGTGGATAGAGCACTGACCCGGGAGTCAGTAGACCTGAGCTCAAATCTGGCCTCAGACACTTAGTAATTGCCTAGCTGTGTGGCCTTGGGCAAGCCACTTAACCCCATTTGCCTTGCAAAAACCTTTAAAAAACTTAAAAAGAAAAAGAAGAGCTCTCCCATGTCTCTATTCAAATGTTCTTTGATTTTTAGATTTCATTAGTAAAATCAGGAAATTTTCATATTCTCTAATGTTAATGAATCTCCATTCACTCTTACTTTAGAGGAACCTGAGTAGTAGGGTGGCATTAAACAATGGAAATGAAAGTCTTTCAAAAAGGTCAATTAGGTGTAGCTAGGTGACATGATGTTTAAAAGACTGGGTCTGGAGTCATTTACCTATGCACTTTGAACAGTGAGATCTTGGACAAGTCATTCAACCTCTGTCTGCCTCAATTTTCTCAGTTGTAAAATAGAAATAACAGTAGAATTTACCTTGTATGTTTACCATATTATTAAATGAAAGAATATTTGTAAAACAGTTAGCAGTGTCCAATAATACTTGCCTTCTTTTTTGCTTCCTTATTTCCTCCCTCCCTTCCTTCCTTCCTTCCTTCCTTCCTTCCTTCCTTCCTTCCTTCCTTCCTTCCTTCCTTCTTTTCCTCTTTCCTTCTTCATGGAAGTTCACAGAGAATCAGAAAAATAACATTTTGTCAAGTTTGTAAAGCTTTAGTGATTGCATAAATAAGAACAAAAATGTTAAAAATAATTCAAAACATCACTTCATAGGAATTACTTGAAACCAAGGATCGTTTCATTTTTTGAATTTGTTTTCCATAATTTGTACACCTCAGAGCTGGTCATTCACAAACCCAGCAACCTAGAGGTGTTCACAAGCATTAGAAAAGTTGAATAATCACTTAAGAAGTCAGGCCAGTCTGACTTGAGAAAGTCAGACAATTCATGTTAATTCTCTGAACCTCCATTTGTTCATTTGGAAAAAGAGAATTACAGCATGAATTCTAATTCTCATTTTAAAAATCCTCTGATACAATGGCTTAAGGAAAAGTTAAATAATAATCTAAAATTCATAGAACCCTTTGACAGAAGGGCAAGTAGGTTATTTTCAAGGATACTGCTGATATTGACAGGGAGATGGAAGAACTTTATGTTTTTGTGATGATATGAGTCATTTGTAAAAGTAAATTTATTGATAGGTAGCAGCACCCATGTACAAAGTAGTTTTGCAAGAGCTTGAAAACAATTTAGTTGCCATCATTCTTTGTCAGATTGAATGTTCATCTTGCTTACATTTTCACAAAATGCAAAATTTGAAAAGACCTTCAAGGTTACCCAACCAAAACTCCTCATTTATAGATAAAATCCAGCAGGGTGGAGTGCCTTTCCTAAGTTACACAACTAGCAAATTGAAGAGTTCGGATTCACACTAACTCTAAATCAAGTGCTTTTCTATAGCGTCTTTCTTAGTAATTTAGTAAATAATCAATTTTTTTCTAAATGGGAAATGTAAAGGTAAATTTTGATGTACCTGATTTAATGAAATATCAAAATATGTTGCCTATTACACTAATAGGTTTTCTGTAGAGAGAAAAAGAAAGATGCTATTTTATGTAAATTTAAGCATTACATAGTTAAAGGAACCAATCATCCAATAAACTACATTTAAATACTAAATGCAAAGAAACAGGGAAATTATTCATTTTGCAGTCTTTTAGTTGAAAGATAAACCCAAGAAATTATTTGAAAAATATTTCATGAGAACTTTCTAAAAGTAGGGATTTTTCATTCTTTGGATTTATATACCCACTAATAATAACTGTCTGTCCATTTCTGAAGAAGACTGTGCCAACCAAATTAATGGTGGCATGACTTGCACATTATGTTTATTATAGTGTTCTCCTTTTCCCTTTTCTTTGCCAGAACCATTTCACCCCATGGCCTGATTTGATAGGAAAAAGATTTTTGGTAATGGACTGGATGCTCTGGAAGTCCTTGGCCTCTGAGGGTGATTTTTCCCCCTGTATCAGTGGGGTACCTCTGAGCTCCATTAGCACTGAACAAAAGCACCCATCTGTTGACTCCCAACATATGATGCACCAGGACAGTTCAGCAACATTGGGCTAAGACTATGACTAATCCAAACCTGTCTCTTGATGGACTGATCATCAGTCTAGCCTTTCCTCTCAGAAATTTAAACAGTAGGACAATGTCAGCTTTCCATTCTTGGGTCTAGGCTGCTTCCTTCTCCTAGGATACCCCTCAGCTTACCAGACAACATCAGAATCCGATGTGTTCCAAGGTGTGGGCACCCTTTGCATTCTAAAGCATGGGCCCCTGATATATTCCAAGGTGTGGGTCCCTCTCTCCAGGAGAACCAAAGTAAAATGCCTAAATAGGTACTTTCATTAAGGACCTATGTATAAAGTAGGTTCTTAATAAAAGCTTTCTAATGAACAAAAGCAACCAAGGAATAGTACAAAGTCACCTCAGGAGCTAGACCAAAAACTGCTGTTTACAGATAATATGGGGGCAGTTAGGTGGAGAGAACATGGGCCCTGGAGTCAGGATGACCCAAATACAAATTCAGCCTCAGATACTTGCCATTTATTAGTGGTGTGACACTTAAAAAGTCAGTTCACCTCCACTTGCCTCACAAAAATATAAAAAATAAATTAGAAATATGGAATGTAGAGTTCCTGGCTGGAAGGAACTGATTCTCATTTCCTGCTATGGTTATCATTGAATATTTTTATTAATCATCTTAAATGGATATGGATTAAATGTCCAAAGATATGATGAAGACATGGAGAAAAAAGATACAAACAACTCAATATTCCTTAACTGAATTTCCCCAAAATGGAAGGAATTTGGACTTTGGAAGGAAGAAAATGAAAAAAGTCTTCCAAGTCAAAATTAATGCTTACCCTTATCAACTGTGAAACCTCATTAGAACTAGATGACATTAAGAAACAAAAGAATTGCAAGACTTTAAATACATTTATTCAAATTTGGAATAAGATATTTTGAAACTTAAACCTAAACAACTAAAAATGTAAAATTGAACAACTTAAAAAAACTGCTGTTAGTTATTTTTATGGTATTTTTATATGAAACTAATGAGTTGACGCTAGATATTGACTTATTTTTTGCCAATATAGCCTAACAACCAGTCAATTCAGTTCAGACAACCAGTCAATTCAATCAAATAACTGGTTTAACTCATTTTTCACGAACTGACAAGTTGTTTAATTGATCAAACCAATCATTGCAGTAGTTCCATATCACTATGGGGCCTCAAATATCTGGTCCACAGTGGCACCAATAGAAGTTGTTGCCATAAATAGGTACTATATATATAAATATACTGTTGCCATAAAATATCCTTATGCTGAAATGTGGTATGGGACAAGCAATTATTCAAGAACATCTTGAACTATTTAATCCCAAGGTGATCTGATTGACTCATATATCCAACATATATCCAACATCCCAACCTCTCAGTCATAGATACTGAGTCTGACCTTCATTTCACAATTCCTGCCAAACCCTCTTCATTTGCTGATATTGGGAACTATTTGGCTTTTCATTTACCCGATATATTCAGATTCCTCTCTTGGACCAAGCCCTTTTCCCCCTAAGATAGATCTTGCCTTCCAGTTCTGTCAAATAATGACAAGAACCATCATATAGCCTAATGAGAAAAAATTTTTAAACTATCCCTTCCCACTTGCAGACTGAACCAAGATATATGTGTGTTTTATCCTGTGATAAAAGAATATGGGAAAAAATTCTCCCTATGAAATAAATCTCAGTAAAGTATCCTCATAAACCTAAATAATTCTCCACCATCAACTATCACAGAGGACCTACAACAAAACCAAAAACAATTGTCTTAAATCCTACACAAAAGAGGGAATTTGATACAGTGATATTCTTGTCTCCAAAAAAGTTATCATTTGTTTATGAATCAATCAATTCAATAAACATATATAGCATGCAGAGCATAATGCAAGGTAAAAAAAAAGTTTAAATGAAATAAAGTCCCCATCCTAAAAATTTTATGGGTTTGTAGGGAGAAAAACAAGTACATCAATGCAACATACAATAACATATGATCTCTATTTGAGAGGAGAAAAATTAAGTGATCTTACAGAATCACTGAATTTCAGAGCCTCAAAAGTCATCTGGTCTGTACTTTAAAAATAATCCGTTCTTCAAAATATAAAATAATCCCTTCAAAAATACTCAAAAGCATCTGTATTCCCTCCAAAAATGCTAATTATTAATCCACCCATAATACTTTATTATCCCATGTAACTCTTGTCCAAGCAAGTCTTCCCAAATATTTACCAAAGGGGTTCATCCAATATGGTGGAGACCTTCTTCAACATGGCAAGGGTATATAAGGAAATTCACTTGGTTCTCCATCTGTCATCCCAAACTCTTACCACATACTAGGCCCTCTGTGTATATATGTATGTATGTATGTATGAATGTATGTGAGTGGGTGTATATATGCTGTGTTTGTATGTTCAGATATTTGTATCCATATTTATATATATGTGTGTGTGTATGTGTGTATTTACCTCTATAAGTACCTTAAGGACTATAACATTAGACTCCAAAGTGTGGTGGTTCCATTATCCTTGACTGAGAAATGTGAGTTATAATAACCTTTCTACCATATATATAGTAACGTCTTCAGTCTTTGCCTTAAAACCTCCCATGAGGAGAAACCTCCTACATCCCAGGACAATTCTTTCCATTTGGGATATCTCTAATTCTGAGGAAGGATTTCTGTTATAAAAACTAAAATCACTTCTCCACTTCCATCTATTGCTACTAATTCCTCTCTATAACAAATACCTAAAGATATCCAATAGCTAAATAGTTCCTAAAATTTCCCAGTGGCTTCAACTGTTTCTCATGTGGAATATACTTAAATCCTGTACCAAATTCATTATCCTCCTGTGTCATACCCCAGGGTATTAATATATTTCTGAATGCATGGCAACAAGAATTCAACATAGTACTCCAAAGAAAGTTTCTCTTTTGAAAAAAAATAGAAAAACATGCACTAGACAAAAAGAGTATAATTAGATGAATTATGGATGGTTGATCAGCCAAAGCTAAAGAATAATAAATATTATGTCAACTTTGATAGAGATCTTTGAGAAGTCTACATGGCCATGTACTATGTAGCATGTATATCACTAACTTAAATTTTAAATTATATTCTTATCCAATTTTAAATTGTAAGGGAAAGTCAAAAGCACATTACATGAAAAAGTCAATATTCCCAAAGATCTTCAAAAGTTAGCAAGATAATCAAATCTAACAAGATGTAATTTAAGAGTATCTTTAAAATAACACTAACTTTCAATAAATCAGTTTTATAAGTATAAGAAAGAAGGGGTATTCATTCATATGAAAAATATATGAAGGTTTTGTAGGACTATAAGTTCAATAAAAGTAAAGCATATGATATGGCAGCCAAAAAGTTAATGGTATCTTAGGATGCTTTTAAGAGAAATAGGGTTTTTGGAAGGAGAGAGGTTGATCACATGTATTTTTCTTTGGTCATATCACATCTAGAGAGATCAGTTCTGATTCCACAATTTCAGAAGGACATTTAATGCTAGACTATATCTGGGAAAAGGTTACCTGGTTCATACAGAGACTAGAGACTAAACTGACTGAAGGATCTGTGAATATTTATATAGCATGAAGATGAGATTTCAGAAGGGAAGTGAGAATTCTCTAAGCATTGGTAGAGTTGTCATAAGAAAGAGATTATTCTCATTCTGTTTGACTTCTGAGGGTAGAAATGGGAATAAGGAATGATAGTTGTATAGAGGAAAACTGAGGTTCATCAAAAAGAAACTACTCATTTTAATATTAACATTTTCCCAATGATAATGTATGGCTACAAATAAGGAAATAGCAAAATCTCTGAATTATCAAAATTACAAGTAGCCCAATAGTCAATAGAGAACCATATAGTGGACAGTTGCCTATTTTTTATCACTTGAATGCAAGAAATTGAAGATAAAATCCAGGAATCATATTTCTACAAAAGAGAATGGGTCAGAGATAAAGAGAGGTAACATTGGTCAAATTCCATACAGTTCCCCAAGAATATTAAAAAAATCTAGATGGAGTTTTCTACTTGACAAGTGGTTAAAGGATATAAACAGGCAGTTCTCAAGAGAAGAAATCCAAGATTATATATATATATATATGTGTGTGTGTGTGTGTGTGTGTGTGTGTGTATATATATATACATATATATATATATATATATCCACATGAAAAAATTGCTCTAAATCACTAAAAATTAGCAAAATATAAAAAAAGTAGCTCTAGGGTTCTAATTCACACTCATCTGATGTGGGGAGGGTAAATCAACAAAAAAGAAAAAGGGCAAATGTTGAAGCAAAACAGAAACATTGAAGTAACTATTATGAGAGCTGAGAATTACTTCTAGTCATTCTGGAAAGTTAATTAGAATTATGGTTCCTAGTCATTAACTTCTGCTTATTCTTTGACCCCCATGATACTCCTACTACTAGACCTACACTTCAAAGTGATCAAGGAAAAAAGGAGGTTCTATATGTGCAGCAATGTTTATAGCAGCTCTTTTTGTTGTGCCAAAGAATGGAGAACTGTGGTATATTAATGTAATGGAATATTGCTATGTTATTAGAAATGATAAAGAAGACTGTTTCAGAAAAGCCTAGAAAAACTTATATCAACTGAAACCAAGCAAAGTGAGCAGGACCAGGAAAACAATTACAAAAAATAAATAATTTTTAAAGACATAAGAATTCTGATCAATCATAAACCCAAAAGACTAATGGTGATGAATACTTAAGTCACTTTCAAATAAGGAGATCTGGAAAATAAACAAAAATGAGATAAACATTTTTGATATAGTCAATGTGGGAATTTGTTTTCCTTTACTATTCATAGCTTTTATAAAGATTTATTCCTCTCTTTTTTTCACAAGAGGTGAGAGAGAGAGTAATGAGAGGGTGAAATACTAAATGCCTAACTATAAATATAATAATTTTTTAAAACCTAAATGAAGTTCTCAAGTGCACTGGGTATTTCAACTATAAAGATTCAATTAAAAAAAGCATGAACGGGGTGGCTAGGTGGCATAGTGGATAAAGCACCAGCCCTGGAGTCAGGAGTACCTGGGTTCAAATCCAGCCTCAGACACTTAATAATTGCCTAGCTGTGTGGCCTTGGGCAAGCCACTTAACCCCATTTGCCTTGCAAAACCCTAAAAAATACTGATTTGCCTAAGAGTATAATATGCATAATCTTGTAAGTAGTTTGTAGCAATTTTCCATTTGAAAAATTTTATCAAAGGAGCAATAATTAGAACAGGAAGGGACTTTAGAGGATATTGAGCCTTACTCCCTTAACTGAGACTCAGATTGGTTAACTGAATTGCCCAAGTCACATGTCAAAATATATATATATATATATACATGTATACACACACACACACACACACACACACACACACACACATATATATATATATATATATATATATATATATATATATATCTGAGAAATATTGTATAAGTTTAATATATGCTTGGGAAATGCCTTGTTGGAGGAGAACCTTGAAGGCTGTATTTTGGTTTCAAGGCAATGCATTTTTTAACCTTCAAACAATATAGGCTTTCATATTCTCCACACCTTTCAGTTAATTGTATGGCATTGAATATGGGGTCTTCAAGTAGAAAACCTTTCTGTTCCTTTTCTGTTTCTCCTACAGTTACCCTAGATATATATGTAGTTCAATCGTATGAAGTTTTCAAATAGATAGAAAGAATAGACGTTCAGATTTTATTTATAATCTCTAAGGAGTGGGAGAAATGGAGGAGTAAAAAGTGCATTAGTGGAAGTTTTGAACTGAGCGCATTATCTTTGTTCTCAAAGATTAATAAAAAGAGCATGAGCTTTGTGGGTGCTTCCAAAATGGACACACTTCAAAGAAAAGTCCAGTCATAGACTAGGAGGACTCCAGGGCCAGTGTTCTATCCACTACGCCACCTAACCACCCCTGCAAATCAGTTTTGAATCTGTAGGAAATATATTTTATATCTATTGTGTTCTGATGAGAGAAAGTTGCTGATAATCTCCCAAATACGATTTGTTTGTTCTACTCAGTTCACCATATATGAATAGGCCACATTATAAATGATTTAAATGATTGTCAATGTAAATCAACCTACCACTCAAGAAGAAATGACATAAAAACACAAAAGGGCTACTATATAGGAAGTTCAGAATGACTTTTCTAAAAAATGTGCAAATGGATTCCATATACTGGCACATACCTGATCTTCTTGTTACTGAGAAGACTGAAATTGATGGATCACTTGTTCTAGGCCGCAGTAGGGCTGATGCCTAACTGGCTAATCATATACCCTCACTTATTCTGGTGAGCCCTCCAGATCAAGAGGATCTAATGCCCCCAAACCATTTATGATTCTAATTCTACTGGCCACCTATATGAAATTGGGTAAGTCACTTCTCTGAAATTTAGTTTCCTTTTATGTAAAAGGAGGAGATTGTGTTATGCAAACTCAACTCTCCTCCTAACTATGAGCTTAAAAAATATATCTGAGAACTTTGCACAGAAAAACCATGGTGATGGGCAATGATCTTTTACATATTAGTGGGTGGGAGAGATGGTATTAGAAGAAGCTGTAGTAAGAGATTTCCCTTATCAGCATTCATGTATCTAATTACTCATTAAAACCCTAGTTTGTAAACTACAACTCCCTCACCAGAAATCATTGGCCATCTGTTGGACTTAATGAGCTGCCAATGAACACAATGTTGATCATTAATTGGATCTTAAGTTGGATATCTTTAGGAACTAATAAGTTTAAAACTTCTTAGAATTCTACTTTATTCCATCTTTACCTTTTCAGTCAATCTTTATTACACTTCAAATGCTATTAAACCAAAATAGTTCATCCTTATGTAGAGCTTTGTTATTTCTCTCCTTCCACATATTGTCTCAAAAAACAGTGAGGTTAATTTTATTCATATTTTTCAGGCAAAGAAACTGGAGCTCAAAACATTTAAATGACTTGCCCATCATCACATAACTAGTACACTATATTGCATGACCAATCCCCTGACTTCTTTTTTGGGTATTAGCATTATCCATCATTCATATAACCTTAGAGTCATCTCCAACTCTTCCCTGTTTCAACACATGCTCCTTTCTTTCATACCCCACCCCATATCCAACCAGTTGCTCAGTCTGATCACTTTTGTAATCTCTCACATCTTTATATTTATTATTCCCAGATTGACCATCCCAGTTTAGATTTTTTCACTTCTCCGAACTGATCAACCTGATTCTAGTCTATTTACTCTTCTATCCAATTCTAAAATTTCTAACTGGGTCCTCTCCCCTAATTCCTATGCATCACATCTCTCCTCTCCTCATAATCTCAGTCAAGTGAAGTATAAACTCCTCATTGGTATTAAATCTTTAAATCCTCTTTAATCTGGCTCTAATTTATCTTTCCCTTTTGATCTTAGATTACTTAATCAATCAACAGCATTTATGAAATAATTACTATAAGTCAAGCACTAAGTCAGACTTTAGAGATAAAAAAAGAAAATGGAGGAAAAAAACTGAAACAGACCCTCTCTTCAAGGAGGGTCTATTCTCATGTAAGCATATACAAAATACAGAATATATCTAGTCTTGATGCAGCTTTAAGCTTCAACAACTTTAAATGTCTTTGGGGACAGTTGGGGGGAGGGAGAAAGTAATACTGGTAGCTGGAAACTTCAGGAATAGACTCATCTAGGTGGTTGCACTTTAGTTGAGTTTCAAAAGCAGCTAGAAAATCTTTTGGCATCAGATGGCTATAAGAAAGGAATACACTGCAGGTTTGAGGGACGACCTGGGCAAAAATACAGCAATGAGAAATGAAATCTTGAGGTAGAAACAATAAGGACAATTTTATTGACCCATAAAGAGCAGGAAGGAAAGTAAGAGGCATGAAAAGGTGGGCTCAAATTGTTTAGGAAAGGCTTTGGAGAAAGGGGGTCAAAAGAAAGAAGTAAAATTCACTTTGTTCCAGTCAAAATCTACATTTTTTCTGTCCTCTGTCATCTTCTTCCCTTTCCTTCTATCCACTCATCTCTGTGTCTTATGCCTAGAACAGATTCTTCTCCCATATCCATCTGTGGAGTGACCCTCTTCTTTCAAGATAGCACCTCCTCCTGAAGTCCACAGTTTTATGAGTGATCTCTCTTGTCTCTTTGATTCTTCACAGAAAAAATAGACTGAATTAACATTGTGCTAAATGATGAAACTACAAAGCTATGCATTTTCCCCTGAAGAATAGTTATTTTAGGGGTGGCTAGGTGGCGTAGTGGATAAAGCACCAGCCTTGGAGTCAGGAGTACCTGGGTTCAAATCCGGTCCCAAAAACTTAATAATTACCTAGCTGTGTGGCCTTGGGCAAGCCACTTAAACCCCATTTGCCTTGCAAAAAAAAAAACCTAAAAAAAAAAAAAAAGAATAGTTATTTTGCCTTTTCTCTTTCCTGTTTATAGTTTTAGGAGCAAGACCTGTGAAATTACCAGCCTCAATTCCCAGAAACTAATACAGAGTCTTGCAGGAACAAGATAAATTCTTTTTGGCTTGACTCCTAGATGTTCCCTTACTCTACACACTTCATTTATACCAGCTTCCAGAGGTCACTAGGGAGGACTGAATTGAGATTCATCTAACCACTGTCTCCAGTCACCCACAGTATGGCAGTTGACTAGGTGGGGCAATGAAGGGATCACTGAACTTGAAGTCAGGAAGATCTGAGTTCAAATGTACCCTCAGATATTTGCTATCTGGGCAAGTCATCTAATCTGCCTGCCTCAGTTTCCTCATCTATAAAATGAGGGTAATAATAACATCTACCTTGCAGGTTATGATGAGAATTAAATGAGATAGTCATTGTAAAACCCTCAACACAGTGCCTAACATAAAGTTGATGATGATGATTATCAAGGCAGTCCCTTTAAGGTAACCCAATATCAAGGAAAGGTATGCTCAAGAGTTAACATGCAGAATTTGATATATTATATATTCAAAAATCATATGGGATTGGATTCTAAAATACAAAATGGATCAATCCTAGCACATACTCTGTTGGTTTCTAAAGATATTCCTATATGTCATGGAGATAAGCAATACAGCAGAGCCCACCAATTTTTGCCAGTCATTCTTTGCAGAGTTTTTCTTGTTTTCTTGTTTTTTTAAACAATAAAAGGAAGAAACAATATGTTTTGATATTTGAAGAGAGTTAGAATATGTTATTGACCCATATATGAACAAATGTATATATATTTACAACAAATGTTTATACATAGATATAATATTTAATATCCATAAAATGCAAATAGTTTAACATATACATATATTGAGTTACATATATATATATATATATATATAATGTACAATATTGATATACAGGATGTCCCAAAAATCATTTCAATTTTAAACTACTAAGATACTAAGATTTAATAGTTAATAAAACATTGACATATAATATTTGTTGATAGATATTAAGAAAGTCTAAAAAATATGTCAAACCAGGACAGCTAGGTGGCACAGTGGACAGAGTACTGGCCCTGGAGTCAGAAGTACCTGAATTCAAATCCAGCTTCAAACAATAATTGCCTAGCTGTGTGATCTTGGGCAAGTCACTTAATCCCTTTTGCCTTAAATCAAATTTTTTAAAAAGTATGTCAAATCTTTATTCCTGGTTTAAAAAAATCTGATTTCTTTCTGTTGTAAGAAATGAAATATTATCTCCCCATGTGTTAATTACAAATTCAGGGAGACAAATCATTAGAAAAACTAGAAAACTAGTCTTGCCCTTATTATACAACCCAGGAAGAGAGATAACTATGGATCCCCCTTTAGACCAGATAGCATTGTATAAGGAATCTATTCTTTGACAAGCAATTGTGCAGTGTAATATTTTGTACCCTAATAGACAGACCTCCAAGGAGGTTTAATGCTTTCCTTATCCTTATTTATGCATAAATATCCCAGTCTCTCTCTGCTCAGTGCGGTCATTTCCATTGGGTCCAACAACCAAAAGATTTCTTGGTAAATCTTGGAGAATAAACTTTTGGTCTACCTCCTATTACAATTATTTTAATCAAAATTATCATTTCACAGCATACACATATATAAGAAATTACAAGTATATATGTATTCATAAAATATACATACTTACAAACATATATAACATTTAAACAAATATATAATAAAAATATGAATATATAATAGATAGCTGGTTACATATATGTATATGTTAAACTATTAAAGTATATATATATATAATAACTCTATGTATATATAAGTATGTACATGTTAAGTTATTAAAACTTAAAACTGAACTAAGACTTTTGGGACACTATATCAATGAGTTATTAGTTATTCTTGAATTCATTAGAAATTAAATCTCTTCTCTAATTAGTAAATGCTATCTGAAACATGGAAAATAATGGTATTGAAAATTTAATCCAGGTCATATCAATTTTCCAAATACAAAATTTTACCAAGTCACACAAATAATATCCCTGCCCACCCACCTATTCCCCTGAGAGCACTTTTAACAAAATATAATTAGTGAAAAAAACAGCCTTCACTACAAGCCCAGTGTACATTGTTATTCACCCTGAATAAGTGACTATTTGCAAGGCTGGCTTAAATCGGCAAGAACCAAGCAACTTAGCACTTTTGAGGAGCAGAAAAAGGAAATTAATTTTTGCCTGGTACTGTAAAACTCATTAGGCTCAACAGTTCACTTCCATTAGATGTACACTTCTCACTTCTCAATTATTACAACATCATTCCAATTAGAGGCAAGAACATTTAAACATACATTAAGCAAGTTTGAATTCCTTTCACCTGTCCCCCAACATCAATTCTTCTTTCAATCTTAAAAAAAAGGACATTCGAAAGTAATTCAGGTAAAAATTAAACTGCTAGGTGCCAGCATTTAATACTTAACAAGATTTGTCCCCAATTGAATAGCTTGTGCCAGTAGTTGAAATGAATTAGGAAGACAGAAGAGAATGTACAAGTTGGTTAATGAGAAAGCTTTACTGGAAAAGACATTACATCTAATTTGTTCACATTATATTATCAATATGTATAATCCTCAAATCTTTAAGTCCCCAGACATTATTCTTGATGTCTTCTTCCATTTTAGTACCTATGAAGATAGCAAGGTTTGACACTCCTCCCTCACTGATTCCTAGTCTTCCTTTATTTTTCTATCATGTTATAATCTGCAAATTCCTTCTTTTGATTTTGAGATTCTTCCCAACCTGATGCCAGCTTCTGTTTCCAGACTTACTTCACACTGCTCCTAGTCACCACTGGATGCTCCATCCAAAAACAATGAGTTTACACTCCACACGTCATTGTATTTCCAATGCCTAACCCAATGACTCCCAGAAAGTGGGTACTTCATAAATTCTTGAATTAAATTGAATTTTTTCCCTTTTCCCCAAGTACTCATATGACATCTCTTTTGACTAGGTTCTCCTCTAAGGTTCTCATCAGCCCTGTTCTGCCCTATTTTTAGGATTTCCCACCTATTTCAAATTAAAATAAAGAAGTTCCCTGGCTCTTTCCCAACCTCCATTCTGATATGTAACACTGAGAAAAGTTGAATTAACCCTCTACCTGCCTTCAGACTATACACTGAGCACTTACCTAATCATTCCCTCTAGAGCAAGGGTAAGGGACATCCATTCAGAGAAATCATTTGGTCTGACACTGCCAGGTCAACCGCAGGCAGGACTTGAAATTCAATAAATCTAGAACTTTGTAGGGGTGAATTAATTAAATGCTAATTGTTAAGTTGATAATTTTGTATGACCCTCAAGTGATGTTATAACCAAATGGCCCTTGGCAACAAAAAGGTTCCGCAACCCCAACTCTAGAGATTCCCATATATTTTCTTCATTCTTGCCCTCTCCAATTCTATCCTCACAGTCTATGAACACTCACAATTTTATGGCTCGCAAGCTCATATTTCAAAATGCTAAGGCTGTTTCTATCCTTGACCAAGGCACTCCTTTTGCTCATGGAAAGGTTACTGGGAGCTAGGAGCAGAACCATTCAGAATATCTATTAGGACCTATCTTCATCAAATGCAGATGCAGGAATCCCTCAGTGACAATGGAATCCAACACATCCTCAGACCTGTCAATTGAATGTTCATGCAAAGGGCGCTTTCATCCACTGTCACCATTCTTTACTAGAGAGTCACCCAAGGGAGAAACAGAAACCCTCCAAGAATCTAGATAATCATTAACTTATCTTACATTCTAATAGAGGAAGATGGAAACTGGAAGAGGTATTGGGTTTGGGGGACAGGTAATACTGTTGGAGAAGAGGTAGAAAAGTCCAGTGAGTAGGACGGAGGACACACTGAATCCTACATTAGAATGTAATGACTTTCTAGGAATAGATAGATAGACCATAGGGGACATATATCCAGATATAAATCATCAAAGAACTTGAGGGTCTAAAATAGACCTGAAACTTTTGAAATCACACATCTTGTAATCTTATTCTCATTAGAGCTTCCAGTCATAGTCATTGAATTGAATGTATACTATGTGAAGAATGAAACTCTTGAGATTTTCTTTGATTCCAAAGAATAAAAGCTATTATCACCAATGTGATTTTTAAAGAGGAAAATAGCTTGCAATGATTTTTTTCTTCAAAATCTTTTTATAATTTTTCAAATAGACCAGGAGAACCACACTAGCACTGTCCAGTGAAATTAAGAGGAAAAAGTCCTATTTTCAGAGTGAATTGCTTTCATTTATAGCTTAGCATTAGGGAAGCCTTGGCCAGGCTTCAGGAAGAGGAAAATCTGCCATTCCATTTACTAACCCTAAACCAGTGCCTTACAGTAAACCAAAGAAAACAGGAAATATCTCAAGAATGCTTTTGGGGATACAAGCTTCATTAAAGATAATCCAGAGCAATATGACAAAACATAAGGTAACTATTCTTTCTACAGAGACCCAGATGAGGACTTGATTCTAAACCCAGAGCAGATTGGATTTTTGCATGATGTTTCCTTTAAACTGCTTTGCCTAATCTAGAAATACATTAAAACACTCATCCACCAGCTGTGCTATTTTCAGCTGTGGCAAATTGATGATTAGCAACCTCCTGACATTATTTTCTTACAGTGGAATAAAAAATGACTAGCATAAGATCAAAATACAAGAAGGAAAAATTCAGCTCCCTAGTTGGTCTTTGTTAAAAAAGATGTTTGCCCCCAGATTTTATTATGCAATTAACATGTATTATAATAATAAAAATAATAAAAGGAGTAATAGGAGAATAATAACAATAAAAATGATCACATTTTACAAAAAAAATCTGTATTTGTTGATTTCTTTCTCATAACAATCGTAAAGTGGGTAGGTTAAGTATCAGAGGGAAGATCTGAACTCAGGTCTCCCTAACTCAAGACCCTGAAATTAGGAAAAATCAAAGGCTAAATGAAAAGGGGACAAGCAAAGGATGAGAGGAAGAGATAGTGTCAGGGAAACAATGAACTTGAACTTGGACAGAGTAAGCGAGATAGTGGAAGACAGAAGAACCTGGGTCCATGGAGTCACAGAATACTGAATGACTGAACCACAAAAGCAATAATTCCCTAACTCAAATTTATTGTTCTATAGAGGTATCAAAAACAGAAGTATCAGTGTAGCCCAAACTAGATTAAAAAGCAATTGGGAAATATTTAACAAAATTAATGAAAATACAATAAACATAGAGGATACTACAATTTATTTTTAAGTTTTCAATATTCATTTTTTCATGTTCAAGTGAAGGCATTTATTTGGGGGAATCAAACTCCCCAAGAATGGGCTGGCCTCCCAAAAGGAGATAGTCTAAGATTCATTTTTTTTAAAGATTTTGAGTTCCATATTTTTCTCACTCCCTTTCTTCCCTCCCCTCCCCTTGACAGCAAGTAATTCGATAGAGGTTATACACTATAACTATGTTAAACATATTTTCTTCTTAGTCATGTGAAAAAAAAAAGAATCAGAAGGTTGCTAATCATCAAGAAGAAAGGAGAGAAAAACTAAGAGGGGGAAAATATTAAAAACTTTGTTAAAAATTGAAACTAATCTGTATCCAGATAAGGAGCTGTGGAGTTTGAACAAAGTGCAAGGACTATTCCCTTTAATTTAGAAAAAAAAACAGATAGCTTATTGTCTGATCTTGTTACCTCTTAGACTTCTCTTTAAGGATATGATTTCTCTCTCATCACACCCAATTTGGATCAAGGTACAACATGGAAACAAAGTAAAGACTGACAAAGTGCTTTCGGTGGGGCGGGGGAGGGAAGCAAGATCGGGGGAAAATTGCAAAACTCAAATAATATCTTTAATAAAATTAAATTTTAAAAAATTGAAAATAGAATGCTTTGGTCTACATTCAGACTCTATAGATCTTTCTCTGGATGTGTTTTCCATCACAAGTCCTTTGGAATTGTATTTGATCACTGTACTGATGAGAAGAGCTAAATCCATGATATAACATTTTTATAGTTAAGTCAATCTGTAGCCATCAAGGATCCTTACAAATGGTTTAATGATCCAGGTTCTATTTGAGTTCAGAATCACTGATCTACACAACAGTGAACATTTGAAAGTATAAAGATTTGCTTTCCCAAGTATAATCTCCAAAAAACCTAATCTGGTTAGGATTAGCAAAAAATCAACAGGCCAATGGAGCTTCAGCACCAACAAATAGATTGGTGACTATCTAGTCCACTACAATCTCTACCGCTCTTATTTAACAGATAAGGAAACTGAGGTTCAGGGAGTTTAAATGACTTCTCCACACTGGGAGTAAGTAGCAGCACCAATATTTGAATCCAGCTTCTCTGACTCCCAATTCAGCACACTGTCTACTCAATCTGCCTCCCTCTGAGACCATCACCTTTGTAGTCTCAGAAGGATGAATGATGTTAGAATGAAAAAGCCTTGACCACAGGAGAATAAGCCCTATGTTGTAATTGTCAGAACAAAACAGGATTTTCTGAAAGAGATCTTATCTTTTCCGTTTGCCAGACTATCTTTTCAGTCTCTATACTTGTGGGGGTGAGAAGAAGGTTGGCGTTTTTTCCTGATCCCCCTAAAAAATTGAGATCACAGTAGACTTCTGAAGAAAACTGTGCTACTCATTTCTTTTTAAAAGTGTTTCACTCTGCTGTTATGAAACCAGAGAAATCATGGTAAAAAGTTGCTGTCGGCAATAGAAGTACTATTAAAATTCCCTAGTAGGAAATGTAGGAAACAACTGTCCATTTGTGTGTTAAATGAATTCTTAATGAAACCTTAGCCCAGATCTGGAGAGGGAACAGACCTGACTGGAAACAGTAAAGGAACACAAGCAACCCCATTTCTGTTTTGCTCCCCTTTCTCCAGGGGTGTATTGAAACCAGATGGTTTTTCAGTTATTTGGGTTTTTTTTTTTTACTTTCCAGTGTGATCATTGATACCTTAGAGAAATGGGTAAAGACTACAAATTGAAGATTGATTTATAGTTTTGTTGATTGTTGAAACTTGAGAGAAAACACAATATAAATTGAACTTGAGGGTTAGAGGAAAAAAGATAGACAGAAAAAAGAGAAGGAAGAGAAAAAGAGAAAGGAGAGGAAAGAGACAGGAGAGAAAGAAGAGAAGAGAGAGAATCATGGAAAAATTAAACTGGCTAAAAAGTGTACTCCACAAAATAATTCTTGATTGAAGAGCATGATTACTTTGATCTGGTATATGATATTCCTTCTCTAGGGTTCTAAATTAGCAATGCAGAATAAATAGAGATACTGGTTTTTCTCTTCTCCCTTATCTGGAATCTTAAAGATCTTTATTCCTATAACCCTATACTCACTACAGCCTCCGGAGATTTGTCCTTATTTTTCATACTCTCTAACCATCAACGACCTCAGTTTCTGGAGGAGACACTGAGATAAAGTCCTCATCTCAGCTCAGCAATGGTTTTCAGGACTATGTCTGTTTTCGCAAGGCTAAATTTCTGTTCCTGCCCTCACTGTTCAGAGCTTCAATTCAGAGAGGCAATTCAGGAGTTTTAATGATTTGCATCTTGCAGCATGACTATTTTCAACATTCAGTACTGAAAGTCAGACCTGGATTAGAATCCTGCCTTCTGGGGTATGCTAATCAGTGTTTAACAACTAGTCTGGGGTGGGGATGGAAGAGTGGAGGGTACACAAAATCTGCTTTTAAGTTAAACCTACAATATTAAAATTTTCTCCACCATTTTCTTAAATATAGACAATTAGTAAAATAATAAATCAAGTACTATTTGCCAGATGTAAATGCTCACATTGAAAATTTAACAGTCAAGGAAAATGATTGGAGCTGGTACCATTATACCCTGACTGTCTCTAACATTTATTACCTGTATGACCCTGGACCTGTCTGAACCTCAGTTACCTCATATGTAAAACAGTGAGAACTGTAGCACTTAGCTAATAGGAAGGCTCTAAGGCTAAAATGACATAATCTATAGGTATGACTTGGCAAACTTTAAAGTGTTAAATCAATACCAGTCTCCTTGCCCCATCCTCTAACCATCTTCATCCTGTTGGAAACTTGGACTCCCTCTTCCCGTTCCCCCCAACCCTCCATAAATTTGTCTTTTGTCTTGTTTGGAACAAAGAACCAGGTCTTCTAGCCATAGCTCCTTTCTGTGTTTTCACCATCAACCAATAGAATGTAAATTACTTGAAAGCATGGTCTATCTTTTTTATTTTTATTTCTATCATCAGCTCTTAGCATATAACAAGCACTTTCTCTAGCATCTTTTTATACATACATAGTTGCTTAACCTTTTGTTAAGTTTTCTCCATGAGAAGAAATAAATGGGGGGGGGCAGATCATAAAGTTAGGCTATAAGAACAACCTGGTAGGTATAATCAGAACAGTGCCTAACCACAGTATGGACCTTCATAAATGCTCACTGACTGGTTGACTGATTAATTTGGTCTCCTAGTTGAATGCATTGTTCACCGTCCAATGTATACAACCTAACCTATTTTTCCTTCCATCAAATCTGAATCGTACTCAGCTTTCTATCTTTGCCCTGAAGTTATTATGCATCTGCCTGTTTCTGATTATAATTTCTGATTAAAATCCAAGCACCTCCTTCTCAGTGACAGATGGTACTTCAAACCTGCCCTAACTCATAGTCAGGTTGATTTGCTTTTTCTAAGTTTATAAAGGTTGTTAAAGAAATAACCATCAAATCAAGAGATGAAAAGATAATACATGTTGACCTTTAAAAGCCTGTGAAGCAAAAATCAAGGTGTATCTCACATATTTAGACTAAAACACATTATGCCTATTTTGGGGAGTCCATTGCTGTTGTCGTAGATTATTTAATCTAAGTCACTAAAGAGGTTTCCACTTGGTCACAATGAGGATGAATAACCTTGGTACAAAAGCTAACTATTGGAACATCTTAGATTCTGAGTTCCTTTCCCTGTTCTCTCCTTGTTCTGATATCATGGGCAAGACTCAACTTTCTGGGAATCTCCATTTGAGGAAGCACCATAGCAGCCATTAAGATATCTTTATGGGGGACATGGCACTCCAACCTACCTTTCCACCTTGCTTTACTCTCCAGGCACCCTCATTTGATTCTCTTAGAGAATGAAGGACAAATAACAACCACCCCATTCCTGGTCATGGCATCACCTCCACTGATGTCATGGTCTTCTTCAAGAATGAAGAACAAATGTCATAATTATCATATTGATTCCTACACTGCAGTATAAGCTACTTGAGAATAGAGGTTGTCTTGCTTTTTCCCTTGTATTCATACTAGAACTGTGCACAGTGACAAACATACAGTAAACACTTAAAATATTTCTTCTATAAGCCTAAACTAAGAAACAAAAGTTGAAACCCATCTCACACAACCACTGTGGTAATAGGTTTGCAAAAGAAAATATTACACCTCATATCCATAATTTCTCATTTGAGATTATCAAATTACTACACAGATGTCTCTGTTAGTTGAGAACAGAGGTAGGAAAGTGGTTTGCCTGAGGTCCCAGGACAAGTCAGTGAAAAAAATCAATAAACCTCCTACCATCACTGCCATTACTAACTCCTAAGTCTTAATTATTTGCGTCAATGGTGTCAAACTGAAATAGAAATGAATTCCCTATAGACTTACAAAATCACAAATTGACATTTACTTATATTGTACTGTATTTTTAATTTTTCTGTTAAACATTTTTCCAGTTACATTTTAATCTAGTCCAAGTTATTCTAAGGAGTTTTGACCGGCTTCAAGCTTAAAACCTCAAATTTTCATCATAGAATGAGATCTTAGAAATCAGACCATCTTTTTGTTCTACAGATAGAGAAGCTGAGGCCATCAGACACTATACCATACTTCAGGTGCTATATGGGCTAGATAGCCTCTGACATCCCATCCTAGCTCTGAGATTCTGGAATTCTTTGATTCAAATTTGATTTCTAGGACTAATTTTTCATTTTTTTTAAATTAATGTAAAAGACATCATAGAGAGAGAGAGCTAGTTAGTCTTAGAATCAGGAAGATCTTAAACCAAAAACTCTTTTTGACAACTGCTAGCTGTAGGACCTTGAGTAAGTAACAGAAACTCATCAGAAAAATGAGGTCTTGATGGACCCTTCTAACTCTGAATCTATAATCTTGTGATTATGATTCAAAAGATAAGAACTAGTTTTCAATCTGAATTATTTCCAATCACTTCATGATGAATCGTTATTTGTGATTCAACAAAGGAGCAATAGAGAAGTAATGTGGAAATATTTTTTAAAATACTCTACTTGAAACTAGACAATCTGAGGACTAGTCCCACTTCTACCACTAATTTTGTAGTGACAAAGAAATAATGAAAATAGGGGCTTCAGTTTCATCTGTAAAATGAGAATAATCCTTCATTGACCAACAGCCAGGATGGAGTAAAGATTATATGCAAATATCAAAAAACATTCTGCATATTTAAGTTAAATAACTTAGTTCGATTCTATAAGTTCAGGCTTTTCCCATTCAAGATAAATTTGTATCTGTCTCTCTGTGTCCATAAATGACTGCCCCGTGGGAAGGAGTTGGTTGTTTGAAGAGAAATGATAATAGCTAGTATTTATATAACACTTTCAAGTTTGCAAATCTCATTTGATCCTCACCACCACCCTGGAAAGAAGATGCAATTATTATCCTCATTTTACAGATGAGGAAATTTAAGTAGGATGAAGGTAAATCATTTGCCCAGGGTAACATAGCTATTAAATGTCTTGGGTTAGATTTGAATTCAGATCTTTCTAACCCCAGCTCCAATGCAAATAATGATGATGATGATGATAATCCCCATTTATGTTTCACTTTGTATACAATATATCTCTTGATCCTCAGAATAATCCATTGAAGTATTGGCATAATCCCTATTTTACAAATAAGGAAACTGAGACTGAATGCACAGCTAGATTGGCCTGACCTGTCTACCTCAAAGGAAAATCAAAATTTCTTCTTAGTGATGAAGGAAAGGAAAGCCAGACATTGTTGGGCATGCACCCTATATTGTGGGCTTCAAAGATATATAAATATTTAAATTTTACAAGAGGAGTGTGAAAAAAAATCTTATTTATTAATTAGGTGATTGTTTTTCCTGGCTGCAGTTCTAAATCATGACATATGTCCAAGATAGACGAATCAAAAAGCCTGGGATTTCCATTGACTCCCTCCTAGCCTTTGTTTTAAGAATTCTTTCCATCTGAATTCACTTACATCTTCTCATCAGGAAGTCATTCATTCAAAAAGGATTTGATCAAACCTAGCAGCTTTTTAACTGAGCTGATAAAGTTCGCTAAGAGGGTTCCTAGGCATCCCAAAGCACCATCAGCCAGAGCCCACTGATGAAGGCATTCCTGCTTTTCCTCCCATTCAGGGTTTCTGACCTGCCTACCACAGACACTTGGTTACCATGTGATGACTTTCAGATAATTCCCATTTCCTCTTTTCAGCCCTATCTTCCCTAAATCCCCGGGGAGTAGACCATGCAATCATTATCTTCCTCCTTCACAGATTAGGAAGAGAGAGGAGAGCCGGTCTTCAAGCAGACATAAGGACCCTACAAGCCTCTTTGGAGGCTCAGGTTCTTTACCTGAAAATAATGGAATTGAACTAGATCAATAGCATCAAACTCAAATAGAAACTGGTATCTATAGGCCACATATTGTCTTAGTAAACCACAAATTATTGGCATGTTATATTGTAATTTGATTTATTTTTAAACATTCCCTGATTACATCTTAATCTAGGTCTAACATCCAGTCTTTGCTGTCTGAGTTAGATACCTCTGGGGTAGATAACCTATAACATCCTTGTTATTTCTAATATATACTCCTAAGATGGATCCAACTCATTTTATGGGTATGCCATGCAATTTATTCCAAAATCATAGATGTACCTTTGGACTATCAAGTCCACCCTCCTCATTTTATAGGAAACTGAGACACAAAGAGGTCACATGACTAATCAGTGTTTAATTTCAACTGGGAGAGAGGAATTTGAACTCAGATCTTCTGACTCCAAGCCCAGTGTCTTATCCAGTATGACTTCTCACTGTGTTCCCAATGCTACGGGGTCACTGGCTATAACTGAAGGCGGCCAAGTGAAGGTCCAAATTTCCTGAATACAGTTGGAGAGAGAAAGTATCAGTACACAGCATCAGGGGCCAGGGCTGTACCCCTTCATGAGTCTGCCTTTAATAGTCTGAAATCTAACAGCCACACTGCTGCTGTAGCCCTCCAAACCCCTCTACCCTCCCAGAGACCAGCCGCATGGTGAAACACCCAGGTGGGCTCCACTGTCAGCTCCCATCAGAATGCATCATGAATGTAACTGGACAACATATGGGGCTAAACTGCCTAAACAAAATTATCAAGATGGAGATGCTAATACATTATTAAAGACAGTACAGATATCGATAGACACCTAAGTACAGGAAATCCTATTGATCAGAAGAAAAGGATGCTCTGCAGAGGAACTCAACTAAATCACAGATCCTTACTCAGGATGTAATCTCTTTCAAAATGAAGAGCTAAGCAAATGGCTATGAATGAGGAGATTGGTACTTATATCCTCAGTGATGACAAATGGAGGAATCAGGGTAGAAAATGAGGGAGGGAGGGAAGGAGGGAGGGAGGAGGGGAAGGAGGGAGGAAGGAAGGGAGGAAGGAGGGAAGGAGGAGGGAAGGAAGGAATAGTCAAAAAAGGGAAGGAGGAAGGAGGGGAAAAAAAGAAGGAAGAAGATGGAGGAAGAAGCAAGTTCTTCAGTTCAACTGTTTCTGAAATTTAGACCAGATCTTAGACTACATCCAAAAGTAAGCTGTTAAATGTTTAACAACTGGCTTTCCAAAATCACACATTTTAAAGTATAGTCTGCATTATTAACATTTTCTCCATCACTTTTATTAGGTCTAGACAGTAAATACAAAACAATAAATCAAACCCTTAATTATAGTAGTTTCTAATTTCCAAATAACTTCTAAGGAAGAAAATTTAACAATCAATTCTCCTGAGCCTATAACAGTTGGTTTCAACACACTCCTGATTCTGTGTCCTAATGTGGAGCAAAACTAAAAGTATTTGTCCCTAGAAATGTGGTTTTCCAATTGGAGATCAATAAAGAATTACTGAAAGATTGGAGTACCTGAATATTAAATCTGCTTCAGTAGTTTTTATGATTAGTAGCCCATAGATGTGAACAATTATTTTTTTTTCCTGGTGAAGATTTCCATCTTTCTATAGGAATTCCCTAAGGCAGACAAACCAAATTAAAATGGAATTGGAAAATATTTTACAAAATAAATTAAAATATACTAGAACATAGGTAATGCTAATATGTAGTTTTTAAAGTCAATATGTAACCCACAAGGGGCAGCTAGGTGGCATAGTGGATAAAGCACCAGCCTTGGAATCAGGAGTACCTGGGTTCAAATCCCGTCTCAGACACTTAATAATTACCTAGCTGTGTGGCCTTGGGCAAGCCACTTAACCCCATTTGCCTTGCAAAAAAATGTAACCCACAGGAATATTTATGTATAGTGGGCACCATTTTTTATTTGAGTTTAATATCACTACATAACTAAGGCAATGGGGTCATGAAGAGTCACACACAATTGAAAAAACTAAACAACACAACATTAAAGAGATTAAAAGCGATGAGGTTCAAATGAATAATGTGCCATTCTCCTTCCTCCAGAATATTATGCCAGTAGAATATATTTCTCAATTTGGTGACATTGTTAAACCAAATGACAGTAGCAGGTTTCAGACAATTTCCCAGGATGTAGGTTATTTTATCTCCACTTTACCTCAGAAATTTCTGTAATTATTAAAGTATATTTTTGAGAGAGCACCATAGCTCTGTATCACAATGCTCATGCCTAACATGATGCAATGAAAAGAACTCTATCTTTGGAATCCAAGAACCTGGGTTCAAATCTCTGTCACATTTCATCTAGGTGACCTAAGACGGATCTCTAGATCTCCCCTTCCTTATCTAAAAATGAAAGAATTGGACCACTTGATCTCTTAGTCCCTCCCAGCTCTAAAACTGAGATGTTTGATCAAATATCAGCTCTCTCTACCTCCTGCTCCAGCCAATTCTCCATATAGTCTCCAGGGACCAGCTATTCCTCTATCAATCAGCAAGTCACATTAGGCTCCTGAGCTGTCAACTCACTGTCTATCCCAAACCCTGTGAGAATCAAATTAAGCTACTAAAATCAAGAAGGGAAAGAATAAGACTTAACCCTTTGGATTAAAGATAGCTTTTGACCGTGCTCATTCCTTTGAGTCTTATTAAGTCCTTCTTTCATTCCTACAAGAAGCTCACATTTTCTATCTGTAATTACCCATATAAACCAGCCTCATGGAGATTCTCTGGCGGTGACAGGTGATTCTGCCGCTAAATTTTGCACTAGACTATTGAACGCCATCGTCCTCCATTTGACAATGACAGAAAGCACATGAGCCAACAGCTGTCACAGCCTTTTTGCCAACGTGAAGCTAGACTCTCTTTGTTGTTCTATACGTGATTGCTCCCTTGGAACTAAACTTTGGTTCTAAAAATGTGAATAATAAGAGAGAGTTACCACATATAAAACAATAACAACTTCTGAATGCTTCATGAGAGAGTACTGTGAATTTAGACAATAACATTCTGAGAACTCTCAGAAGGGTGACGTAAATAACCACAGGCAGACTTAAGAGCATGGATGCGGTAATACACAATTTACACAAAATAACTGGGGAGGCAGGAGGGTTGGCACTGGTGTGTAAGAAATTTTTCCTTATGTCATTGGCCTTAATTTAATTTTTGGTTAACATGATTGAATTTGGTTAATATGATCAAATTTAATATTTGGTTTCAAAGGCCTTTATAACCTGGTCCTCGTCTCCCTTTCTAATCTTCTTCCATCTTATTCCCCACCTGGGACTTTTTTGATCCAGTAACACTGGATTCCTGGCTGTTCCTCAGATCCAATACTCCATCTCTCATTGCTAGCCAAGCATTTTCTCTGGTTATCCCCCCATACCTGAAATTCTCTCCCTTCCCTTCTCCTTTCTGCCTCCTGGTTTCCTTCAAGTCTGAACTAAAAGAAGGAAGCTTTACCAAGGTCCTCCTTAATACCAATCCCATTCCTTTGACATCTCCAATCTATCGCTATCTCAGTTAGCTGAGAACAGAGACTTTTTTGGTCATTTTTTAATGTATCTCCAAGTACTTAGCACAATGAATGACATCTTCTTGTTGTTCAGTTGTTCAATCACATCTGAACTCCATGGTTTGTGCCTCCATGGACCACTGCATGCCAGACCCTACTGACTTCCACTGTTGGACACCTTTCAACCTGTGGCTCATCTTCCATTGTCATCTCTTTTACCATTTTAAGGCTGTCCATGGGGTTTTCTTGGCAAACACAGTGAGGGAGTTTGCCATTTCTTTCTCCAGTGGATTCCTTTTATCAGAACTCTCTGCTATAATCTGCCCATCCTGGGGAACCCTACTGCATAATTCATAGTGTCATTGAGCTATGCAAGCCCTTCTACCATGACAAAGCAGTGATCCAAGAGTGACTGGCCCAGAGTAAGTGCTTAATAAATTTTTACTAACTTGACTGCTTGGGGTACACTCTCCATAGTGTGTACAAGAATTTTAGTAACTTTTCTCCTTTCCAAATTATATTGCAGAACAACTTTGCCAGCTCATAACAATCATGTGCCTGTCCCCAAAATGTCTTCAGGACTGAAGAGATATTTATTATCTTTGCAAATTTGTTCAGTGGGAGGTGAAACCTCGGCAATATTTTCATTTTTTATTTCTTTTATTATCTATGCATGCCTAGGATAATGATACAGATTGGACCATATCACCCACACAACAACAACAACAACTGACATTTCTATAGAATTTACTAGGTGACAGACATGTTACAATTAGTATCTCATTACCTCAACTGATTTGAGCACATGGTCAAAAACCTTCAGTGCTTTCTTTTTGCCACTGGAATAATAAACAAATAAATGAAATATAAATAATCTAAATAAATTTTGTAAATCTTCCTTTTTTGCTACTGGTACAATAAAAAATACTTCTCATCCTGGAATTTGAAAACTTCCCCAGTGTGGCTTTTATCTATCTACCTATCCAGGCTTATTTCATATTGTACCTCTTCATAAAATCCCTATTTGGTTCAAGTGACCTATCAGCTATTCCCAGGCTATGCCATCCTTTCTAATTCCCACCTTGATACCTTTAAATAACTGGCCTCCAACGTCCAGGAAGCTTCCACCCTAACATCAAGTTGTACCATCCCTAGCATCTTGCAAAGTACATCTTTCACAGGAAACACCTCTAATGCCATACCACAACCCTCATCCTTGTATTTCTCAGGCTCTCCCTCCTGAAACTCTTTGCATTACTCTGCTTACATAAGAATAGGAGATGTCTTGCTTTGTTTGCTGTGATTTTGACTATGTCTCAAGTACCCAACATATATAGCTTATACCTTATGCATATAATTAGTGTTTTTAATTGAATTACAGCAATTCCTTCAACACACAAAATTGTTAAAAGAAAAATTAGATGATAAAAGCAATTTAGTATTTGTCACCAGGAAAAACTGGAACAGTCGTTAAAATGTTTTACAATCCAAGTGTTTAAAAAAAACCCACTGTCTTTTACAACTAAATAAAAGTTTACAGAATTCAATATCAACCTAAAAACTATTTACCATGATATTTATACTCATGCTAGTTTATCAGATTCTTATAAATAATTACTCCATTTTCCAAAAAACAACCCGCAGCTGAATTGACATCTGGTTTGGTATCATATTCCTAAACCTTACTGAACATCCATCCATCCTCCAGCATTTCACATCATGCCAAGAGAATTCTTCATTTATCACTGATTGATTTCTAATCTGAAATCGTTCAAACCAAACAAAACTGTTTAAACTTAAGTTAACTGCAATGTGGTCATTTCTTCTCAATAACTGAAGGTCTGGTTGCCATCTAGGAATTTCTCTTGGTATATGGAAGAATTAATATTTAACATAAAACCATCATTGCTTAGTCTTCTGCTTCCTTTCTCCTAAGGGTAGTTGGAAGGGAAAAAAGAAAGAAATATTCAGAAAAACAAGCAAATGCTTTGAAACTTAAAGCATGTCCTGACTTTTTGATATCTCATACATATGGCTAGCCAACCTAAAAGTACTCTTTCATCTTGAAGGCAGAACTAGAATAAACAAGAGTTGGCATTCTGGACCACAGGATCATTTTGGTGGGGGGAGAGAGATAAGGAATTTGAAGCCCAGAGAGGAGAGGCGACTTGTCCAAGGTCACACAATAAGTATCTGACACAGGATTTGAACCCCAGTCTTCCCCTTCCAAGTTCAGCATGTTCCATGAAATTATTTTAGTCTTTCTCTGACAGGAGATAGGAGATCAGGGTTGCTTTCTGTGATATCAACTTCCATAGTTAAGGATGTTGTTGAGTTGTTTTGTTTCTTTACTTGTTTTTCCAACTACAGGCAATGGTAACTTTCACCAATCATTTTTTGCAAAGTTTTGAATTTTACATCTTTCTCCCTAGATGCATAACCATGCTAAATATAGATCCATATGTTATAAAAGAAAAACAAAATCAAAATGTATGAAAAAACATTAGAGAGAGAAAAAACAACAATACATAAAACAATTTTAAAAAATGGAAGATTTTTGGTCTTCATTTAAACACCATAGTTCCTTCTCTGGATATGAATGGTATTTTCCATCACAAATCTTTTAGAATTGTCTTTGATTATTGTGCTGCTGAAATGAACAAGTCCATCGGGGTTGGCCATAACCCCCTGTTGTTGTTAGTGGTGTATAATATTCTAGTTCTGCTCTCTACATTCAGTATCAGTTGATGGAAGTCTTTCCAAGTTATTCCTGTCCCTTATGATTTCTTATAGAACAATAGTGTTCCATCACATACATATACCACAACTTGTTCAGCTATTCCCCAATTGATGGGCATCCCTTTAATTTCCAATTCTTTGACAGTAAGAAAAGACTTGTTATGAATATTTTTGTTCTTGTGGAATTTTTACCCCCTTTTCATGATCTCTCTGGGATATAGACCTAGGAGTGGTATTTCTGGATCAAAAGGTATGCACAGTATTATTGCTTTTGGGCATAATTCCAAATTGCTCTCCAGAAATGTTGGATCAGCTCACAAATGCTGAGTTGTTTTTAAATCATGTCCAATTCTTCATGCCCTCATTTGGAGTTTGTTGGCAGAGATCCTGGAATTGCTTGCCGTTTCCTTCTCCAGCTCAATTTACAGATGAGGAAACTGAGGCAAACAGAATGAAGTAACTTGCCCAGGGTCACACAACTAAGAAGTGGTCAAAGACAAATTTAAACTCATAAAAATGAGTCTTTCTCATTCTAGGACTGGCATTCTATCCTTATTTCACAAGGGATATAGCCTGAAAGTATTCCATTATTGATTTGTATAGATCCCTTTATAGATCAGTCAGCCAAGAAAAAAATAAGTGGCTTTATTCAGGAAGTTGGATGGAGGGATGCTTCAGATATAATAAATGAAAAGAATTAATATATCATGTAAGTTTTGAAAAAAGTGACCACAAATAATTATTTATGAGATAAGAAAATGAATGACTTTGTTTTGCTGTGCACATTTAACATATTTGCCAAATATAACTTATGACTATTAATAAAGTGCTTATCACTTTAAAAATAATAATACCAATAAACCAACATTTACATAGCATCTATTATGTGGCAGGTACCATGTTATTATCTTATTTAATCCTCATAAAAATCATGGGAGGTATTTGTTCCTATTATCCCTATTCTACAGAAACTGAGGCAGGCAAATGATTTGACTAGGGTCATAGAGCTAGTAAATATTAGAGGTTAGATTTGAACTCAAGTCTGCCTAACCCCAGGCCTGGCAATTGCACCCTGATCATATTCAATAGATCAACATTTTATGAAGTGCCAAATATGTGTCAGGCACTCTATTATGGTCTCTGGGGATTCAAAAACAAAAATGAAACAATTCCTGTGCTCAAGGAGTTTCCATTCTATTATATAATACATTTGAATCATTTTTAATTTTCAAAAATTTCTTATTAACAAAGAGAAATAAAGGAAATAACAAAAATAAAGGAACAAAAGGGCAAGAAAAAAAGAAAAACACATAACTATGAACTCTTTAATGTCTTTTAAATTTTTATGTCTATTTTTAATGTCTATTACAAGTATAGTACCATCTGGTTTCCCAACACCCATTCTCACTGGTAGGCTGGGTCCCCAGCGGGCAATTATTACTTCTCTCCTCAAAGTTCTAGAGATCACCTCAAGTTTCTTATGAGCACCATCCAGTGTGTTCCTATTGATTATCTGTTAACCAGTCAGAGGTAATAAACTTCTAAAAGGGACTATATATTAAGTATAGCAAGGATAGCTGTTACAAAATTATCACCCTCTAACAGCTGAGGCACACTCTGTTTTGTAAACAAAGGGTCCCTAGGAAGAGTGGGCTCAAACTTACAGAACTCATGGCTAAAGGAAAACTCCACAGCTGCAAACCTCAAGATGGCAGAGAGAAGATAGGCACTGTATTAAGTGCACCTGATTTCCCTCAAAAATAACATGAAAGAAACCTCTTAAGAGAAACTCAATCAACAAAACTCAGAAAGAGAAGCTAGGAGAAGTAAACCTACCAACAAGGTCTGTCTCAGGGGACCTTGGGTGAACCAGGAGCCTCGGAGAGCAGAGGGTTAACACAGGGACAGCAGCAGGGGGAAGCCAAAGGACCTGTGTTAGCTGCAGAGATTTTGTTGAGTGGTGGTCCGAGGATCAACTTTAGCTGGGGGATCTTTGGCTGGGGGTTTTAGGAGCTCTGGTGAGTCCCAATGAACAGAAGGGTGAGTCCCAGCACCCCTGGAAATAGACCAGCTGGGCAGGGACCTGAGCTCTGTACTTTTTGTGGAGCCCTCTTCCCAGAATGCCTCCCCACCCCCTCTGGCTCAGGTGTAGGCAGTAGAGTTCATTCAAGTGAAAGGGAGATTAACTCCCTCCCCAGGGCTCAGCCCATCATTCAAGGTCAACTCAGACCCTGCTGCTGAGAGCATCAAACACTCCAGAGAAAGCAACCAGCACCCCCTACTGGCCGGTACTTGAAATTACTAATCCAAGTGAAAAAAAGTCTCTAAGAACTTGCAAAAGCAAACCTCTGAGAGTCAGCCCCTCCCGCACCAACACAAGACCCTAGGAAAATGAAGAAGGACCAGAGTAAAGGGGGGGGGGGATGGAGAAAAACTTAGAAGAAATAGATTCTAACACAGAAAGATCTAGTACTTCTGAGGAGAATATGAATGGTCTCCAGTCCAGAAAGGCTTCCTTGAAGAAATCAGGAAGGAGTTTAATAATCAATTGGAAAATTTGGGAAAAGAAACTCAGGAGAAGATTAGCACCTTGCAACAAGAAAATAATTCATGGGAAAATACAATTGGACAAATACAAAATGAGAATAATGCTCTCAGATCCTCAATTGGGAAACTACACTTGAGAAAATGGAAAACTCCTTCAAAAATAGAATTGACCAATTGGAAAAAGAATTACAAAAGGTAAATGAAGAAAACTCTTCTCTAAAAAAAGAATGGAATCTGTGGAAACTAATGACTTCATGAAACAGCAAGAGCCTGTTAAACAAAACCAAAAGACTGAAAAAATAGAAGAAAATGTAAAATACCTCATCAGTAAAACCACTGACCTCAAGAATAGATTGAGAAGGGACAGCCTGAGAATTATTGGTCTTCCTGAAAACATTGAAGAGAAAAAAAGCTTGGACTTAATATTACAGGATTTAGTGATGGAAAATTTGCCCTGACATCATGGAACCAGAGGGAAAAATAGTTATTGAAAGAATACATCAATCCCCTCTGGAAAGAGATCCCAAAATGAAAATACCTAGGAATGTTGTGGCCAAATTCCAGAACTATCAGATAAAAGAGAAAATCCAGCAAGCAGCAAGAAAGAAATAATTTAGATACCAAGGAGCCACAGTAAGTATTATGCAGCACCTAGCAGCATCAACCTTAAGGGAATGAAGGTCCTGGAATGAGATATTCTGAAGAGCAAAGGAGCTTGGAATGCAGTCAAGAATCCACTACCCAGCAAAGCTGAGCCTTCTCTTCCAGGAGAAAAAATGGGCATTTAATGAATTGGTAAATTTCCAAAAATTCCTGATGAAAAGAAAAGAGCTATATAGAAAATTTGGACATTAAATAGGAGGTTCAAGAGACACATGAAAACATAAGTGGATAATGGCTCTGGATCCTGCTGCCCCTGCTGCTGCCACTAGCAGCCCCAGGTGGTGGTGGAGGCTGCTGCTGGAGCAGTCCTTTGAGACAGATCAGCAACCAATTCTAAAAGTGGGTCTCCCACACATGGAATGTGCAGAATGGGGCGATCACCCAGTGGCAGTTGGACAAGGATGAGTGAGCTGGCTCCAAGATACCATGTCTAGGTCCCCCAGAAGCCAGGCACTGAGGGCAGCAGCAGCCACTTGTCTCTCCCTTCATGCCTGCCTTCTTCGTAGTGGAGTCCGACCTCTCCCACTGGCTGACCCTGCCCGTGGAAGTGGCCAGCAGCATTCTAGGGCTGTCTGTGGTGACAGAGTCAGGGGCTGCTGGGGTCATGAGGTGGAGGACTTCCACTTAGAGCCGTTCAAGACCATGGTCCAGCGGCAGCCCTCACTCACTGCCCCCAGCCCAGTGACAGTGGCCTTCATTGAGTGTCTAGAGATGGAACAAGCCCAGCAGGCCAAGGACCCCAGGAGCAGAAAGTCTTTCTTTGCCAAATTTTGGATGTACATCATCCCCATCCTCCTATTCCTCATGATGTCTGGAGCTCTAAACCCGGGGCTGGGTAAAGGCCAGGGGTTTAGGAGGTTCACCACTCAATAAACAGTTACTGGAACCCCCCTCTTCTCCCCAAAAAAATAAGTGAATATCAGACTGGATTAAAAAAAACAGAATGCCACAATATGCTGCTTACAAAAAACTCATTTGAAGCAGAGAGATACATATAGAATAAAGGTTAAAGATAAAATATATTTTGCTTCTGTTGAAGTGAAAAAAGCAGTGGTAGTAATCCTTATCTCAGACAAAGCAGCTGCAAAAATAGTGTTAAAAGAGATAAGGAAGGAAATTATATCCTCCTGAAAGGTACCATAGATAATAAAGTGATTTTAATACTAAATATGTATGCACCCAATGGGACAGCATCCAAATTCTTAGAGAAGTTGAAAGAGCTACAGAAAGACATAGACTGAAAAACTCTACTAGTGGGAGACCTCAACCCCCACTCTCAGATTTGGATAAATCAAATCATAAAATAAACAAGAAAGAAGTTAAGGAGGTAAATAGGTTGTTAGAAAACCTAGATATGATAGACCTATAGAGGAAACTGAAGAGGGCTAGAAAGAAATATACCTTTTTTCTGCAGTAAATAGCACTTGCACAAAAACTGACCATGTACCAGGGCATAAAAAACTTAATAATAATCAATTGCAGAAAGGCAGAAATAATGAATACATCTTTCTCAGATCATAATGCAATAAAAATCATATGCAATATTGTACAGGGAGATATAGACCCAGAACTAATTGGAAGCTGAATAACCTCATTTTAAAGAATGAATGAATCAAGCAATAAATTATAGAAAAATTAATTATTTTATCCTAGATAATGACAATAATAAACAATATACCAAAACCTATGGGATTCACTCAAGATGGCTGTCAGGGTATATATTCTATCTCTAAATGCTTATATGAATAAATTAGAGAAAGAGGAAATCAATGAACTAAATATGCAACTAAAAAAAGAGAAAGAACAAATTAAACCCCCCCACAATTAAATATCAAAGTAGAAATTCTAAGAATTAAAGGAGAAATAAATAAAATTAAAAGCAGAAAACTATTGAATTAATAAAAACAAGAGCTGGTTTTATGAAAAAAATACAATAAAATAGATAGACCTCTGGTCAATTTGATTTAAAAAAAGAAGAAAACCAAATCACTAGTATCATAAATAAAAAAAGTGAACTCACCACCAATGAGGAGGAAATTAAAGTAATAATTCAGAATTATTTTGCCCAACTCTATGCCAATAAATTTGACAATCTAAGTGAAATGGATGAATATATACAAAAATATAAGTTGCCCAAGTTAAGTAAAGAGGAGATAAAATGCATAAACAACCCAATCCCAGAAAAAGAAATTCAGCAAGGCATCATTGAGCTCCTTAAGAAAAAAATCTCCAGGGCTTGATGGATTCACAAGTGAATTCTACCAAATATTTAAGGAACAACTGGTTTCAATTCTATATAAACACTTTGGAAAAATAAGGAAAGATGGAACTCTGCCTAACTCTTTCTATGACACCAATATGGTACTGATAACTAAACCAGGAAGAGTTAAAACAGAGAAAGAAAATTATAGACCTATCTCCCTGATGAATATAGATGCAAAAATATTAAATAAAATCTTAGCAAAGCAATTACAAGTTATTACTACGATAAAACATTATGACCAAATAGAATTTATCCCAGGAATACAGCGTTGGTTTAATAATAGGAAAACTGTTAGTATAATTAATTTTATCAATAACAAATCTGTCAGAAATCATATGATTATATAAATATACGCTGTAAAAGCTTTTGACAAAATACAGCACCTATTCCTACTAAAACACTAGAATATAAATTCCAAAATATTACTTTAATGAGTTAGAAAAAGTAGTAAGTAAATTGATATGGAGAAATAAAAAGTCAAGAATTTCCAATGAAAAATGCAAAAGAAGATGGTTTAGCCCTACCAGATCTAAAATTATATTATAAAGCATCGATCATCAAAACTGCATTGTATTGGCTAAGAAATAGAGTGTTGGACCAGTGAAATAGACTAGGTGCAATAGCAGGAAATGATTATAATAATCTGCTGTTTGATAAACCCAAAGTATCCAGCTATTGGGATAAAAACTTTCTCTTCAATAAAAACTGTTGGGAAAATTGGAAGTTAGTATGGAAGAAACTTAGATTAGACCAACACCTCACGCCCTATACCAAGATAAGATCCAAATGGATACAGGATTTAGACATAAAAAACAATATTATAAGCAAACTAGATGATCAAGTAGTTTATGTGTCAAATGTATGGAAAGGGAAGCAGTTTATGACCAAGGAAGAGATGGAGAACATCACTAAAAACAATGATTTTGATTACATTAAATTAAAAAGCTTTTGCACAGACAAAACCAATGCAACCAAGATCAAAAGAGATGCAGTAAACTGGGAAACAATCTGTACAACTAGTATTTCCGACAAAGGACTCATTTTTAAAATATACAGAGAACTGAGTCAAATTTTTTTTAAAAAAGCCATTTCCCAGTTGACAAATGGTCAAAGGATATGCAAAGGCAATTTGCAGATGAGGAAATCATATGAAAAAATTGCTCTAAATCATTACTTATTAGAGAAATGCAAATTAAAAAATCTCTGAGGTACCACCTCACACCTCTCAGACTAGCCAATATGACCAGAAAGGACAATAATCAATTTCTATATCCATATCTATATGTGGGAAAGCTGGGACACTAATACATTGTTGGTGGAGTTGTGAACTCATAAAACCTTTCTGGAGAGCAATTTGGAATTACACCCAAAGGGCAACAAAAATATGTGTACCCTTTGATCCAGCAATACCCCTACTGGCTCTATACCCTGAAGAGATGATGAAAAAGGGTAAAAACATCACTTGTACAAAAATATTCATAGCAGCCCTGTTTGTGGTAGCAAAGAATTGGAAATCAAGTGAATGTTCATCAATTGGGGAATGGCTTAATAAACTGTGACATATGTATGTGATAGAACACTATTGTGCTATTAGAAACCAGGAAGGATAGGAATTCAGGGAAGCCTGGATGGATTTGCATGTACTGATGCTGAGTGAGATGAAAAACATTGTACCCCCTAACAGCAACATGGGGGTGGATGATTAACCTTAATGGACTTGCTCATTCCATCAGTGCAACAATCAGGGACAATTTGGGGGTATCTGTGATGGAGAATTCCATCTGTATCCAGGGAAAGAATTGTGGAGTTTAAATAAACACCAGACTATTACCTTTAATTTAAAAAAAAAAACATTATCTTATGTAATTTTGCAATCTCCTATACTTTATTTTTTTCCTTAAGGATATGATTTCTCTCTCATCACATTCAACTTAAATCAATATATACCATAGAAGCAATGTAAAGACTAACAGACTGCCTTCTGTGTTGGGGGGGGGATGCAAGATTAGGGGGAAATAGTAAAACTCAAAATAAATAAAATCTTGCTTTAAAAAAAGTTCCCCTTAGGTGTAGCTAATGGACTACCCTGGTTGGTATTCTTTTGGAGTCCTAAGGATGCTTTTCCTAAGTCTATCTAGTTCATCTTCAGTGTTTTACTCAGCTTCTGATGCAAATATCATCATCAGCCATTACTACTGAAGGGAAAATACTACCAGCTCTACTGATCCTACTGGTGATCAATAATAGAAGATCACAAGGTTGTTCCTTGTTCCGTAATGAGGAATAGAGAAAACAACATTCCCTATGAGTTAATTCTTCTCTTTCTCTGCCAAGGGCAGGGGCCTGCTTCTCCAAGGTACTCCCAAGCCTGGAAAGTCACAAAGGAGATGGTGCAATAACTTTTAGAATGTCAGACTCAAGCATCAAAACTGGATGAATCAGGAAGTTCTCTACTTTCCTATCTCCATCTCCATATCCTATACATATCTATATCCATATCTATATCCATATATGTCAAAAGATTAAAAATGTTATCTAAGATTTACATCAGCTTTCTTATTTCAGAAATCACTTCTTCATGAAAGAGGATGATATCACAAAATTACACTCATGATAAAATGCAAGATTGGTATGTAACAATTTGGATAGACAAGCAGAAAAAAAAATAGATTAATTGTTTCCTATAATCATGTTCCTAATCTTTCCTTATCCAGATTGATTATACTTATAGCTGTCTTCCTCACTTTTAAGTGTACCCTAAAATCTAAAGATGTTTCTGAGCCTGCTGGCTCAGAGGCATTTAAACTCTTTGTTTACACATGTACTCCTAAACCACATAAGCTCTATATGCTGTTATAGCCAGTGGATAAAATTTTAAGAGAGACAATGGAGATTTGAGTATAAAGTAAGCTGCTTCTCAGGCTCCAGGCTCCAATTTCCAAGTAAATGATAACTGACATGTTAACCTAGTATATGTGCATATGAAAACCAGAGATTTATCTAAGGGATATGGTGTTTTATTTGACTCAAGAATATGGAAATTGCAAACATCATTCAAGTAATCAATCAAGTGTCCATGCCTCAGATTCTACCTGTTGGCAACAGTCACATACACTTGTCTTTGGGTCCTATCTTCCATTAGTGAAAAATCTTGAAATTTAAAGAAGAGACATATATAACAATAGGGATCTGATTATTAAATGACATGCTATAATAATGGAGAAGATTCAGAAAAACTAAGATTAAACTCAGTGCTAGACACTTATTAGCTGTGCAACCATTGACAAATCACTTAACTTCTCCTTAGCTATAAAATAAGAGAGATGATCTACATTTATTCCTTTCACAATGTGGGGGTTAGAAGCCCAGGACCCCATAACCTGGAAAAGCCAGGGAAAAATTTTTGACCTTCCATACCAGAGAAGTCTGAATTGTACAGAGGACTTAAGATGTTATGGCATATGCTATTTAGGTAGTTATTAATGATATTGTTTCTTGATTTACTGTACCATTAACTATAATGTAAGTTTCTCCATTTATTTCTCAACACTGTTTTTTTCTATCCTTTATCTGAAATTCCCATTGCAGTCTTGATTTGTGGACTCACCTATAGCATAATAGTTTTTCAACAGTCCCTCATTTTCAATCTATATAGCTTCACATTTTGATAAGTTTTTTAATATATTGAAATTTGGGAGGTTTTGCTTTCTTAATCATTTTGCCATTCTTTTTCATTATTAGGAAGTTCAATCCATTCATACTTCATGGCATAGTTGTTGTTTGTGCTTTCCACTGTTTTATTGTTTCATTCTTTTTCTCCTATACTAAGCCACCCTTAAACCCTATGATTTGTTTTGCTCAGAATAATTTTATTCCAAGCTTATCTCAAATAAAGTTCTCTCTCCCATAGTTTATTCTAATCTTAAGAAACATCTTGCTTACAGGGAAGCAGGGCACAGTAGGCTCATAACAGCATTTCTAATGAAAAAAGGTGAGTTCTCAGTTCACAAACACAAGCTGTGTGTCCATTAATTAAGAGGTGTCAGATGATTGCAACAAAAAAACAAGCAGGTCATGATAACAAGAAACCAAGTGAACAAGGCACCCTAACATGAAGGGTCCCTAGGACACTTGCTTCTGGTCTTTAGTTTTCCAATTTGCAAACTATAGATCATTGAATCTTCTCTCCAAACTACCTCATAGGTCTCTTCCAATCCCAATTACAGTTACAGACCATGTCATCCCAGTGCATCAGCTCCTCCCTAAAAGTAGAATGGAAAGAGGCAAAGACCATGTGGTTTGTAGGTCAGAATATTTAGGTCTAAGTCCAGCCTTTACCAACTGCAAGCTAAATGACTATAAGCAAGTTAGTTAACTTCTTCAATCCTCACATCCTTATTCTCAAAATGGGATTAATAATACTTCTATTTACAAGATCCCAGGATTTCTATAAAAAAATAAATTGTTTTAGCTAAAAGTTGTAGAACTCAAAGCTTAATAGCTCATATATTAGTATATGGTCTCAGGCTGTTCAGATACTCTTTGGTAAATTATTGCTTTGAAGTCTGGGAGAGCTAAAGTACTAATCAATCCTCTTTACTTTTGGATCCACTTTTAAGGATGGTGGCCATCAAGACAGTAATGTTTTTCATCTGTACAGAAGCTTTTGGGGTAAGGAGCTCAGAGCACTCCCTAAAACACACTATGAATGGTCAAATAAATGGTGATTGCAAAGACTCAATATCAGGTTCTAAGTCAGGTCATGAGGATTAATGAGGCTGGGCTAGTTGAGCCCTATAAAGTTGCTGGAAGATAGTGCTATGTATTATCACTAAAAAGCATCTCCCAACCTGATACTTCCTAAATCAAGCTCAATGCTTTCATCATGGGCTGTCATGAAATGCTACTGGCCTCCATAGGACCTGAAGAGGAATGGAGTTCAAAGATGAGGACCTTCTACAAAAAAAGATGCTAGTTTTCTACAGTTCACAAATACAGAAGTATGAAGACTATGTCCAAGCAAGGGGACTTTATATAGGAATTTTGTTATAATAAAGTCAGATCAGAAATAAATACAAAACATAAAGAAAATTAAGTGAGGCAATCCAACATAGTGATAATAGGAGTAACCTCCAAGTCAGAATCAACTAGAATCAAATTTTCTCTGACACATACTATTTATGTAATACTGGACAAGTTTCTTAACTTCCTAATGTACCCAAGCATCTATACAAGACTACAATTTTAAGAAATTATGTTTATATCTACTAAGAGGGGATTTCCTAATCCCAGAATTCCTCAAACCAATGAAACTCCAAGTCTAGATGAAAGCAAAATAAAACAAAAACTTAAAAAGTCTAAAACTTCCAACTGTGACCCTAGCAGCAGAATTATAACCAGAGATTTTTGAAGCTAGGGCAAATATCACAAACTTCATCTAGGGCAAGAGAAAGAAAATGTACCTTCATTTGAGAGGCAAGAGAGGTAGAGCTAGATAGGGCATCACTCCATGGCAATGAGGCAGAAACTATAAGAAACTGGCACGATGTTTTTGTTCATAGAAGAACTTCACCCTTGCCTGCCATCTTACATCTTCCTTTTTTATATAACTGTTGTCGCTAAGTTCTAAACTGTGTTATTTCTAACCTGCTGAAGATTCACAAAAGCTATTAGTATCTTCTCAGTTTGAGGCACTGTTGTTCCACCCTTATTCCATCTTTACTAGTTATCCCTAAATGGGGCAGCGTCCTGAAACCCCCTCAGTGAGGCTTTACCCAGTATTCCGGCATGACAGTGAATAGAAGGAACTTCAACACATATCATTTCCATGGACCTTGTTCTTCATCTTTTACTCTTATCATCTAATATTTATTAAGAATCCACATTGTAAAAGGAATAGTGCAGAGCGTAGGAAGACTGTGGTTGCTAATCTCCAGAGGCTCAGGTCTCTAGATGATACAAATAACCTAGTTGTAGGCTTTCGGAGGAGTAGGAGCATGCTAAATGTTTATACAGAATGAAGCAATCTTAGAAAATATCCAAAAACAACATATGTATTTTAATAAAATTTTAGGAAATGGGACAGTATCAATTATGAAAGAGAATTTTCTTATTCTCTGAAAAGGGATGTTAATAATTTGAATCACAAGTTGATTTTCCACTAACACCATCCCTATTTTTTTAAAAAAGGAAAAAAGGACCACTGGAAAAACTATTTCTCAGTGTTAATTCTTTCCAAATAAATATTCAGGGAATAACATCAGAAATCCCCTAAACAGACTAGACAACCCATGGCAGCCAACCATCCACTGGAACTCAACCAGCTGCCTCTTGTCATTTGGTGACCACCCTTCAAACTGGGAGAATTAGGTTAACATCAAAATGAAATCATGTCAACTTATCTGATTTCCTTTGCTTAACTCTCATCAAGAAAAAAACAGGAAAGAGGAAAAGTATTGGAGAGACTTTGGGTCTGGTTAGGTGAATGCAAACTATTCTCATCGATCTCATTGCTGCATAAAATAATGGGCATGGTGGGCGCAATCAAGTTTAACAAAGAAGGAAAAATTTTTCATCTGTGGCTGCCATGAAAAATGGAATACTGGTGAATGAAGCAGCATTTTTTGCATCAGAAAACTAATATACTTCTTTTATATAATCTCCTGGGAAGTTCAAAATTTTGAGAAAGGGGATTAAAAGAAGAGAGGTTAAATGAAAATCCTTTCCAAACTACTAAAAAGTCTTCCCAGAACAAACTCTCTCAAATCTCCAGGAGTGTGGTATCAAGGAATGGGCACTTAATGTGAGAAGACCTGGGCTTGAATCTTGGTTCTGCTACTCCCTGTATACTGGAGTCAGGAAACCTGAGTTCAAATCCAGATTCAAACACTTACTAGCTGTGTAATCTCTCATTTTAAAAATCTGGGGCATTGTTTTCCTTTCTAATATTGAATTTTCTTAACTGTTGCCTCATGGACTTTCAAAGTCTACTAACAAAGGTTCGGTAATCACAACTGTCAGTTCTTGCAATAATCAATAATTATTTATTAGATACTGACCAGGTACTGAGCACTATGCTTAGTCCTGGGGATGCAAAGGAAGGCAAAAGACAGTTCCTGTTCTCAGACTAATGGGGGAGACAATATGCAAACGACCATGTACCAACTAGATAAAGAAAAGATAAACTGGAGATAAAAATAGAGAGAAGACACTATAATTAAAAGGCTTCAGAAAGGTTTCCTTTAGAAGGTGGGACTTAAATATTTTTTAAAAAGCAAGGAAAAACTAAGTGGTAGAGATGAGGAGGGAGACTATAAAATGCCAGAAGTCAAAAGATGAAACATCTTGTTCAAGGATCAGTGAGGAGGCCTGTATCATCAGATCAGAAATGCATGTTGGAGGCAGGGGGACTGTCTAGGATGTGGTTGTTCTGGTATGGTGGCAACTCATCAAGAATGACCTTTCAATTCTCTGTCCTTTAAGCCCAAAAATCATATATTTAGAGAAAATGAAGAAAAAAAGGAAGGGAGGGAGAGAAGAAAGGAGGAGGGAGGGAGGGAGGGAGGGAAGGAGGGAGAGAGAGGGAAGAAGGAGGGAGAAAGGAAAAATGGGAGGAAGAAAGAGAAAGGAAGGAATGGAGGGAGGGATGAAGAAGGAAGGGAAAGAGAAAAGAAAAGAAAAAAAATAAACAACTAATAGCATCATCTCCAAAGCATTGCTATATCCCCAAAATGTAGAGATCCACCCCCATTTTTCTCTACAAAGTCTATTGCACCGATGGTAATTCAATGTATGATATGTGCCAACAATCTAGGGAACCTAAATAATTCACTTTTAAAATCGAAAGATAGTCAAGAATAACTATGCCATTCTACACCTAGGTTGATAAAATGGTGTCCTGAGAATTAACTTTGCCTACAATCAAACCTAACAGTCTGAGAAGCTTATGATAGAAATTAGATTGTGTCTAGGGGCAACAGAGAGTAAACTAGCCTCAGGCCATTTAGGAAACAGGCGTGGCAAACATTGATGAAAGACTGAAAGACTGAACAAAGATGTGTGATGCCTTCACTTATAAGGGGAGAAGAGAGATGGAAGGCACTATGCTGACCTCCTTGGGACATTCCCCTAATCAACACAAAGAAGACATTGGATCAGAGATTCCCTGTTCTGATCAGGAAGGGAAATTATGCCTTAGCCTCAAGCTTGGAAGCTCAGCTTTACAAACAAAAGCATCTGGCTATGCTGGAAGAAGACACTCACAATTGTCCAAGGAAACACAGCATTACCCATCTGTGTGCAAACATGAAAATTGGGCTGCTTTGTTTTTTGTTGTAAAAATCCATTCTGTTCAAATCCCATCTGATGGGAATATGCATCTGTAAATAAAAAAGAGATTGCAAGTACATATTAATCCGGCAGCTGCTGTCCACTTAATTTTCCTTCTAAAAGAAATAACTCAATTTTCAGACCTGAATGTTCTTGCAGCTTAGCAATGTGGTGATAGTTTATGGGGTCAAATTAAGTATTGAAATAAATATACATTTATGTGAGACTAGCTACAAGTTGGTAGTGTGTGAAATGAGTATACTCAAATAAAACTCGGAGATTTCTCAGGGTATGAAGAGAAAAGTTTTATTCAGTTCTTGAGAATCAGACACCCCCCCCAGAGAGCAAGAAATCCAAAATCTATTTATCCTAACTTGATCCCTGCCCCACTGACCCATCCTCATTAGTGAGGGATGTGGTCTTCACAATCTATGCCCATAAATTACTCTAAAGAAAAAGCATATAATTCAGAGACAGGTTCTCCCCCTCCAGGACAAGGAATATAGAAACATCTGGACTTCAATCCAGATAAGACAGGGTCAGTTTACTCTTTACATTCTGGTCAAGGTAACATTAAGTTGCTTGTCAGAGGAGGAGGAGCAGAAGAGACATTAACACACAGTTCAACTATTTCTAATCTATAATATTCTACTGAAGAAATCTCAGACTTTATCCCATTCAGTAGGAACAGCTTTGAAGTAATACTGCAGGGCTTCCATTTGATTTGTTTGGTTACAAAGGGCAAAAAGATGATGCTACCCACCTCTTTTAAAGGTGACTAAATTACCTGTACTGCTAACTCCTTAGACTTTAGCACACTTAACTAACTGGTTTCATCAAACCCCAACAGATGCAGTAGACTTAAGAGTCAAGAAGAACTGAGTTCAAATTCTGCCTCTCACACTATGGGAATAATAATTCTTAAGGTACCTGCTTTTACTGAATGAATGTGAGGTGGGAGACAGTGTGGTAAAACCACCATTGGGGAGTCAAAAGGCCCAAGTGGAAATCTTCCATCTACCATTTAAATACCCAAGTGACCTTGGGCAAAATGAATGAATGAATAAAAAAAATGAATGAATGAATAAAGAATGTTTTAAGTGATTACTACTTGAAAAGCATTGTTGCTGTGCAATTAGATACAATTAGGATACAGTTACATGATTCCTGTTAAAATATTTCATCTTCCTAGGTCTTGGTTTCCTCAGCCATAGAATGAAGGGGATTGACTAGAGAGAAGCTAGATGACAAAATGTATAGAGTGCCAGATCTGCAGACAGTAAGACCTGGCTTTAATTCTTTTGGGGGGTTCAGGCAATGAGGTTAAGTGATTTGCCCAAGATCACACAGCTAGGTAATTAGTTAAGTGTCTGAAGGCAGATTTGAACTCAGTTCCTCCTGAATCCTGGGCTGATGCTCTATCTACTATACCACCTAGCTGCCCCCCTGGCTTTAATTCTGATCTCAGACACTTATTAGCTGTGTAACCCTGGGCAAGTCACCTCTGACTCAGTTTCTTCATCTGCAAAATGAGGAAAGAGTAGCTGCTACCTCCCAGGATTGTTGTGAGGAGCAAATGAAACACTTTGTGAACCTTGAAGCATTATATAAATGTTGCTTATGATGATAACTTCTAAGATACCTTCCAGAGCCAGACCTATGACCCTAAAATAATGTATAACATTTTACAAAGTTTAAAGTACCATTTAAATGTCATCAATTATGCTTAAGTAAAATATACAGCAGAATAAACCACTCCTCTCTAGAATTCTCCCTCCACCTGTTCCACGTGGGACATGAACTCACAACTAGGTGAAAATATTGCATTTTCTGAAAGGGATGTTACAATTTAATGCTAAACCCAAAGTCCTCCTGTAAATGAGAAAGGAACCCTAAAGGAACAGGATCACAATTGAATGGATAGATTATGTTAGAGGAGAGAGATCCAAAACACAAGTCATTGCCTGCCTCTGAGAGACTCTAGCCTTCAAAGTATAAAATGTCTTTGGGCATCAGGAAAAAACAAAGAAGATCAGGGGGATTTGGGGCAGAGTCAAATTTGACTTGTTTCACAATTTTACCTATTTGAATGAAAAATGGGAAGCGGAAGACCAGAGATAAGTCCAGAGAGGATGATACTAGTTCTCTAGTCCATTTAGTCGAGGAGAGACCCATAGGTGTGGTAAATAATGCGTTAAGAAGAGGCTCCTAAGACAGGAGGGATCAGGCAGGTAACAAAGTGGGCAGGGTCCAAAGTCTAGGAAATCAGAGAGCCTAGGATAGCAAAACCATCAAAAAGAAAACTCTGAAGTAAGTTTTGATTCTAGACCAGGAGTGCTGAAGGAGGGTTTAAGGAGCTATATTGATTCCTCTCTATCAGGAACAATGGAAGTGGTCATGTAATCATAATTATAGAACTGGGACTTCAGACAATTGGAAATATAGGACTGAGACTCTGAAAATAGAGATTATGAGATATCGGCATAGAGGTGATAACTGAAACCATCTCAGTCCATGAGATCACCAATGAGTGTGAGTCTAGAGACCAGTAAAAAGCGGGTGGAGGTCCCAGGACAGAGCTTTGAGGAACCTCCATATTTACAATGCAAGAGAAAGAAGAGGGCCCAACAAAGTAAACAGAGGAAAAGCAAAGAAATAATAGAACAATACACTCAAAGAATTATCAGTGCAAAAAGAAGGTATGAAAAAAGGGAATAATAGATCACAGTATGAAATGTTATAAAGAGGTCAAAGAGAATAGGACAATCCTCAAAGATCTGGAAGAGAATTGTTTCAATAAAGGCCAGTGATAAGGTCTTTTCTTTCAATGATATGGATAAAAATAATATGATTGCAAGAAATTACTCCAGAGTGAGAAGAATGAGGAGGAAGGGAAAACAGCAGGCATAGAAAGGAGGGTCTATAATCTCCCTTTTCTAGGAGTCAATTTTCATTGATTTGTTCCAGGAGGAGTGAATTGAGTAAGCTTGTAGGCCAAGAGGAAAGCTTCAATAGAGGCAGAAACTGAAGATGTATGAGCAAAGCAGGTGCTTGATAGAGCAAGGAAATGCAAGAGAAGAGAGAAGGATGGGGTGAAAGCTGCAGACATAGGGATCAACTTTAGCAAGAGGAGCAACCTTTCCTTCTTAAAGATAGTAGGGAAAATACTGAATGAAGACACTAATCAAGTGAGCATTAGTCTACTCAGTTAAAAAAGGAAATAAGATCATTTCTCCATAGTTTTGGGGCAGGGGATAGTTTTTTTTTTAAAGTCTTGAAATACCATGAAACATTGTGGTGACTGTGGAAGTGAATCAATGAAAGAAAAGCATAAAAGCAATTCTATTCATCAGTAAGAGTGCAATAGAGATAAAAGAGCATAAATTTGTAGAGATCCTGTCAACACATTAAGAGGACCTAAATGGAGCCATGGTGATTAACTTCCTGGGCTTGGAACCAGAAAGATTTATTTTCATGAGTTCAAATCCAACCTCAGATAATTCCTAGCTGTGTGACCCTTGGCAAGTCACTTACCTCAGTTTACCTCAGTTTCCTCATCTATAAAATGAGCTGGAGAAGAAAATGGCAAACCACTCCAGTATCTCTGCCAAGAAAACCCCAAATGAAGCCTGAAAATGACAACCACAGCACAATAAAAAATAAAATTCTCCAATTGTGTTTAATATATTGGTTTCTGCAAGGCAATGGAGTTAAGTGACTTGCCCAAGGTCACACAGCTAAATAAGTATTGTGTGAGACCAGGTTCGAACCCAGGTCCTCCTGACTCCAGAGCCAGTGCTCTATCCACTAGGTGCCCCATGTTTAATACTTTGAAAGTAAGATTAGAAGGGGGGTATACTATAAGAGTTATTTGGGGCTGAGGATTAACAACACAGAGAGGGAAGACCAGAGGGGGAAAGGGAAACAATGGTGAAGAAGAAGAAATTTTTGAAGCAGCTTACCCTAAGATCTAAACTAGGTAGGGAGGAGAGTTAAACCAGAAGAGAACTAATTGAATAATTGAATGGATGGAACAGAAGAGCTCTCCCTAGTACAGCTAAAGAATGCAAGAGCTAAAAATGCCTGCTTGTAAATTTAGCACCTTGTGGCAAAGTTCCAGTGGTCCCTCTGAAGTTACGGTTCTGCTCCATACAATCTATTTCCTTTGTCTTCAAGGAATTAATACCCTTGTCCCTCTGCCTTGCCCATATATTGGATTTTCCCCTCAATTCTGCTCCACTTCACTGAATTGGCACCCTGCTCCTCCACAATGACCCTGGATTCAATTTCCCCTTTAACTTCCTCCATATTCTAGGTTTTGTACCTTCTTTCCCCTCTCCCTTCCAATGCCATTAAAAATCATTCATTAGTCAGTCTCAAGTGCACCCCTATTCCCTTCCCTAAACCATCCCTGGTGATGCCCAAAGAGAAAAATTACTTTTACTTTTCCTTCCAGACTGAGAAGTGTAATAAGACGCATTAAGCTCCTCATCCAGCAACAGAGGCCACCTTGCTGTACCTTACATATTATTCTCTATTTCCCAACAGTAGATCTTTCCAGTAACTATCTCCCTTGCTTGTAAGGTCCTCCCTCTTGCCCTCATCTCCTGCTTCCTTCAGGCCTCCACTCAAATCCCACTTTCAGTAGATAGCCTTTCCTGTCTTTTTATTTCTCCATCCCTATTTATAATACCTATCTTGTATGTCCATAGTTATTTAAACATGGTCTTCTGATTTAGAATATAAGCTTCTTAAGGTCAGAAAAAAATATTTTTGCTTTCCTTGTGTCTCTAGTGTTTATCAAAATGCTTAACTCTTACTAAGAAATTCTAAATATTAGTTGACTAATTGGCTATGTGAGTCTGGAAGTCATTGAAGCTTTCAAAGAAGCAATTCTTGAAGACTAAATTACTGAGAATGCATCAATGGGGAGATTTCCTTGCTGGCAGGAAAGAAGGCTATCCTGTCCTTTTACCAAGAATTTGGGATGCAAGTGATTCTTGAAAACAGAAAAAACCAATAGCATCATTCCTTTCCTTGTCAATTTCCTTTCCTGGTCAGAGGTGTGAACCTTTGTGCTCTCTGGCCCTGCCTCAGATAAATCTAAATGAGCAAGTCTTTCCTAACTGCAGTGGGGAGAAAAAAAAACTTATGCTGCCTCTAACCTTCCAATACATAAACACCTATATATTGTGTAACTAGATGTTCATCATATGTTTTCAGACTATTACATGAGTGCATCTTCAAGCAGATTAGTTAATCTATCAAAAGCTTTGGTATCATAACAGCTCCCCTATGGAAGTCTGCTTATTAGTCATGACTTAAAGATCCTTTCTTATCAAAGTCTTTGGACTAATCCCATTGGCACTTCCCTTTGATTTTTAGGTATATGGGATTTTCTGTCACCATCCAGTATACAGGTTTTATCTCACCAGTCTTTCGTCTTCTGAGATTCACCTTTGTTCAAAGCAGGTAATCCAAAAAACAAAAACAGATTCATAAATAACAGGGAATTCTCATCATGGAGACAACACTGCCTTACCAAGAGTAAAAAGAACTATGCCGTGGTGATCATAAAAACGGTGTTCCTGTTAGCAATCTGCTGTGTAGATGAAATAAAATGTATTTTAGTTATTACATGAGCATGACTCTGGCCGTCATTTTTCATACAGCAGTGATAAAACAGAGATAAAAGTGATAAAGCATAACAATTCCAGAGTAAACATACATATAAGATGAAGCTGCGTTTCACATCTGAAATGTTTGTGTTTAACTTGTAGTCACTAAACATTCCATAACAAATGTCTTATCCTGGCTTTATAGAGAGCAATGTGACTCACCTGTGCAATTTTGCAAATGTCTGTGGGGATCAGAGGCAGTGAGAGGGAAGGGAGAAGTCCAGGGAAGATGGGGAGGGGCAGAGAGATACACCATTGAAAGATGCTTGCCCTATGTCAGTATATTCAACATCCTGTCTCTTTGTAATATTATACACTTTTGAATGGATGCCATCTGTTGCCTGTTGATAGGGTGGGGGGGAATAGCAAAGTAGGGTCCAATGAATCTTTTCTGTAGAAAAATATCATTTATCTCCTCTGAAGGTTTGTGACTCTGTCCCTAGATATTAAAAACACAAGACTTTCCCAAGATAATAGAAGACCTGCTTAACCGTTTTGACAAATGGACTTTTCCCCTCCAAGAAACAGAACGATGACTTTCCAAAATACAAACACATCTTCTGGAATGTTCCTTTTGTAAAAACATTGATGATTAAAACAGCTGAAAAAGATAAAAAGGATCTCAAAGGAAGATGAATGAATCTCATCTATATAACTACTGATTAAGAGGATGATTTAAAACACATGGATGATTTGAAAACCAATTAGTTTTCTCAGACTGCCCATGACTTGCCCCCATCCCATTCCACTCCTCTCTACTCTGTTCCCAATTACACCCAATTTGTAGCCTTCCACAGCTACTGACCTTCCCACACAGACAGCATTTCAAAGAAGCATCCTTTGACATATACACAGAACTCATCTTTTTTAAACCAAGTGCCTACCATGTGAAAGGTGACATGCCAAGTATGAAAAATTACAAAAACAGAAAAAGCCATTCCTGTTCACAAGAAGTTTAAGTAACAACTATTGGAGGCAGCAACAAAGGGCTATGGTCAGAACAAACTAAGATGTCCAGAAAGACAGAAGAGTTCAAACACTGGTGGGCATAATCAAGAAGGCATCATGGAGGAGACAATACTGATTAGGCCATTAAAGATGGAAGCAATATTCATTGGAAAAGATGGCATTCCAGGAAGGAGTGGCAAGAGCAAAAGCCAAAAGATAAGACTGTGAGCTCTGAAGGGCAGGGGTTATTTGGCCTTTCTTTGTATCTCCAGTGCTTAGAGGTACTTAAATAAAGGTTTATTGACAGACTGAGAAATGAAGCAGTTTATGTGGATGACAGGGTTAGTGTAGAAGACTGTAGAGAATGAATAGACTAGATTGGGTAAGGGCTAAAATGGCAGGTTAAGGAGACTGGATTTAATCACTAGGCAGTAGGAAGCAGGTTGGTAGGTTTGCTGGGGGGGGGGGGCCAATAAGGTAACAGCAAGGTATAAAGAAAATTAATCATCTGGCATCATATAGGATGGAAGGGGAATGGGAGAGAAAAAAATGTAGGGAAACCTGTTATAATTAGAAGCAAGCACAAAGCCAAAGGGATACACCAAGTTTGAAGGATTTCATCCCTGTTTTAGAAAAAATGAAGATAGGCAGATTGGGAAACTAGGTGGTACAGTAGATAGAGCACTGAGTCAGCAGACAAAGTCAGGAGGACCTAAATTCAAATCCAGATCAAACAATAATTACCTAGCTGAGTGACCTTGGGCAAGTTATGTAATCCTAATGCCTTGTAAAAAACAAAAAAAATGAAGACATCTAAGAGAGCTTTGTACTGCCTTCAGAACTGTTACACCATAGTCAAACTAGTTCATCTTTGGCAAAATTCACAGTGCAGTGTGAAAGAGAATGAGGGAGAGAAGGGACCAAAGGATCACAGATTTAAATCCAGAAGGCATCATTGAGACATCATTTTACAGATGAGAAAATTAAGAGTGACTTGCCCAAGGACATACCAGTAATAAATACTTTAAAAAAAAAGTAGAATTTGAATTCAGGTACTCTAACTTCAAATCCAGTGCTCTTTTCCTACTGGATTATTCTGTCTCTTGTCCCTGGGAAGAGGGAAGACTCCAACAAACTTGTATTAGCTCACCTTAGTGATCTGGGTTTTATTTTTTATTGTGCTGTGAGGTCTTGGGTAATATATAACCAGCAAAGATAACACCAGATTAAGGAGACAGTAAGAAGTAGGGAATGTCTGGGGTCTAATGGATGATTATCTGTTCTGCTGCTCCAGAGCTAGGATATGAAGAATGGGTCAAGGAGCCTCTTGAAAATCTGACCAGGAGGGATCTTCCACCAAAATGGGATGTTTTCCCAGAAGATTCTTGGGATCATAAATTAGAGCAGGCAGAGATTGCCAAGGTCATCCAATCCAGCATGCTCATTTTATAGTTGAGTAAATTGAGGACAATATGTATAAAATGAAGGTTATATGTGTCTGAGGATGATTAGAATAAAAGTTTTCTGTTGTTCAGAATTGAGGCTCTTTCCATTACATGACCTTGCTCCTACATATTCAGGCATGAGCTGAATAGAGCATGAATTAGAGAGGTAGAAATAGAAATGGAAAGGAAACAGAAAATGAATGAAAGAGAAGTACTCAAAAATATTTGTCCTTCATTTTCAATGAAGACCTTGACATCAGAGAGGTGATGCCGTGATGAGAATATGGATTGGATTTGAGTGGGGGGAGGGGGCTGTGGTAAGTCACCAGCTTCACTTTTTCCTCTGGAGCCATCTGGGACAGTGGTCAGATATGAAACAGGATGACAGGAGATGGCCCTGGATGAGGGAGGCAATCAGGGTTAAGTGACTAGTCCAAGGTCACACAGCTAGTAAGAGTCAAGTGTCTGAAACCAAATTTGTACTTAGTAACTGACTGACTAGAGAGGCTTGAATAATGTAATTACTCTCTATTCCAACAATGCTATTTCCAAATTATTCAATCAATCAATCAATAAACATTTATTAAGTGACTACTTTGTGACCACTAGGTGACTACTGTTAAGTGACTACACTGTGCTAAGTAAATGGTATCCAAAAACAGACAGCAAATAGTCCCTGATCTCAAGGAAGTTAGAATCTTAATCTGAGATTTCAAGTAAAAGAAGTATACCCTCAACAGAAATAGGGCAGTCAGCGTGAAGTAATATTTTGCCTAAAGCAGGGGAGTAGTGGTGCCATGTAAAGGGCAGAAAAAAACAATAATTTTTTATCTTGGGTATGCTTACACTGAGGTTCCAATAGTACATTTGGGTGAAGATGTATTAAAAACATAAAGGTTGAGAGCCAAGATGGCACATGAAGGCAGGAATTCCTGGAAGTTTATTCCCAAAAAAAACCTCCAAAAGCCATCAAATTATGACTCTAGACAAAATCTAGAGGGGCAGAACCCACAGAAAGACTATGATACAATTTCCCAGTCCAAGACAACTTAGAAGATCTGCAGGTAAGGTCTGTTCTACTGGGACCAGGAGTTGGAAATAACTATAGCCACAGCATAGCACAGCCAGTCCAGAGCAAACCAGCTCTAACTTTCCAAGAAGAGCCCCTGTGGTACCCAGGTCCCTGGGGCACTTGGGTCTGAGGCAGAGGGCCTGGTTTCCAGACCTCTTAACTCGGGGAGTTAAGTTCACCGAGGACAGCATAAAGGGGTGGTGAGAGAACTCTGCCACACCAGAGTGGAGCGCCAGCCTCAGAGCAACCCAGCAGTGAAAACCTGCAGCAGAAATTGGAGAAGCCACCCCACATTTCCAGAGCTACCAGTCCACAGAGGGTAAGGGGACCAGGGGAGAGTGCAGAGGTCTCTCTGCTCTCCCTGGGGCAGGACTAAGCTGTTTTCCCACACAGATCCAGGTTACGGTCTAGACCCCCCATACCACCATAGATGAACAGGGATGCTCTTCACAGCTCCAGGGTAGAGGGGAGGGCCTGTGGTCATCCACATACCAGAGCACAGGCAAGAGAGCAGTCAGAGCCTCTCATAAGACCTTGAAAGAATTAAGGTCCCTGTGACCCCCCAAGGCCTTGGAAGTGTGGTGAATCAGTCATAGGATGAGGAAATGAGCAAACAAAATAAAAAGAAGAATCTTACTATAGAAAACTACTTTAGTTCCATGGAAGATTCAGAAGATGACAAAATGGAAGCTTCTATATCCAAAACCTCCAAGAGAAATAGAAAATGGGATCAGGATATGGATGAGTTCAAACAAGACTTTGAAAAGCAATTAAGCGAGGTAGAGGAAAAATTGGGAGGAGAAATAAGAGCAATGCAGATAAATCATGAAAACCAATAAGTAGCTTGGTGAAAGAAATACAAAAAAAATACTGAAGAAAATAAAATGTTGAAAAACAGTTTAGGCCAAATGGAAAAAAACAACAGACAAGGCAAATGAGGAAAAGAATGATTTAAAAAAGCAGAATTGGCCAGCTGAAAAGGATATATAAAAGCTCTCTGAAGAAGATAACTTCTTCAAATGTAGAATGGAACTAAAGGAAGCTGATTACTTTGCAAGAAATCAGGAAGAAATAAAACAATATCAAAGAAATCAAAAATTAGATGAAAATTTGAAATATCTCATTGGAAAAACAACCAACCTTGCAAACAGATCCAGAAGAGATCATTTAAAAATTATTGGGCTACCACAACCAGGAAAAGAGTCTAGACTTCATTTATCAAGAAATTACACAGCAAAATTTCCCTGAGATCCCAGAAGCAGAGGGTAAAATAGAAGTTGAGGGAATTCACTGATCACCTCCTGAAAAAGATCTCAAAAGAAAACCTTCCAGGAATATTAAAGTCAAATTCCAAAACTCTCAAGTCAAAGAGAAAATACTAAAAGCTTCCAGAAACAAACAATTCAACTGCTGTGGCTCTATAGTCAGGATTACACAGGATCTGGCAGAATCTATATTGGGGGAGCTCTTAGGGCTTGGAATATGATATTCTGGAAGGCAAAAGATCTTGGTTTACAACTGAGAAGCAACTACCCACAAAACTGAACATCCTCTTTCAGGGGAAAATATGGACTTTCAATGAAACAGGGGATTTTCATACTTTCCTGTTGAAACAACCAGAGCTGAACAGAAAGTTTGATCTCCAGGTAAGGATTCAGATGAACCATAAAAGGAGTGGGCAAGCAGAGATGAGGAACTTAATGATGTAGAACTGTTTGTATTCCTGCTTGGGAAGAAGATACTGATAACTCATATAAACTTTCTCATTTATAAGAGCAGTTAGAAGGAGCATATATAGACAAGGCACAGGAAGGAGCTAAATATAATGGTATAATATAGTAAAAAGATGGAGTCAATGGGTAATAAAGGAAAGTACTGAGAAAAGGGAAAGGAGAGGAAGAAGGGGCTAAATATTTCACCTAACAGTCAAGAAAAAGATTTTGCAATGGAGTGAAATGGAGGAAGGCAAGGAGAAATGAGTGAATCTTCATTCTCATCAGAAATGGTTCAGAGAGGAAATAACATATACACTTATTATGGTATAGAAATCTATCTTACCTAGAGAAAAATGAGATGAAAGGGATGGGATAAGGGGGGATGCTGGGAGGGAAGGAGGGAGCAGGTGATAGAAGAAAGGGAAGATCATGGGAGAGGGTACTCAGATACAACACACTCGTGAACAGGGACAGGGTGAAAGGAATGAGAGAGAACAGAATAAATGAGAGTGGGGAGGAATACAGCTAGTAATAGCAACTGTGGGAAAGATATTGAAGCAACTTCTCTGGTGGACTTATGATAAAGAAGGCAACTCATTCCAGAGACAGAGCCATTAGAATCTGAACACAGACAGAAGTACACTTTTCCCTCTCTATTCTTTTTTTAATAGTTTTTAAATTTATTTATTTATTTAAGGCAATATGGTTAAGTGATTTGCCCAAGGTCACACAGCTAGGCAATTATTATGTGTCTGAGGTCACATTTGAACTCAGGTCCTCCTGACTCCAGTACCAGTGCTCTATCCACTGTGCCACCTAGCTTCCCCTTCCCTCTCTATTCTTGAGATTTCTCTCTCTCTCTCTCTCTCTCTCTCTCTCTCTCTCTCTCTCTCTCTCTCTCTCTCTTTCTCTTTTCTTTTTGGAGGAGGGGAGTAAGTTTATGTTTACTCTCACAACAAGATTAATGTAATAATGTAAAATAAATAAGCCAAAATAAAATGCTTTAAGAATAAAGGGCAAGACAGATATGGGAATTATATACTTGGTACTGATGCTTAGAAGTATAGAAGGAAGCTATCTCTTAAAAACAAAGCATAGAGAGAAAAGGGTTAAAGATAATGTCCATATCTGGGGGGGGGGAAGAAGGGGAAAAAATCAATGAAGGAACAGAATAATAGATATTTATAGATGACTTTTTTTAAGTTCAATGAAAAGAAAAAGATTTAAGGACATGGAGGCCAATAATGTCAAATCTAGTTGATAAGTCAAAGAGGATAAATATTAAAAAGACTACCATGAAAATCAGTGACTATGATATTGGTCATGGGTGACACTTTAGTAAGGTTTAGAAGACCAATGCCAGACTTCAAGTAGTTAAGCTATTAGTGGGTGGTGAGGAAGATGACACAGCAAGTAGAGACTGTTCTTTCATTAAGTTATAAGTGAAAGAAAGGAGACCAAAAGGACAAGACACTTCTGTATTATAGTTTCACAGTCCTCTCTGAAATGTAAAGGATGTTGGAATCCAAGCTGGCATAGTACAATACCTTCCGACCCTCTTCTGAGAAGAAAGAATTCTGACACAGATTCCAACAGAGCAGAACTTTTGTTGTTAAACTTATATGGAGTTATGTCTGCAAATATGTTCCTAGATGATGGAACTAGGCCTGTAGGGATCATGCTAGGAAGCCTTTTTAGTCAATTTAAAATTTAAAAATATCTTTAATTTTGTCTATTACTCTCAGCATTATGTAATAAGCTATATAAATGGTACTAGAGAAATATTTTTATTCAATTTAAATCAGCAAGTATTAATCAAGTATTATTCTATGCAGAATACTATGCTGGTCTCTGTGAATATAAAGATTCTTTAAAAGAGAAAACCTCATCCTAAGGGAGCTTACATTCCAGCAAGGAAATCTAGTATGTACATAAATGAATAATAGAGTACTTATCTAACAAATAGCAAATCATCTGCCTCAAACACTCAAAAAACTTACCTCCATTGTTATGAGGGGATTTGCTTATCAATGATTCCCAATACCAATGAAATCCAAATTCTGGTCCAAATATTGAAAAATAATCACAAAGTACTTTCAGGGAGAGGATAAAAGATATGGAGGGATCAAGAAAAGTCAACTGTGTGGAAATGACCCCAGAGTTCAGCCTTCAAGGGGAGAGGTTCCAGAAGTCAGAACAATGAAGGGAGAAGATTCCAGATTTGAGGGACCATCTGTTTAAGTGCTAAAAGATAGATTAGACTTACTGAGCAAAGAATATGTCTTGTATTGACCAGGCAAAATGCAAGTTCTCAGAGGTATAACTGAGATAAGCATATCATGAAAAATTGAGAAAGGAAAAAGTCAATAAGGTATAAAAGCTGAAGCCTTCATAAAGTTAACAGAACTTGAGATGGACCTTGAGTGAATGAAAGAACAGATGATTGAATGAACAAATTAATGAGTGAAAAAAGCATTTATTAAGTATAATCAATAAGTACAATCAATAAAATAGAGAATCCCAGAATTTAAGGGGCTTATACTGTAATTGGAACAAATGACAAACGTTCATCTGTAAGGTAGATGGAAAACCTGAGAATATGTTTGAACCCAGGTCTTTTGAATTCCAAAACTCAAATTCCATTCCATCATGCTGCTACTAGTCTATATTTTTCAGGCAAACACTAAGAAGGGCATGAGTTACAGGGGAAGGAAGGGAAGGGAAGGGAAGGGAAGGGAAGGGAAGGGAAGGGAAGGGAAGGGAAGGGAAGGGAAGGGAAGGGAAGGGAAGGGAAGGGAAGGGAAGGGAAGGGAAGGGAAGGGAAGGGAAGGGAAGGGAAGGGAAGGGAAGGGAAGGGAAATTCAAAGACATTCACATGGGGGAAAACAGTACTTCTTCAAATCCACTAAAGAATGGATATGGTCTGATTAAGGAAAGAGGAATGAGGTAGAAAGTTGAGGGAAAGAAAATGTCAGTTTCAATATTCTTAACATAATCTTACACTCAGCAAATATTTGTTAATATATTGATTGATGTCTGTTAATAATAGGGACTCAAAGGACTAAGTTATTGATAGTCATATGAAATAACTATATTAAATTCTATGCTAGAGAAGAACTGAATATAAACTCAATATGTCTGACCTTATTTCTATAACATATGACTACCTTATGTTTAACAATTGTGATATTATTATCATATTCATGCTGAAGATATTTTATATGTACTTGCTTGTCTCTCCCAATAAAATGGTAGATCATTGTGAGTAGGATTTGTTTGCATCTCCAGTACCTAGCATAGTTCGGCCACAAAGTAGATGATTAATTAATAATTATTGTTTGTTTGAGAGTTTAGGAGAAAAGGAACCTTGTCTCCTTAATCCATAGAAAGAAATTCCCTAATGGCATCACTTTCAGATAGTGCTTCAATCACTCCAAATGTTATTAGTCATTTTTCCTACTTTCACAGATGCCCACTTGGAACATTTCAAAGTGATATATCAAATGGAAAAGATGGGTCAGTTCATTAGCAATTTCCTATTGGAAGACTATATATACATACATATATATATATATATATATATGCATTTATATGTATATATATATATTTATTTATACATTTATATATATATATATTTATACATTTATATGTATATATATATATATATATATTCCACACAATATCAAGTGATGTAGAGGGCATATCCTCTCACCTTGACTATGTCAAGTAGGTGCCACATATAGGGAGGGGGGGTAGATAAAATCACACAGAATGAGAAAGAAGAGAAGGCAGACTTTTCACCAATGTAGAAAAATACCAATATCAAGGAAATTGCAGAGCCATTGAGGTATCAAAGAATTACTTGGAGCAATGTGAGGATCCCTTCCATCCCCCCTATTTCATTTCATCAATTGCAACATTTGGCACTGTTAACTTACTCTGTTTTCTTTGGGCTTTCAATAGATTTTCTTTCTCTCTTTTTTTATTAAACATCTATGAGATGCTATCCAAAGTTTAGTTTTGTTTAAAAAGAAAAAAGGAATTTTTGGTTTCTTTAGTTCTATTGGATGCCCTGATTCTCCAGAACTCAACTTTTTATACCAAGTGAGAGAAAGAATTATACATCTCATTTCCCTTACTGAAATTATAGCTCATGTATGCATTTTGCCAAATAACCTCTGGCATACTTATAGGCATCACAAGAAGTGAAATGGTTCCTGTCATTAAAGTATACATTTTTAAATAGACCATGCGGCAAAATGGCCCAATAAAAACCCAAAATCCTACACTCTTTTCAATATAGCACTGATGATCAATGACAGTTTGGCATAATAAAATGATCACAGAACTGAGGATCTCCTGGGTCCTGACTACAGTATTACCACTAACTCTGAGGGTCTTCAAGCAAGGTACATCTCTGTAAGCCTCAGTTTCCTTAATGGGGTAAAGTTGAGAAGACCACTAAGATTATCACCTCTACTTATAAAGTTCTTAGAGTTTTATGTTTCATCATGACAGAAGAGACTAATGGATGATGGTTTCCACAAAAATTTCATTGAGCAATTTCCTATTATTCTAAGGTACTAAACATAGCATCCCTTCCCTTGAAAAAATTTAAATACATATTATTTCATAGATCATTAGGCAATAATTCAATTTTCCCCTCTGGTGCAATCTAACATTGATTGGGAGAAATGAATGGGGACAGGGAATGGACCTGTTATATCATTGGCATAAGGAAGTCTTGGGTGAGAAAATCAATATAGGTTGGCACCTTTTCTTCATCTTATTGTCTCAAGAGAGGTTAAGTGATTTACCTGGAGTCAGACAACCAGAATGATTTGGACCCAAGCCTTCCTGATTCTGTTTGAAAGGAGAGCTCATTATTTCATTTATAGTAAGGCAATTTTGAATTCAGCACCTTGATAATTCAATGGATTGATTTTGTCAGTGTATATATTGTCTCCACAGACTGTAGACAGATCACAACCTATCCACCTTATTCTATGTGATTCTTGCCCCTTTTTTCAATGAGTCCCTCATCAAGGATGCATGTAGACCTCTGGTCTAGGTCTTTTGACATTTCATGGATACTAGTATGGCACTATAATCTCCATTGGACTGGCCATGGGTTATTTCTCACTCTCAATATATGACTAAGTTATATTCTTTTTCAGTCCTTTATCATGCTAATCATATCTTTTCCTGCTCTCCTGTATTAGCATCCTTAGAAATATAATGCAATCTACAGACACTCACTTTATATGTATCTCTCCACTGCCCTTGGGTGATCTAAAATATTGATTCTTCCAAGAACAGAAGAATCTCCATATTCTGGAGCCAAAGTCATTATCAAGTCAAAGAAAAGCCAAATTAAAAAAAAAATCTTGTCACTGATAATCCTGAACTTTGCATACTGATATATGAACTCAAAAGTAAAATCAGTTTGCATCATAAAAAAAATAAAAAGAGTCTCCATCCTCCTTCCCATAATCATATCCATTCCTAGATTGTAAGCTCCTTAAAGTCAGATCATGAACCATTTTTTTCATATTTTTATCCAGTGATTTGCTAAAGAATTGTTAAATTGTTAATTTTTCAGTGTGATCATTTATTTATACCTCAGAAAATGCCACAAATAAGGGATTGATTTATTGTTCTTTATACATCTGTTGATTGTCTGGACTCAAGATAAAACTGTGTCATGAGTATGTTATTTTTCAGAGAGTTGGTTATTAAACATTCATACCCCCAGCCTTAAGCACAGTGCTTTAGACACAACCCTTGATTCACCCTCAGAAATACAGATCACCTAAATCTAAATTCAGTCTTTCAGGCTTCCCAATAATTATTGTTCTTTGAGGCTCATATCCTCCATTCCCAGTCCCTATATCTCCAGAATTTCTATAGAAACTTTATAATCTGAGTATCGCTAGTTCTTCCATAAAAGTATTCCATTATTTCATGCAAGCAACTAAAGGTACCAAAGGCATTTGAGTTTAAATTGTATTCATTTCATAGAATTTCATCACAGAAAATAGGAAAATATCCTTCACACAGTGGTTTCTTCCTTTGCTGTTTGTTTCATAATCCCCACAATCTACTCAAGAAATCAGTAGATAAAGTCTCAGGAAGCCAAACCCACCTGTATTGAGTTCAGTGTCAGATGTCTCCCATGCTCTTCCTAGGTTCAGTTCTTTGGGCTCCAAGCTACTGTCCTTTAATACTAGATGATCAGCAACTTCCAGTTCACCCTCAGTGTGTCTGCTAGTTGTACCCTTGTGATTTCCTTTTTACCATTCCCTTCTGACCACTCATCCTTCATCTTTGACCTCTGCCCAACTCACCACTATTATTATCTACAGGAAGTTACTCATGTCTTCCTGGTAGTTTCCCCTCCAAGAAATCCTTGCTTGGGGATCTGGACATGTACATTTGGGAAATAAGTCCTTTAATAATAATACCTAGGCATTGTAAGGTTTTCAAAGTATTTTACATATTATCTCAAAGGAGCAGATCTTTGATTTCAGTGACAAAAGAAGCTCTACATGAGCTCTACATGAGCAAATTCCTTCTACCAATAGAGAATATCACTTAGAGTCTCACAAAACTGCCTGAGAGATTCTACGATTTGCCCAGACTCATGCAGTCAATATGATTCTCTTGCTGCCTTTCCCATTAAAACATACATTTAAGAGTTCTTGGAATAGTTAGATTGAATCAAATTATATTTATTAGCAAAGAAATTAAAAGTAGAGTCTTCATTCTTCTAAATATATCAGATACTGTGTGTATTTTATGGATGAATATTTTACTCATATATCTTTTAATTTATGCTTCTACTTTACTATTATTTCTTAGACATTAAGAGTCCCAAAAGTTGAATAGAAAACATAACAAGTCAACAGAACTTCAACATGGTGAATACAGGGGCCCATCAAGAAGCCTGTTTTCTTTACATCTAGTCCCATAAACCTCCTAAACCAAAACCTCTAGCACTAATCAATGATTAGTGAGACAAAGAGAAGGAATTGGTTAATGCTAAGGGGAAAAGAAAGACCCAAGACTATCATCAATTCCAAGACAAAGACCACACAAATATCTAGCTGAATTTTTGTGAAATTTTCAATATTATGATATAAACTTTTCTATGCTCAGATGGATAAAAGATTAAGGAACATAATATGACTTGCATATAGCCTAGAGCTGAATCTGGAACCCATGATCCACAACTCAGAGATGCCCTGTCAGGCAAAGATGGAATTGATTCCAATTTCTTACATGTTCCCTCCAGTCGATCAATAGACTTTCTTTTCAAGTTGGAGCACAAATTGGGCTTCCTTTGACTAGAAGCATTCCATCAAAATTACTGTAAGTGTTGGTATCTATGATTTCATTAGGGTCAGATACCTTTTATCTATATAGATCATAGCTTTAGTAGAGGTTTCAGGAGTGTCTTTGGCCAAAAAATTGCCATGCCCATGAAGACTAGACTCTTGTGACAGAGCCTCTTATGCCTAATCAAGTCAGTTCTCAAAGGTTAGACAAATAGAATATCACTATTCTGTACTCAAAGACTTTCAGAATTGATAAAGCTTTGGAATTTTTTAGAAATCTAAAACCCTGGGTCACCTCCACCAAGACAAATTATCAGGATTTTAGTGATCTTAATAGGATTTATCCTATTAGGATAGGAATATCCTAAATCAAATAAGAAATAATCACTAAAGTATCCATAATCATTAGCTTAGAAGGAAGTTGCACCCACAATCCCATTAGGAATCTTACTTTGGCTACTGGATCCATCTCTTTATTAACAATAAAAATAATTGTTATTTTATTATTTTCATAGCAGCTAGGACTTATTTTGTGCTTTAAGGTTTCTAAATCACTTTATAAACACATCATTTTGTCCTCACCATAACCCTGAAAGGCACATATTATTATCCCCATTTTATTGCTCAAGAAACTGAGTCACAAAGAAGTTAAGTACCTTGCTCAAGATCACTCAGTAAGTGCCTAAGATCATATTTGAACTCAGAACTTTCTAACTCTAAATACAATTTTCCATCCACTGAACCAACTAGCAGCCTCACATCATATTAAAATATCATAATGAGAACAGCTAAGTGGTGCAATGGATAGAGCATGAGCCCTGGAGTCAGGACGACCTGAGTTCAAATTTAACCTCAGATACTCATTAGCTATGTGACTCTGGGCAAGTCATTTAACCCTGATTGCCTCATATTCAAGCACATCACCAGTCATCTTGATTCCTATCTGGTCACTGGATCCAGATGGCTCAGGAGGAGAAATTGAGGCTGGTGACTTAGCCCATCCCCCCTCACTCAGATCCAATTCACTTGTTTGTTATGGTATCACCTCCTACTGATGTCATGGTCTTCTTCAAGAATGAAGGACAATCATGATCATCATATTTATATAACTATCTATGTATTTATACATATATATATATAAAGAGAGAGAGAGAGAGAGAGAGAGAAAGAGAGAGAGAGAGAGAGAGAGTTTATAAACACACAAATAGCTTAGGTTTCCCTACACTCAGTGACTGCCTACCTATCACATTCCTGACTTCTACAAGTTATGACTCCCATTTCCAAAATTACTGTCTGAATCCAAGAGTTGAAATCCCAGTAATCTCTTTCAAGGGTCAAAGGAAATGCCATCAGCAAATAACTGTTTTAGATTATGGAGAAACTCAAAAAGAGTTTCTATAAACTTAAAAAATATTTCAAATACCCAGAGGCAGACAGTGTAGGAAAAAAGAACTCAACTTCAATAAAACATTTGAGCTTTAAAAAATAAACTATTTGCTGCTTTTAGCAAAAACTCTGAAATTTTTCAGATAAGGAGAGTGAATGATTCTCCAGTTCTCCAAAAATTGTGTCTAGGTCTTGATTACTGATTTTAATGTGACAAAAATCAGTCCCTAGGGCTCAGATTAATCTTAGCATCAGAAATGTTACTGCTGCTTATACATTGAAACATACCCCATCCACCCTTGGACACACCCCAGAGATTCAGGTATATTATCAATTTAAAAAAAATTTAATGTAACTGAGGTTGTAGAGTTGAGAGACCCTTTCTAAGCCAGGTTATGTCCCCAAAACTTGAGCAGTTCTAGCAGTTCATAAGACATAAACTCAGCTTCAGCCAGGACAACCTAATATAGACATTCCTGAGGTCAAGATTTTCTCTGCACCAAAGAGCACATTTTAAATAATGGTTAACCTATGTCTAGAGCATTAAGGTTTTTATAGCATGTCTCCTTTGCAACAACTGTGTTAAAAACTGCAAGTAGCTTTAAGGTCTTCAAAAAATTATACCAATAATCATATCTATAATCATCATATATACAGTTTTAAAGTTTGTAAAGTGTTGAATATTACATTATCTGATTGGATTTTGCCCAATTATCCCAACCATTTTACTAATGAAGAAACTCATCAGTACTGATAAAGTGGAAAGGAGTCAAATGCATTGCACAGTATCCCAATAGCCAGTAACTTTCTGAGGCAGGATTAAACATAGGTCTTCCTGATTCTAAATCTAGCTTCCTATCTATTATTACAAGATGATATGGCCCTCACAATAACTTTCTGAATTGAGTTCTATAAATGTTTTCTGGATCAGACATTCTATTTCATTGGTTGAACAAATTCCTAATTAGGAAATTCTCTCCTCCAGTGTTAATTGTCTACTGCTCTGCACTTTCTAATCTAAGAGAATTGAAGGAGCTACTGAGAAATCAAATGGGTTGTCCAGGGTCCCATACTAGTAGGTGTCAGAGAAAAGTTTAATCCAGCTCTTCCATACTCTGAAACTAATATACCATCTATTGTGCCCCATGATTCCACTAGTTAGTAATACTTCAGGTATTTCTATTCATATTTTATAGCTATAGAAATTGAGATTCAAAAAAATAAAATTATAAGCATGTAGTAGTATGCCAAAAGTGAAATTTGAACCTAAATCTTTCTGATGCAAGCTAGGAGTGTGTTGATAAATGTTTAACAGCCAGTTCTAAGGGAAAAAAGCATACATGATATACTTTTAGTTTAATTTGAGTTATTAACATTTTCTTCATTACTTTGGTAAATCTAAACAGCAACAAAACAATAAATCAAGCTGTGATTTATAGTATTGTTCATGTCTGAGAAAGTTTAACAATAATGATCTTGGATGCCAGATCCAACTGACCTTGGTACATCGTTACTCCAAGCCCAGGACTCTGATCCCCCTGTTACATTGGCATTGGGAATGTTGTGAGAAATAGTGTAATCCTCATTCTACAAATGAAAAAATTGAAGCTCAGACAGTTTATCACTTGTGTCTGATCACACAACTATTGGCCAAGATGGAAATCAGAATCAAAACTACTTTTGACTCCAACAGCTTCAAATATGTTTTGATTTACTGAGATAGAAGTATGTTGAAATTTTTGAAACCAAATCGTCAAAGAAACCAAAGTATTAAAAAAAATAATTTCCTACCTTTCTGTGCAAAAATAAGTTACTTCTCTAGAAAAAGACTAGATAATTATTATAGTAAGTAGAAAAGGAAAGAAATTACTTTCCCAAAAAAGGTCTAGAATTTCAATTAAGTAAACTTAGGATGAATAAAGAAAAGAAAGGATTAATGTCAGATTATCCATTTGTCCATCTCAGTTAATTAGAGTTCATGCTAAGGTTTTTATAGATATTTGGTATTTTGTCATTAGCATAACTACAGAATTTTCTAGTGATCTTTTTTAAAAAAAAAATTGATCTTGCCACCATTCATCTCCTGTGTATTATAACATCTCAAGTACAGTCCACTGATTCTCCTTCCCTAATGGAATAAGAAAAAAAAATTAATCTTACTCATGGTTGCTTTATTTGAAATGTCCTTCATGAAAAACTAATCATAACACAAAGTTTAGGGCTGTTTTAGTTCTCTGGGGAGTGTTAAATAGCCATCCCACAATGGAGCTGGTGTGAGGTCCAGCAATTACTTCAAAGACCATAGGTTAGTTCCAAAGCCTCTTTTCATGTTTATCATTGCTGCAGGTTGTGATAAAATGCAAAAACACTGATATCTGAGTGATAGGTTGCAACCTCATCATTCTTCAATGGAGTACACTCTCTTCCATCAGTGTCACTCTGTAATCAATGCCTCACTAGAAAGCCTTGGTTAGAAGAGGTCTTTTTGAATTTTGCTTCAATGGATACATCCTGTTAGTTTCTTTCCTTGACCAACACTTTCAAAGGCAGAGTCAGAAAAAAATCAATAGGAGACCTCAATTTACGTACAATGACTTGAAAATTATTTTATATTGATGTAGTGTCATTGAAAAAGACAGTGAAAAATATTTTTCACTGGAGAAAAAATAATAAGAAATATCCACAAGAAGTATGCTTGAATCCAATGGAAAGGATATACTATTAAAATTCTAGTGGAAACAGGCTGAGGAACAGTAGAAGAATACTAATAAAGAAGACCTTGGTAAAAGGCTAGGATATTCTAAGCACTCTCTGATGGTATGTAAGAGAAAAATTGCCTACTTCTGATGAAAATATAAGTGAGGGATTCTCATCCCAAGTCAGAATAGATGAGGATCATAGAAGAGTCAAAAAGAACCACATTTAAGCCCAGACCTGAAAGTCATCCCAGATAGCAGTTTATGAGTGTTTCAAAAGAATACAGTAATTATTGCTAACATTTATATAGCACTTTAAGTTTACAAAGCATTTTTCCCACATTTGCACTCCTCACAACAACCCTTTAAAGTAAGCGATAATTTTAATATCCCTATTTTACAGAGGAAAAAAATTGAGACTGAGAAAGAGGAAGTGATTTTCCCCAGGTCCACTTAACTCATGTCTATTTCAGATGGTCCTGATTCAAAGTGTAGCTCTCTATCCATGATGCTTCCTAGCTATCTTATAACCACATTAGAAACCTTCAGGGAACGACACTTGATAAAGAAATGACTGTACCTTCCATATGTAACTTTTCTTGTGATGGAATCCACCCACATCTATCCCTCCAGAGTTTTCTTTAGATCTGACCCATCTTTCCATTCTGGCTTTAAGTAGATTATTAGTCTTCTGGGAACATTTTTGAGCATTACAACCAGTAAATGGAACAGAACAGAGAGAATTTGGGGAAAAAAAGAAAGAGTTAGATAATACCCCCATAGTTGGGGGTAAGGGGCCAGAATATTAAATATATAAATATAGTACTTTAAAGTTTACAAAACTCATTATATGCATTAACTCATTTGCTCCTCACAACAACCTTGTGAGAAGGGTAATAGAATAATTATGATATCTCTTTTACATATGAAGGAACTGAGGCTCAAAGTGGTTTTTATTTATTTTCTAGGCTAGGCACTATCTGATAGTAAGAGAAAAATAGCCTGCCTCTGATGAAAATAACACTCAACACTCCCATGTCATTTAATACAAGGGTAAAAAGGAAATAGGAGATATGGTGTTTGCCTTTCAGATGCTTACAAATATATAAAACTGTTCAGTGGCAAAAATAAATAAGGCCTAAAATGGAAATTTAGGGTAGAAAGAAAGCCATGTGTTCTGGAGTTGGGATGGAACATAGGTAGATATCATGAGGAAGATGAAATGAGTTTGACCTTAAAGGGATGGATAGAGAAAAGAAGAAATACTATTCCAATCTAGGGAAAGAGGTTGAGTAAAATCATGAAGACAGAAAAGTCAAAAATTTTGTTGAACCATTGAGGAGAACTGAAGAGGGAAATTCAGCTTAAAAGAGTAGTGACATACAAGGCTTTAATTTTGAGACAAGCTATGAATCTTAACTCTCAGGACAAGGAGTAGATTTTACCATGTAGACAATTGGGAATTAATGAAGTTGTTTCCTTAGAAGAGTAATGTGGAAAAATAATTGCCAGACTCCAACAGAGGTGTACAGGATGTAGTTGAAGAAAGGACAAAAGAAATGAAGATATATAATATATTTGGTTTTGTTTCTGTTGGTTTTAAGTCATGTTCAATTATTCATGACCCCATTTGGAGTCTTGTTGGCAAAGATACTGGAGTAGTTTGTCATTTCCTTCTCCAGTTTGTTTTACAGATGAGGAAACTGAGGTAAGCAATGTTAAGTGATGTGCAGGGTCACTCAGCTAATCAGTGTCTGAAGCCAGATTGGACTCAGGTCTTCCCAGCTTGAGGCCCAAAGCTCTATCTACTGTACCACCTAGTTGATCAATCAGCATACTAATTTATTATGAGAATTTTTCTTTCTTTGATTTGTGAGTTCCCATCTCTAGAAAAAAAAATTTTGTCTGTGTGTATCAAATAAAATGCCAGTTTCTGCTGATAAAATGTAACCTTTTTTCCCCTTCTGAGTAGCCATGGTTTTCTCTGTGCTTCATTATTCAGTCAGTAAGTCAATTAGCAAGCATGAATTTTATTTTGTCTTCTGAATCCAGGCACTGAGCTATTTGCTGGGGGTACAAAGAGAGAAAGAAAAATACAACAATCCCTTCTCTCAGGAAGATCATAATCTAAGGGAGGTAGGAGGCAAAATGCAAGTAATTAAATACAAACTAGGTATATATAGGGGGAAATGGAGAAATTCTCAGATATTAATCACTAAAATTTAGAACTGGAAAAGGTTTCTTGCAAAAGGTTCATTAGAGGGGCAGCTAGGTAACACAGTGGATAAGAGTCAGGAGTACCTGGGTTCAAATCTGAGAGTAACTGTGTGGCCTTGGGCAAACCACTTAACTCCATTTGCCTTGCAAAAACCTAAAAAAAAGGTTCATTAGACTGGGAACCCCTTGAGGGTAGGACTGTATTTTACCTCTTTCTGAGACCTGGGTTCAAATTCGGATACTGATACTCTGAGTGACCAATGAGAGTCATTTACCCCAACCTTAATCTCAATCATTTCATTGAAAAAAATGGAGATGTTCACTGATTCCTTTATCTTTGTATAGAGTTATATGGAATCTTTTCTCTTATCCTATCAGCTACACACCTCCAGACCAGACTCCATTAAGTTCCTAGCAACTTGTCGTCTGGAAACCTATAACCATCACTCTGAAATAGCATTGTCAACAGAGATAAGTAACCTCAAAGTTGTCTAAAGTTTCCAAATTTATAGTCATCATATTATCCCTTAGTCCTATTTAATACAATATAAGTCCATTATGATATAATACAATATAGTCCAATATAATACAAAATAATCTATTGTACTTATTACCCAATGAGCAGGACAAATGATCTGGAAATTCAGATTCACAAAACCAAAGAATAGTAGAATTAAAAGGGAACTGACAATCCATCCAGTCTAATCCATGACTGAAAAATCCAATTTCCAGCTTCTTCTTGGAATACCTCCAATTAAGGAGAAGGAGGGAGTTATTCACCAAGGCAGCAAATTCCATTTTTGATAGCTACAATAAGTGTCAAGAAATTTTTATTTCCATCAATGCTAAATTTGATTCTTTGTGACTTGTACCCATTGCTCTGATTTTTTCCTATGAGATCGATCAGGACAACTCTAATCTCTTTCATTTAACAGGTCAGCAAGTACCTGAAGACAGAACCTGCCAGGTCTTTTCTGTTCATTCCATTTCTTGTTGTACTTTCTATGTTGGCATGTATGCATAGCCTTTTTTAATATTCTCAAAGGTTTATGATCTATTTTTAAATTATAATTTTTAATTATAATCACGTTTTCCCAGACTTCATTACCTTTTCCTCAATCATTTCTCCATAGTTGTCAGTTATAAAACAAACTAAATAGGGAAGGATGAAAGTAATTCAATAAAAATTGGATTTACTTTTAAAAAGAAAAGTTTTAATCTTCTTAAATTGTTCCTTTGATATAGATAATTTTCAAGAATGGAACCTTTTATAAACTAAAGGATCATGTGAAGTCCTTTCCTTAGAGTAATCATGCTTTGGTAAATCTTTGGAAGAATAAAAAGCATTAATAACTACAAAGAGAGCATTGCTATTAAATATGAAGGACCAAAGTCTCTGATGGATGGAAATAAAGTGATGCATGCCTGAAATCTAAGGAGGCTGAAGACAAACAGCTTCACTGCACATTTCTTTAAAAGAAGATAAAGAGCACTGAATCAATAAATCACTGCAAAGATGATTATTTTGTACAAGCTGAAGGTCGGTGCAGGTCATTCCTACTAAAGCAAACAGAACTTGTTAATTTAATCCAACAGACTTGGCAGTGAAACCAAACAGGAATTTAATCAGCAGCAGAAGGTGGTGAGCATCTCTGAAAATTGAACAATCATTGTGCCAGACAGTAAACATCATTACAGGCAAAAAAAGGAAAGAAAAAGGGTGTCCCTTTCATGTTCTTCATTAAGTTCATCAAACATATAATAGATGATTAAAAACGAACTATTTGGAGGTTTGGAGAAAGAGGGGTTGAAACAGCAGGTGACAACAGCTTAATGCTACCTGTACTGAGATGTTAGCATTCCCATAGGTACCTATTTTCTTCCCTTCCTCTAATTCTTCTCTACAAAGCTGTAAAATAAAGGATTAAAGGCATCATAGCTCAACGTCGCTGCAGGAATCATAGCCAAACCTAGACAGCAGCTGACTTTTCCACACTTCTCATCTCATGAACATGTGCAAACCCCAAATCTTTTAGATGAGAACAAGGCTATGTGTATTTGTAAATCCCCAGATCACCCAATTGTTAACTGGAAGGACTTTTAGTTTGGATAAGAGGATACAAGATGTGCAAGATGATGTTCAGTGTTCAGTGGTATACTTATTTGGTTCTTATTTGTTGAATTGCTATTCTAAAGTTACCTTTGAAAGTACAAGTTCACCTTTGAAAAATGCAACTAGAGCATAGGCGTGCTATCTGTAAAATCAGTTCTTCCATTAACCAAAGAGGTGATACTAGTAACCTCTATATATGTCCTCAACAAACAGGGTTCAATTAGGAATTCTCACAAGTTATCATCATCATCATCATCATCATTATCATCATATGATATTCATTTTGCTATTATTAGCAAAATATAATATTCTGCTGGGAGAAAGCCTTCCAAATTTTTTTGTCTCATTTTTAAAAGGGGAGTGGGGTAAAATCAGTTCTAGAAGAACAGAAAGGTAGTGTAATCTGAAGGGAAAGAGGGAGAACAGTAATCTCAAAAAGAAGCAATTTAAAGAACATGTTTAACTCAACCAACATTTCCTTTACTCATATGTTGTGATGATGGGCATTGTGAGATGTCAAATCCAAAATCAAACAATCTCCTCCCTTCAATGAGTTTACATTCTGCAAGATATACAACAGATATATAGATGAATAAATATTGAATATAAACAAAGTCATTTCAAGAAGTATAGAACACTAACAAAAGGCTATGGATTCTAAGTGGGAGAGGTGAGGAAGAAAGCTCAGGTTCTACCTTCTATGTGAAGCCTTTCCCAACTCTATCTCCAATTACTAATGGTTACCCTCCCAAACTATCTTATACATAACTACTTTGTATTAATTCACTGAAATTTTATGCTGCATATATATAAATGTTGTACCTGTATGTTGTACCTGTCTCTCCCATCAGAATTTAAACTCCAATTGTTTCATTTTTTGTACCTGTACCCTCAGCACCAAGGACAGCACCTGACCTGTAACTATGGGCTTAGCAAATGCTTGCTAATTACAGATATAGCAACAGTTTATGAAAAGACAGAGATAGATGGTCATGTACAAGGAACAGAAGTAGTTGAATCCTTGAGAGGTATCAAGATGAGATAGTCTGGAAGAATAGATTGTGAAGAACTAAAAATGCAAAAGGATTTTCATTTTGTCTCTAAGGGAGTCAGTGAATCTTCATAAGCAGGAAAGTATTCCCTCAAACCTGTGCTTTAGGATTAATAACTTTGACAACTGTGTGGAGGATGGATTACTGGGGCTATAATTGTCCAGGCATGAGACAATGAGGGGCCAAATTAGAATAGTGGTCATATAAGTGAAAAGAAAGGAATGAATTGAGACATATTACAAAGGCAAAAATCAACATAATAGAAAAGCTAATTACATGAAGAAGGAAGAAGAAGAAGAAGAAGAAGAAGAAGAAGAGGAGGAGGAGGAGGAGGAGGAGGAGGAGGAGGAGGAGGAGGAGGAGGAGAAAGATAAGGAAAAAAATTGGGAAGTGACTTTAGAGAGAAAAGATAAATAATTTCCATTTAAACACGTTAAGCTTGAGAAATCCTTTGTCTATCTAGAAGACATGAGAAAATTCTCCTACCTCTCTTCTTTGCAGAGGTGAGGGATTATAGATCTATGAAACTTAGTACATTGTTTCAAACTTAGCTGATGTGTTTGTGTTTTTGGACTGTGTTCTATTTCTTTTGTTTGGGTAGAGAAGAGATATGATGATGATGTTGATGATGAGTATTTATTTTTTTTAGTTTTTTTAAGGCAATGGGCTTAAGTGGCTTGCCCAAGGCCACACAGCTAGGTAATTATTAAGTGTTTGAGTTGAGGCCAGATTTGAACTCAGGTACTCCTGATTCCAGGGCTGGTGCTCCATCCACTGCACCACCTAGCCGCCCCTGATGATGAGTATTTAAATGGTGCTTTAAGGTTTAAAAGGTGGGACAGTCAGATGAAAATATTCAACAAATGAATGGTGATATGGAAATGGAGCTCAGAAAAGAGTCAATGGACTGGATATATAGATTTAACTGTCATCTTCATAGAGAATCCATGAGAAGATGATACCACAAAAACTAAGGGAGTATGGAAAAAGCTACAGAAAAGTCTTGACAGCTGACCATGCATAGAAGTAAGGCATCAATGGTGATCCAGAAAAGGTGATTGAAATGGAGTCTTGGAAGAGACAAATAAGGAGAAGCAGGAAATAGCAATGTAATGAAGAGGAAGGAAAAGTCTTCAATGTCAAACACTGCTGAGAGGTAAAGAAGAATGAGGAGGGAGGAAGTAATTAAATTAAAAAATCAAAGATCATTACTAATCTTTAAGAAAGCACTTTCAGTTGAGTGGAAGAGTCAGAAGTCAAGGTTCAAGAACATAAGCAATTTGGGGGCAATGATTATAGATGGGGGGTTTTTCCTAGGAATTTGATTGTGAAAGGCAAAAAGAAATAGTATGAAAGTTTGAGAGCACAACAAGGTTGATTGGAAGAAATTTTTAGTGGTGGGGTACCATGCAGGAAAGAAGTCCTTGGATGGGGAAATACTGAAGATTAGAGCAAAAGAGGTGATCAAAGAAGCAAATTCTTGGAGGAGAGTTTTGTCTTTCCTCAAAGACATAAGAAAAGTCACACTTTCTTTCTAGAGGTAGGGGATATGGAATATGGAGCACACTTTCAGTCTTAGTTGATGTGTCAGTGTAATTGTAATATCTTTTTTCTTTTTGTTTATTTGTTTGAGTAAGGAAGGGATATAAAGAGTAACAATATCATGTTATATGCTATATATCATATAGTGTGTTATATGTTGCTTTAAGATTTCATTTTCACAGTAGCCCATGTTATCATTTTCCCTATTTTACAGATGCAGAAATAGAGGAAGACAGAGGTTAGTCCCAAAAGATATCTGGGGGAGGCAGGGAGTTCCTACTGAGTTCCCTTGGGTGGTGACCCCAGATCTAGACACCAGAGATACCTGGAGAAAATGAATAAATAAATACTTGTAGCCCACTCAACAGGTTTTCTAATGATGCCTGTCACTCTCCACTGAGGGCAGGCTTACTTAGAGGAATATAGATTTAGAGGTGGAAAGGACCTTTAGGAAATATCTATTCTAAACTTCAATATCCCTCCCATTTTACAGACCAAACAGAGAGGCTTATTGCCCAAAGCGACAGAAAGAATAATTAGCAGAGCTGAAATGAAACCCTCTGATATAACATTCAATGCATTGTCAATTGTCTCAAACTATCTATCCTCTGAAAATGATGTGGCTTTTAATATTGGATAGACTTGAAAATAAGTAGAGGAATCCTGGGGGGGGGACTATTTTCTATTGTGGAAATACAATCCTATTTGAACTTTAAACTCAACTGACGTCTTGACCATTGAAGAAAAATAGGGGACAAAAAAATATCCCCCAAGCAGAAACTTTACTGTGACTTCCTTCCACTTGATGGCACTATAGGTCAATTCTTTCCTTTCACATTCACCTATTTGTCATGGGTAAATCTCCTCATCTGTCAAAAACTTGCCAGGAAAAGTATAGACATGCATGGGAGAAAGTCAGTACAGAAACCAGGAGGCTACAGATGAAGGGGCAGCAATGAATAACTGTTATGAAAGCACACTGAACAATTGCATTTCTGTAATATATTTTTTGTTTGAATTGCTTCCCAGCTAGATCTCTCCCTCGGGAGGCACTATGTAATTTCTCTGGTTATGTGATAGAGCCAAGATGAAAGATAACTCACTATCTCCTGTGGCTTAAAGTATAATGGTTAAAAATTGGTGGGTTATTTTTTAAGGATTTTTCCTCCCCATTTGACAAGGAAGACAGGATGCATGCTTCCCCTCCCCCTTGTCCTTTTCCAAAATGAAGGTCAAATTGTTCAAAAGAGACACAGATAGGAAAGCAACATTTTGTTCTATTTTGTGGTTCAAATGGATGCTAATGAAATGGTAGAAATAGTACTCTGTCATTCATAGTGATAATTCTCTCCTAACATCTTGCTCAAAGAAACCAACAATCCAAAACCTTGTAAAAAAAATACTAAAATTCTATAATAAAATAGAAATTCATCCTAAATATAATTGAAGACCTTACAAAATATCTTTTGGAAAGAATTCTGTTGAATTGTATTGTTAATGATAATCTCCACAATTCTAAAAGATATCATTTGATTGTTGATACACATAGAATAAACCATCATCTCAAAGGATGGGCAATCATTTCTTCCAGATATAGAGCAAAATTGAGGTCTGTTTATAAAATTAAAATTAAAATCTTTTTTGAAAACCTTTAGAAATTTATATGACTCTGGAAAAGAGTTATAGTCAGGTCTGTTGATTTTTTAATGCTATTTTTAATTACCAACTAGTAGTGAGAGTGAATTACCTTTGTAGTGAATATGTCCAGTAACTCCTCTCCCTTAAGGATATTTGGAATAACTCACCACAGAAGAGATCTACAAGGACTCAAAAAGTTGAAGCACTATTTACTTTATCCATGGGAGTATAGCAAATGCTCTCCATTTTGGATATAGGGGACACAGATCACATTCCTATTCTTTAGGGGCCATCCCAAGCTTCATCTTCCTCCTACTTTCCCTGAAATAATTTGAGTCTGTGTTACTTTATCACAAGCACCAAAACACACACTTAATTCAATTCCTCTTTAGCCTAGCCAACAAAACAGATCAGGGGTTATGTAAAAGTTCTACTACCTGAGGACGGACACCCCTCTTTTATTTACTTAGCCATCTTAAGACATCCAACAACCATCAGCCCAGTGCTTTATTCTAAATAAAACCTCAGAAGAAGGAGGCAGGATCATACTAAAGCTATCAGTCTTGACATGATAAGAGATTCATGACCACCATTTTTCTAACCTATGGCAGAAACTTGAGGAAAATTTTCTTTGTGGAAATAAAGATCTACAAATCCACAATCATCTAGAGAAATATTTCAGTGATTTTGTAAATTTAAATGAGAAGCAAATTGCATCTTTATTTTCATTTACCTTTTTCTTTAGAATCCTATTAATTTTATTTTATGCAGCTAAAAACATTATCCTAAGAAGAGGTCTATTTGCTTCATCAGATTGTTAAAGGAGTCTAAGATGGTCAATTGTCTCTCATTTATTACTTTAACTTCCTTTCATTATGTCTTCCTCTATAGCTATATATCGTTCCAGGATGAACTCTGCATTTCTCCTGGCCCTAGAGTATTACTTTCAGCACCAGACTACACATATTTCAGACTATTTTACAAATGTTTTGTCAAAACAACTGTGAGGTTTTACCTGATAACAGCAAATTGACCAGGATGAAAAAGAATAGTAATAGCTGGTGTTTTGGGAGTTATAGTATAACAGCCATATGAGTACATACTTGATAGGGCTGTATATAACCATTTTGAATAGCAATTTAGAATTATATAAATGAGTGGCTGAAATGTCCATGCTCTCTGACCCAGAGATTTCACTACTAGGCATATACATTAAAGAGAATATTAAAAAAGAAAATCTCCATATAGAGTAAAATATTGTTAATATTACTTTATTATGGTAGCAAAGAAAAAGAAATAAACTATATGCCCATCAACTGAGCAAGGCTAAACAAATTGTGGTATACAACTATGATGAAATATTATAGTGATATAAGAAACAATGAATATGATGAATATAGAAAAGCATGGAAGGACTTACATGAACTAACATAAAGTTTAGTAGGAAGAGTAAAGGAAAAATATATGACTACAAAAATGCACATTGAAAGAACAAACACCACAAATTAACCAAATGAATTTAAAATTCATTGCAAAATTCATGCAAAATTTAAAAGAGCAAGATTAGCCACAAAGAAGAGATATAAGGAACCATATCACTCATTTGCAGAGGTAAGAAATCCATAAATGAATATTGAGTTCAAACAATTTTTTCCATTATATTGATAAGTTCTGTTCATTATTTTTTCATTAGTTTGAAAAAAAATTCTTTGTTTTAAGGGATGACTTCTTGGGGAAGGGATATATAGGAAGAAATTTAAGTGATGCAAAAATTAAAGTTATCAAGATGTTTTCAAAAGATTTTGTCAACTTTCTCCTTGATAACTGGAAAAAATGGTTTCCCTGATGAACTTATTTAAAATTTCATCTCCTGCATTCAACCTCTTAATAGTTCCCACCTATTCCTACATCTGGATACTACCCCTTTCACTTCTTCCAACTTTTCATTTCCCTGGTCTTCTTTAACTTATTAAAAGTGAACTTCTGTAAAATACTCTTCCTGAACCCTAAAACACTAATGCCTTCTCCTCCAATATCACCTTCCATTTAATCTATATGTATTCTTGTATGGAGTTACTCATTCACCTGTGGTATCCTTAATTAGAATGTAAGCTTCCTAAGAGTAAGGTTTCTCCCTACTTTCCTTTATACATCTAGCACTTAGTATACTGCTTAGCACATAGTAACTGCTAATTGATGCTTGTTGATTGAGTGATTGGCTTAACCACCACAATGATAGATAATTTTACTAATAGACAATTGACTCTGCCACTCAGAGTCCTCAACTGATTCCTTCACAAAGTTGTGCTCCTTTTTGAGGTCTGTGCCAAACTATTTACATGGAGGAGTTGATGAAAGAGAAGTAGCATAGGATAAGAGGTCATCCTCAGAGTGGGGACAATCTGGGTTCTGATTCTGCCTCTGACATCAGCTTTATGGCCTTAGAAAATTCATTTAACCTCTCTGTGTCTCAGTTTCCTGCTTTTTTTTTTAAATGAGAGGGTTAGACTAAATGGCCATTGCAGGCCCTTCCAGTTCTAAATTTTAACCCTTTGATTTTGCCCACTAGATCTAGTCAAGTTAGATGATTTTTCTAAAATCCCCATACCTCATCTTCATCTCCCTTTAAGGGTTGGTGGCAATATCCTACCTCCTGAATTTCAAGATCTTTATTATGTATGAAGGTTAGTGAAGATACTCTTCTTCAAAAGATAAGTCAGGTTTAAACTAGGAAGGGATTGCCCTGTTAACAATAGTAACTGCTACCTTAATCTGGTCACATAACTCCCTGATATCCATTTGGTTTGGCAATAGTGCTTTTTCAAAGGTGCATTATTATACCATCCTCTTCCAAAGATGTGAAAAGTATGTCAGAATTGATTGGTTAATAGGATATTGCTAAGGATGGCTTAAAGCAGGCAAGCAGATTGTTGTTGTTCATCCTTTATTCTTGAAGAGAACCAATGACATCAAGGAGTCCTGTGTTGAATGGAGAGTGAATTGAATTTAAATGAGGCAGAGATTCACAGTCATTGGTGTTGAGGTGGCAAGACATGTCAAGAATACTTATGTTGACTTAGAAGCAGGTAGACTCCTCCCCCCCTCAACACTCCTGCTCTGAAACCTTTGCTTCCATCAGGATTCAACTAAAGCACGACTTTTTACATTAAATCCTTCCTGAAATTGTCAGTTGCTAGTGCCCTCCTTCTATACATATATATATATATATATGTGTGTGTGTGTGTGTATATATATATAATTTACATTATATAAACATATACATATAATTTACATTTATATTTATATATACACAAATATATATAATTATATTACATGTATTTACACACACATATGCCTATATATATATATATATATTACAAAATTTCTTATATATCTTCACATGTATGCACATGTATTCCTTGATAGAATGTAAACTCCTTGAGGACAAGGAATATTTGATTTTTTGTCTTCTTATGCCCAACAAATTGGCATGGCATCTAGATCATAATAGATAATTTATACCTGCAAAGGAAAATTATCAGATTTGGGGACACCTGGCTTTTTAAGTTTCCAAGTATACACAGTTTCAACATCAATAGGACCATATGCTTGTGTAGTGAGGCTATTGCCTTGCCAAGTTGGTTTCCCCATGAAAATCTGTTCTGACAGCTTCATTACTATAAAATAAATAAGCAAATGAATAGATAATAGATAGATAAATGAATGGATAGACAGGAGGATGAATGGATAGACAGAAGACAGAAAGACAGTTGGGACGGATGGACAATCTGTCACTGTATGACAAATCTATAGGACTGTTAATTTACAACCATGGTTCTTATATCTTAAATACTGAAGATGAGAAAGCAGTAACTTTCTTTGCCTGGTTTTTCCTAATATTCCTGTGACATAAAGGCAATCCTTATAGAGCATATTCCTTGAACCTACTTGTTTTCTTGTGCTCTCTGTCTCTATCACTAATTTCTCTCTAGTACATTAAATCCCACACTTGGAAAGCATGAGTTAATTAAGCATTATATTACAGAGTATTAATATAAATGTTTCAGATGCTACTCCTTATTCCTCCCCAGCATAATTACTGTTTCCCTGAAGGAGAAATTAATTTACATTGTTAGCAGAAACATTTAGAAACAAACAGATTTAAATGTTTAACAACCTGTTTTAAAGGAGCAGGATAAATGTAGTGATGGCTCAGTCAAAACATTGAGATTTATTTAGAAAGTCTACTGAGGTAATGTGAGAACATAAAGTACTTCTTTTTCCCCTCTTTTAGTCAAACTGAAGAGACTGTACAGACCTCCAGAATAATTATATTCTTATTAATTTATCCAATATTCCCCCTGTCTCCAGCTATAAAATATAACAAGCATTTTTAAGTACCGACCAAAAACAACATACTAAAATAAAAAGACAAAATAAAAAACTTACCTGACCTCAAGAAGTTTGTCTTCTACCATTCTATGATGTAAACAGATAAGTATATGTGTCTTCATTTCAGGAAGGAGAGGGCACTCTCAAGAGTCAAGGACAGGGGCGTCTTAGAAAGTGGCCTAAGAACTGAGCCTGAGAAGACACCAAATATTCTAAGAGGTAGAAGCAAAGAAGGAGTGCATTGCAAACAGCTAGCGAACAAAGTCATAAAGAAGGGTTATGGATGTCAAATTTGAATGGTGATAAGTAAAAATAGTTTGGCTAATATATAGAGTGTATGAAGCAAAATATTGTGAAATAAACCTACCTAAGTAGGTTGGAGTCAAGTCATGAAAATAATAAATATTACATAAATAAATTTATATTTTAGTCTATAGACAATGGGTCAGCACAGCTTCATGAGCAAGGGTATAGCATGGCACTTGAGGAAGATGATTATTTAGTTGTGTAGAAGACAAATTGCAAAGAGAAGAGCAATCCAAGAGTCTAATACGGAAGTTTTTAAAGAAGTCCAGGTGAATGGTGATGAGAACCTGAACAATGGTCATGGTCATGAGAATAGAAAAAAAGTAGATGGATACAAGATAAGTTATACGAATGGATTCAATAAGACTTGGCAACTTAATGGCTCTAGGGAGAAGGAGAGAGAAGAATCAAGGATAATTCTGAAGCTTCAAATTTGGGAAATTCTAGATCATTGTGTGTCCAATAGATAGAGGAAAGTTTTATAGGAGCAATGAGTTCATAGGGAATGTAAATGAGATCCTTTTTGGACATAGTGAGTGTAAGGTTCCTAAATAACATCCAGTTGAATTGAGACTAGAGTTGAGTTCCCCATCTTGCCCCAATAGAGTGGATATCAGTAGCATAAATGAAACAATTATTCCACCTCAAAGAGGACTCTCCTCATAAGTTAATGCCGCATTTTGTTATAAATTCAATGATCCCTAGAGTCAGGGAAATGGACTCAAGATTATTCCTAGCCTTAGGATTCTGTTATAATCTCTCTCTCTCTTTCCATTCCTGTCTATCTCAATCTTTCTGTCTCTGTTCCTCTGTCTCTCTCTGTACCCCCCCATCTCTAACACACACACACACACACATAAACACAAGTTTTGACCAAAGAATTCACAAGACTAGAAGTAACCTCAAGAGATAATTCAATCCAGCCCTTGGAGTCCAGGAATAATGAAATTTAAACAAACACAGAAAATAATGACAAGCTATTCACTTAAAATAAAATTTTAAAAACTCAAACCTCCAGAGCAGGATGCTTAAATAACTTTTAGAAAACAGAACACATTTGGGAGAGAAAGAATACTGATTTTTTTTAAATGAGATAGCTGCTGCCCTGTGTGAAAAGCCAAGACCTTGGCAGCTCATCACTTTGACATATCTAAGTCCCACAAACATCAATGGTTTGAATACTATTTCACAGAAATAGAACATTTAAACAATTATTCAAACTATCCAGAGCTCCACATAACTCCTCTCTGCTTCAAAAAACAAAACACTTTTTTTAAACATGTGGATGCCCATCAGAGTCAAAGGGAGAGTACAGAGTTCTGAAGTGCTTAATTTGATGGTGTAGTGATGTAAAAGAGTGAATCAACTAAACTTCTAATTGAACATCAAGGATTAATCTAAGCCCTGGGAAGAAACAGATTAATCAATCAGCAAGCACTAGCCTTGGGAAGGAATAGATTAATCAACCAATCAGCAAGCATTTCTTAAGCACTGTGTTCTAGACAATGTGCTAATAAGTAGAAATATAAGAATGAAATTCCCTCAAGGAGTTTAATGAGGGCAACAACATGTATGAAGGATCAAATGAAAGAGAGATCATTACAAATTGCAAAAACGGATGATTTTTACTATATTAAATTAAAAAGGTTTTGCACTAATAAAACCAATGTAGCCTAGATTAGAAGGAAAACAGAAAGCTGGGAAACAATTTTCACAGTGTTTCTAATAACGGTCTCAATTACAAAATATATAGAGAATTGAATCAATTTTATAAGATTATAAATTATTCGCCAATTGATAAATGATTAAAGGATATGAACTGGCAGTTTTCAGATGAAGAAATTAAAGCTATATACAGTCATGAGAAAAAATTCTCCAAATCATTATTGATTAAAGAAATGCAAATTAAAACAACTATGAGGTACCACCTCACCCTATCAGATTAGCAAAGATAACAAAAAAGGAAAATGATCAATGTTGGAGAGGATGTGGGAAAATTGGTACATTAAAGCATTGTTGGTGGAGTTGTGAACTGATACAGTCATTCTGGAGAGCAATCTGGAACTATACCCAAAAAGCAATAAAACTCATCATAACCTTTGACCCAGAAATACCAATACTGGGCCTATATCCAAATGAAATCATAAAAACTGGGAAAATTTCCACATTTCAAAAATATTTATAGCAGTTCTTTTTGTAATGGCAAAGAACTGGAAATTGAGGGGATGGTCATCAACTGAGGAAGGCTGAACAAGCTATGGTATATGAATATTATGGAGTACTATTGTTCTATAAGACATGAATGATCAGACTTTAGACAAGCAAAGAAAGAATTACATGAACTCATATGAGTGAAGGGAACAGAACCAAAAGAACATTGTATACATTAGCTACCACATTGTAAGATGATCAACTATTATGGATGCAGCTCCTCCGAGCAGTTCAGAGATCAAGGACAATCCTGGGAGACCTGCTATGGACAATACCATCCACATCCAGAAATAAAAACCGCAGAATATAAATGAAAACTAAGTTCACTTTTTTTAAAACTTCTCATATTTTTCTTACATATCTTATGGTTTTCTTTCTTTCCCTTTGGTCCTAATTCCTCATACACAAAAAGACTAATACATAAATATGTTAAATACAAATGTACAGGTACAAATGTTACCAGTTTGTTCACTACCACAGGGATGGGGAGGGAAGGGAGGGTGGTAGAAAAATGTATAACTTATAAATTTGCAAATAAAAGTTGAAAAACTACTATAGTATATAATTGGAAAAATGAAATATCAAGAAAAAAGATCAAATGAGATGACATAAGTAAAGTGTTATAGTTTTTTTATCTTAAAGTCCTATACTGATACTCTCAAGTTCATCTATGGCAAGCCTCCTTAATCATTTTTGTGTCATGGATCCCTTTGCCCTAAGTTTATGAAATCATGGGACCCCTTCTCATGGTAAGATTTTTAGATGCATGGAATAAACTATAGAGAATTTCCAAAAAAAACCAAATTACCTTGAAATATAGTTATTAAAAAATTTAAAAGTCCTCATCAGCTCTGACCTGGACCATTGCAATAGCCTATTTGATACTTCAACCTTCTCCTAACTGCAAAAATAATCTTCCCAAGGCACAAGCTGTCTCCTCTGCTCACAAACCTCCAATGGCTCCCTCCCCTGCCCCTCAGAAATAACACAAATTGCATAGTCCAAAGCTCAACTGTCTACAATTGAAATCACTTTACTTCCCAATCATTCTATAATTCTTGCCTTCACAAGGCCTTTTATTCCAGTCAAAATGTATGGCATCCATTCCTTCAACTAGCTACTTGTCCCATTTCTGGGCATTCACAAAAGTCATTTTCCATAGTGAAATTCATTTTTCTCCCTCTAATAAACTGTATATTCTTTGAAGTCTCAATTCAGATATCACCTCCTCCATGAAACCTTCCCTGATTGTCCCCCACTCAAATTGGTAATGTTATCTCCCACATCAAATTTCTTCATCGAATAGATTTTACCATACTTATCTGTCGTCTATGTGAATATGCACACACAAACCCACATACACACACACACACACACACACACACACACACACATACACACACTTAGCCCCAGGATCATAAGCTCCTTGAAGAATCAATTAGTTTCTGTATTTGTAGCTCCAGCTCCTAGCACTATGCCCAGAATGCTCAAATGTTAGCTGAATTGAAATGTATTATGTAAATGATTATGTAAATTATGTAAATGAATTATTTTGCCATTAATATCAGTAGTAGCAGTAATAGTAGTAATGGTGGTAGTAGTAGTGGTGGTGCTATATTTCAGAGAGATAGAAAGAATATTGAACTTGAAATCAGGAGGATCTGAGTTAAAGTCCTAACTCCCTCACTATGATGCTACTAAACAAGTCACAACCTTTCTTAGTTTCAGCTTATTCATCTATCAAATGGAAACAATATTTTTACTAACTCAATTATAAGGAAATATTTTATAAATCTTAGAGGATTATATAATTACATAAATTACATATCATCATCATCATCATCTTCATTATCATCATCATCATTGTTCCAAGTATTTCATCTGGAAACCATATTATTTTTCTAATTCAGAACAGAATAGCAAAAGGCACAGAACATCATTAATGTTTCTTATAAGGAAGAGATCTGATTGCTATTTATTCTCATTCCTTCAACTATTTACATGGAGCTACTTTCAAAGCCTTCATTCTTTGATCCTGGAGTCACAGATTTCCATAGTATACTCTGAAGCAATGTTCTAAGCCCAGAACCTTATTAATTATGCTATAATGCCAACCATTTTGTTCTTCAAAAGATGCATGCTTTATTTCATTAACATCAGTACTCAAGTCTCTAAGCAAATGCTACTTCTTTCATATCTTAGTAGGCAGTCTTAATGAATGGAGGCCAACGACAACAACACCATCTTCTTGTAAGCAATCTTCTGGTGAGAATCTTCTCCAACCTAGCAAAGTTGGACCTTTGAGTGGATCTGTCATTAGGTCCACATTGGAAGCCTTTTGGACTTAGCAAGACCTGCCAAATTGTCTTTTATCATTGCCTTGGAGCTCTGAAGGTTATCTCCACACCATGGCAAAATCAAAGTAGTACTTCAATGGAACAATTATTATGCTAACCCAAAAGCTGATGCAAACCTACTGTAATTTTTCTTATAGTACACTGACACAATCCCATTTTAGGATTGTTTTAGGATTATTTTTGTTGCTAGTTTCAAAAAATCAGATCTTTTTAAGATTATGTTTATGAAATGGCTTAGAATTTCAAATTCTCACATCTTCTCTCCTACTTTAATATGAAACAGAAAGGATTTTTTTAATTACTTTGCAGCCAAGGGAGGTGGTGCATATGGTGGCAACAATTCCACATTTTTCATCTGTACTCCCTCATCTGATAAGCTTCACCCAGTCGCCACCTGGCAATGTGTATAACAGTCCTTTCCCCCACTGAGGAGGGGGATGTCTTGGCTCCTTCTCAATGTAATAAGTGTCTTAGAAATCAGCTTGAGGAATCAAAGCAAAGGACAGAGAAAACATGAAGCAAATCCAACTCTGGGAACTCCTAAACAGTAGGTGAGAATGTGCCCATCTTGCATCTCCCTTTTTAAAAAAAAATGGAATGCTGAACATGTCACCAATGACCTGCAGTCAGTCATCCATCACACTTCCTAGGCTCTGTTTCTAAAGCAAATCTGTAAGAAAACTCCTTTTTTTAATGCAATTATCTGGTTTCTATTGTGGGACATTCAACTAATCTATGGGGCAACATTTGAGATGATGGATAAGATTTATCTGATACAAACCAATAAATGACTTCTCTTGTCACACCACAACCATTAATTATACTATATGTGCAATCTAGATACCCTAAATGCTTATGTGGGTGTGCTGCCCAGACAGTCATCTTAAATCCAAGATAATATTATGAGCTGACATTTATATAGGCTTTAAGGTTTAAAAATTGCCTTTTCAGCTCTCTCAACCTCAGTTTCCTTATCTGTAAAGGAAAGGGGGTAATAATGGAACCATGTGATTATGTAAGTAGAACATTTTCCTAAAAGCACTATATAAATCAATACTAGTGGTTATTATTAAGTATTATTATCACATTGGTCTTTCACCACACCCGTGAATTAGAAATCATCAGCATTATTACTCCCATTCAAGAATTGGGAAAATGAAAGTTTAGAGAAAGGCTAAATGACTTGCCCAAGTCACACAACTAGTTTGAGAAATAGGATTTGGACCCAGATCCTAACTCCAAGTCCTGAATTGATGTTGGGGATGATACCCTGCTGAGATGAAAGTTTTTTAATCCATTAAAAAAAAAACACTAAAATCAGCTTCCAAACCTATCTGTGCATTCCCTGACAGGTTCTCCTTTTCAACTCATTTAGAGGAATGGAGGCAGATTAAAGACATGGATACTGCAAGAAATACAGGAGAAAACTGCCAGGGAAACTTAAGTGTAACTGAGAGAGACAAAGAAAGAAAAGGAAATGAACAGAGAAGTTTGGGAGTGCAGGAGAAACCAGAAATCCCTTCTCAGTAGGGAGATAACTACCCAGGGAGGAAGGAGGGCACAGGAGGAGAGAAACCTTGAAACTATTTCTCACCTTGTCTGAAATGTTGCAATGCAGAGAGAGAAGAGACCCATAGCCAGACAGACAAACCTGCAGATACAAAATGAGAGACAAATAGGCAGAGTGAGAGACAAATAGAGACAGGAAGACAAAGACTAAGAAATTTGAAGTCACAGAGGCATCAAGGCAGAAAGAGACAGAGACCCACACATAGACTCAGAGGAAGAAGTAGACTGTCTACAAGAAAATGAGTGATCCAGAAAGACTTTGTTGGGGTCCTTTGTCAGAGGAGTCATAAGTTGGGTTTGGGAATAACCACAACAATTTATATAATTCTTTGTGACCAAGGCTTACTCCCTTGGATTTTTCTGTTTTCCTCCCCCTTTCAATAAATCTTTCTTCAATTATTTGTGAAAAGTGAGCTTTCAAATAGAAAATTCACTCTTTGTCTACTAAATGGTAGTTATGGAGCAGATATCTTCCCAGTTTTCATGAAAAGGGCAGACAAGCTAAGAAAAGTTTAAAATAAAATCCTCACAGTAACCCCAAGCACTTTGTTCCAGGGGAATCTAAAAGAAATTAAAAGAAAGGAAGGAAGGAAGGAAGGAAGGAAGGAAGGAAGGAAGGAAGGAAGGAAGGAAGGAAGGAAGGAAGGAAGGAAGGAAGGAAGGAAAGGATGGGGGAGGGGAGGGGAGGGGGGAAGAGAAGAAAAAGGAAAAAGACTGAAGTCAACAAGTGTCTCCAATTTAGGGATGAATCCAGTTCAGGCCAGATATTACTACATCAGTCCTAGATTCTCAGTTCTAAGAAGAAGGCTCAACCAGAATAAAGTAATTAGAAGAATGAAATTACCTTCTCCCAAATTCACTTAATTTAGGTACCATATATTTTTCCACATTAAAACAAAGACACAGAAATATTTAGAGGGTAAGCTTAGGTCACAATGACATTCAAACCAAGGCATCTCTAGATAATGTGACTCCTGGGACAATCAACTTTGTGGTTCACATTGTGAAAATAATACAAGTAATTTAAAACAAAATCAGTTGATGAGGAAGAATGCTGTAGTCATGTTTCTATCTGTTGATGGGGTTCATGTGTCAAATATTTGTTAGTCAAAATTTAGGTACCCCCAGGCAAAAACTTCAGTTGAGCCATGTAGGAAAAAGGATGGAAGTTGTAAATAGGGAGAAACTGAAGAAAGGAGAAGTAGGGTTGATAGTGGGGGTAACCTGATGGAGAAGATGGAGGAGATGGTTTGTCTACAATTGATCATAACAATAAGTATCATATATATATATATATATGTACATATACACATATATCAAAATATATATTAATTATTCATTTTCCTCACCTATAAAATAAAAATAATAATAGTGTCTTCTTCCCAGGATTGTTGTGAGGGTCAAACACCTCCTGAATAAACTCTTTTCCCCCCTGGGTTTTCATGAATACTTATCTCTTTTGGCTCTCCTGGTCTGACTGCCCCTTCTCAATTTCCTTTATTAGATCTTCATCCTTATCACAGTCTCTAATGGTGAGAGTCCCCTAAGGAAACTGAGGCAGACAGAAAAAATTAGATGAGATAGCAATTCTTAAGTCTCTGGATATTCTATAGGACTTCTGTAGCCCATTTTCTATGAGTCGAAAATATGGGAAGCAAAAAAGAGCAGCCATTGTGATTACAATTTAAAAAAAAAAAGATAGACATTGACTTAGGTTAACTGACTTAGCAGGATCACACAGCTAGTAAGTGTCTGATACCAAATTTGAACTCAGGTCTTCCTAACTCCAGATCAAGTGATCTATCCCAAGCCACCTAGGTGCTTCATCATAACTCCTTACAAAGTCTTATCTCCAAAACAAACAGGAGCTCTGCCCAAGAAAATCATTACCTAGTTTATGTAACAATTGGTATTTGTCTGGGTATTTCTAAAGCATTTCCTCATGTATTCATTTGAATCTCACAGGTTTTTTAAATTGCAAACAGTATTGACATATTATACATATTTATCATCCTTTTCCCACCAACAAATAAAATCAGCCTACCACGAGAATAAACATAAACTCCTTATCAGGTTCAATACTTTCTAATATTCAGTGTTTTGTCTTTTATCCACTCCCACTCAATTTTCAAATATGTAGATACCCATGCAGTCATTTTTTCCTCTTTTACACATTGCTATCCTCAGAGAATTTATCTTGAAGATGGTTCTTGTTTTTCTTCCTCTTACCTCCTTTCTTCTAGTGAGTCCCACATCTTTTTTAATTGTAACCACAGCTTGTCCCCCTCTTTATTTTCCCATAATCTTGGCTCATAGACAATAGGCTACAAAAGTTCTATAGAGCATTCAGAGACTAAGCACCATCATTTCTCATTCTTCTATCTTTTTCTCTTCTGCCCTGAAACGTTAGACTACCTTTAACCAGTAGTGATTATATGACATTCCACATTACAATGCAGCTTTGTTCCAATCTTCCTATTTCACAGAGTCTCTTGAAGATTTTGTTTAATGTCCCCATCCTTAAGCACCTCAATTTCTATTTTACAGGCAAAAACCTCCTTTGATATTTCTCTGTATGATACTTCCAAGGTTTTTCTTTTTGAGTCCTTGGCCTTTCCTGCCACTGCCATCTTCTTCACTATGTTCTTTTCAAAGGTCACTCTATTCTTCTGTCAAAATACTCTTTGCCTTAGCTCTGCCTAGCCCTTCAAACAAGGACAGACAGAATCTGAGACTCCATTGTTATTTCCTTTTGACCTCTTAAGAAGTCTTCTTAAAGTGCAGTGATCCCAACTGCACAAACCCATTCTGAACAGCTATCTGGCATTTCCTATTTTCTCCCATTTTTAAGACATTGTATCTTCTTTTGCTGATTCTTGCTTCTCTTTTCATTGTGTCTTGAACATTCTCATCCTTTCTCGTATCAATAGGTGCTAGTCTGTAAAAATTATAACTGGTTTCATTCAGTCTATATATAAATATCAATCCCTTTCCATTGTTGCCTACTTTTCTCAAATTAGGTATGTTTTATTTATGATAATCAATAATACAAATAGCTATAGAGACATTAATATATTTCAATCTTGAATTCCACAGTATAGACCCAAAACTTCTATACTTGTATTGGTTTTGTGAATATAGCACAACCTATATTTTAAATATGCTAACATTTATCATGGAGAAGGACCCTATCTCTGAAAGTTCAAGGAAAGCCTCAGAATAAGGAGGCAGCACCATGGATAGAGCATCAGACCTGGAATCAGAATGAACTGATTTCACATCCCTTCTCAGAAACACCACCTGAGTGACTCTGGACAAGATGCTTCTTCCTGTTTCCTCATCTATAAAATGGAGATAATAACAGTTCCTATTTCTCAGGTTTGTTGTTAGGATGTGTTGCTGTTGGTTTTTTTTCACAGTAATTTTCACAGGTCTTTGTCTCTTCATGACTTCATCTAAGGTTTTCTTGAGAAAGATACTGGAGTGGTTTGCCATTTCCTTCTCCAGCTCATTTTAAAGAACAGGAAACTGAGGCAAATAGGGTGAAATGACTTGCCAGAGTCACACAGCTAGTACGTGTCTAAGGCCAGATTTGAACTCACAAAGATAAGTTATGAGGAAATAATATTTCTAAAGGGTTTTACAAACCTCAAGGCACAATATAAATGCTAACTATTATTATTAAGCCCTACTTTTGAAACACATTAGCAGCATGGCCCTGGACAATTCATTTAATCTCTCAGTCCTCCAGGTAATTTTCTAAAGAGGAGGACTAAGACTAAGTTGCAACTAACAGATTGTTTTCTCATTCAGGTGTTCCCTACCCAGATGTAATCACAGGTCCAATCTCTATTCCTAATATTTATCACAGTAACATATGTATGTATGTGTGTATACAAAGATACATATGTATGTGTATTTTAAAGTCAGTTAACAGTGACATCTATTATTTCATCCCTGAAGAAAAGGAGTAGTCTTGATCCTTAGGCTACTTTATAACTTCAAACAAGTTCTTATTAAAAACGAAAACATACAAAACCATATGATCATCTCAATAGATGCAGAAAAAGCCACTAACAAAATATAACACTTTTGTGCTAAAAATTGAGCAAAATACAGGCATGGCAGGACCTTTTTTTCAATATCATTAAAAGCATATATTTAAAACCAAAAGCATGTATCATATGGTAATGGGGATAAATCAAAACCTTTTTCCAATAAATATGAAAGTGAAAAAGGATGTGCACTCTCCCCACTTGTTATATTTCTGAAAAAAAAAACTAGCAATAGCAATAAGATCAGAAAAAGAAATTGAAAGCAAAAAAGAAATAAAACTCTCCCTATTTGCTGTTGATATTATGACTTATTGGGGAAATCCTAGAAAAACAACAAAACTACTGAGACAATAGCTACAAAAAAATCCTCAAGAATCAACAGGATTTCTACATTATTTTTTAAAATAACACAAGAAATATTCATAGAAAGGGAAATCACAGTCTAAATAATCACAAAATGAATAAAATATCTAAGGTTCAACCTCCCAAAGTTCACAAAAACTATCCATCTATCTATCTATCTATATAATATGTATATAGATATATCATATATATAATATATAATATATGATATATGTGTGTGCATATGCATGTGTTTATAGACACATATATATAATATATATGTGTGTGTGTATATATATATATATATATATATATATACACACATATATATATATATTCAGTTGTAAGGTGCTCCTTAAAGAAATAAGGAACAACTTAAAGACCTGGGGAAATATTCAGTGCTCATGGATAGGCTATACCATGTAATCCAAATGGTCATACTAGTAAAATTAATTCAAATTACAATTATAGAACTTAATAAAAATAATTTTAAAATCCATTTGAAAGACAAATATCTAGGATAGCAAGGGAAATGGTGAAAAATAAATAAGAATGAAAGAGGAAAAGCCCTTTCAGATCACAAGTTATAGTATAAACGATCATTAAAACAATCTAGCATTGGTTAAAGAATAAAGAGAAAGATCAATGGAACAGACAAGGGAGCATCAGAAACTATAGAACTCAGCAACACAGTGTTTGATGATAAAGTAGAAAACAAAAATTACCTGAAAAACTCCTTTATTTGATTAAAATTCCTACTGGGAAAATTAGAAAGCAGGTTAACAAAAATTAGGTTTAGAACAATTTTGACCTTACCTCATGTTCCACAATCAATTATAAATGAGCACATGACCTTAATATCTAAGATCATACAATAAAAGTTAAAAGAAAAATAGATCATGTACTTCTCACAGACGTGCATAGATTTATTCTTAACCAAACAAGGAAGAGACAATTGTAAAAAAATGGAAAATTTTACTAGAAATTGAAAAACTTCTGCACAAACAACATTAATTCATCTAAGATAAGAAGAGAAGTGGGAAGTGGTCAAAAGGGGAAAATCTTTACCTCAAATTTCTCTGGTAAGTTTGGTATCATATATATATATATATATAAAGAAGTAATAATTATATGACAAATATGAGCTATTGGATATCCAACCAAGATGATGGAGAGAAGACAGGCACTGTGCTAAGGTCTCCTGATATTATCTCATGTATAATATGAAACAAACCTCTTAACAGAAATTCGACATTAAAAGGTACAAAAAAATCTCTTGCAATAGCAGGGAAGAAGGGAGGAGGTGAGAACACCCTGAATCTTGCTCTCATCAGATTTGGGTTAAAGTTGACATACAAATACTCAGTTAAGTTAAGAAGCTTATCAATTCTAGTCAAGATAGCAGAGAGAAGACAGGCACAGTTCTAAATTCTCCTGATCTTCCTTTATAAATAATATGAAGCAAACCTCTTAACAGAAATCCAATTGACAAAAGCCAGAAAAAAAACCAGAACATCCACCTTGGGATCTGTCTTCCAAGATTGTGGGTGAGTCCAGGCACAGAGGATGGACTCTGCCAGCAGCAGGGAACCAGTGAAAGCCTGGGAACCTGGATCAGCTGCAGATTGGCCTAATTAGCAGCAGGGCTGGGAGCCTGGTCAACTGCTGGGGCTTGGGTAAACTAGGGAGCAGAAACATTGGTGTTGGTGCTGACCATCTGGAGCTTGCTGGCAGGGCTGGAGGGAGAATTCCTGTGCAGTAGAGTTGCAGACATCAATTCCTGGGCTCCTCTGGTCTGGAGGAACTCAAAGCCTCTTCCCAGAACAAACAAAATTTACCTACTTCTGCCCCAGGCAGGGATGTGTGAGCAGCAGCAGTACCTCAGCTGACAATAGGGAGAGTGATGATCTCACCCTAGGCTAGAGCCCAGCATTGATTGAAGACAAAAAGTATTTAACAGCTTCAACCACTCCCTCTAAGCCAAGGGAGAAGGCCTCAATCAAGGTCACAGACACTCCAGGGAAAGCAACCAGCACCTCCTACTGGCTAGCTGGAGAAATTACACGGTGAGCAGATCCTCTAGCATCCCCTACTGGCCAGCTGGAGATATTGCATGCAGTAAGATAAGCCTCTAGGGATCCTGATACCAAACCTCTGTGAAACAGCCTCTTCCAAAACACAAGGTCTTAGGTTAATGAAGAAAGGCCAGAAGAAAGGAGGGTCCATAGAAAAATTCTTGGAAGAAAAAGACACTAACTCACAGAGTCCTAGAACCTCTGGGGAGAATATGACCTGCTCTCCAGCACAAAAAGACTTCTATGAACAAATAAGGAAGGACTTTAAAAATGAATTGGAAAATTTGGGAGAGAAAATTAACACCTTGCAAGAAGAAAACAAATCATTGGAAAATGAAATTGGACAAATACAAAAAGAAAATAATCCTCTCAAAGTCTCAATTGGTCAAATGGAAAGCTCTTTCAAAAATAGAACTGACCAATTCGAAAAGGAGTTGCAAAAGGTAAATGAAGAAAATTCTACTCTAAAAAAGAATGGAGTCTGTGGAAACTAATGACTTCATGGGACAGCAAGAGTCCGTTAAACAAAACCAAAAAATAGAAAAAAAAATAGAAGAAAATGTAAAATACCTCAACAGCAAAACCACTGACCTCAAGATTAGATTGAGAAGAGACAACCTGAGAATTATAATCTGCCTGAAAACATTGAAGAAAAAAAAGACCATATTTAATATTACAGGATTTAGTGATGGAAAATTGTCCTGATATCATGCAACCAGAAGACAAAATAGTTATTGAAATAATACATCAATCCCTTCTGGAAAGAGATCCAAAATGAAAACACCAAGGAATGTTGTGTCCAAATTCCAGAACTATCAGATAAAAGAGAAAATCCTGCAAGCAGCCAGAAAGAAAAATGTAAATACCAAGGAGCCACAGTAAGGGTTAGGCAAGACCTGGCTGCATCAACATTAAGGGCTCAAAGGGCCCAGAATGAGATATTCCAAAGAGCAAAGGAGCTTGGAATGCAACCAAGAATCCACTCTCCAGCAAAGCTGAGCCTTCTCTTTCAGCAGAAAAGATGGGCATTTAATGAAATGGAAGATTTACAAAAATTCCTGATGAAAAAACCAGAGCTAAATAGAAAATTTAGACACCAAACAGGAGGTTCAAGAGACACATAAAAAGATTTAAAAAAAAGAGGGGGGTAAAGGGAAAAAAATGCTATCCAATAAGATGAAACTGGCTATATCCCAGCATGGGAAAAAGATTCTCATATTACATGAGAACTATAACACTATTAGAGAGAATATACTAAGTCAGAAGTGATGGAAACTCATGACTTACTTATCACTGACACTGCTACCCAATGGGATGAAACTGCCTATATCTCTACTTGGGAGAAAGGCTCTAATAATTTTCAAGAATTTAACTCTACTGGAGAGAATATAATAAGCCAGAAGTGATGGATACTCAGGACTTTCTATGACTCAGATAGATTGATTTAAAAACACTTCCTCCTCAAAAGGGGAGACAGGAAGGACATGGGAGGATGGAGGGGATTGAATGGGGTAAATATGATTACATTAAGAGGCACAAAAGAACTATTGTAATAGAGGAAAAGAAGGGAGAAGATGAGAAACACCTGTATCTTCCTCTCATCAGACTTGGCTTAAAGTTAACTTACACACACATTCAGTTAACTCAAAAAACATCTTACCTTTCAAGTATTAAAAGGGGGAAAGGGGAGGAGGGGACAGAGACAGGGAGGAGGAGAAAAGGGGGAACTAACAGAAGAAAGGGAAGGGAAAAGGGAAAAAGGGAAAGGGGAAAGAAAGGGGAGGGGTGGATATAGGAGAGCAAACATGCTGAAGGTGGCAGTATTCAGAAAACAAAATACTGGGGAATATGGATAAAGGGAAAAAAGGGGGAAATACAAACAGAGGGAAGAAAGCATGGAGGGCAATAAAGAGTAATTATTACTTTTAATGTAAATGGGATGAACTCTCCCTTAAAATGTAAGCAAATAGGGGAGGCTAGGTGGCTTAGTGGATAAAGCACCAGCCTTGGAGTCAGGAGTACCTGGGTTCAAATCCAGTCTCAGACACTTAATAATTACCTAGCTGTGTGGCCTTGGGCAAGCCACTTAACCCTGTTTGCCTTGCAAAAAACCTAAAAAAAAATGTAAGCAAATAGCAGACTGGATTAAAAACCAGAATCTTATAATATGCTGCTTACAAGAAACTTATTTGAAGCATAAAGTTACATATAGAATAAAGGTAAAAGGTTGGAGCAAAATATATTTTGCTGCCACTGAAGTGAAAAAAGCAGGAGTAGCAAAACTTATCTCAGACAAAGCAGCTGCAAAAATAGATAGCTTTAAAAGAGATAAGGAAGGAAACTACATCCTCCTAAAAGGTACCATAGATAACAAAGTGAATTCAATACTGAATATGTATGTTCCCAAGGAGATAGCATCCAAATTCTTAGGAGAAGCTGGAAAAACTACAGGAAGACACAAACAGGAAAATTCTACTTTGACCTCCCACTCTCAGATTTAGATAAATTGAATCACAAAATAAACAAGAAAGAAGTTAAGGAGGTAAATAGATTGTTAGAAAAGCTAGATATGATAAACTTATGGAGGAAATTGAATGGGGCTAGAAAGGAATATACCTTTTTTCTGCAGTACATGGCACTTACACAAAAATTGATTATGTACTAGGGCATAAAAACCAAATAATCAATTGCAGAAAAGCAGAAATAGTAAATATATCTTCCTCAGATCATAATACAATAAAAATCATATGCAATATTGGGCCAGGGACACATAAACCAAGAATGAATTGGAAAATGAATAACCTCATTTTAAAGAATGCATGGATCAAGTAACAAATTATAGAAAGAATTTATTATTTCATCCTAGATAATGACAATAAATGAAACAACATACCAAAACCTATCAAGGTGGCTGTCAGGGGATATATTCTATCTTTAAATGCTTACATGAATAAATTAGAGAAAAAAGGAAATCAATGAACTAAATATGCAACTAAAAAAATTAGAGAAAGAACAAATTAAAAAACCCCAATTAAATACCAAATAAAAACATTCTAAAATTAAAGGAGAAATTAATAAAACCAAAAGCAAAAAATTATTGAATTAATAAATAAAACCAAGAGTTGGTTTTATGAAAAAAACAATAAAATTGAGAAACCTCTGGTCAATTTGATTAAAAAAAGAAAGAAGAAAACCAAATTGCTAGTATCATAAATGAAAAAGGTGAACTCACCACCAATGAGGTGGAAATTAAAGTAATAATTCAGAATTATTTCACCCAACTCTATGACAATAAAGTTGACAATCTAAGTGAAATGGACAAATATTTACAAAAATATAAGTTGCCCATGTTAAATGAAGAGGAGATTAAATACCTAAATAGCCCTATCTCAGAAAAAGAAATTCAAGAAGCCATCATTGAATTCCCTAATAAAAAATCTCCAGGGCCTGATGGATTCACAAGTGAATTCTACCAAACATCTAAGGAACAACTGGTTCCAATTCTATATAAACTCTTTGGAAAAATAGGGAAAGACAGAACTCTGCCTGACTCTTTCTCTGACACCAATATGGTGCTGATACCTAAACCAGGAAGAGTTAAAACAGAGAAAGAAAATTATAGACCTATCTCCCTGATGAATATAGATGCAAAAATCTTAGCAAAATGATTACAAGTTATCACTAGGATAATACATTAGTATTATACATGTAGAATTTATCCCAGGAATGCAAGGTTGGTTCAATATTAGGAAAACTGTTAATATAATTAATTATATCAATAACAAATCTATCAGAAATCATAAGATTAAATCAATAGATGCTGAAAAAGCTTTTGACAAAATACAGCACCCATTCCTACTAAAAACACTAGGGAGCATAGGAATAAATGGATTGTTTCTTAGAATAATAAGCAATATATATCTGAAACCATCAACAAGCATTATATGCAATGGGGATAAGTAAGAGGCATTCCCAATAAGATCAGGTGTGAAACAAGGATGCCCATTATCACCACTACTATTCAATACTTTACTAGAAATGTTAGCTGCAGCAATAAGAGAAGAAAAAGAAATTGATGGAATTGGAATTAGGAAAGAAGAGATAAAACTCTCACTCTTTGCAGATGACAGGATAGGATGGTATACTTACAGAATTCCAAAAAATCATCTTAAAAACTACTAGAGGGGCAGCTAGGTGGTGCTGTGGATAGAGTACTGGCCCTGGAGTCAGGAGTACCTGAGTTCAAATCTGGACTAAAATACTTAAAATTACCTAGTTGTGTGGCCTTTGGCAAGCTACTTTACTCCACTGCCTTGCAAAAACCTAAAAAAACTACTAGAAATAATTGGCGACTTTAGCAAAGTCACAGGATATAAAATAAACCCTCATAAATCCTTAACATTTCTAAATATGACTAGCAAGATACAGCAGAAAGATCTAGAAAGAGAAATCCCATTCAAAGGAACTTCAGAAAGTATAAAATATTGGGAGTCTACCTGCAAGGCTGACTCAAAAACATTTTGAAAACAATTACAAAACACTTCTCACACAAATAAAAGAAGACTTAAATAACTGGGCAAATATCAACTGCTCGTGGATAGGCAGCACTAATATAATAAAAATGACAATTCTACCAAAATTAAACTACTTAGTGACCCACCAATCAAAATTCCAAACAATTACTTTAATAAGTTAGAAAGATTTTAAGTAAATTCATATAGGGAAATAAAAAGTTGAAAATTTTAAGGGATGTAATGAAGACAGTACAAAAGAAAGTCACTTAGCCCTATCTAAAATTATATTATAAAGCATCAGTCATCAAAACTGTCTGGTATTGGCTAAGAAATAGAGTTGTGGACCAGTGGCATAGACTAGGTGCAATAGCAGGGATTGATTATAGTAATCTGCTGTTTGATAAACCCAAAGAGTCCAGCTATTGGGCTAAAAATTCTCTCTGATAAAAACTGTTGGAAAATTGGAAGTTAGTATGGAAGAAACTTAGATAAGACCAACACCTCACACCCTATACCAAGATAAGATCCAAATGGATACAGGATTTAGACATAAAAAACAATACTATAAATAAACTAGAAGATCAAGGACTAGTTTACCTGTCATATCTGTGGAAAGGGAAGCAGTTTATGACTAAGGAAGAGATGGAGACCATCACTAAAAACAAACTAGATGATTTTGATTACATTAAATTAAAAAAACTTTTGCACAGACAAAACCACTGTAACCAAGGTCAAAAGAAATGGAGTAAACTGGGAAACAATTTTAACAACTAGTATTTCTGACAAAGGACTCATTTCTAAAATATACAGAGAACTGAGTCAAATTTAAAAAAAAAACAAGCCATTCCCCAATTGACAAATAGTCAAAGGATATTCAAAGGCAATTTTTCAGATAATGAAATCAAAGTGATCCATAGTCATATAAAAATTGTTCTAAATCACCACGTATTAGAGAAATTTAAATTAAAGCATCTCTGAGGTACCACCTCACTTCTCAGTCTGGCCAATATGAACAGAAAGGACAATGATCGATTTTGGAAGGGATGTGGGAAATCTGGGACACTAATACATTATTGATGGATCTGTGAACTCATCCAACCTTTCTGGAGAGCAATTTAAAATTAGGACCAAAGGTCAACAAAAATGTGTATACCCTTTGATCCAGCAACACCACTATTGGGCCTGTACCTTGAAGATATTATGAAAAGGGATAAAAATATCACTTGTACAAAAATATTCATAGCAGCCCTGTTTGTGGTGGCAAAGAATTGGAAATCAAGTAAATGTCCTTCAATTGGGGAATGGCTTAGCAAACTTTGGTATATGTATGTCATGGAATACTACTGTTCTATTAGAAACCAGGAGGGATAAGAATTCAGGAAGGATTTGCATGAACTGATGCTGAGTGAGATGAAAAACATTGTAGACCCTAACATCAACATGGAGGTTATGATCAACCTTAATGAACTTGTTCATTCCATCAGTACAATAATCAGGCACAATTTTGGGGTATCTGTGATGAAGAATTCTATCTGTATCTAGGTAAAGAATTGTGGAGTTTGAACAAAGACCAAAGACTATTTTACCTTTAATTTTTTTTAAAATATTATATTATACAATTTTGCTATCTCTTATACTTTATTTTTCTTCCTTAAGGATATGATTTCTCTCTCATCACATTCAACTTCAATCAATGTATACCATGGAAATAATGTAAAGACTAACAGACTGCCTTCTGTGGTGGTGGGGGGAGGGAAGCAAGATTAGGGGGAAAAATTGTAAAATTCAAAATAAACAATTTTTTTTAAAAATAATTATATGACTATGGATATATGTCCAAAGGAGTTGAAGAAACAGTTCTTCAAAGAAGCATTTCCAAGTATTCCCAATCATATAAAAAAGAATGCTCCAAATCACTAATAATAAGAGGAGTAGAAATGAAAACTACACTGAGCTTTCACCTCACACGCATCAAATTGGCAAAAATGAACAGCAATGGCAATAGTCAGTGTTGGAGGAATTGCAGGATAGGTACACTAATACATTGTTGGTGGCACTCTGAAATAGTTTCATAGCAACTTATAATTATGCAAATAAATTAACTAATCTGTCCATACTTTTTGAACCACAGTCCATTACTGCTTTTATAGCCCAGGGAAGTCATTGCTAAGAAGAAAGCTTCCATATATAGCAGAATATTTATAATAGCACCTTTCATGATAGTAAAGAATTGGAAATAAAAAGTGGGGGCCATAAATTAGGGAATGGGCTAAACAAATTGTGGTGTGTGAATGTAATAGAATATTCCTGGGCTGTCAGAAATGATGCTTGTGAAGTAAACAGAGGCACAGAGAAAGATTTCTATCAACTGATGCAGAGTGAAGTCAGAAGTCAGAAAAACAATATTCATTAGTAAAAACAACAAGGTAAGTGGAAGGAGCAACACTCCAAGAAACAAAATTAAATGTTAGGAAAATTATAAAGATCAAGCAGGACTTAAATGAAGAGATATGAGAGAACATATCATATCTCAGAGGTTACACATTGTAATGGTTTTCAGACTTTTTCAATGTGTTGAGCATTGGTACTGATACTTTCCTCCCTCCCTTGAAAAAAAGCACTTTGTTCTATAGGATGGATTTCTGGGAGGGAGAGGAAGAGTGATACTTGGAATAACTATTATAATGCAAGAAACATAAAATCCTAATAAAAAAATATTTTAAAAAAAAATTTAATTTAATGATGGATCTATCCAGATTCTGGTATTCTGATGGTCTTCCTCGCTTTTCAATGAGCTCTTCCCCTAGCTCTCAGTCTTCTCCAGGCCAACTCCTTCCCTTTCCTCCAGATTCTCTGATCTACCCAGTTTGTAGTGTTCCACTACACAGTAGCTACATATGATCATCATCAGACCATTCATCATGCAAGCCATCACCTACAGCAGTTTCATTTCCATTTTCAAGAACTCAGAATTTCTTTGATCCAATCATAAGGAAAAAGGCATTTTTTTAAAAATTCCATTTTTCAAGCACTTTTCAAATATTTTCTCATTTGATCTTCATAATAACCCTTGGAGGTTGAGTGTTATTATTATCCCCATTTTACAGATGAGGCAACTGAGGCAGGAAGAGGTTAAGTGACAAGTCACACAGCTATTAAGTATCTGAGTCTGGACTTAAACTCATCTTCCTGACTCCAGGACTAGCACTCTGTACTATGGCACCTCTTTGCCTTAAAGGTTTCCTCCCTCTATTTCTGGACCCATCTCCATTCTCACCTCGATTTCATAAAAACCCCAACTTTCTTCCAATATGAGTCCACATGAACAACCTTCCTAGATTCTTCCAGATGTTAATCCTCCTCTGAAATTCAAAATTTAAATTCAAGTCCTGCTTCAGATACTACTCACCAAATCAAGTCAAAAGTCATTGAACTTTCCTCAACCTCAATTTCCTCATATATAATATGGATACGCAATTAACATTTATCTTACAGGGTTTTGTGACAATCATATGAGAGTTTTCTGGTAAAGCATTATGTAAGCCTTAAAGAGATAAACAAATATTAGCTACTATTATCATTAATTGATTGCTCAGGGGAGTCATTCATAAAACATTTATAAAACTTACATTTACTGTATATTTATATGATGTTTCTCCCAATAGAATGTAAGCTATTTGAGGTGAGATGAAGGACTGGTTCCTTTATGTCACTGAATCCCCATAGTCTTGAAAAGTAATTATCATACAAAATTTAATTTAATAAATGTTTGTTTAATTAATGAGTAGCTGAGGAAGAAGAAGAGATGAAAATGGACTACAATTGACAGTCATTTTTAACTTTAGGGTCAGAATAGGGAATGAAAGAATGGGACATCCAGACTTGCTATTTCAGTGATGTCAGAAATTCCCAGTATCTTAATTATCTCTACAAAGAACTGCTCTGGAGCTAGTCTTGGGAGGTTGTCTGGGATTCTCAGAAGTTAAGTGACTTGCCCAAGATCAAACAGTAAATTTGTATCAGAGGTGAGACTAGAACCAGGTCTTCCTGACCAGCTCACTCCCCTGCACTCTGCAGTGGTTTCCATTCATAGTGAAGGATTTTAATATAGCAAAAACTATTTTTAAAGTCCCATATACTGTCAATCAAACAGTCATCAAGAAAACCTTGCTCAAAGGCAATAATTTAAGCTGAAGAAAGCTCAAGGTTGGGGGAAGGGGGCACAAAACGCTTTGTCAACAATCAACATGACAAGAAGATTGGACTCATTTTGCAGAATAACAGTATAAACATCCAAAGTAAATTCCATTCCAAATCTCCCTCAGCCCCTGTGCATTCATTAGAGGTAAATGTAGAAAGAAGTCAGGAAGCTTCAGAAATATCACTGATGTTCATTTATATAGAGACTTATTTTCAAAACTTATCCTTCAAATTCTATCATCTACAAATTCTGTGCATATACACTATTAGCTTAACTCCTTTTGCTCATCTTCTGGAAACCTCACAAATTTGGGATCTTTTAACTGGCGATAATTTGTCTGGGAACACTGTCAGAGTTTATTCTTTGAAAGTAGTGGTGTGGATTTATTAAGTATACAGAAATAAAATACATCCTAATCATATTAGGGAAATTTTATCTCACAGACAAGCATGCAAAATCACTTCATCAAAATGTAAATGAGCTTGATCAGCTAATTATTCTGAATGAAGAAGTTAGCTTTAACAATTTCAAAGACATATATAAGGGCAACTAGTGCAGTGGATAGAGTGCCAGACCTGGAATCAGGAAGACCCCAAATCAAATCCAACCTCAGAAAATTACTAGCTGTGTGACCTTGTATAAGTCACTTAATCTTCTTTGCCTCAGTTTTCTAATCTGTAAAATGAGCTGAAGAAAGAAATGATAAAACTACTCCAGAATATTTGCCAAGAACATCATCATGGAGAATCAGACATGAGTAAACAAGAGAACAACAACAACAAAAACACATATGCCAAAGTCAGTTTCATAAAAGAACAGATACAGACATACATGTAGAATCTTAGTAGAATTTGTCTTGAAAGTACTTCAAGGAGTGGAGGTGGTTGGAATAAGAAGGGGAGAAAAAGGAAATAAAAAGCTCCTTAATATATCAGTTTGAGTGTCTTTCCAAGAAGAAAGGAAGGAAAGAAAGAGAGGGAAGAAGGAAGGAAGGAAGGAAGGAAGGAAGGAAGGAAGGAAGGAAGGAAGGAAGGAAGGAAGGAAGGGAGGGAGGGAGGGAGGGAGGAAGGAAAGGGAGGGAGGGAAAGAGGAAGGAAGGAAGGAAAGGAGGGAGGGAGAAAGGGAGGGAGGGAGGAAGGAGGGAAGGAGGAAGATGGACAGTGACATAGACAGGTGACATGGTTTATCCAAGTAATCAGTTATAAAGGCACAATTCCAACCTAAGTCCTTTGCCCTCCTAAAACATTGCACAACATAGACTTCCCAAGTGAATGAATTCACCTAAGTTCACAGTCAAGGACAAAGTAGGGGTAAGATTTAGGTCCTTTGACTGCCAATTTATCATTTTTTCCTACTTTTTTGCATAGCTCACCTAGACATTCTAGTAACTCAATTCCTAGTTCATTCATGCTCAAATCAAAGCAACAAGCATTTATAAAACACCTTCTCTGTCAAGATATTATACTAGTGTTGGGAAGAGTGTTTTTGATGGAAGGGACTGGAGGGAACACTAGTGTGCTTATTTTTTTTAAGGTCTACTTAACCTTCCCCTTCAATTCAACTGTTCTATCTGTCCTAAGGAACCAATCTCAGCTCCACAACATCATTTGTTTCTCTAAAGATAGAATGAAATGACCCAACAAAACTGGAATCTGGACCCATTTCCAAACTAACTGATAGTTACTATTATATCACTCCAGCCAACCCCTCTACCTATATCCATCAATGACTTTCTTCTAATGGTCCTATTTTAATCATTTCTCCTTGTTCCCTCAAAGATCTGCCCCATATGTACTTTCCCTACTCTCTTAGGTCCTATCATATTCCAATGAATGAGAATAATCAGCTCTGTTAAGTCAGACTAAAAAATAGCTTTAAGTTGAAGATAGTCTCATTTTATCAAGTCAAGAAAAGTTGAATTTATTAGTTTACCTAGGAATGATTAGGTTCTGATGAAGTGCTTCAAACTAACAAAACTCAAAATATACTGATTTATAAACCAGAGTGATAATTTATGCATTTATAATAAGAAGTATAACTTTCAAATTGATAAGAATGATAATAGCTCATTTGTATCCCGATTTAATGATAATGAAATACTCTAAATGAATTTTCCTATCACAACTCTTTAGGATTGGTGTTATTATTTCCATTTTTCAAATGAGGAATCAGAGGTTCAGAAATGTTAAGTGATTTATCCATTTTCACACAACTAGCAAACATCTGAATTATCAAATATATATAGTCTTAGGGGGTGTGGGGATAACTTCCCTCTTATTTCCAAAGAACTTCACTCACAGCCAAGATTCAAGTTACTCCTATTGGCTCATTTATCATCATCCCATTGCAAATAAAAAAAATCATCATTCTTCTTAGATCAAGTCATTTTAATGAGTCATTTAGAATTCACATCACTGATAAATACCAAGAACAATTTACTTAACATAGTGAGTATAATGATATCAATTCATCAATAACAATACTTTTAACTCCCATGGTCTAAGCCAGTTTCATCTCAACACTTCCCTCAGACACAGGAGCCAGTATCACCTCTATTCCTCTATTACCTGCCTATACTGCCACTCCCATGCTACCATGCCACTATAACGCCGACTCCCATTCTACCAAAGAAAGGGAAACTAGGTACAATGCCTCTTCACATACTAAGCATTCTATAAAGCCACAGAAGGAAGAGACCATCACTCTATGAAGGCATGTACTAGGCTGTTGTGATATATAGATATTTATATTACCTATATTTTAAATAATTATGTTATACTTATATGTAGTTATATATTATAACATTATAGATATATGCTCTCTCAATCCCTAGTGCTTATCACAGTGCCTAACACATGGTATAATTCACTTGAGAATTTTGCAGATTTTTTTAATTTTCATTTAAGGCAATGGGGTTAAGTTAATTATTAAGTGTCTGGGGTCACATTTGAACTCAGGTCCTCCTGAGTCCAGGGCTGGTGCTCTATCCACTGCACTACCTGGCTGCCCCCAAGAATTTTGCAGATTAAAAAATCTTGCACTTAGGCAAAAAGGGTTATCTACTCAGGCTCTGCAAAACTAGAAATTGCATTAAGTCTTTCATCAGGTATGGGGAACAAGCTCATGATTTTACAAGATCATCAACTCAGTTATTCCCAATGTCCAAAAGTCAAATGCCCAGAATGGGTTTTTAATAGGAAATTAACAAAATTTAAAGTATTAATTTTTTAGAAATCTGATAGGCATAAAGGTCACATAATAGCTTCTTAAGAAGCTATTTATCTCACATCATCTATTTCTAGGTAAGCAACCAGAGAACAAAGGCAAAAGGCAAGGATCTACATGAAAAAAAGCAAATGGGGCAGGAGGGAGATGTCAAAATAGACACATTAAGAGAAAAAGCACATCTTGACCACTTTTGTACTTTAGCCCTTAATAAGGTAAAGAGTCTAAAAGCCCATTAGCCACCAAGTTTTCTAGTGGTGTTGACTGTAGTTCCCATTTCCACTTCTATAATTAGAGGATAATAGATGTGACCTTGAAAGGAGACTAAAGCTAGTTATACATAGGATAGAAAGCTTTGGATGCTTACTGCCCTTTGTTAAACATCATTGCTTTCAATCCTCATTTATTATGATTTCATTTTCAAATCTAAACAAATTTCCATTCCATTTTCAAAAGTGATGTGGATATGGAAAGAAATAAAATTAACAAATTACTGAATCATTTGGATAAAACTCACTGTAGTCAAACTAATCAGAAGCCAGGGCAAAAAAAACCATTCATGAGAACCCACAGAATGTGGTGGTTCTGTTTGTATGAAAGCATGTATTCTTAATAAATCAAAAGAAAATTTGACAATGTGGGAAGAAAAGCAAACATTCTTTCTCCTTATCCCTTCAAGAAAAAATCTTTTCAGCAAATAGCTTCTTAGTGTCTCACTTGCCTTCCATTTCAGAAAGTAAAAGGGGGAATGGAGAGCATGAAAAACAAAAGAGCATAAGAACACTCATTTCTGATAAGTTCTTCAGGTCCAGTGAGTTTTACCTCACAAAAATTGGAGCAAAGACAGTTGACCTTCCCCAAGAAGGCCAAAGAATTATGACAAGTAAAAGAGGACTGGCCTAGAAAACTTTTTCAATGGGGAGCACATGAAAGGAGGATCATAAGAGATAAACTGAATAGTGGGAAAAACAAGGAGAGTGAATACAAAGTTGGATGGTAAACTTAGAGTTTCCACAGCTGGAGGAAAACAGAATTGGGCAAAAGAGCCAACTCCCAGAGTCTCTTTTTCTGAGGTTGTAACCCATCCCTAAAACAAAATCACAGATACTCCACTAAAAGAGAAGAGATATTAATAGATTTTAAATGTTTGTCTTTGATCCTCTCACCCAGAAATAGCTAAGGTTTTAAAGCCTAAGGCAAGTTTTCCAGTTGTAGTTAAAGAAACATCCTTTTATTTTTTTTAACCTTGCCTTGTCCATTGGGTAACATGAAAGAAAAAGAAATCAGCTCCTTCCCTGCTAGGGGAAAACAAAAGAAGTTGTGGATTTGAATGGAAAGCAATGCTTTAAATTACATTGTAAATCTGAGATTCAGTAGGACTGACTTACTGGATTCAAAGGACTATCCAAGAATATTTTTAACATCTAAACATTAAAAATACCTTTTGGATTAAGGGGGAAAGAGCCAAGATGGCAGTGTGAAGGCAGGAATTCCCAGAAACTCATTCCCCAAAAAACTCCAAAAGCTGTCAAATTATGATTCTAGCCAAAATTTAGAGGGGCAGAATCCACAGAAAGACTGAATGTTATAATTTCCCAGATCAAGACAACTTAGAAATTCCACAAAAAAAGGTCAGTTTCACCGGGATCAGGGGTTGAAAATAGCTGCTGTGAGCACAGCTGCAGCACAGCCTAGCCCAGATGGGTGCCTAGATCCCTGGGGGCACCTGGGTCTGTGGCAGAGGGGGTGATTTCTAGACCTCTTGGCACAGAGATCACTGGGAACAGCTTGAAGCATTGGTGAGGGAACTCAGTTGCACCAGAGTGAATGCTGAGAGGAGTGCCAGCCTCAGAGCAGTCCTGAGGTGAGAGCCTGCAGCAGGAATCTGGGAAGCCAGCCTACACCTCCAGAACACAGCCCACAGACAGTAAAGGGGTTGGGGGACATTTCAGAGGTCTCTCTGCTCTCCCTGGGGCAGGACTCAACTGTTTGCCTACACTCAGATCCAGGTTGCAATCTGGCCCCCATACCACCAAAGCACAGCAGGGACTCTCCTCACAACTCCAGGGCAGAGGTGAGGACCTGTGGTCATCCACAGACTAGAGTACAGACAAGAGAGCAGCAGTTAGAGCCTCTCATAAAACCTTGGAGGAATTAAGGTCCCTGTGGGTTGTCACCAACCCCTTAAAGCCTTGGAAGTATGGTAAATTAGTCATAGGCTGAGGAAATGAGCAAACAAGAGAAAAAGAAGAATTAGACCATAGAAAATTACTCTGGTCCCATGGAAGATTCAGAAGATGACAAAATGGAAGCTTCTGTATCCAACACCTCCAAGAGAATTAGAAAATGGGTTCAGTCTATGGATGAGCTCAAAAAAAGACTTTGAAAAGCAATTAAGGGAGGTAGAGGAAAAATTGGGAAGAGAAATAAGAGTGATACAGATAAAGCATGAAAACCAAATCAGCAGCTTGGTGAAAGAAATACAAAAAAAAATACTAAAGAAAATAACATACTAAAAACCAGTTTAGGCCAAATGGAAAAAGCAGTAAAAAGGCAAATGAGGAGAATAATGTCTTTAAAAAGCAGAATTGAACAGCTAGAAAAGGAGATATAAAAGTTCTACGAAGAAAATAACTCTTTCAAATGCTGAATGAACATAAAGGAAGTAGATGACTTTGTGAAAAATCTGGAAGGAAATAAAAGTATTCCAAAAAAATACTAAAATTAGAAGAAAATTTGAAATATCTCACTGGAAAAACAACCAACCTTGAAAAAAAGATGCAGAAGAGATAATTTAAAAATTATTGGGGGGGGCAGCTAGGTGGCATAATGGGGCAGCTAGGTGGCATAGTAGATAAAACACTGGCCTTGGAGTCAGGAGTACCTGGGTTCAAATCTGGTCTCAGACACTTAATAATTACCTAGCTGTGCGGCCTTGGGCAAGCCACTTAATCCCATTTGCCTTGCAAAAACCTAAAAAAAAAAATTATTGGGCTACCTAAAAGTCACAACCAGGAAAAGATCCTGGATTTCATTTTTCAAGAAATAATATAGCAAAATTTCCCTGAGAGCCTAGAAGCAGAAGGTAAAATAGAAATTGAGAGAATCCATGATCACCTCCTGAAAGAGATAGCAAAAGAAAAACTTCCAGGATTATTAGAGCCAAATTTCAAAACTCCCAAGTCAAAGAGAAAATACTAAAAACTGCCCAAAACAAGCAATTCAACAACCATGGCTCTATAGTCAGGATTACACAGGATCTGGCAGCATTTACATTAAGGGCTCATAGGGCTTAGAATATGATATTCCAGAAGGCAAAAGATCTTGGTTTACAACCGAGAATCAACTACCCACAAAACTGAACATCCTCTTTCAGGGAAAAAGATGAACTTTCAATGAAATGGGGGACATTCAAACTTTTCTATGGAAACAACCAGAGCTGAACAGAAAGTTTTATCTCCAAATACAAGGACTCAAGTGAACCATAAAGGAGGGTAGATGAGAAGGACTAATTATGAGGAACTTAATGATGTTGAACTGTTTGTATTGCTGCATGGGGAAAAGATACTGATAACTCACTTGAACTTTCTCATTTATAAGAGCAGTTAGAAGGAACATATGTGGACAAGGCACAGGAAGATGTGTCAATAAAGATAATAAAAAATAAAGATAATAAAAAAGATGGTCAATAAAGGATAAGTGATAAAGGAAAGTTCTGGGAGAAGAGAAAGAAGAGGAAGAAGGGACTAAAATATTTCACCTAAGAGTAAAGAAAAAGCTTTTCAATGGAATGGAATGGGGGAAGGAGAGGGGGGAGTAAGTGAGCCTTTATTCTCATCAAAAATGGCTCAGAGAGAAAATAACATATACACTTAATAGGGTATAGAAATCTATCTTACCCTCTAGAGAAAAATGAGAGGAAAGGGATGGGATAAGGGGGAATAGGGGGATGGAAGGGGGGAGTAGGTGATAGAAGAGAGGTAAGATTATAGGAGAGGGTACTCAGCTACAATTCACTTTTGAACGGGGACAGGGTAAAAAGAGAGAGAGAGAGAATAGGATAAATGAAAGTGGAAAGGAATAGAGTTGAAGGAAATACAGCTAGTAATAGCAACTGTGGGAAAAATATTAAACCAACTTCTCTGGTGGACTTAAGATAAAGAAGGTAACAACCCAGAGACAGAGCCATTGGAATCTAAACACGGACTGAAGTAACGTTTTTTTCTCTCTCATTATTCTTGAGGTTTCTCATCTTTTGATGTGTGTGTGTGTGGGAGGGGGGTTATGTTTACTCTTACAACAAGATTATTGTAATAATATAAAATTAATAAACAAAGTGTTTTCCAGAAAAAATATATCATTGGAAAATTTTAATAATTTCCTCAATCACTTTCTCTATTGCAGGCTGTTCAAGTGAGTTTGGGGTGAGAGGCCAGTTATGGCCAAAAAAAACCTAAGTTCTTGTGACCCTTGAACTGAAAGCTTCCATGGAACTCTGATTTGATAATACAACTGCAGCATTTGTGGCCTTACTTGTTGATAAGCTCTGTTTCCAAAATTCTTGACCTGGGTTACATCTTGCTGGGGTTACATCCTGCTGGGGTTACATCCTGCCCAAAACAAAGTTTACATCATTGTTTTTATCCTGTATACTAATTCTGTGGTTTTCTTCTATAAGAATTGTTTGATGTTTTCAATAAACCAGCTCTGCTAGATATCCTGCTAACATTCTCCATCTGAGTGTATGAGTGTGTCTTTTTCTCTCCTGAGCTAAATGAACCCCCCTGATGGAAAGGAGAACTCAACACTTGGTGCCCTTACATGGGGCAGGCACACAGGAGGCTGAGATAGTCCACAGTACAAGATTATTCTGTGAAGAATCCTAGGATCAAGATAAGGGGAAGGCTTGGGTATAGCCGTTCTGAAGCAGAAGCTTTTTACTTTCTTTTTTCCAAGTAGGCATAGTGGTTGTAATGGGGAAAGAAATCTCCAAGGAACTAAAAAAGCCAGGACAAGACATAAAAATCTTAAAGAAACTGGCTAAAGAGAAGGGATGGAAATTATCAAAAAAACAAATACATAAGTCTTTATAGACTGTTTATGATGTTCTCCATGATTCCCAAGGAAAGGAGAATTAAGCTTAAAAGGTACTTTGAATCAACATGATGGGAGAACAGTGTATGAAAAAAATAAATGAATATTAATATGATAAAATGCTGCTGAATTTTTCTTTTCCTCACTTCTTCACTGTGATTCTGCCAAAATATTTTCCCCCTCCTTCCTCCTCTTCAAGGCTTGTCTGTTTTTGCAATTCTGGCTCTTATCTTTTTAACTTGAAGTTACTAGCCAGAGAGACAGAAAGAGAATTACTTCATGAAGATTTGGATAAACAAGTGTTAAAAGGAAATTTATTTGGAGTTAAAGAATCAGGAAAGACAGTGTCTATTACCAAATATGTTGTATATAGAAATCATAAAAAAATAAATGCTATTTTTAATTTGAAAAATTTGAGGGAAGTATATTCCAAAAAGACAAGAGAATCAGGTTCTTTTTTTTAAGGATTTTGCAAGGCAAATGGGGTTAAGTGGCTTGCGCAAGGCCACACAGCTAGGTAATTATTAAATGTCTGAAGCCGGATTCGAACTCAGGTACTCCTGACTCCAGGGCCGGTGCTCTATCCACTACGCCACCTAGCCACCCTGAATCAGGTTAATTCTAAAGTATATAATTTGGGTATTAAGTAATGCCAAAAACAAATAAAAGAAATAAGGGGAACTAAATAGTTAATCTTTTACCAGAATGATATCATAACATTATAGCTTCAGGAGTTTATCAATATAGCTTCTGATAATGTCAGTTATTACAGAAAATTATGGGTCAAGTGAGGATTTGAAAACAGAAGATCTCACCACCTCCCAGAAAAGACTTAAGAATTGTCCCCTTAAAAAGAAGCTATTTGGGGGCAGCTAGGCGGCACAGTGGATAGAGCACCAGTCCTGGAGTCAGGAGTACCTGAGTTCGAATCCGGCCTCAGACACTTAATAATTACCTAGCTGTGTGGCTCTGGCCAAGCCACTTAACCCCATTGCCTAGGAAAAAAAAGAAGCTATTTGGTTTACTCTATTTGAAGAAGAGGGGGACAGGGAGTATTCTAATTAGACCGAGAGATTTTTTAATGACTATTTGCCTTCTCAAAAGTTATACTAGTTAAAATCCAGAAGTGTTAAATATTAATACCGATGGAGCCAAGATGGCGACAGGAGAGGGCCATCTCTTAGTTGCTCTGGAGCAAAACTTATAAATCAAGGACTCTAACTACATTTTTGAGAGACAGAACCCACAGAGGGATGCAGTGAGGCAATTCTCCAACCCAAGGTAACCTGGAAAAGAGTGGAAAGGCTTGGCTCCATGGGGTTAGAGGGGTGGCCCGCCAGAGTGAAGGAACTTCAGCCTCCCGGAGGCAGCCCCAAGGCACTGGGAGCAGCAGCTCACAGCAGCAGGGACAGTTTCCTGATATACACCCCAGGGAGCATCAGGCACAACTTGGGGGATCAGCGGGGGGAACCTCTGCCAGAGCCTGCACATGAAGCCCAGCCCTCAGGGCACACAGCGAGCAGCAAGGCCAGAGCAGCCCAGATCCAGGAACCAGAAGCAGGCAGAGCCAGTAAACAGAAGCCCCCAGGGCTTGAGCCATGAACCTAGGGAGGGGAGTGAAGAGAGACTGCCGAGCTCTGTCCTCTCTTCCTGTAACAGGATTCTGGGGCTCTTACCACATTCATATCCTGATCACAGTCTAGCCCCCCCCCCCCAATAGAACAGCAGCCCCCCCCACCTCAGCCCCATGGTAGAGGGTTGTGCTTGTGGTCATTCACAGACCACAGACCAGGAGATAGGACAGAGCCTCACACATGGAGATCCTTGTGGGGGTATCCCAAATACTCAGAAGCTCAGGAAGCACTCCAAAACCAGGCACAGTAAGCAGAGAAAAAAAAAGGAACACCATTGAGAAATACTTTTCCTGTGATCCCAAGAAAGATCAAAACACTCAATCTGAAGATGAGGAAGTACAAACTCCTGCATCTAAAGACTCCAAGAAAAACAGAAATTGGGCCATGACAGAGCTCAAAAAAGACTTTGAAAATCAAGTGAAGGAGATAAAGGAAAAATTGAGAAAGGAAATGAGAAAGATGCAGGAAAGACATGAAAATGAAGTCAGCAGCTTAGTCAAGGAAATCCAAAAAAATGCTGAAGACAATAACATGTTAAAAACCAGCATAGGTCAAATGGATAAAACAGCTCAAAATGTTATTGAGGAGAAGAATGCTTTAAAAAGCAGAATTGGTCAGATGGAAAAGGAGATAAGAAATCTCTCTGAGGAAAACAAATCCTTCAGACAAAGAATAGAACTCGGGGAGATTACTGATTTTACAAGAAATCAGGACTCAATACTTCAAAGCCAAAAGAATGAAAAATTAGAAGAAAATGTGGAACATCTCATTGAAAAAACAACAGATATGGAAAACAGATTTAGGAAAGATAATTTAAAAATTATTGGAATGCCTGAAAGTCATGACCAGGACATCATTTACATCATTTTCAAAGAATTATTACAGGAAAATTGCCCTGATATCCTAGAAGCAGAAGGCAAAATAGAAATGGAAAGAATCCACTGATCTCCCCAAGAAAGAGATACAAAAAAAACAACCCCCAAAAATATTATAGCCAAGTTCCATAACTCCCAAGTCAAAGAGAAAATATTACAAGCAGTCAGAAGGACACAATTCAAATATCATAGAGCTGCAGTCAGGATCACACAGGATTCAGCAGTAACCACATTAAGGGCTCATAAGGCTTGGAATATAATATTCCAGAAGGCAAAAGAGCTTAGAATGCAACCAAGAATCAACTACCCAGCAAAACTGAATGTACTCTTCCAGGAAAAAAGATGGACTTTCAGTGAACCAGGAGAATTTCAAATGTTGCTGTTGGAATGGCCAGAGCTGAACAGAAGGTTTGATCTTCAAATACAGGACTCAGGTGAAGCATAAAGATTGGAGGAGAAGGAGGAAATATGAAGGATTTAATGATGATGAACTACATGTATTCCTGTATAGAAAAATGATACTGATAATACTCATATGAACCTTCTCATTTAATAGAGCAGGCAGAAGGAGCTTTTATAGATGAAGCACAGGAGAAAACTGAATTTGAAGAAATATTGGGTGTAAAAATGGAGTCAATAGATAAAAGGGAAAGGTAATGGGAGAAAGAAAAAGGAGAGGAGGAATAGGCTAAGATATTTCATATAATAAGATTTTCTTTATTACAATGAGCTATCACAATGATATGGAAGGGGAGAAAGTGAAGTAGAATGAGGGAAACTTTGCTCTCAGCAGTGGTGGCTAGGAGAGGAAACAGCATATATACTCAATGGGGTATAGACATCTGTAGCAAGAAGGAGAGAAGGGAGAAAGGGGGAAGGGGGGGCAGAATGTGAGTGATGGAGGAGAGGATGGACCATGGGGGGAGAGTGGTCAGATATTACACATTTTCTTTTTTACTTCTTGCAAGGGGCTGGGGTTGGATGGCCTGTCCGAGACCATAGGGCTGAGTGGATGCTGGGTAAGGGGTGGTATGTGGGCTCAGCCAGGGATCTGTCTGCTGCACCACTCAGCTACCCTACAGCAGAGACAGAGTGAAAGGAGAGAAAAAATATAATTCATGGTAGTAGAGAAGTATGAATGGAGGGAGTTGCAATCAGCAATGGCAACAGTGGAAAAATATGGAAGTAACTTCTGTGATGGAATTATCATAAAGAATGTGATCCACCCGTGACAGAACTGGTGGTGTTTGAACACAGACTGAAGCACATTTTTTGTTATTATTATTTTTCTGGGGGGTGTTGCAGGGCAAATAGGACTGGGTGGCCTGCCTGGAGCAGCACAGCTGGGTGATTATTGGGTGTCTGAGGCCAGATTTGGACCTGGGTGCTCCTGGCTCAAGGGCCAGTGATCAGTCTGCCACCCAGCCACCCCTACTATTACTATTATTACTATTTTATTTGGGGTCTTTTTTTGGTTTTTGTAAGGCAATGGGGTTGGGGTGGCTTGTATGGGGTCACACAGCTGGGTGATTGTTGGCAGTCTGGGGCCAGATTTGGGCTCGGGTGCTCCTGGCTCCAGGGCCAGTGCTCCATCCATTTGCCACTTGGCCATAACTGCAACTATTATTACTATTATTTTTAATTTTAATTTTAATTTTTTCTCTCCCCTTTATTGCTTATTCGGGTCTATATTTTCTTGGGGGGAGGGGGTATTATGTTTACTCTTAAACAAGAATATTTTACTAATGTATTAAAAAATATTTGTACAAAATAAGAATAAATAAATAAATAAGAAAAAATATTAATACCCTTCTATGGAAACTATGTATTGTGATATATTGAATGCTCTATGTATTTTCTCTAGTATGAGAGCTAAATAGGGTTTTCCCTGGAGTTTGGGGGCACCTCTGGTTCAACGTGCTCTGATTCTGTTTATTGCGTTTTCTATGTGTTTGTTTTAAAATACAGATAGAGGGAAGCTCTTAGCCATCTCTGCCTGGTCAGACCTATTAAGGGAATATGTAAGTAATTCAGTCTGAGAATTGGGTTCTGAAAAGATTTGGAAAAGGAAAAAAGGGTAGCAAGCAAAAATTAAAAGGCATATAGAGACTATTGGGGTTTTTCCACCATTTGTGAAGCATGGAAGTTGGTTAAAACATGTAGAAAGTAAGTATGAGCAAGTTTGACTTTGTATAAATAAAAGATGGATTTTTGAACTTTGAAAAACTATTTTTAAAAATCTATGTAGTAAGAGAAGAAAGTATAGAGAGCTATAAATTTATATGGAGATATGTGCTTAAATGAGGTTGGAATAATCTGAAAATCGCATTAAACTGCCACTTTTGCAATATCTGGCAGTGAATTGATTGGAAAATTAATAATCCCCATAAAGGGAAAAGTTTAATATGAAAGCAATTCTAATTAAATGTTAACTATTTCCTCAAATTGGGGAAATCTATAATGTGTGTTAATCCTGTGTTCAAAGTTATCTGGAATACATGTAACCAAAGTAAGGGGGTTGTAAAAATAATATTAATCTTTTTTGGTTATAATGTTTTTTGGCTCCTCCAGAGTCATTATTGAGTTAGAGCAATGAGAAATTAGAATAGCACTGATACAGATAAGACTTGGCAAACTTATATTTTGTAAAGGAAAATAATTTAAGGTAATTTTGAATATGAGTTTTGTAATTTATAAGAGTATTAAGAGATGAGGCGGCTAGGTGGCATAGTGGATAAAGCACCAGCCTTGGAGTCAGGAGTACCTGGGTTCAAATCTGGTCTCAGACACTTAATAATTACCTAGCTGTGTGGCCTTGGGCAAGCCACTTAACCCCATTGGCCTGCAAAAACCTTAAAAAAAGTATTAAGAGAACTATAAAGAAAATCTTGTAATCATAAAAAGTTTTTAGAAACATCTGGTCTTAAGAATTTTTTATTGCAAAGTTTTAGGGAGTAAAGGGAATATACTTTAAATTGAAAAAAATGTGTTGTGTATAATTAGCAAACTTTGTATAAAAATAGATCCAAACAATTCTTTTGGAAATTTAAAATTGTGTTACAATAACAAAATATGAATGAAGTGTCATCCATCACATTTGTAAAGATTTCCTATAAGAAAATTAGAGAATACCTTGCCAACAGGTTATATCTTTCAAGATCTTTTTTGGCCCAGAGAGTTTGTGAAAAGCTTTGTTTTTCCATCTCATACTTATGAAATTATATCTATTAGAAATTATCTATGTGTCTTGTAACACTGGCTTTGATTTTAAAAAATTATATTTTTTGAAATTAATATATATATATTTTAAAACTAAATTTATAGAGAATCTTATTTTCTTTTTGAAAATAATAGTATATTTGGAATAAAAGAGATGTGGAAGAAATTTGTGTGTGAAAAATATTCAGGTCTAAGGTTAACTTTAAGAGAACTTGTTTAGTTTTTGCTTTAAGACAATGAGACATCAGCCTGGGTGTCCTGCCAATATTCCCCACCTGAGTGTACGCATCTTTCTTTGTCTCTCCTGAGCTGAATGGACACCCTGGTGGACAAGGGAACTCAACATTTGCTGCCCAATGTGGGGCAGGCACACAGGACTTGAAGCACCATTTTGTATACAGGGTTAAGGCATTGTTTCCTTTTTTGCTTACCAAATACCTATTTGGCTCTAAAACTTTGGTTTCAAACTTTCTAGAACTGATTTTATGGAATCTCCTTCACAATTATTTCTTCATCAATATATGTACTTAAGCAGAATGTTCTTCTTTACTTTGTTTTGGGGTCCATATTGTGGCTGTCATCTTCATCATGTTGTTGTTGTTCAGTCATTTTAATTGTGTTCAACTCTTCATGAACTCTTTTAGGTTTTCTTGGCAAAAATGCTGGAATGGTTTCCATTTCCTTCTCCAGCTCATTTTACAGATGAGGAAATTGAGGCAACAGGATAAAGTGATTTTCCCAAGGTCACACAACTAATATGTATCTGACACCAGATTTTAACTAGGTCTTCCTGATTTCAGACCTGGTGCTTTATCCAGTGTACCCTCCCCACAACATTTTGGGGTCCATTGGAAGTTTAATATCCTAAAATTCTTTAAATGCTCCAAAGTGTTTTTTTTTAATTTGTTCCTAACCACAAAACAAGTTCTTTTCCTTTTAAAGCTTTTGTCCTTTTGGAGGTCTATCAACTAGACATCCAACAAATGTTCTTTTATGTCTGGGTTCCTCAAACACTGGCAATGTCTTTGAAGAGTATAAATAAAGCCTCTTTTGATCTTCCAGTTAATGCACCTGTTTTATTTGTTTATTTTAAAAACTCTCTAGTATGATACAGGTCTTTAGTCATTCCAATTCCAATAAGCCAATGGATTTCTAAAATAATGATTATACCTCCATACTACTGATTCTTTTGTTTTTAGGGGTTTTGCAAGGCAATGGGGTTAAGTGGCTTGCCCAAGGCCACACAGCCAGGCAATTCTTAAATGTCTGAGGCAGGATTTGAACTCAGGTACTCCTGACTCCAGGGCCGGTGCTCTATCCACTGCGCCACTTAACTGCCCCTTATTTTACTGATTCTTGATCATTTTTTAAAAATGTGAATGTCTCTAAGTCCTCAAAGAGATTAGAGTAGCAGATCATCTTACTTATACCCTAAGGAAGCTGTAAATAAATCATGACACAATAGTTAGAACAGAACCAAGTGGTTTAAGAATGGGAAAGAAGTATGACAAGGCTATCTATTGTCACTTTATTTACTTAACTTCAATACAGAGTACATCATGAAAAATACTAGAATGAATGAATCAAAAGTCACATAATTGTCTACAATCTCAGATATGCAGACCATATCATGCTGATGGTCGAAATTTAAGAAGAATTTAGTTAAGTTGTAGTGTAATATTAAAAAACCTAAAATCGGGCAGCTAGATGGCACAGTGGATAGAGCACCGGCCCTGGAGTCAGGAGTACCTGAGTTCAAATCCTGCCTCAGACACTTAATAATTGCCTAGCTGTGTGGCCTTGGGCAAGCCACTTAACCCCATTGCCTTGCTAAAAAAAATAACCTAAAATCATGGCAACTGGTCCAATCACTTCCTGGCAAACAGAGGGAGAAGAAATGGAATCATTGTCAGAATTTATATACTTGGGTTCAAAGATCACTGCAAATGATGACCACAGCCATGAAACTAAAAGGTGTTTCCTTGGAAGGAAAGATATGGAAAATATGGAGAAAATATTAAAAAGTAGAGACATCACCTTGTCAAAAAAGGTTATTATAGTCAAAATTCTAGTTTTGTAAGTAGGACTGTGAGAGTTAAAGTTGAGCATTGCAGAATTGACATTTTTAAACTGTAGTGCTGGAGAAGATGTTTGAGATTCCCTTGGGCAGCAAAGAGATAAAAATCAGTCAATACTTAAAGAAATTAATTAGTGCAGACTATTCACTGGAAGGTCAAATACTAAAGTTGAAGCTTAAATACTTTGGCCAGAAAATAAGAATACAGGACTCATCAGAAAAGACCCTAGTGTTGGGAAAGATTGAAAATACAAGAAGGAGATGGCAGCGCATGAGATGAATAAATAGTGTCATGGAAATAATGAACAAACTTTGGGAAATAGTGAAAGATAGAAAGGTAATGGAGGATAGTCTTGTGTGCTGTGGTCAATGGGGACACATCTGCACTTCTGAACAACAGTGAATTCTGCCTGGTCACTGTGCCCATTTAGGACAATTCCCTTTGGGATTCTGCCTATGTGTGCTGTGCCCTGTGCTACTGAAGATTTAGAAATGGGAGTTCTCATCACCTGAATCTTTATCACTCAACTATCAAAGAGTTCAACATGAGAAACTGATATTATTTTATCATTGAAATGACATTAAAAACGTATTTAGTCATCTCCTTTGCTGCTGAACTCCAAGGACCATTGGGACTTTCTGTCTAACTTGCAGCTGAAACTGTTTATATGGGTTATCTCCACCAAGAAAAAGTGAGCTCTTGGGGAGTAGAAACTATGGTACTTTCTTTGTGCATCCCTGATATTTTTTTTTACAAATTATGCATGTAATTAATGCTTTTCAATATGCCCATGGCAGCAGTTGAAAAAGACAGGTTGGAAAATGTTATTGACACAGAAGCAGATGTTGATGGAGCAAGGAATAATATAGAGTTATAATTGCAGTAATGGTAACCATTATATAGAAAGAACAATAAATACTAATGTACAAGTAACATTACACACACACACACACACACACACACACACACACTATATATGTATGTATATATATATATATATATATATATATATATATATATATATATATATACACACACACATATTTGGTTTTAGCAGAGTAATTAGAATATCTCTGTATCAGTGTGATTATCATGGGGCTCCAGATTACCTCTATATAGAAATTCTATCCATTGGTTCCTTTATTTCTATTATTAGAATTACTTACAGATTACAAATATCAATGATTTCAATAATGTAGAAATCCATTAGGTGGCACAATAGATAGAACATTGGACCAGGAGTTAGGAAAATTTGACTTTAGTTCCTGCCTCAAATATTCTACATGAACCTGGGCTTGTCACTTAACTATGTCTGCCTCAGATTTCTCATTTGTAAAATAGGGCACTATATCACCCAGGATGACTGGAAAGCTCTCAAGAAAGACATTCTGAAGATAGAAAAAGTAGTAATTCCAATAAGAAAGAAAAAAGGGAGTTATCTCAAGACACTAACATGAATGCACCAGCATTCGTCAACTTACTTGGATTTTCAAAACACACGTTAAAAAAAAAAGTGAAGAAAAAGTCACCAACAGAAGATGAGAACAAAAGCATGACCCAATAATGAAAGAATAGAGGCAAGAGTGTGAAAGTTCCAAATTAGCTGAGACTGAAAGGAAAGCAAAAAGAGACTGTCAACTATCTTGGAGAAAAGAGAAAGAGCAAAGAAGGGATAAGACTGCTGCTCAAGTAGGGTGAGATGATAATGATATGAAAAAAGGCAGGATTATTTCATTTTTATTTACTTCTGTTTTCTCTTCCAAGGAGCATGATAACTGGACTGGAAAAAGAAAGAAAAATATGGTTAATAAGAAGATGATAAATCAAATTAGTAAGACTATAATAAGAGAATATAATGTCACCATGATCCAGAACTATACTCTAGGGTAATGAAAGAACTTGAAGATTTGATTGTCAAACCACTAAAATAATCTCTAAAAATCATGAAAGATAGGAGGTGTTCTAGTCAATTAGAAAAGAGCAAATGTCTTCATTTTAAATAAAAAAGAGTAAACTCTATTAATCATACACCAGAGCCTTGACTTAAATTCCTGCCAAATTTTGAAATGTACCATTAAAGAGATGATTAGTGAACAACTGGAAATGAAAGTCATGATCACATAGAGCCAACAATGTTTTCTCAAGAACAAGTCATATCAACCTAACTCATTTACTTTTTTTGTCAAAGTGACTAAAGTTGTAGTTCATGGAAATGTCATAGATATGGCTTACCCAAATTTTAGCAAGGTATTTTGTATCCTATCATACTATGTAACAAAGATGAAGCAACATGGATTAGATGATAGAAAATTTAGATGGATTCAGTCCAATTGAATGACCAGAGTAATCATTAATGGTTTGATGTTAACTTGGAAGGGAATCTCCGGTGGAATACCTTAGGGATCTATGATTGGTCCTGTATTATTTAACATTTTTAACAGAGACTTAGATAAATGTACATATGGTATCTTTATTAAAACTAGAAATGATACAGAACTAAGAAAAATGATCTAGATAGTAGAATCAGGATCCAGAAAAATCTTGACAAGCTAGTACATTGGACCAAATAGAATATAATGAAATCTAATAGCAATAAATGTAAAAATCTTCGTCTTATACTTGAAGTTAAAAGATTTTCTCATGAATACAAGATGAGAAGCTAGATGGCACAGTGGATAGAGTGCCAGGTCTACAGTAAGGAAGACCTGAGTTCAAATGTGATCTCCAACACATGTGAACTTAGGCAATTTTCCTCCTCCTATCAGATTGGTTAAAAGAGTCAGACACAATTGTAACAACAGCACCTGAACGACACAATGACAATATGAGGAGCATAATTAGATAGAAATTTCTCTGAAATTGATATAACAATAACAGCCAGTATTTATATAACTTTTTAAGATTTTCTCTGCATTTTTATTTGTTAGATAACAAATTATCTGGTCATCAAAACAACTCTATTAGGTTCTATTATTATCTCCACTACTGTGATGAATAGACTTCTCTCATCCATTAAGTGGTATATCCAGGGTTATGCAGCTAGAGTTTGAATCCAGATTTGAACTCAGATCTTCCTGACTCCAAGTCTACCATCTGTCTGCAGTGCTGATGGTTTAAAGGACTACAAGTTCTATGTAAATCAAAATGTGATGTGATGTGACACCCCACTAATTCTATCTGAAACTGCATTAAAAGCATGATAACTTTCAAGAATAAGGAAATAACAGGTTTGTTGTAGGGGAAAATCATCCTAAAAATCGATATCCAAAAGCAGATTATGCTGCCTCTGGGAGTAAAGAGTTCTCCTTTATGGGAAGTCTTCAGGCAAAAGCTAGATGACTATTTGTCAACTACTTTACAGAGAAGACTATTTTTCAGCTATGGGCTGAACTAGACAGCTACTGAGGTTCTTACAAGTATAAAATTCATGTATTATTCTGTGCAGCTTCCTCTGGTTTTAATGATAGAACTGGATTGACAGAACAAGTCTGCTTTCCAAGGACCTGCCCTAGCTCTGTATGGAGAAGCTCATTATCACTAACTGGTGCATTATTTGGCCATGGCAGCCTAGAAAATAAAGAAAAATACATAATGATCCTCAGTCACTCCACTGCTATAATTACCTTGGAAAAGTGCCCCAAGGGAGGCAAAGAGTACTTAAGTATTTCACAGTTTTAGACCATCTCTAAAGAATGATGTAATTTTGGTTCTCTACATGTAAACTCTTGTCCAATGACCAACAAGTAGACATTGTACTGAAAGAATCGAGTCGATCAATATCAACCTCTTTTGCTATAAATGAGATCAACCAACAACCATTTATTAAGCATTTACTGTATACTGAACACTGTGTTAAGTTCTAGGGATGCAAATATTGTACTGGAAAAAGAAAGACAATTCCTTCCCTCAAGAAACTCCTAATTAGGGAAGACAATATCTAAAAGCAAGCTGAAAGTAGACAGGAGTCAGGGAGGAATGACAGTATCTGGCACAGGGACAGAGTAGGAAAAAATCCAGAGTTGGGAGTTTAGAGAGAAATGAGATACGGTTGGCCTTAGTGACCTCCTTAAAATGGTGGTTCTGGAAGGAACCAGTCAAATCAAAGGGAGAAGCCACAGGAACAAAGATTTCCTTCCACTGATGTTAAGTCCAAGAGTGGAGTGAACTTTCAAAGTGAAAAGTTTTTTGCAGCCTTAAAGAGAAAGTCCAGAGAATCAAAAACACAGTCTGGAGAGATAAATGCATCTAAATAAAATGGGGGTTCATAGATTTTCCTTGAAGAGACAAATGGTGATGTTGGTGGAATTAGTTCTATCATGTATTCAAGAACAACAAGAAATATTATTTAATGGGAAATTTGGGGTTTTGTAGCATCCAAGATGAGCATTTGTCATCATCGTCATCATCATCATCATCATCATCATCATCATCATTATGAAGATAGTTGCAATTTATATATCAATATCTATCTCAGAAAATTAAGTAGAAAAATTCTGAGAAGTTAATAACATCCCCCCAAATTAAATTAAAACATGTTTTAATACTAGGTGGCTTCAAGAAACCAATAAGCAGACAGGAGAACAAATAAAAATTTGAAAAATATAGTTCATAAATAAGAAATAAAAGTAGCCAAAGATTACTTTTGTAGACCTCACAGAAACCATACACTTTCAGTATATTCAAGGAGAAATCTATATATGGCTAGGAAAAGACTATTAAAGACATGGTAGTCATTTCTCAATTGGCTATCTGTACACAGATGGACCATTAGCTAGTTAGAAAAAAAATCAAAATGGAATCAAAATTCGAAATGCTAAAAATGAGAAGCTATGGCATACAATTAAAACAAATGCAAACTGATCTATATAATTGAGTTATTAAATATGCCCCCCAACTGGGAGATAGATAGGAATAAATAGCAAAAAAGACTATTACTATTTGCTAAAAAAAATTTAACCAAAGAAAATCACAATAAGGAGATAAAATTATCTAATTAGCTTGGTAACACTTGCTCTATTTACCAAACAGAGAGATGGCAGCCAAAAGCAACATTGGTTTAATATTAAATTATATGAAAAATCTTATAGGGTGGTGAAACAATATGAGCAATTTTGTTTCATAGAACAATGAAAAAGGACAAAGTAAAAGATAATTTCATAAAAATATTGGTAAGAAATCCTGGTAAGCTAAATCATCTTGAAAGCATTTAAGGATAAAAATGGAACAAAAGATAAAAAAATTTAAAAGATCTTTAAAGATTATTATAAGAACCAAGTTTTCCATCAGTGATCATGTACCCACAATATTTGAACTGTATCTTATTACCTACCTTAAAGGACAGCTAGTTGGTGCAATAGACAGAGTAAAGCCTGGAGTCCGGAAGACTCATCTTCCTAAGTTCAAATCTAGCCTCAGATACTTATTACATGAGTGACCCTGGTCACATCATTTGTCCCTGTTTGCCTCAGCCTCCTCATCTGTAAAATGAGCCTGAGAAGAAAATGGCACACCACTCCAAGAAAACCTCAAACAGGGATCATGAATAATCTGAAACAACTAAATAACTTAAAATCTATTGCTGTACATAAGAAAAAAATGGCAAGAAAAGAAAAGAAATAATAACTTTACTAAAAGAAGCTGAAAGCTCCATAATTTTGAGGACACTGAGAGATCTGTTTTCAAAATATCTGAAAGAGAGTAGGATATCAAACATTTGGGAAAAGATCACAAACATTTTTACTAGCCAAAAAATTTATCAAGAAAATATCAATGACTACTGACCCCTGTGCCTACCCTCATCATTAAAACCCATTTATGAGAAACATCCTTGATGTAGCTATGGAAAGGGAACACTCTTCTGCAAATTAATTTCTATAGGAGATTATATCTTTATAATCACACAGTTAACTGAAAATTCAGTTCCTAAAGAATAAATATGACACTTGAGTTGAACTTTGATAGGCAAAGGTAAGAAGGTAGCATATTAGGCAGGGGAGGAGCAGGATGACCTATTTTTAGGTGTGGAGGCAGAAGATGGCATATTCATTGAATAAATAATGGTTTGGTTTCACTATGAAATAAAGAGAAGCATCAGTTTAGGATTTTCCCTCTCTAAAACTTAGAGACCTGAGTATAAAGGCAGAAAGGAATTTGAGCTATTTATCTCATTCAGTCAGTAGGAACATAGATTTGAAACTGGAAGGAACTCAGAATTAGCTCACCTTGCACAACCTCATTTTACAAACAAGGAAACTGAGGCACAGAAAAATTAAGTGGCTAGCTATCATCATGTCAAAAGTAAATGACATGAGAAGAATTTGAACCCAGAGTCTTAGACTCCAAAACCAATGCTTTCCTTTCCCTTCCAGTAGCTCTCCTTTGGACTTCTCTCTTATACATCTATGCTAACAGGAATCTCATCATGCTGGAAGAGATTATCAGCCTTGGTATTCACACCTCAACAGTGACTTCTAGCCTCTGTTGGAGGGTGGAATGATTATTTCTCACCATTTTCATTTCAGGAGAGTTCCTAAACCCATCATCACTTCTCCACCCCTTTTAGTTTCCTTGAGCACCTTGTCTTCTATTAAACTGTAAGCTTCTTGAGGGAAGGGACTATCTTTATTTTTCTTTTTTTCATATCTGTATTCCTAGTAATAGACAGTGCCTAGCACATAGAGGCCCATAATATAGGCTTATGACTCACTGAATAAATGAATAGGACTCAGAGTCCATACTAAGATCACACATGGCACTGTTCCACGGTGCCAGTTCAAGATTGAACACCCAGAAAATACTCAAAATGAGAAGAATGCTCTTAACCCCTGGTGAATCCCAGAAACATTGAGCAGTAAATTCCTGCCCTAGCTCTTACCTCAACAATAGTCACTAGACCCCAAAACACTCAGTCAAGTTTTGAAATGTTGGATATTTCACTGAAATATATATTCTGCCTATTTGTAAATACTCTAGAAATTGAAGAATTTATGGGAAAACTAATTACAAAGGTATTCTCAAAATCAATTGTTTGAGCAAATCTAAAAAAGACTAAATAAACATTTAGGCAAATTCTTTATGTAGATTTTTAATTCATCTCAGAAATTCATGGAATTGTTCTCCTTAGAAATAATCAATTCTGGTAATTCCACTTACTCTTTCACATTTCTACGTCACGGAAACTGATAGTCCACTTAAAATATGACATAGCTTCTAATGCAGGAAATAAATGAAGTGAAAATAAAAAGTCTCATTTTTCAAAATATAAAATCATCTAAAAAGTTGAGAATAGCCTTAATTCTGAGATATAGGATTCCAAATTAGAAACATGAACTTTTCATCTCTCACAGAGGTGTCTCTTCTTACTGTCAGAATCTTGGGTAAAAGGTACAACTAGGATTCTATTACCTGAGGAATAATCTCATTAGGATGGTGTGAACACTTTCATTAGTAGTACCCGTGAAAAGGATGGGTCCTATTGCTCCAGGTTAATGGTGTGAATTAGATAAGATGAAACAGTTCAGTAGAGTCCATTTGACAACCTGGCCTCTTGGTTTTCTATGTGCTTCAGTATTCTATGACTCGGAACTTGCATCTTTCTTTTAAAGGTCAGTCCATATTGATAAGGCACTAAGTTAAGTCTATAAGTCACCAGAGAGGAAGCAACCCCCTACCCTACCCCCTGCCCCAAAGAGCCTCAATGTCTCCACCACTGGTTTGATTTTTGTTTTCTTTTGCTTTCCTGGTCTAGCCTCTGCAGCTATATTTCCATCCCAGTCATTGTTTCCCACTGTTGTGTTGAAAGATCATAGTTTTGGACATTCAGAGATGGAAGGAACCATAGAGAGGATCTAATCCATTCCCTTCATTTTACAAATGAGTAAATTGAGGCTCAGGAAATCCAAAGTCACACATAAAAGTGATTTAAATCCAGTGAATTAAATCCTGATTTATGAGCCTCTAATTCAATTTCTCTATGACTGAACCTCTTCACTGAGTCTCTTTTTTGAGATTTCCCAGAGTAGTTTCTGGTTCTGTTTGGTCTTCTAATCAATCCAGCATTTATCTTGTCTATAATCAAGGCAAGGCAGCAAGCATTTGTTAAATGCCTACTAGGTGTCAAACACTATGATAAGCTTCAGGGACACATGGTAAGGTGAAAAACAGTTTCTTCTCTCAAGGTAACTATTGGATTTGACTGAATTTGGTGGGAGGAGAGGGAAAATGACATGATGATACTTGTATTTTAGGAAAATCAATTTGGCAGTTGAGTAGAAGACTTAATAAGATAAAAGAAAACAGAGGCAGAAGCCCATAATATAGACTTATTGACTCACTGAATAAATGAATAGGACTCAGAGTCCATACTAATCATGGATGGCACTTGTTCCATGATACCAATTCAAGACTGAAAGCCCAGAAGATACCTAAAATGTGGGGTACATTCTTAGCCCCTGGTTAATCCCAGAAACATTGAGTAGTAAAGTCCTAGCTCTTACCTCTATGATGGTCACCAGACCTCTCAGTCAATCCAAGTGTGGAGCAACGAGGGCTTAAACCAGGAGAGCAAAGAGTGCATATGCAACATGTGTTGAAAGATTGAATGAAAAGGATTTGGCAATATATTGGATATGGAGAATAGGGCCACGAAAGAGAGTGAAAAGTACAGAATGATACCTAAGTTATGAGCCTGGGTGACAGCTAGGGTAATGATGCCCTCAAAAATACTAGAGAAGTTCAAAAGAGGGTAAGGAGGAAAATGATAAGTTCACTTTGGGATATATTGAATTTAAGATGTCTATTGAACTTAAGACATTCAAATAAGTAACTAGAGGTTCTGATCAGGAGAGAGATTAAATAGATCCAAGATACATCTACATAGAGATAAGAATTGAATCCAAAGAAGCTTATGTCAATTCAGAAGAGTAACAGTAAATTAATGCTAAAGTGATAAAGAAAACAATTTTTCCCATTATGTAATATTCCTCAAATATCAAAGTTCATTATGGAAATCAAAACTCCTCCAAAGTAAATCAGTAATGAGGCTGTTAACCACTCTAATTGTTTTGATCCTGATTCAATATCATTTGGTTAGAATCACAGTTACACATATGTCTACAAATAGGGTTTAATTTCAAATTAGCTTCTCTTCAAAAATGGAAATTTTACATAAAATGCATTTTTCTATATTGAACAATGAGTGATTTCCAGACTAAGGAAAAGAGTCTCTTATAAGATTAGTCCCACATTCTACAAAGACTTCTGGAAAAGTAGTAACAAAATAATTTTTTATCTGGATGAAAAATTCTATCATGGCAAAGTGTCACTCTGAATTTAAAAATCTTCTATTTTTAAACTATTTTAAAACTATTTTTCCTTCTCTATCTACAGATTTAGCCATATCACCTGTACCTTAAGGAATTAAGGCATGATAGCATTTTTCAAAGATACAGAAAAGTAATGTGTCTATTGGTATGTCTAATGGCATGACCATTTTACCAGACAAAAGGGTTAAGTACCAAATTAGTCAAGCAAGTGACACTTGAATTGTGTTTGGGGAAATGGATGGAAGATGCAAGAGAAAAGTAGATATTCATATATGATAAACTATTTGGTAAGGTGTTTTTCCCTTCTTAAAGCATGATCATTCTCAAGTGAGTTTTTTCTTTATAATTTGGCTGGTTATAACATCTTTTGTCTTTATAACACCAATGTCTAATGTCATACTTGACATATATTTAGTCATTTCAATCATATCCAGCTCTTCATGACTCCATTTGGTGTTTTCTTGGCAAAGACATTGGAGTAGGGGGCAGAGCCAAGATCGTATTCTTGGAGAAGAGGGAAAAGAGGAGAAGAGAAGGAGAAGAGAAGAGCCTCTCTTAGGTTCTCTCACCATAATATTTCAAAAAAAATCATAAAATAATAACTCTAACTAAATTTTCAAGAGACAGAACCCACAGAGGGATCCAGTGAGGCAATTCTCCAGACCAAGGTAACCTGGAAAATAGTGGAAAGGTTCTTCTCCAAGGGGTTAGAGTGGTGGCCCACCAGAGTGAAGGAACTTCAGCCTCCTGGAGGTAGCCCCAAGGCACCTGGGAGCTGTGGCTCACAGCCGAGGGGGCAGTTTCCTGACCTACACCCTAGAGGGTACCAGGAACAACTTGGAAGATCAGTGGGGGACCTCTGCCAGAGTGAGCTTATGAGGCCCAGCTCTCAGGGCACTCAGTGAACAGCTGTGACTGGGGCAGCCCAGATCCAGGAAACAGAAGCAGGCAGAGGCAAGCAGGAGCCCCCAGGCAACTGAGCCTTGAGTGCACAGTCTACCAAAGGTAGAGGAGTGGAGAGAGACTTCCAAAGTCTATTCTCTGTACCTAGAACAGGACTCTGGGGCTCTGACAACATTCAGATCCTGATCACAGTCTATAACCCCCATAGAATAGCAGGTCCCCCCCACTTCAGCTCCATGGCAGAGGGGTGCACTTGTGGTCATTCACAGACCAGGAGGGAAGACAGAGCTTCACTTACTGAGATCCTTGTGGGAAGGTGTCCCAATAATACTCAAAAGCTCAAGAAGCACCCAAAAACCAGGCACAGACTGTGGAAATGAGTAAACAGAAGGAAAAAAGAGGAATACCATTGAGAAATACATTGTCTATGATCCCAAGAAGGATCAAAATACTCAATCTAAAGATGAGGAAGTCCAAGCTCCTGCATCTAAAGTCTCCAAGAAAAACAGAAATTGGGCTCAGGCTATAACAGAGCTCAAAAAAGATTTTGAAAATCAAGTGAGGGGAATAGAAGAAAAATTGGGAAAAGAAATGAGAGAGATACAGGAAAAACATGAAAAAGAAGTCAGCAGCTTAGTCAAGGAGATCCAAAAGGATGCTGCAGAAAATAACGTGTTAAAAACCAGCATAGTTCAAAAAGTTATTGAGGAGAAGAATGCTTTAAAAAGCAGAATTGGCTAGATGGAAAAAGAGATAAGGAAGCTCTCTGCAGAGAAACAAATGCTTCAGATCTAGAATGGAGTTAAAGGAAGCTGTTGACTTTACGAGAAGTCATGACACAATACTTCAACACCAAAAGAATGAAAAATTAGAAGAAAATGTGAAACATCTCATTGAAAAAACAACTGATCTGGAAAACAGATTCAAGAAAGATAATTTTAAAACTATTGGGATACCTGGAAGTCATGATCAGGAAAAGAGTCTTGACCTCATTTTTTTTTTTTTAGTTTTGGTTTTTTTTTTTTTGTAAGGCAAATGGATTAAGTGGCTTGCCCAAGGCCACACAGCTAGGTAATTCTTAAATGTCTGAAGCCAGATTTGAACTCAGGTACTTATGACTCCAAGGCCAGTGCTCTATACACTGTGCCACCTAGCCTCCCCTTGACCTCATTTAAAAAAATTCCTACAGGAAAACTGCCCAAATATCCTAGAAGCAGAGGGCAAAATAGAAATTGAGAGAATCCACTGATCTCCCCTGGAAAGAGATCCCAAAAAACCAACCCCCAGCAATATTATAGCCAAGTTCCAGAATTCCCAAGTCAAAGAGAAAATATTACAAGCAGCCAGAAGGACACAATTCAAATATTATGGAGCTGCAGTCAGGATCACACAAGACTTAGCAGCAACTACATTAAGGGCTCATGGGGCTTGGAATATAATATTCCGGAAGGCAAAAGAGCTCAGAATGCAACTGAGAATCAACTACCCAGCAAAAATGAACATCCTCTTCCAGGGGGAAAAGATGGACTTTCAATGAACCATGAGAATTTCAAATGTTCCTGTTGAAACAACCAGAGCTGAACAGAAAGTCTGATTTTCAAATACAGGACTCAGGTGAAGCACAGAGAGTGGAGGAGAAGGGTAAAATATGAGAGACTTAATGATGATGAACTGCATTTAATAGAGCATGTAGAAGGAGCTTCTATACATGAAGCACAGGAGAGAGCTGAATTTGAAGATATAATATAATATATTGTGAAAATGGAGTCAATGCCTAAAAGGAAAATGTAATGGGAGTAAGAGAATGGAGAAGTGGAATAGGCTAAGATATTTCATATAATAAAATTTTTTATTATTACAATGAGCTATTGCAATAATATGGAAGCGGGGAACATGAGGTGGAATGAAGGAACCTTCACTTTCACCAGAGGTGGCTCAGAGAGGAAACAGCATATATACTCAATGTGTTACAGACATCTAGAGTAAAAAGGAGAGAAAGGGGACAGGGTAAGGTGGGGAGGATGTGAGTGATAGAGGAGAGGGTGGACCATGGGGAAGAGTGGTCAGATATAACACATTTTCTTTTTTACTTCTTGCAAGGGGCTGGGATTGGATGGCCTGTCCAGGACCACAGGGACAGATGGTTGCTGGGCCTAAGGGGTGGTACGTGGGCTCAGGGCCTCTTGGCCCCAGGGCCAGTGATCAGTCTACTGCACCACTCAGCTACCCTACAGTACATTTAAGAAGAGGGACAGAGTGAAAAGAGAGAGAAAATGTAGTATATGATAGTGGGGAGGTATGTATGGAGGGAGTTGTGATCAGCAATGGCAACAGCGGAAAAATATGGAAGTAGCTTTTGTGATAGGCTTTTCATAAAGAATGTGATCCACCCATGACAGAGCTGGTGGTGTTTGAACACAGACTGAAGCACATTTTTTTCATTTCTTTATTCTTATTTTTTCTCTTTCCTTTATTGCTTATGAAGGTCTATATTTTTAGGGGGAGGAGGTATTATGTTTACTCTTAAACAAGAATATTTTAGTAATGTATAAAAAGACATCATTTATACAAAAATAAAGATATATATATATATATATATATATATATATATATATATATACAAAAAAAACAAAGACACTGGAGTAGTTTGTCATTTCCTTCTCCAGCTTGTTTTCCAGATTAGGAAACTGAGGCAAACAGGGTAAAGTGATTAGCCCAAAGCCACACAGTCTGTAAGCATCTGAGGCTGGATTTGAGACTAGCTTCCCCCATTGCATCATTACTGGCCTCTAAAATATTATTTCCCTAGGATCCTCATTTCATGAATTTAAGTGAGAGTATCTAGATAAGATCTTAAAAGTGCCTGAGATCCCAGTGGGGAGTTGGAGTTCTTCTGAGTTGGAAGAAAGCTCCCTAATTATCTAATCCAACCTGCACCTGAACAGGGATCCTGCAGACAACTTATTCATCAAGTCTCCCTTTCTACAAGAAGTCTTTCTTAATCCTCCTTAATCTTAATGCCTTCCTTCTGAAATTATCTTCATTTTTTCTGGGTATTTGTCTATATATGTGTGTGTGCATATATTTATGTATATAGGTATATGTGTATAGAGAAAGTATAATAGTCATTTGTAAATTGTTCCCACACCCACCACCCCCATTTAAACGGGTGAGTTCCTTGAGAATAGGAACCTTTTTTAATCTTTCTTTCTTAACAACTTTCACTTGAATATATTCAGTGATGGAAAAGCACTTTCTTTTAAAGTAGCTCATTCCACTACAGGATTGATCTAATTGTTTGCCTTTTATTCTTTTTTTTTAGTATTTTTATTCTCCCCAATTACATTTAATAGCTGTAATTGTTAGTGTTAGGAAGGACTCTTTTACCCCCTTGTTTTGAGTCCAGTTCTGCCTGACTCCAAGTCGTGTGTGTGTGTGTGTGTGTGTGTGCTTAGCATTTTCCCTTTCCTATCTTTCTCATTAAGGACAACCACATGGCAGGGGTCGGGAAGACCTGCGTGCTAATCTAACCTTAGACACTTACTAGCTGTGTGATCCTGGGCAAAACACTTTACCCTGTTTGTCTCAATTCTCTCATCAATAAAATGATCTGGAGAAGGAAACGGCTAACCACTCTAAAAATCTTTGCCAAGAAAACCCCAAATGGGATCACAAAGAGTTATACACAAATTGAATTAACCAAAAAACAAGAACATCTTGTAGTAGTAATCTTTAGAAAGTTTATAACCTAGTTGTCATCCTTCCCTTCTCACTATCTCTGACCCTCATCTCCAATCTGTTACCAAAGCCTGTCAATTTTTCCTCTGATGCTGCCACCATCTAGAGATGGCAATGTCATCATCTTCTCACTCTGTGATTCCTGCAATAATTTTCTAGTTTGTCCCCTACCTCAAATCTCTCCCCACTACTCCACTAGTCCATCCTTCATGTAAATTATCAAACTGATGTCCCTAAAACACAAGTCTGAAGATATCACTATCTCTCAAGCATTTAATCAACTCCAAGGTACACTGTTGCCTTTGGGATATAAATATAAATAACTATAATAAATAATAAATAAATATAAATATAAAAGGGCATTCATAACCCTTGGTCCCTTCCCACCCTTACATTCTTCTTATATCAAGACACATTTTGAATTCTAGTGACATGAGGCTTCTTGTTGTCTGTTGCACTAATCAATCCATGTCCAGTCTCCAAGCATTTCCACTGCTTGTTCCCTGGAACACTCTCCTTCCTCTTTTATCTCCTGCCTTCCCTAGTCTCTTTCAAATCCCAGCTAAAAATCAAGGATAGTAAAAAGAGTAAAGGGTCTGGAGCCCAGGGACAAGGGTTCCTGTTCCCAGTCATATCACTTACCTGGCTGACTTTAGATAAGTCATTAATCTCATTGGCTTCCATTTTCTTATTGAAAATTGGAGGGGTTGACTTTGAATACTATGACAATCTGATTCCTCTTCCTTATGATATCCTTTCAAGTAATTAAAGATGATTATGATTTTACAATGACCCCACCACCACCCATCATCTCTTCTTGGGACCAAACACCCTTAATTTCTTCAATATTTCCATCAGTGGTCACATTTCCCTGGACATAAATCAGTTGATCATTATCTTTCCTAAAGATCCCCAAACTGAGCATGTGACCTTAGATGGAGTCTGACCAAAACAGATTATTGCAGAGTTATCACCTCCCTAGATCCATATCTCTTTGTTTATAAAGCCTTAAAATTCCCTCTGTTTCTCTGGTCCATATCACACCACCAATTAATGCTGCATTTGTAATTCACTAAAAAGGCAAGTCTTTTCACAAAGACTGCAGTCTAGCTACATCTCCCCTAACCTATAATCATTTTGTATTTCCAGAATTTAGCAAAACACTTGATCCAATATAAATGCCTATCAGTTGATTTATTTTTTTGAGTCCAAGTGTTGGACTTTACATTTATCCTTATGAAGTTTCATATTATTAGACTGAGTACATTTTTTTCTGTCTACAAAGACCATGATCCTGACATGTGATATGTCTGTAACCTTTCAAAATGTAAATCATTCATAAATTTGATAAATTTGTCTTCTATATTTTCATTCAAGTCATTGATAAAAATGTCAAAGAGAGTTCAGTCAAGGACAATAAGATGGTCACAATAGGAAAGAGAAAGAAATACATTCCAATGATATGAAAGGGCTCGTGCAGCTTCTAGGGGTCCTCATCAAAGCCTGGCTACTCCTTCTCTCTTTGTAAACAGACTCTTTTCCCATTAACAAGCATTCAAATCTCAAATATTACTTCCCTTCAATTGAGATCACAGAAACCAATCGTGTGTAAATGAAATAAATACTGATTCTGGTGGGAAAATCTGAGTTAGAGAAAACTTTTCCCTGATGCAAAAGTAGAACTTCAGTTTCTGAGTTGCTATAACTTCCAGAATATTCTGAATCAGCAGCAAATAAACATACCCCTAATTTTGATATTGCAAACATCTAAATTCAATAAAAATCAAACATCTTACAGGATCTTTCTGCACATTAATTACCATTTAATTCTTTGCTTTACAAAAGTACCGCTATAAGGATTCCAAGAAATAGAGGGCTCCCCTGTGCATCTTGCCAAAGAGGTGAGAAGAAAAATAAAATTTTAGGAGTCATTAGCCAGTGGGGAAAAAATCAATCAGAAATTAAGGCAAAACTATGGTCTAATTTATAATGATAGTCAGTAGAAAAATGCTCAACATACCAAAATTCACTCTAAATGACTTTTCAGTGATGTAATCTGTATAAAATGGAAATGCACCTGAATTTCCAATGACTTCTAGCTGTTACCTCTTACACAAATTCTGACAATGTTTTAAAAATCTTTGCACTGCATAATAATTTTAGAAGTCTGAATAGCATTTTTCCATGTAGAAACCTATCTCTTATGTCACCTGTTCGTGTGAACTATGTTTTACCAATATGAGTAACATCCATAACAGTTTTGAGGTATCTAGGTCAAGAAGAATAAATTCAAAGCCAGTTTCAGACATTTACTAGCTATAAGATCTGGGGTAAGTCATTTTACCTCTATTTTCCTTAAAGGAAATGATAAACCACTCCAGTTTCTTAGCCAAGAAAACCCCAGATGGGCTCACAAAGAGTCAGACATGACTGAACAACTTTATAACTCCAAAATTGGCACTATTTATTGTACTATTTAGGTGCCTCTTAATTAATATATATACAAATATACAAATAAGTTTTATATATATATATATAGAATAAATAGAATGAATGTAAAATATGTTATAATTTTGCATATTTAGGAATATGAATGATAATGTAAAGAGGAAAGTACCTAACAACAGGGAATCTGAGTAAGAATGGGTAGATGATTCTTAGCACAGTGTTGTCAATCATAAATATTAATAAATGACCTAACCAGCTAGGTGTTAGACCACCCTGCTCAGGAAACAGTGGTCAGATTCTAAGAACCAGGATCAATTATATGGATTTGAAAAAGTAAGATAGGCATCTTATCAAGTTAAATAGCACTTCCCTTAAGAATATCCAGTAATTTTTCTTTTAATCCCAATCTCACCTAGCAATTCTCAGATCTCTAATTTGGTCTCCTGAAATGGACCCACCTCCCCAGGAGGAAGCCACTCATGAAAGGGCCCAGGTACACCTGTAAAGGAGTAAATCTGCATTCTCATTGAGGAATCAATTTCCTAGGAGTGGAGGAAGTGTGAACCACTTCTTCATGGCCTGGCCCTTCCCTGTGTGAACTGAAAATTGAGATCTTTAAAGTACAAAGCTGAGGAACAGATGCTGGACCCTCGGTGATAAACTAGGCAGCCAGACAGCCCAGCTCCCTCTCTCCACCACGTCTTAACTGCCACTGTCTCATGATGAATGAATTGAAATTCTCTACCACGGAGCAGCCATATGGATAAAAAGTTCAGCCGCAGTTTTAACTGTTAGTGATTTCAAATCCTTATCTCCTTAGCACATAGCAGAACTCAGAAAATATCTATTACTGTACCAGTAAATTAATCCATCAAGTGAAAACAGAGAATACCCATGCAAGGATGCACATTGAGAAGGCATTGCTGTAGAGAACTCCCAAGAGAGGAAATTCCCTTTAGGGGATTAATTAAGGTCAGCATTTTCTGTACACTCTGACTTAGGTTTCCTAGAACACAGAACGTTTAAGTTAAATTAGCTAGGGGCACACAGTCAGTTTGTTTCAAGCTTGAACCCAAGACATACTGGATTGAGAGTCAATTCCTTATCTTCTACTCAATGAAAAGGCAAAATAATGAGATACATTTATTTAGTATCATGAGAGTCAGGGGAAAAAAAAAACCTATATTTTGTTTGAGCCTTGTGGACAATCCTAGGGAATAGTTCTAAAAGTATGGTGATACCCATTTTACAGATAAGTAAATGGTGCACAGAGAACTTAAATGCACTATGTAAAGGCAAAATAATCATATGAATTTATTTAGCATACAAGAGTCAGAAAAAACTATAACTTGTTTGGGCCTCATGGATAATCCTAAGAAGTCGTTCTATAAGTATATTGATTCCCATTTTATAGATGAGTAAATGGTGCACAGAGAGCTTAAATGTACTATGAAAAGACAAAATAATATACATTCATTTAGCATGACAATGGTCAGGGAAAAACGTCTATATCTTGTTTGAGCCTAGTGGACAACCCCAAGAAGTAGTCCCGTAGTATGGTGGTTCCCATTTTACAGATGAATAAATGGTGCACAAAAAGCTTAAATGTACTATGAAAAGACAAAATAATAATACAGATTTATTTAGCAAGATAAGAATCAGAAAAACCAACTCTGTATCTTGCTTGAGTCTCATGGACAACCCTAAGAAGTAGTTCTATAAGTATGGTGATTCCCACTTTATAAATGAGTGAATGTACTATGAAAAGGCAAAATAACAATATACATTTATTTAACAAGACAAGGGTCAGGAAAAAACCCTATATCTTGTTTGAAGCTTATGAAAACCCTAAGAAATAATTCTATAAGGATGGTGATTCCCATTTTACAAATGAGTAAATGGTACAAATGAGCCTAAATGTACTATGAAAAGGAAAAATAATAATATGCATTTATTTAGCAAGAGAAGAATCAGAAAACAAACCACTCTGTATCTTGCTTGAGTCTCATGGACAACCCTAAGAAGTAGTTCTATGAGTACGGTGATTCCCACTTTATGCATGAGTAAATGTGTTATGAAAAGGCAAAATAATAATATACATTTGTTTAGCAAGACAAGGGTCAAAAAAACTATATATTATTTGAGTCTCGTAGGAGAATATTCTAAGGAATATAAGAATAAGGACTCTCTTTTTACAGAAGAATAAATGGTGCAAAGAGAGTTTAAATGTTTTGCTCATAGTCAACTAATTAGTGGCAGAGGTAGGATTTAACTTGGGACTCTCCCAACTCCTTCTGTAAGTATGAACTGGACTAAGAAACAGGTCAGATTCTGTTGCTCCAGATCATGGGTAAATTTGGGGCAACTCATTTATCAGGGTTTTTTGTCTTTCTTAGCTATTGGAACTGAAGGAAGTAGAAATGAGGCAGGGAGTGAGAGCCACAGAAAAGGTAACTTGGTAAGGAATTGAGGGAATGAGTGATAGCTCATCAACAAAGAGGATTTGGCCTCAGGTTCTTCCCTACCTTGTTGACCAGGGGAGCATTAGACTTGGAGTCAACAAGATCGAAGTTCAAATCCAACCTCAGAGACTTACTAGCTATGTGATCCTGGGCTAGTCACTTATCCTCTGCTTCAGTTTCTTCAATTGTAAAATAGAATTAAATAGTAGCACCTACCTCCCAAGGTGGTTGTGAGGATTAAAAGAAATCATTTTTCTGAAGCACTTGGCTTGTTTCCCTCTCTTCTTCCACCAAGAGATTTACTATGTATCCTGTGGACTATACAGGTCTCTAGGATGAGTTTACCACCAGAAAAGGTGAAAGGGCATATCAATTCTCTTCAAAATCAAATATAAGTCCTTTCTGTGTCATTTACTATACAAGAAAACATGTTCTCCGATTAAGGCTCTGTGAGCCCAAGTACTTCTTAGGGGAGTTGATGTAACCATTTGGAGATATTCTAAATGTCTAAGGTTCTATCTGGGCAAGGACCAAAAATCCTGATAAATGAGAGATGCCCAAAATTTACTCATGTTCTTTATATAATATGGGAACATAAGGAATGACTTTTATGGGACAGACTTGTGACTTTTATTTTTTGTTATTGTTATTTCCCTTGACACTATATTCACCATTTCTATCAGCAAAAGGAAAAGGTTTGAATTTTAGAATGAAAAAAATCAAATCAAATCCAACAATTTTTATTGGTTCTCCATGTAATTTCCAAGTTCAAGTGTTACACATTATAATAATTCAGGACATTTGTTCTCTAATACATTAATAAACCACATAGTTGTGCACCTAATGATTACTGGATAAAAATAACATTTCAATTGGACATTTTAATCTAACAATGACCCCTTTGCACATAGGAACATCTGTGCTGACTATAAATGATGAATAAACAAAATTAGAGCTCCAGCCAGGTAAGTACTTTATCCAACAGAGGTTGGGGGTAGATTATGAATCTCATTTAGTGAAATTTGATTTTTTTAAATAATAAGAACTGTGAAAATGTTATGTACTGTACCCCTATAGGAGATTATTACCAGTTATTACATGAAGAAGAGATTTTCTCTAAAAGTCTATATAGACTATAACCTAGTCAAGATTACATAAAATAGAATGAACCAAGTACTCAGTGAATGAAAAGGAACTACATTGAAACCATTACTTCAAATAGTGCATATATACATAAATATTATATATATTTAAACCCAAAATATGAATTTATTATTTCATTGACAGAAGGAAATCCCCTCATTATCATCTGTCTATGGTTGGTTCTTAGTCTCTTTTGTGCAAAGTAGCAATAAGTGAGTATTTAAATAGATGCTTGTGGATTGAAATGCACCATGTTTGAAAACTACCAAAGTAGGTAAGAGTGGACTTACTGGATCCATGGAAGGATATATAGTCAGAGCTAACAATATATTCCTTCCCTTTTGCTGCCAAAACTAGCCACTAACCATCACCATAGAGAATGTCATCCTGCAACTTGTCAACCATTGGTTCTATGGCTATAGTCATAGGGATGATGTCTTTCAATATTGGGGCAAAATTTGAATCATACATTATAGCAGAAAATGAAATATGTGAAAACCATACAGGTGACTGGTCTTGGAGTAAAGAACACAAACCCCTCTTCTATAAATATGTGACTGCACCCCAGGTGCAGTATAGACTCAGAAAAGCAAGAGATTGATATTGATGAAGGGAGGTTCAACAAGAGACTGTCTTCATCCAGATGAAATCTTAGATATAGACATCAGTTCTCTACATCCCATATGAATATACAAATGAGTGATTCTCTTCACACTTTAATCTAGCATCCATTCAACTGTCAAACTAAACAGATCTGTCACATCAGCACCCCATTCAATAAACTCCAGTGGCTCCCTATTACCTCCAGGAGCAAATATAAACTCCCAACACCAAAACTCATAACCTAAGTGTCATCCTCAACTCCTTATTCTCACCCCACCCCATATCATAATTAGTGGCCAAGTCTTATTGACTTTACCTTTCCATAATCCCTAATATTCATTTCCTTGGGGAGGTCCTTTATCATCTCAAATCTAGTCTATTGAAATAGCCTACTAGCTGTTCTTGTTTCAAGTCTCTTCCCACTTCAGTTTCAGATTGCCCAGCTGTCAAATTAATTTTCCTAAAACACAAGTCTGACTATGTTATATACACCCAATACCCCTATAACCACCACCTCCACCACCATTCAGTAGACTCCAATGGCTAAGACATTCAAAGCCCTTCCCAACCTAGAACTTTTCTCCCTTTCCAAACTTAAAACTTATTCCTAGACATGTTCCATGGTCTATTGGCACTGACCTCCAATGCTATTCTTTTCACAGTACAATCTACCTCCTTTCCCCATGCCTGGAATTTTCTCCCTCCTTGTTTCTCACTTCTGGGTTTCCTTCAAATTCCAGCTAAAACTTCACCTTCTATAAGATGACTTATTCCCCTTAATGCTAATAACTTTCCTCTATGATTAGTTCCAATTTATCCCATATGTTTCTTGTTTATACAGTTGTTTGCATATTGTCTCTGCGATTAGAAACCGAACTTTCAGGGGCAGTTAGATGGTACAGTGGATAGAGTACCAGCCCTGGAGTCAGGAGTACCTGAGTTCAAATTCGGCCTCAGACACTTAATAATTACCTAGCTGTGTGACCTTGGGCAAGCCACTTAACCCCATTGACTTGCAAAAAGAAGAAAACCTAAAAAAAATAAAGTGAACTTGCTGAAGACAAAGATTCTTTTGGGGATTGGGAGGGTGTGCATTTTGCCTGTTTGTTTTGCTTTTCTTTATATATTCAGCTCTCAATCTAATGCTTGGCACATAGAAAGCATTTATTACAAGCTTATTCACCTGACTTTCCCAATAAAAATATTTCTCAGGGTCTTCTTGGTCTTTCAGCACTGTTTCCATAGACCAGGTATAGTCTTTGACAGACTGAATATTTCCCCTACTGACCCCAACCATGTCCTCTTTTGATTGGTCAAATGTGGTTAATGTGGATTTAATCTCACCTAATTATTTCTTTATTCGGGACCATTAATGAGTCTTTTTTTTGCTAACTGTATGGTTAAACTGTGTGTAATGGCTCTAGTTCTGACAGTCTATCATTTCCTCTTGCTTATCTTTCCTGATAACCTAGACCCAAGTTTCCACCTGGTTACAACAATCCTCTTCTTTCCTGTACCCTAGTCCTCAGAAAAGTAGCATCTTATTCTTGAATTTTGATTCTAAGATAATCTAATGACCCTGAATCCTGAGAGTATGGAGGAAATCACTCAGTCACATTGTTTGGTGTATGTAACTTTTGAAAAATTTCAAATATATTTTCATATATAATGTAAACAGTAAGTATATTTGTAATGCTATAAATGGAATACCAGCTATATCCACTAGCAGAGCACAATTTGCAAATTTACTATCAAGTTTCTATTTTTATTTACAAGTAGGCTTTATTTTACCTAATACATCTGATTGTTGATCTTTAATAACCATAAATAATGGACACTTTATATTTCACAAGTATGTTTGAATTTCACAGTCTTACTTTTACCCAGCATGAAGCTAACCTTGGTCAATACATTTACACTCAGATACCTCTGATTAAGACACAAGGATTGACTTGAATTTGCCTTTTGGAATCATATTGTTAACAATAGGAATAATTAATGATTTTCCTAATTCTATTTCCCCTTTACAAACATTGGCTGGCATTCAGACCATCCTTGTACCATCCCAAGCAAAATATATATGGTCGCCAACTTACTACTGGCAGCCATATGATGATGCCTAACCATCCAGCAGAATCTGAACCTAAGTAAAAATACACCTCCCACCAGGGGAGCACCTGGATAAGGACCAGACACTCAACTGCACAGGTGTCACACTCTGGCTCTTGGGTTCCACAGGCACATTAGCCAACTCCCATTCTCAGAACTGTTTGACTTACAGGCATCCTGCCAATAGCAAGAGCTAGGAGCATTTTGACAAAAGAGCCAGCCAGAATTCCTCCCCTTTCCTCTTTCCTAAATGGCTACTAAGAAATCTGGCTGATAAACTAGCATTTTTTTTCAGTGTTCAAAGTCCTAAAAAGAGAGGGAAAAGAATTTAAGATAATTCCAAATATATAATATATTAGCATATAGATTATAATACAAACAACAAATATATTCAAAATGCATAAAAATGTACTACCAACTATATCTGCTAGAAGAAAACAAAACAATTAGTAAATTTAGTAGCAATTTCCTGTTTTTACTTACAAGTAGGTTTTATTTTATGTAATACAACTGATTATAGGTCTTAATGACCATAAATAAAGCGGATTGTTTACATTTCACAAGTATGTTTTAAACAATTAACCAAATATTTCAAGCTCTGCTTATATCTTACTCATCTCATCTCCCCTCTATTTTTGTTTCATTCATCTGGATAGATTAAAATAAAGAAGATTCTATGTAATTTTATAATGGCTGGCCCAATTATCTATTTCCCTGTCTTGTGTAAACTTATGCAATGTAAACTTAAGTGTAAACTTATGCAATTTATATATGCTATCTGACCATGTATTGACGGGTCACCAATAAAGCTATCTATCTGATGGTCTGTCTGACCTAGTTGGCCTCATTACCAAAATAACAAAGTCAAAAAGAAAGTAATAACTCTCCCGTTTGCTATTTTTCAAAGAACAGAAAATTAATATATATGAATAATAATTTCAACATGTGGTATCTTTGGTTGCACTCCTTAAAACTAGGATTAAAGAGGAAAGTAGCAAATACAGAAATGTCAAATATAAAAAAATTAGAGATTCTGCTTCCCAGTGGAAATTCAGTTGAGGAAGGAGACAAGGGACACAGAGAGGAAACATGAAGAAAATAATTTGCCCTAATCAAATACAGAAATGCCAAATAACCCCCAAATGGATAGGAAAAGATGCAGTAGAAAAGGAAGAGGATGGGGTGGAACTCTTGTAGTGTAAGGTGAGCCCTAGGAGACAACAGTTGAGAACCATACAGCACCTGTAGTCTCTTTTCACTTTAGGCTATCCTCTACTCAGTTGTCAAAGTTAATAAATCTAACCATGTTACATAAATATTCCATCCCCTTCCCCATGGAGTAAATTCCAGTGATTCCCTATCACCTCCAGGAGCAAATATGGACTCCCAATCACCTAGGCTCATGACTCGATCAGAGAGTGTGGAGCTTGTAGGACAAAGAACCACTATAGAGAGAAAGTACAATTTCTGGATTTTGGCTATCTGGGGCAATGCCCCAGTCCTTCACCACTAGTTATGGCTCTGAGAAGGATAGTCAATGCCACTATGGTTTGCTCTTGGGGTAAAAATTAAATTGTTCAACTTATTCTAGACATTCTAAGGGTGAGAGAAAGCAGCAGAAGGTCCAAAGACTAGCACTTTGGTCAACCATCATCATCATCACAGAACAATTTTTTATCACCTAGCACAGTACCTTTTCACACACACACACACACACACACACACATATATATATATATATATATATATATATATATATATATATATATTAGATGCTATATATATGCTGAATTGGGGTCATTAAGCAAACATTTCTATCACGCCACCTCAATAGCTGACTAAAGGTGTCTGACTAAAGGAGTTTGATAATTGCTTACATTTTACAATTTAAAGCAAGAAGGGGCTATAAATATTTTAGAACATATAGATAGGAGCATGACACAGGAAGAAAAAAAGAATGTTCCATGATAATTTTAATATATTTTAAAAGAATAACAAGTTGTACATAATAGATTTGTAGCTTCCTGTGCAATCATATTTTTCCTATTCTATTATGTTATGAAATACTTGTTTTATTTCTTAAGTTCAGAATTAAGTAAATAAATAACCGATTTAAGGCTTAATTTGAGGTCCATGGACTAATTTCAGAGATTCCTTGCACTTGAATGGGAAACAGCTTTATTTTCAATAACCTCTCTCTGAAAATTAACATTTCCTTCATTTATTTAAAAACAATGTTCTAAGAAGTCCATATGCTTCACCAGACTACACAAGGGGTCCATGATTTAAAAAAAAAAGCTAAGAAGGAAGGAAAGGAGGGAGGGAGGGTGGAAGAAGGAAGGGAAGAAGGAAGGAAGGGAGAAAGAGAGGGAGGAAGGAAGAAAGGGGGAGGGAGAATGGGAGGGAAGAAAGGAGGAAGGAAGGAAGAGGGAGAAATGGAAGGAGAATGGAGGGAGGAAGGATGTAAGGAAGAGAGAGAAGGGGAGGGAGGAAGAGAGGAAGAAAGGGAGGAAGGGAGGAAGGAAGAGGGAGGGAGAAAGGGAGAGAGGAAGGAAGGGAGGAAGGAAGGGAAAGAAAGAAAAAGAGGGGAAGAGAAGAAGGGAGGGAAAGGAAAGAGAGGAAAGGGGAAAGAGGAAAAAAGGAGGGGAAAATGAGAATAAGGTCGGGTAGTGGAGAAAGGAGAGAGGGAAGGAGGAAAGGGGAGGGCTGTGATAATCTCCCATCTTACAGTTACAGAAACTGAGGCAAAAGGCGGTTAAGTGCCATGCCCAAAGACAGACAACTGAGAAGTGAATGAGCGGGTTTGATGGGGGGGGGGGGGGGGGGGGGTCTGAGCTATCTGTGGAGCCCAAAGTCAAGTTCCTTAGGGAAGTTTAAACGCCCACACGCCGCCGCCGCGTCCGCTCTGCTGCATCCCCACCCCGCCTTGGAGAGCAGCTTCCCAACAGCATTATCAGAAAGTGGCTAAAACCATTTTCCCCACAGTTTGAGATTTGCTCCCTCTAAAGCATCCATGCCGCCACCTAGCGATTACATTAAATTTCTCTCTCACCCTTTCTTTAACCATCTAAAGGGCTTTAACCATTACCAAACCCCTTCTTTTAATAACCTTCCAATAAAAAATGTCAATCTCTACTCTGCAATGACCCTATATGGCACCACCCCCATTTCCAGTCCATGTTTGCCATAAATCATAAATCCTTATTTTTTACATTTTTAGGTTAATCTAAGTGCTGGGACTGGATACATCTCTCAAATCAACTGTGTCCTTCTGTACTAAAGAGGCTTATCAAGCACTGATAATAACTCATAAAATAGGCACAAAATAATATATAATGGAAAATTTCATTCTACACATGCAAATGAAATGAGGAATTGAGTCTATTATACAAATAACTTGAACCAAAGAACATTTATTCCACTATTATCTGACAATGTCTTTGGAGGGGGGAGGATTGTATCTGTATATGTCCATTCAAATCTGGAATGTTCTCCTCCTACCTCTCTGCTCCATAGGAGTCACTCTCTTCCTATATAGATTCTGCAATGTCTGGAGGGCAGCTGGTAGATTATACAAGTGATGGGCCTAGAGTCAGGAAGACCTGAGTTCGAATTTGACCTCAGCTATTTACTAGCTGTGTGACACTGGGGAAATCACTTAACCCTGTTTGCCTCAGTTTCCTCAACCATAAAATGACTGTTGTGAAGATCAAAGATAACATTTATAAATGCTTTTCCCTTCCCTTACCCATCTCCCCTTACTTTAAGATTCAGCTCAGGTACCATCTTCTGCATTCAGCTCAGGTACCCCTAACTGCTGGTCCTTCTCCTTCAAAATACCTTGTGTTTAACTTTGCATATGCTTGCATTTATTCCTCTTGTATTTATGCTTTTCTTATTTTATAGGTACTTGATGTTTCCCTCATTAGGATGTAAGCTCTCTAAAAAGGAGGGATGTAAGTGGGCATTGTTTCATTCTTTGTACTTAGATCCCGAGCACCAAGCAAAGGACCAGGCACATGAATGTCTATTTATAATCAACAACAAACACAGTAGGATGTTCTCTGCATCTTTCTGTCAATTGTGTGAGTAGAAAGATTTGTTACAGAAAATCATTTACCAAAAAACTACTTATTCCTTCTTCATATTTTAATCATGGATACCTTTTATATATCTATGAATAACAGTTTCATAAACATTTTATAAAGATGAGAAAATAGGTTTTTGTCAATCACTTTTATGATCAACAAATTTACACTGAAGAAAAAAAGAGGACTTTTAACATCTATATATCAGGTAAATAATGGAAAAGAATCCACAACTAATAATAATTAACATTTATTACTCTGAGGATTGCAAATTGCTTTACAAATATCTCATTTTATCCTCACAACAATGCTTAAAAGTACATGATATTTTTATCATCACCCTCATCTTAGAAGTAGGGAAACCAAGAAAAACAAAATAAGAGACCTGACAAGTCTAGTAAATGGCCAAAAATAGATTTAAACACAGGTTTTCTTAATCCCAGTCCAACATTCTATCCATTGTTTCTCCTAGCTGCCTGAGAACTAATCTCAGGTTCTGCCTATTTGCTGCTTGTCTTTGAATTAGCTGTTCTTGGGTTAAGTGGCTTTCCCAAGGCCACACAGCTAGATAATTATTAAGCGTCTGAGGTCACATTTGAACTCAGGTACTCCTGACTCTAGAGCCAGTGCCCTATCCACTGTGCCACTTGACTGCCCCAGCAATTGTTCTCTTAGATTTAATCATTCACAATGAATTGACAACTCTTCAGTTGCCATATGTCAAATCAAGTTTATATACCCCACCTTCTGCAAGAAAGCTTTCTCAGTCCTCCTTAATGTTAGTACCTTCTCTTTGAGATTATTTCCAATTTATCTGGATACATCATTTGTAGTTAGTATGTTGTCTCCTTTATTAAAATGCAAGCATCTAGACAGCCTGGACAGGTTGGTTTGTTGATTTGGTTTTTTCCTGTCTTTGAATTCCTGTTATTTAGCACTGATCCTAACCACAAAAGAGGCTAATAAATGTTAATTAATTAACATTTCTCCCATATCAAAAACCAAATCTGAGATGACAAACTATAAAAGCAGCCCAAGATAAATATGGAAATGCACTTTGCTTTTTTTGCATTCACTTTGGTTTTTTTTCAGCATGTGCTCATATATCATTAAATACCACCTATATACAAAGTAATATATTAGGGAGGCACTGAAAAAAATAGAAGATATCAGAGTACTTTGTCTATCCAGTGGTATTTATAGTCCATTGGGAGAGATGGCACACAACTATTTTACAAAAACTCATTGTCATGAAGACTAAAGGAGATAATACATGAATAGGACCATGGCATTATAATAGTTCACCTAAAGCCTACTGCAAACTTAAATGACCCTGCCATTCAACAATTAATTTCAACAGTGACACTTAAAATCCCCATCTAACAAGACTATAATTCAGATCCTGCATTATCTTTGGCTCCCACTTTCCCTTTTCATCTTACTCATATTTCTTCTCAACTTCATATTTATGATTTTAGCGACTGAAACTCAATGATCACCTTTGTTTAGTCTCAAAAACTTTCTTGGATAACTTAGATATCAGATCTTTTCTGCATTTATTTAGATGCCTTAGTACTGATACATGCTAAAAATAATAAAAATAATAATAAATTTATCAGATCTGCTTATATTGATCAATCCTCCTTAATAATAATAAATATTTTCATCATCATTATAATAATATATAAAAATGGAGTTTATATGTTCACAAAACCCTTTTGGTTCACTACTCTCTCAACCATTCCTATTATTTCACTACTTCTCAAAATATAGGCTAAATTAACCTTTTAGTTGCTGTTCTTCATTTCCCTTTACTGAAACTAGTTGGAATGACCTCCAAACTATTCTACCTTTTTTCTAGTCTCCCCTCTTACCAATACTCTCTTTACATTACTGCCAAAGTAATTTTTCTATTACATAAGTGTGGTCATATTATTCCCCTGATCAAAAATTTTCAGAAATAACTACCAGATGAAGTTACAATTCTTCATCCTGGAATTCAAGACTATTAATTTTATGATTCCAACTAGTTTTTAAGTCTTGTCTCATATTACTCCCTATTTCAGCAAAATTGAACTGTTCCTGGTTCCATGACTATGCCTCACTCTTTCCTATGCCCTGTCCCTTTGTTGGCCTAAAATGTTCTCTCCCCATTTACAATCCCCATTTGTTGAAATTATACCCAATCTTCAAGGCCCACCTCTTAACCACCTTTTGTCTTCCTTGACATTCTCTACCAGAAATTATATTTACCTCCTTGGAAATTTCAGCATTTCATCTGTATTTCTCAGGAATGTATCATTTTATGTTTTCTATTATAGTTGTATAAAGTGTCTAGTTTTTTGTGACCTAAATGGGGTCAGGAAGAGTTGGGCATGACTGAAATCTGGCTTCCCTTCTAAACTGTCAGCTCTTCAAAGGAAAGTACTATTGTATTAAATCCAGTCTTTCTATCTCTCTCAGAGCATTTCACATTGCAAAATCAACAATATGAGTTAGGGAAAATAATCGGAAAGCGAATATAGAGCCTGCAAAGTATGGATTTAACATCACCTCCAGGAGAGTATCTGGATCTTCTTTCTGTCTTTTCTTTTTCATTCATACTTAGATTCATTGATGCATTTCATTTGTACTTTCAGGTTACCCTGAAATCCAGAAAAAAAATATTGAAAATTTGCTTTATTTCCAGAACAGAAGAAGAGAATGGGGAAGGGCAATGGGAAAGGAAAGTGGAGTCAGGACTACACTTCCCTTCCCTGGACCAACTTGCTGGGAAAGAGGCGCCTTTGCACCACTCACCAGCAAAGGACTCTGGGGCATGGGGAAAGTGTTTGCCATTCTCCCTGTTATAGTTATTATCAATTAAATCCAGGTCAACTCATAATAATCATAACTCATAAATAAATAAGACAGATGAAAAGGGAAAGTGGGAGCCAAAGGTAATGCAAGATCTGAATTACAGTGATGTTAGAAGAGGATTTTTAACATAGGCCACTGTCTATGGCACTGTCACATGGCCGGAGCAAAAATCTTGTTCAAACTATACTAGTTACAATTTTCCATAAAGGAGAATCTATATTCTTCAGCAGAATGTAAGCTCATTGAGGGCAGGCACTATTTCACTTTTATTTCTACTTCTCCAGTACCTAGTAGAGGGTCTGGTATAAAGTAAATACTTAATAATGGCATTCATAAATGTATGCTGATCAATTGATTGATTGTAAGTATAAGTGCTGCAAATGTTATATTTATCATTAAATAAATCCAGGTCAACTCACAATCCTCTAACTGTAGTCTATCTCTTATCTCCAGTAGTGATTTTTATCTATTATTTCAAAGGATACTTGGTCGGGAAACATCCCTTTCTGATTCTAAAGTTTAGTAGTTTATAACCTGAAGCATGATCTCATGACCTAAAGCATAAAGCTCTTAAGTCAGTTGCTTCACTATATAAATGTTATTGGTTATAAAATTCTTCTGATGTTATTTTAAATTCAGACACTATAACTGACTTGATGACCTCCTCTGGCAATAAATTTCACAGAGTGAATAAATGAAATACTCAGAACCACTTCCATCTAACTCTATTACTTCTAAATCTTCTAAGGAGGGGCTGGAGAACAGTGGGCAGGCGGGAAATGAAGAAAGACACCAGGAAACCTATCCCTCCAATAATTCAAAATAGTATATACTCAAACCCTTTTGAACCAAAACAAGAAAAAATTAGCCAGTGACAATATAATTGACAAATAGAGGTCTCCACACAGAATCATCATTCTCCTGTCTGCCCCTCATAATTGGGAAAACACCCTCATAGAGGGAAAACTGTAGGCTCCTGTTGTTTGATAATTATTTCCTATTCAAAGGTTTGTGATATCAAAAAGTAACTCCTAGCATCCATTTTTCAGCATGCCACATAATTGAGATTGGAAAAATCACAAGGCTTTTTCTGTAAGAAATATTTTTTTAATTAATCTATCTCAAAAAATTGATTCCAGTCAAAATCCACACCAGATAGATATCTTGGAAGTCAAACAAGCTGAAAGTTAATGTTTTAAACTCCTACAGAGACATAAAAAAAATAATGACCAAGGCAAAACTCCTCTGTCTAAAGAATCTATGAAAAAGGGAAAACTCATTACAACACAGTTAATTTCTTTTTTAGGTTTATTCACACATTTTGAGGGTTCCTTGATTTAGGTCTCAAGCATGAGTTATATAGCTTATGCACATTTCTGTACTTTTTAATAGAAATAAAGAAAAAAGGTACAGAGTGCTCAGTGCTTAAGTAAATTGGAGTAAGTTTGATTTTTTTTTTGCAAATGAAAAAAATTTAAAATTCTCAAGAAGTTTTGAATTTTTCCATGTCTAGACAGGCAAAGTTAAATAAAGAGGTGATGATACTATTTCATATAATTTCCAAGGAAGAAATTCAGTCTACCATACAAATCTGTTCCTGCTCTGCAACTAAAATAGAAAGAAATCATTTAGTGAATATCTACTAATCACCAAATACCATGCTAGATCCTTTACCCCATTTTTACAGTTGAGAAAAACTGAGGCAGACAGAAGTTACATGATTTTTCCAGGGACAGAGAGTAAATGTCTGAGACTGGATTTAATTCTTCCTCACTCCAGGTTCATCATTCTATCTACTGCAACACCTAGACTTAAGAAAACTAACTGAGACAATAATCGCTGAAGTGACTTGGCTATGATCCAATAACCATTATGTCCTTGAGACCTGACTTCAAACGAGATTTTTCTGACTGTGAGGTCAGATTTCTATTCAATTTGCTATGGTCAGTGATATAAGAGGTCTGTTGTGTTTTTTTAATCTATTAAAAATTATCAGTTTGGACTGTCTATATCAATATTCTCCAAACTCTTTTGATCTATTAGTAAAAAAAAAGGTGTGTATGTACCCCTACATATATTTTCTTGTTTATAAATTATATTCATGTATTCCTATAATTATTATATATTTATATAATATATATAATTATATTATGTAATATATATTGAGCAAATTACACTCAAAAAAGAAATTTAGAGGAGATGAGATAAAAATAATATCGAGTACATAGAGATAGCTGATAGTGCATTGGATAGAGTGCTGAGCTGGGAATTAGGAAGATTTAGTTCAAATCTAGCCTCAGACATTTCCTATGTGACCCTGAGTAAGTCACTTCACCTGTGCTTTCCTTGGATTCCTCAACTACAAAATGGGAATAATAATAATAACCCCCACTTTACAAGGTTGTTGTGAGCATCAAATGAAATAAATAGGTGCTATATAAATGCTCATTCCCTTCCCTTCCCAGAGTCACAGAAATTTATGTAATAAGAAAATACACGGTCAGACCTTTGCCTTAAGAAAATCACTCTGACAGCTTATGTGGAAGGTGGATTGAAGAGGAGAGAAACCTGATGCAAGGAGACATGAAGTCTATGAATATGGTGATGGGGCCTGAGATTGTGCAAATGAAGAGAAGGGGACAGATCTGAGACCCAATGTGATGGAGCAACCCAATGGATATGTGAGTGTGGGGTGAAGGAAAGTGGAAAAATCAAAGATGGAACTGAGGTTGTAGAACCCTGGATATCTAGAAGGATAGTGATGCTTCAACAGTAATAGGGAAATTTAGGAGATGTTTCGGTTTAGGTAGAAAGATAATGATACATGTTCCTCTTCACAGTTTATCACCCAAATCCAAAGAAAAAGAGTCAGGGTCCTTAACAACCAGTCATCACCTCAAAGCAAATAACCCTCCCTTTTTCAAGTGGGCAATTACAGCAGCTAAGAGGTGTTTGGGGGTAAGGGAAGAGGATAAAATTTTCCTAGTGACACCTGTGAAGCTTCTGTCAGTTTTGCTTTGTTTAGATCACAGATTCTTAACCTGGAGCTCATTAATTTTTAAAGTACATTTTGATATAACTGGTTTCTTCTCCTATATATTTTATTTAATGCATTTGAAAACATTATTATCACTATGGCCTTTACCAGGTTGCCAAAGGGGTTCATTATGATCCCCCAAAAGGTTGAGAACCCCTAGTTTAGGTTTTACTTGCCCTGAGAGGTTGCGTCTGATTCAGAAAGGCAGACAGTATGCACAGCAGAATATGGTGAAGTACTGAGGGCTTGAGAGTGAATGTGGTTCTGTAGGAGACAAGACCCATTATTGGCACAAAGTGATCACACATCCTTTGGAGTTAGATAAGGCATTCTCCCAGGTGACCCTTGCCTCTTCTTTGTATACCCCAATTGGTGCTGATCATATAACTTCTGAAAAGTTTGGATTCTCTATTCTCTTCAACTAATTTCAAGATAGTCAGAGGCATTTTCAGAGTAACTTGACTCTTTGTTAAAAATCCCAATGTGGGAGTAGTGGGAGAAGGAATAATAAGGGCTCACATTTCTTTGCTTCCTTAGAACTCATGACATTTTTACAGGTATTACCATGGTAATTTTCACTATATCCCTTGAGGTAAGTAGAAAGAAAATATCACTTTATCCACTTTACTTGTAAAATACAGAAAATGTAATTAACTTGCCTGAAGTCTCTCAACCAGTCAGCCTGAAACAGTGCCTGCCTCCCATTTCCAGACTTTTTTTTTCCCAATGCTCACTCTGTTTGACCTCATTGACTACAGTCTCCACTGAGCAAGGCTGGCTTTTTTGTTCATTTTTGAAATCTAAGCCATTTTATGGTCCAAGCTAATTTGCTTTGTTTATTAATTGTATTCCTCCTTTTTTTGAAGTCTTTAATTCTAGGTTGGAAGGTGTTTAACTTTATATAAACATATATGTGAATACATATTTATACATATGTTTGTGTGTATACATATGAATATACAGGGGAACCAGAAGAAACAATACTGGGAGACCCTGAAGGTCTCTCTTAAGAATTTTGGAATTGATTGTGCAGTATGGGAGACAATGGCACAGGACCACCCAGCATGGTATGCCCTCATCAGGGAGGGTGCTGTGCTCTATGAGAAGGACAAAATGGAAGTAGCTCAAAGGAAGCATAAGATGTGCAAATTTAGGGAATCCTCCCCAGGTGTTCACCTGGACTATTTGTGCCCAATCTGTGGGAGAGCATTCTAAGTCTGATCAGCTACAGTCAGAGATGCTGAAACTAACCTCTAACATAGTGATGTCATGTTGGTTTCTTCTATAGCAAAGGATAATCACATATGCATATGGATATATTCATATATGCATACATATATGTATATGTAATGTGTGCGTTTATTTATTTATTTGTAGCCTAAACATTTGAAAAGAAAGTCATCAAAGGAATTTCTCAATCAGGTTTCCATTTTCCACCAAGTACAAAACTGCCAAGTCAAGTCAACAATCATTCATCAAGCATCTCCTATGTGAAGGTATAAATAAAGGCAAAAAAATGGTCCCTGCTTTCAAGAACTTTTCTTTTTATTATTTATTGTTTTGAAAGCTGACTTTCTGGGTAAGGCAGCCAGGGAGTGGTATATTGGAAATAGGAAATGATATAAATGCAAAATATATCATCATTTTATTTCTTTATTTTTATTTATACAAAGCAAATGAAGGATATAAATCAATTTGACAGAGATGGAACAACAAGAGAGATGAGGAGAACCTGAGAATTATGCCTTAGAAATTAAAATAGAAAAATGCTCCAGGAAGCAGCAAGTAACCAATGGTATCCACAAGATCAAGAAAAACAGGACTAAAATATGATTACATTAGTTTTTTTACACACACATTCACATTTATAGCACATTATAAATTTCAAGCCTTTCCAAAGTTTATTAATGGGGGGAAAGGGGGTTGAGTCAAGATGGCACAGTACAGGACAGTACCCCAATTGAACTCTCCCAACATTCCCCACCAAGCAACATTAAAATGATGTCTCAAATCAAATTTTGAAGCAGCAGAGCTAACAAAAGGTCAGAGTGAGACAGTTTCCCAACCTAAGACAATTCAAGAAGTCGGCAAGAGTAGTCTCTGACATCAGTGGTCTGAGAGCAACCACAAAGCCCATGTGACAGAAGAGTAAGTAATGGACCTTAAAGGTGTCTGTGAGAGCAGTGCCAATGGCAGCCGCAGCTTTAGTTCTCAGCCCAGAGAAAATAAGGGGTCAGAAAACTGTTCAGTAAGATATTATATGAAACCATTTGCTGACACTAGGTATAGCTGGCACTGACTGGCAATTCTATTGCCCAGAAATAGATATGTTAGAAATAGAAATAGTACCAGGACCAAAAGAAAGATTAGTGTTCATGGTTGCAGAAGATCAAGGGCCTCTGACTAGCAGTTTCAGGGGATGAGGTATTTTTCCTGGGCAAAGACAAGAGTTCAGACCAGGAAATCAATGACCAGTCTTCTTGACACATCATACCACCTTGAAAACATAAAAAACCCTGGTGACCCCCAGAACTAACTCTGAAAACAGCAGCATAAAAAAAAGCTTGAAACTTGGGAAAATGTCTCTCCATTCCAATGTGAGCACAGTTCAACTTAACATAAAGTTCAAAGTCAAGAAACAGGCTAGAAAATGAGCAAAAAAGAAAGACAGAACTTGACCATAAGAAGCTAGTACACTATAGCAGGGGAAAAACCAAGACACAAACTCAGAAGACAGCAATATAAAAACAGCTACAAGCCTCAAAGAGAAATTCTAAATGGATACAAGTACAATGAGAATTAGGGAAAGAAATGAGAGTGAAAATAAATTATGAAAAAAAAATTAACAGCTTTAAAAGAGGTATAAAAAAATAAGTATCAAAGAAAATAACATCTTAAAAATAGAATTGATCTAATGGTAAAAGACACAAAAATTCATTGAAAAAAGAACTCTTTAAAAAGCAGAATTGGTCAAATGGAGAAGAAAGCACAAAAGTTCATTGAAGAAAGTAATTCCTTGAAAATTAGAATTGGTTAAGTGGAATCTAATGTCTCTCTGAGACATCAAAAAAACAAAGTCAAAAAAATGAAAAAATAAAAGAAAATGTAAAATATTTTATCAGAGAAAAAAACTGACCTTGAAAATAAATCAAAGGTAGAAAATTTAAGAATTATTGGACTACCTAAAAGCCAGGATAAGAAAAGAATCTTATTTCAAAAAATTAAGAAAAAGATCCCTAATATCTTAGATCCAGAGAGTAAAATAAAAATTAAATAATTTGCCAGTTACATACTGAAATAAATATCAAAATGAAAACTCCCAGGCATATTATGGCTGAATTCCAGTGCACCCAGGTCAAGAAAAGAATATTGCAAGCAGCCAGAAGACTGGTTCAATTCAATTCAAATATCAAGGAACTAGTCAGGATAATGAGACTTAACAGTTTCCACAGTAAAGTAATGGTGGGCCTAAAATAAGATATTCCAGAAAGCAAAGGAACTAGGATTACAACCAAGAATAACCTATCCAGCAAAACTGAATACAATCTGTCAGGGGGAACAAAAGTGGATAGTAAATAAAATAGAAGACTTTCAACCATTCCTGATGAAAAGAACATAGTTGAATAGAAGATTCAATTTTCAAACAAAAGATTCATGAAAAATGTAAAAAGGTAAAAATTGACAGAGTAATCCAAAGTGATTCAATCAATAGGAATGTTTACATTTCAATATGGGAAGATGATACATGTAACATCCAAGAATTTTATCATTATTAGGGCAGTTAAAAGTCTACATAGGTAAAGATGAGTAGGAGTCAAATATGTTGGAATGATCTCAAAAAAATGAAAAGTAAGAGAGGATGCACTGAGAATAGAGGAAAGGGAGAAAGTAAAATGAGGGATATTTCTCACATAAAAGAGGTAAGGGAAGGGCTCCCATATTGAAGGAGAAATGTGGGAGTGGGGTGGTGGGCAATGCTTGACCCTAACTCTCATTGAAATTAGTTCAAAAAGGAAAGTGTGCATGTGTGTGTGTGTGTGTGTGTGTGTGTGTGCACTCATAGAGTTGGAAATAGAAATATATCTGATTCAATAGATAAATATGGAGGTGAAGGAAATAAAAAATATTGGGAATGATAAAAAAAAAGGAGGGAAGATTCAGGGAAATAGTAGTCATAAGCAAACAGTATTTTGAAGAATGACAAGATAGAAGGAAAGAAAGAAGGATAAACATAGGAAAATAGGATGGAGGGGAATATCCAGTTAGTAATCATAACTGAATGTGAGTAGAAGGAGCTCACCCATAAAATGGAAAGATAGCAAAATGTATTAGAAAATAGAATCCAATAATAAACAGAAAAACACATAGAGGATTAAATAAAGGACATGGCAGAATCTAATATTCTTCTGCTAAACTAAAGCAATCATGTTCTCAAACAAAGCAAGAATAAAAATAGACCCAATTAAAGGAGAGAATCAGGGAAACAACATTTTGCTTATATATCATAGACTATGAAGTAATATCAAAAACTTTTGCAAGTGTCTCTGAGAAAGGCTTCACTTCTCAAATATATGAGGAATTGAATCAAATTCAATTGATTGGTTGGTCTGATAAATGATCAATGGATATAAAAAAGTTTTCAGAAGAAGAAATCAAATCAATAGTTACATGAAAAAAATAGCTCCGAATCACTATTGATTAGAGAAATGTAAATTAAAATAGCCGTGTATTACCATGACAAATGCTGAAAGGTTTGATGGAAAATAGGCACACTAGCAAACTTTTGGTAGAGTTATGAATTAATCCAATCATTCTTAAGAACAATGTGGAACTATGCCTAAAGGGCTATAAAACTGTGCAAACCCTTTGACTCAACAATAGCACTAGACTTGTATCCCAAAGAGATCAAAGAAAAGGGAAAAGGTTCATAAATATGAGCAGCTCTTCTTCCACTAAAAACTGGAAATTGAGAGAATATTACTCTATTAGGGAATGCCAAACAAGTCATGGAATACTATCATACAATAAGAAGTGATGTGGGGAGCAGTTTCAGAAAAAAATATGGGAAGATCCAAATGAACTGATGCAAATTGAAATGAAAATAAACCAAAGATCACTGTGCACAGTGGTAGCAATGCTGTAATGATGATGAACTGTCAGATATTGGGCTACTTGAGCAATACAATAGTCCAAGAAAATTCCAAAGAACAATTTAAAAAATTCTATCTACCTCCGGAGAGAAAACTGATAAACTCTAAGTGCAAATTAAACTATAACTTTCAATGTTTTCTTTATTTTTTTTACAATAGGCTAATACGAAAATATGTTTTGCATGACATATGTATAATTAAAATCATTTTGCTTACCTTCTTAGTGGGTAGTGAAAGGAGAGAGGGGGAAAGAGAATTTGGAACTCAAAATTTAAAAAGAAAAGAATGTTGAAAGTAAATTTATTTTGTTAAAGGTTTATTAATCACCTTTAAGAGGAAAATTCAGGTAACCCTAGGAAGAGAGAAAGTAGAAACTTCTAGTGAAAGATATACATTCTAGGTTCAGCTAAAGGGGGAAAAAATAGGGGCTGAGAATTTCCATAAGCAAGTAAGGACTTTCTTTAGGAAATATGAGACTTCACAAATTTGAAAGTAGAAAAAAATAATAATAAAGGAACTCCTCTATATGCAGAATTTAAAGATGATAAAGGAGAGTAGATTAAGGAAAATGAGGGAGGTAGTTGTGAGAGCAAATTCTAAAAAAGATAAGGAAAAGAAACAGGTTCCAGAATACAGGTAGAGGAAGAGGAAGGAAGAATACCGGTAGTAAAGAAGAAAAATATGGAAGAATAGATCGCCTTCCTGTAAGTAAAGAGGGAAGATGGAAAAAATAGATGTAGGAGCAGTAAAATATTAGGGTAAAGATAACTATGATTGAGAAAGTTTATGTATTGTGGCAGAAATCCCTCCAAAACACGAGGCAAAGTCATTTGAATGAGGGATTAGAAAGAGTTGAAACTTAAGGAAATAAAAGGTCTGGTATAACATCTGTGAGGACTGAAATAGGGAGTCAATGAGCTATGAATAAAAAAAAGGATTGAAGAGCAGTGAGGATCCAGTTGAAGTCCAAGAGCATGAATTTGGTAGGAGCCATGTCTGCATTATTCTATGATTTCCGGGACCATACCAAGTCCAGTGGGAAAGGGTCAAAAAAGTAGACAGTAGGAGCGGATTTGGCCAATTGAAGGGTCAGGGTGGTGAAGAATTCTTAGTTGACTACCAAGTACAAGTTAAATAAAAAAGTTCAGTGTAACTAAGAAGGGACTAAAAGCCCAGGAGGGACCAGGGATTCAAAATCAAGATTTAAGGGAGAAAGGAATCTGGCAGTGAAGAACTTCACATCAGAAAAGATAAGACATTCAGGCTACCTTCCTGAGAAAGGAAAGGGTGGCTTGTCATAGTAGATGCTGGGGGTGGTTGTTATCAGCTACATCCATGCTAAAAATGAAGATGGAAGTCACTGGAGTCAAGAAGAATGAAAAGGATCCAAAAGGGTAGATGGATCATCAACAGTGATGTTTGTAGCTTAGCAATATGGATGTATTCTTGTAGCATGCATTTCTCTTGTAAATTAGTAAAGACGTGGCTCATTGTTGAATATCACATCAAAAGTTTACTTCTTCCCTCGTGAAGAATGCCTTCAATTCATGTTTTAATGACCACATTCTCTTGATTTCTTATTTTGATGCTAAGAAGTCTGGAGATTTTTTTTCCCCGAATAGATCTCCTTTGGAGGACTTTGGGGAAAATATTGGGGGAAATCAACCAGAATAGGCAAGTGTAAAGATTGAGAACTGCACCACTGGAGGGAACTTCTTTGTGAGTATATATTTCAATATGTCTATGCTTATATTATTTGAGTTGTCCATCAAGTTGGGAAGCCAAATGAAACAAAGGCTGCATTTGAAAACTCCAAGACTAGGGTTCTAATCTCTCCTCTGATGTTTGCTATGTGATTGTAAGCAAACCATTTAACTTTTGTCAGCCTCAGTTTCTTCGACTGTAAGAGAAGGATAACAATACCAATGCTATTCTTACAGGATTGTTGTAAAGTTCAAATAAGGAAACATATATACATTGCACACTTGAAAGTTCTCTATTCATATTTAGTTACTGTGATTATAAGGTTTGAGCTGTAATAATATATATTTAGAAAATAGACCATGCTAATTATCCTCCAGAGGAAATAATAATAACTATCATTTATATATCATGTTACATACATTATCTCATTTGATTAGGAAAAATGCTTATTTAGATTTGTAAAATAAATAGATGGTTAGGAGGAGGAATAATCAAACTGTCATATTTATGAAGTGTTTTAGAGTGTGCAGCAAGCCTTCCTTACAACATATGGGTGGAGTTGATAGAAAAATCACTATTCCCATTCTTTCTTTGGGAAAACTGAGGTACAGAATGGTTGACAACTTGCCTAAGGTGACCCAGTTAATAAGAATTGGAGCAATCCAAGGGGTTCAAGAACTGACTAGCATTCTGGGATTTAGAGTTCAGTGGGATAATCATGTTCTCTTAGACCCGAGAGTAATTCAGACTGCAGTGTGACTGTTTATCCGTAGGGCCAACTTGAGCTTTACCTGGAAGTTTTAGAAAGGATGCAGGCAGTCAGCCAAAGAGGCAGGAGCTAGGACAGCAAACACAGAATAGCAGTGGCAGTGGGAGCCAGGGGAACAAATATAAACTGGGACAGAGAAGGCTTAAGGTCAAGGTGGACAGCTGAGTCTCTATAAGCATTTCTGGAACAAAGAATTTAGCCTCAGGTACCTGGTGGTGTAATCTCCTCTTCAAGAACTGGGAGAAGTTCCAAAATATTTATTCTTTCCCCAACTTGCTTTTCTCATGCATGTCCAGTAACCAGCCTAATATAATTTCTTTCTATGGTTATCAAAGAATTTTCTGTAGCTTAGATTTTATTTCCTAGATAAAGGAACTTGGGTTAGCCAAAAAAGGCTTGGATTATCAACTTTATCTGGGCCAAGAAAGGGGGAATATTTAGAGGAGGCCAATGGTTAGTGAACAGAAAGAATTTGGGGATAGAAATACACAAATTTCACCTCTGTATTGATTGTAGGACTATTATGAGTCTCTCTTAATAACTATTTATCTGATCTAAGTCCTATAAAACAGCAAAGAAAGGGGTCACATGGACTGAGGGTCATTATCTTCCTCCTAAACTAAAAGAGAACTAATTATTTCTCCTGAATTAATTAAATCTCCAGAGATGAAAGAGCAGGGAGGAAAGGGAGATGAGACAGAAGGAAGACCTAAGAAAGTTCAGTGACACATTAGGTAGAACACTGGCCTGGGAGTCAGTGAGACCTGAATTCAAATTCAGCCTCAGATACTAGCTGTGAGTCCCTGGGCACGTTACTTAACCTTTTTGGTCTGTTTCCTGGACTATAAAATGGAGTTAGTAACAGCATCTATATCCCAGGGTTATTGTGAACATCCAATGAGATAATAACGGTAAAGTACTTAACGCAATGCCAAGCAAAAGTATTTACTACATAAATCATTGTTGTTGTTGTTGTTGTTGTTGTTATCATTCTTTTAATGCCATGTTTTCACTCCTTCCTAAAGGAGATAACATTATAGGAAAAATTGAATACTGGCAGGTCAACTCTCCGCTCTACACGGCCCAGTGTTACACAAGTTCTCTGATTCCAAATCTAAACCCCTTTCCATTACAGAAATAGAAATTCATCTATAATTAGCTCTTAGATGTTTATTTTTAAAATGCAGACTTCCTATGAATTTTAATGTGAGAAGAGGCCATCCAGACAAATCCAGATATAGTCCTCCCTGTGCTCTGAATGAATCTTCCCATTATCTCTAGCAGAATTTGCAAAGCCAAGCATTTCAGAATTAAAGGGTTTTAAATTTACCTTAAAAGAATACACTATTTTGATAAGGAAACAGTTTAAAATAAAGCAATTCTCTAAGGTTTCTGCAGTTCCAAACTTCATTTGAATCAGGAAACTACCAATAAAATTCATCAATGATGTCCAAGCTTATGAAAAACAAAACATAGGTTTAAAAGCAGAGCATTTTCAAGGAAGGAAGTCAAGGTGACAGAATCAAGGGGAACCAGTCAATCAATAAGCAATTATCAAACACCTACTAGGTGTAAATGGTCAGCTTATCTGGCCTCAAACACTAGCTATGTGATCCTGGGCAAATCAGTTAACTTGCCTCAATCTCTCCTCTACTTCTTCTGGAGAAGGAGATGGCAAACCACTACAATATTTTAGCCAAGAAAATTCCAAATGGAGTCATGAAAAATTGAACACGACTGAAATGACTGAACAATAACAAAACCCTATGTTTATTATGAAGACCTACAATGAAAGATGAAAAATAATCCCTGTTCTTAAGGAACTTGCACTCTAATGGGAAAGACAATATGCAAACAATTATGTACAAATAGGGCAGATATTAGTTGAACTAGACATAATTAACAGAGGAATTGGGATAGAATACTTGTACAAAGTGAGATTTTTAGACGAGACTTGAAGGAAACCATGAAGTGGAAATAAAGAGGGAAGGAATCCTAAATAATGACTCACTTGCCCCACTGGCAGGCTCATGGATATCCTGAAAACCTTACAAAGGTCCCAAACTCTAGATACCTGCATCAAGTGCATTTCCTGGGAAAATTTGGGGGAGGATGTGGACAAGAGTTTAATAGAAGGGATAGGCATTAAACGGGTCACTGTTTATGGAAAGAGCACATTGATCATTGATGAGATAGCAGAGTATTCGTGAATTGAATTACTAATTGACTTCTAAGGGCAATTCATCTCAAACTTCCAATGAGTGACCATGTGGTGTCTTGGATAAGTCACATAGCTTAGAGGTATTACTGCATATCATCTAGTCCATCCCCTTGTCACCAGAGAGACATTTCACCTTAGAAATTCCCTTAGGAAGCATCATTTTAAAGGGGGGGGGGTTGCAAGGTTATGAAGTTAAGTGACTTGCCCAAGGTCACACAGCTAGGTAATTAAGTATCTGAGGCTGGATTTGAATGCAGGTTCTCCTGACTCCAAGGCTGGTGCTCTACCCACTGCATCACCTAGCTGCCCCCTTGGAAGCATCATTTTAATCATAAAAATTTTTATAGTGTACCCCACTCAGATGTTGTTTAGCTGAATTCCCATCTTATGCAATACAATACTAAAAGAGAAAAGATTCAAGAAAGTGTTTAACATAATAGGTGCAGTTAGTTTTTTTAAGGTGTTCTGTCTAGGATGAGTCTGTAGAAATCTAATTGCTTTTTAAAAAGCATTTTAGCAAAATCGTGATACATATGTTTTATAAGCAACATTTAAAGACGTAAACCACATCATAATATGACAGACATAATGAAAAACTATCCTAAAGATTTTCTATGAAACCATTTACCATTTCACTTATGGCTTCCCATTTTCCTTGCATCATCAGATATGAAGCACTTATCACTAAAAGCCATTTTAAGGCATTTTATGAACAATTTATCTGAAGTATAAAGTGATATAATTATATTTTAGGTACATCTTACAACAAAGTAAATCCTTTCTACAGTCTCCTTGTGACAAAATCACTTAACATTAAAACATTCACCAGATTTATTATAGTGAAAGATTAAAGTATTTACACACCCCAAAAAGCTAATTTGACAAATCTAATCTAATTATGAAATATGATGGGAAGATGAGACTACCAAAAAAATTCTAATGTTTGCTCATGCCTTTGTGAAGACTTTGCACTTATCTTAAGATTTAAGGTGCTAATTATCTTCCAAAAATAAACGCAGTTGTGAAATGGTCTGTTCCCTACACACGGTTTCTCTTCAACAACCTAATAGCAAATAATAGCACAGTGGAAGTTATGGTCAAGCAATTATTAGCTAAAGGTGGACTGTGTTCCATTGATGGGAGAAACATCACACCAAGAGTACCGTTAATGTCCCCACTATCCTCATATACAAATAAAAATGCATGAGCACCATTCAATAAGTCTTATTGGTCCCAAGAATATGGTAACCCCATAGGATTCAGTCCCATGTGGAATGTCATAAACTTCTTAAATGATTGCTCCAAATATAAAATAAAATAGGATCATTAAAACAACAAAACAATTGAAAACAGGCTATCTAGATATCAGTTAGGGAAGGAGATTGCCCAAATATACAGAATCATTCCTGTGAAATCATACTTTGCAAAGACTTATCACACAAATGATTCTCCATAGGCCATCTACCCATAGCTCTCGTTTTTTTTTGTTTTTGCTATTAGAGAGCAAAGGAGGCTAGGGAAAAAAATCATGTAAGTTGATTTATTTTTTCTATAAGACAATGTTAAATACAAGTGTAGGTTAACTGAAATTCATAAGATCATACCACTATAGATTTCAAACATAATCAATGGTAGAGGTTATTCAGGCAAACCCCCTTCTTCTATGCATGAGATATTTGAGGCCCAAAAAAGGGGAAGTGGTTTGTTAAACACTACACAGGTGGGAAGTAGTAGATATGGGATTTGAATACAAGTACTTTGATTCCAAATCTGGTATTCTTTGCACATACTTCCCAGGTGCACATCTTAATTTATTCAAGAAAATGTCTTTTCAGCATAGTTACACAAATATATACAATATATAAAACTCAATTTACAATAGGCAGGCACAAATTTAGAACAATATAACATTAAAATAATCAAGAAGCAATTAACAAAACATTACTTTAAAATACTTATAGAGACATCTCATTATAATTGAGCGTATGTTTTTAAAAATCTCATAGACAGGTAGATAGATTCATAAATACATACAAATTTATATATACATTTTAAGTCCATACTTAATGTGTCAAAGACTGTGTCCCAGATTAAAGATATAGGAAAACAGTCTTGCCCTCAAAGAGTTTCCATTCTAGTGAAGGAAGGCACCATAAAGAGACACAGGAGGATGAGTGGGGGGGGTTTCAGGGAATGAAGAAAAGTAGGCTGTGGAGGCAGTTAGGAATTGAGATGAATACTTGAATCTAGTCCTGACAAAGTTGAAGTTCATTTATCAGAGTCCAGTATGGCTTCAAGGGCAGAGTCCAAATTTCTAATGGAAAGGAGGTGAGCATGGTAGAGGTGAGCATGGTAGAGGTGGCACGGTTGGTGACGGCTATCTGAAATAAGGATGCAATAGGGGAAGGAAAGCAATAAAAAAAAATGTTGCTATGCCCTTTACATTCTCAAGGGATTAGATGGAACACAAGTTAATTTTCCTTTATAGTACTACAGAGACAATTTGAGTTAGAGAGAAAGGAGATCTGAGTTCGAAACCAGCCTCAGACACTCACTAGTTGTGTGACTCTAGGCAAGTCACTTCACCCTATTTATCTCAATTTCCTCATAAATAAAATAAGCTGAAGAAGGAAATGACAAGCCACTCCAGTATATTTCCCAAGAAAACCCCAAAAGGGGTCACAACAAATCAGGCATGACTAAAAAAAAAAACCAACAAAGACTAGAGCCAAATAATGGAAGGTTTGAAGACAAAAAGGAGTTGTTTAACTTCAGTGAAGTTAGAGAACTGCAATTTTTAACCATCTTCCCTGGATATTTTTATTCTAACCAAGTGTTATGAAGAATTGAGAGAGTTTGGCAGCAATATTAAGGAAATCCAATTATCATCAGATAACTGCTGAAATCTTTATCTCACCTTGCCAACTTAAGTACAATATGACATTGTGAGAGAATCAAGTTTTCAGGCCCCCAATTATCTCTGACCTATTATAATTATCTCCCAGCCGAGCTTCCTGCCTCCCAGCTAATCCCTTCCAAACAATTCCTTCACACTGCTGCCTGTACATGCTTCCTAACCTACCACTAATCACATCACTCCCCTCCTCAAATACTTTCAATGGCTCACCATTCCTGGCCAAATAAGATTTAAACTACTTTTCCTGATATTCAAGATCCCTCACAAACTGGCTTCAACCTTATCTCCCACTTCATCCAGACTCCCCATCACTGAGATTCTCCCTCCCATGCCTACAATTGACTTCCAGCCCTATCACCATCATCAGACCAGTTAAAGTCTCTCTTATATCATGACCTAACATCAAGTGCCAAATGAAACATTTCTCTAGATAAAATTGATTTCCCTCTTTCATTCCTTAAGATGAACATTTCATTGGAATCTCCCCATTGCACTTTTTACCTCCTGTCTTATAATTACTTTTGTACATGCCATCTAAATTGGAAACTCCTTAAAGTTGGAATTTATGCCTTATTAACACCTTTCTATCCCTAGCAAATAACACAGTGCCTTGTGAGATGGGAGGTAGAGGGACTACCAGGCATCTAATATTCCACTGGCACATCGAATTCCTAAATGAGGAAAGTCCTTCTACCAATGCAGGTCAGCATCTTCCAGCCAACTTATTAGAAGTGCCTAGAATGTGGGGATCTAATTCAAATAAAACCAAGGACTAAGGTGCATGAGAATCTCTACAGGCTGTATATTGACTTCAATTTAAAATGTTATCTATGTTTTAATGTAGTTTTATTTATTCTATAAAATATTTCTCAATTATATTTTAATCTGGTTCTGGTCACATTCAGTAACTTAAGCAATGTCACACAACCATGTATTGAAAGAAATTATTATTTCCCAGTATTCTCTCAAATATTATTTCTCCCAATGGTCCGTATTTTAAGATTTCAGGATCTAGCCCCATGATGACATAGTTTAATATACAGCTAGAAGTGCAGTGACTAATCATAGGAGATTCATTAGCCCCATTCTGCTACTAACCAGTAAAAGAGTCTTAACCTGCTCCATTTCTGACTTGGACTACCTTGGGCAGCCTAATGGTTTCCCATTTGCAGAAGTTCAATATACTGGTGCCAGTCTTTAGCAAGGCTACCCAATCAGCTTAATCCACTACAACCCAGAACTCCTTAATTCAATCCACTGGCCTCAAGGCTCTGTTGGTAACAGGATAACAAGCATATGCCACCATGACTGGCAAAAATACTATATCTCCTTCACAATGCTATTTCTTTTGTATATGGTAGGTGTTTGATAAAGGAGCATTGTTCTGAATTTTGTATCTGAATGTTTTCTAAACATCCTAAACATTACACATCCAAAACAGAGTTCATATTTAACCCCCTCTCCAAACTATCCCTATTATTCTTTCAATAACCCATAATGGAATCACCTTTGAGTTCTAATTCTCCTTTCCCCAATATCTAATCAATTGCCAAATCTTATTAATTCTATCACATTAAGATAACTGAGCTCAAATTCCATCTCGACACTAACAAATCATTTGCCTTCTCTGAGCCTCTGTTTCCTCATCTATAAAAAGAGTTGAACTCAGTGAGCTTTAAAAGTTTTTATAGCTCTAAATCAAGACCCTATATTCAGAACCCATGTTCAGAACCTCATTGTTACCTTTTACTGGATATTCTTTCAACCACCATTCCTTCCCCTCTCCAATATACAAAGCTGCCAAACTAATATTTCTAGATCACAAAATTGACCTATAAGTACTCTGTTCAAAATTCTTCAACAACTTATTCCCTCTATAATAAAATGCATCTAAGTTAACTTAGCACTGAGATCCTCTCCAATCTTGATTCTATCTTCCCAGTCTGGTTATATATTACTCCCTTTCATTCACCCTACATTCCAATCAAATCTGTCAACTAACTGTCTATTCTCCTGAGATGACATAACCTGTACCTTTGCCCAGGTGCATAACAGGCATTTACTCCCTCTCCTTATTTCTGCCCTAGGGGCCAAGATGAAGATTTTCTTGGGCTTCACAGTTTCTAATGCTCTTTCCCCATTGAAATTTCTTGTCTATTGAAATTATCATCTTCACTAGTCTAGGGAGTTGACCAGGAAAATCCACTGATCAGCTTGATGAGATGACAGTATGATAAATCTTTGGGATTTTGATCACTTCTCCCTATGATCAGTCATAATCATCTAACTCACTCCCGACTCAGTAAGGACTTCTTAGTAATGAATTTTTTTGGTTCAGACTAGTGTGAAATAGCCTCTTTCTTTTTGTTCAGCTATAAAAATAAAGGGGGGAAAGGAAACCATTGTCCTCTTTTTCTGAGAGGTCTTGAAAAGAGCATCAGAACTAAGAGCAGAGCTGAATAGGGAGGACAGAAATGGGAGATTCCTATGAATGCACCCCTCCCCACTCCACTGGGAGCTATTGAATGGATTAGAGCAGACACACATGGAAATTACATATGGGTTTATCATATGGAGAGTTCTGGCTTCCTAGCCTTAGAGAGGCAGTAGCAAATATTCTCAGTCCAAGAAATGAAGTTGGGAGTGGGGGGAACTGATGGGAATTTGTGAACCCCAGTATATTGAATAGAGGAGGACCTTTGTTGAGTAGTACCAGACTTGGATACCTTTTTAACAGCCCTGAGTTTGAGAGTTTTAAGACCCTGCCTTCTAAAGAGAGAAGGGGAGGTAGTGCATGCTTATTGGGAAGGAGAAATTTTCACATATGATCATTCATGTGTGATTATATGATCCTTGGAGCTGAAAAGACAGCAAGGGACTAAGTCATGATAGGGGGAAAGAAAGGTCTAGATTTTGCCCTTCCTTCTTACTCTGAATTATAGATATGCACAGACACAGGCACACACACATACACACAGACACACACACACACACACACACACACACACACACATAGATAGATTATAGATAGGTAGATATGTTAAGATGCATGTGTATGCATATATACATATATTGTATACAATTGTGTGTGGAAGTGAGGGGAAGAAGAGGGGGGAGACAGAAACAGAGAGTCAGAGCTGGGGAGGGAGGCAAAAAGAGGGAGAGAGATGCCCTCATGCTAGGGAGAATATAGAAATAACCAGAATGGGAAAATTGTATTGATTATTTATGGACTCTTTTTTTCTGTGAGGTTAAATAAAGGATGCCCTATGTCCTCTATGGGGAAGCTAGGTGATGCAGTGGATAGAATGCTGGGCCTGAAGACTCATCTTCCTGAGTTCAAATCTGGCCTCAGACACTTACTAGTTGCGTGACTCTGGGAAAGTCAATTAATTGTTTGCCTCAGTTTCCTCATCTTTAAACGAGCTGAAGGAGGAAATGGCAAAGTACACTAGTATTTTTGCCAAGAAAACTCCAAATAGTCAAAAAGAATTGGACAGAGATTGAAAAACTACTTTCTATACATTTTTTAAGTGTTTCAGTGGGAGTTGGTGACTTTTAAACCACATATGTAGATATTTGAGTATGGGTGTGCTAGTAAATGATTAACAACCGCCTCTCAAGTCACACAACACAGTTAAAAGTTTCATCTTCATTACTATCATTTTCTCCTCCATTTCCTTAAGTCTGAATAATCAACAAAACAATAATTTATTTTTTCCAAGATGTGGATTTTGTTTATTTCCAAGATGTGAATGCTCACTGAATATTTGATAATTGACTCTTCACAAGCCTTTGAACTGACTCTGGTGCCTCTGGTTATATCAAGACATATCAAAATTTCCCAGAGGAAAATGTGACTGGAACTAAAATAAGTCAAAAAATATATGATAATAGGAGAGACTCTGGTATTCAACCTAATCAGGTTGAATAACAGAACCTCTTCCATTATCAAATATTTTGGTAGTTGGTTCAAGGCTTACATTTGGTTGCTCTCATATGGTATACTTCAGGGTTTGGAATTTTATTTTTCTTGTTGCATTTCTAGTGCCTAACAATCCATCTTGCACACAGTAGGCACTTAATAAATATTTAGTGAATCAATTTGAGATTGAATTGAAGGTAATGGTAACAGTTGGCCATTTGAAAAGAAAACACCATACAAAGGAAATAGAAGGGTTGGCAATTAATTGTGTTGTTTATATTTCATCTCTGTGGAAAGTTAAACTGGTACTTTAGAGAAAACAACTTCATTTGGAGCCTGAAGTATCTGTGTTGAGCCAATAAAACAGACTTACTGAATCCCCTCTTCCCTTGGCACTGGGAAGATATAGAAGCTTAACTTCTCTCTCCTTGAAGAGTTTCCAGTTCCAGATGGTATGGGGAATGAAGCCTTTTGTTTTTGCCTTGCAAGATCTGGCTGCTTTGGAAAGGGACCCCCTTCTCTTGCCTCTAAAACTTAGTCCCAAAGAGTCTTTTGTTGTAGTCATTGCTGCTTCTCAGTAAGATCAGTCCCTTGTCACCTCCTGAAGGTTGAATTCATCCCTGGAGTCATTCAATAAGGAAAGTACACTTCTCTCTCTATAAACAGAGCATCCCTTCCACTTTACAAAAAGTCAATCTTACCATTTTGGTGATAAAGAAAATATGATGGAGAAACCAACATTTGTTGTCATTCATTACTACCACCACATTGTGTTCTCATGTAGGACTTTGTGAGCCTATTTGGTAAAGCATTACCTCTAGCACTAGCAAGTCAATTCTTTCTTTTCTCTTTTTCAATATATAAATTTATTTATTTTTCCAACTACATGCAAAGATAGTTTTCAACATTCATTTTTGTAAGATTTTGAGTTCCACATTTTTCTTCCTCCTTCCCTTCCCTCCCCACTTCTTTGACAGCAAGTAATATGATATAGTTTATACATGTATAACTATATTAAACATCTTTCTATATAGTCACTAACAATTCAATTCTGAACAAAAAAAATACTGATTTATTCAGTAGCTACTATAAGCAAGGAACTATATTGACTCATACCTTCAGGGTATATGGAGTCAATGTCTTCCAGGGAAGGGCAGAAAAAAAGTAGAACACACCTCTTAACACACATTTCATATCAATCTGCAGGAATTTTTTTTCTATTTTTTCTCTAATTACATTCAAAAAAATTTAACATCCTTTATTTAAAAGTTTAAGTTTGGGGGCAGCTAGGTGGCATAGTGGATAGAGCACCAGCCCTGGAGTCAGGAGTACCTGAGTTCAAATATGACCTTAGATACTTAATAATTACCTAGCTGTGTGGCCTTGGGCAAGCCACTTAATCCCATTTGCCTTGCAAAAAAACTAAAAAAAAAAACTCCCAAGTATTTTACATTGTCTACAGTTATTTTAAATTGAATTTCTTTTCCTAAATCTTGCTACTGGAATTTGTTGGTAATATCCATGATATTTAAAAGGGTTTATTTTATATCCTGCAAATTTGCTAAAGATATTATTTCAACTATTTTAATTGATTCTCTAGTATTCTCCAACTATACTATCATCTGCAAAGAATGATAGTTTTGTTTTCTCATTGCCTAGTCTAATTTCTTTTTTCTTTTCTTTTCTCTCTTTTTTTTTTGGTAAGGCAATGTCACACAGATAGGTAATTATTAAGTATCTGAGGTCAAATTTGAACTCAGGTCCTACTGATTCCAGGGCCGGTACTCTATCCATTGCACCACCTAGCTGCCCCATTCTCATCTAATTTCTTCAATTTCTTTTTCATTTCATATTGCTAGAACTATCATGCAAGCATATCTCAAACACTCGGAATGGAACTGAGGACACAAATAAAAAGAAAGATGTCCTTTGCCCTCAAGAGATTTACCTTCTACTAATAAGACTTCTCTAAGGGTCTTGCTTCTCTAAGAATCTTCCACCCAAAATAGCACTGTGGTTTGTTCTTATGATAGCACTAGCCATAAATTAACAATGAATAGCACTATTCTACTCAGGTTATATCAGGAAAGCCCTTGACCTCGGCTACTCCATCACACCATAGAAATTGAAGCTAAATAGTGTAATGGAGAAAAGGGGGATTTATTTCATATTTAATAATTAAACCCAGATGTATGATCAAATGAAACCATACAGTGTATTAAGAAGCAAATGAGAAAAGGAATTGTTCTCTAGGTGAAAGAATAAATTCTATAAAAAGGAAAAGGGATAAGAATAGACATTGTCTATATAGCATTGTCTTTTAACCAGTTAGGAGCCACTTCAATGAGAGACTTTGTCTCTTTGGAGTGACAGTCACTATAGAATCTCAACAAATTGTCAAGGAAAGATTATGCACTATCACAGTTTAGAATCTTGTATATTTATTAAAATGTCTACAAATTTTAGCAGAATGACTCAGGATGCTAATCTCTTGCATTATAAATCTTTCTTTTTTAATAATAATAATAAAAAGAAGAAGAAGAAGAAGAAGAAGAAGAAGAAGAAGAAGAAGAAGAAGAACTGATAGCTCTTAATTAACATTCCCTGTTCCAGTTTGGCCCAAGAGAACATATACTGAGAGGTTGCTTACCTCTGTTAAACCTGTAGCATAGAATAACTTGACATTTTCCTGTGATTCAAGAAAAGACCTTTATTCTTTTTAAATGTACTGTGAGCCTTTGGTGTGAGCTTTCTTTTACAAATGAATAAAGTTCCATTTCTGCAGCTTGAAATTTATAATTTTATGTTTCTCTCATTTTGTACATGAGTCATTTATGAAATATATATTGTTAAATGTCATTTCAGGTGTTTCTTTTAAGTGGCTGCAATGTCTAATTTTTCTACCCAAATATTTCCTTAGGTTTTTTTTTAATTTATAAAATATTTATTTTCTTTAACATCTGATATTCTTTATTTTTTTCCTATTTTAAATATGGTACAAGTATGCAGCAGCATTATTTCTGGCCAGAATTTTTACCATGATATAAATGCTGTCTTGATTTTCTCTTTACTAAACATCTAAAAGTCAATGTGAAATACAAATCTGGATACAAATCTTCATTCACAGTAGCCCTTAATGGGGTTAGCCTTCTTTTTAGTATGGAAAAAAGGTGCCACAATAGTAAGACTACAAGAAAGCCTCATACCCACCAACAAATTTTCTATCACTATTCTAGCCTCTAACTTACAATTCAGGGTATAACTAAATAAACCCCCCCCCAGTTTCTGTACAAGCATTCAAAGTAGCCATTAATATCAGAAATTGGACAGTTCTTAGCTTAACCCACAGAAAATACATAACTCTTCATTTAGTAGGAATAAATACTAGGGGGAAATAACTCCATATGCCCCCAAAAAATCCCTCACTCTTACCAAATCAATGTCTGAAATACCATTAGCAATAGTAACTCTTGGATGGGATAAAATAAGCCTCTAATAACATCACAGATTCAGAGATAGAATGGATAATAATGTCATAGATTTAGAGTCAGAAGTAATAAATCATTTAGTTCAATCCCTTCATTTTATACTGAGGTCTAGAAAAAAAATGAAATGATTTCTGATTTCACACAGATAATAAGGGCAGTTAGGTGGCAAATTGAATAGGGTGCTAGACCTAGAGTCAGAAGACTCATCTTCCTGAGTTTAAAACTGATCTCAGACACGTTCTAGCTTTGTGACCCTGGGCAAGTTGTTCAATCCTGTTTGCCTCAGTTTCTTCCTGTAAAAAAATGGACTGGAGAAAAAAATAGCAAACCACTCCAGTACCTTTGCCATGGAAATCCCAAATGGGGTCATGAAGAGTCAAACATGACTGAAGCACTGAACAACAAAAAGAAAGGAGAAAATTCAAGATTCAAACCCTGGGTATCTTATTCAAATTTGGCAAACTACCCCATTTTTTTCAGACCATTCCTCACTGATGGGACAGAACCTTCCTCAGGTATCATTACTCCTCAAATCATACCAGATAGAGAGCTACCTACCCTACTAGTTCTTGTCCCTCCTACATTTTCTTGACATCTTCAGGGAGAACTTTAGTCAATGTTTACTTCTATGTCAAGTTATTAAAAGAATCAAAAAGAGAAGGCCATACCTAGGAGATTGAAAACTGAGATAGTGACCTGGATGCCACAACTTCACCCCCACCCAGAGACCATCACAATCAAGAGAGAGGAAGAAAGAAAGAAAAAGAATGGAAGAACATCAAGAAAATGGCACTCCAACCCAACAAGAGATAGAGAACATTATAAAATGTAAAATAGATAATTTTGATTACATTAAATTAAAAAAGATTTTGCACAAATAAAACCAATTACAATTAAAAGGAATTCAGTAACTTGGGAAAGAATTTTTACAGTTAGTGCTTCTGATAAGAGACTCATTTCTAAAATATATAGAAAACTGAGTCAAAGTATAAGAATACAAGTCTTTCCCCAATTGATAAATAGTCACAGGATATTGTGTACAGGCAGTTTTCAGAAGAAATTAAGAGTATCTCTAGTCATATAAAAATGCTCTAAATCATTATTAATTAAAGAAATACAAATTAAAACAATTATGAGGTACCACCTCACACCTATCAGATTGGTCAATATGACAAAAAAAGGAAAATGATCAATGTTGGAGAGGATGTGGGAAAATTGGGGCACTAATGCATTGTTGGTGGAATTGTAAATTGATCCAACCTTTCTGTAGAACAATTGCCCAAAGGACAATAAAACTATGCATTGCTTTGATCCAGAAATATCACAATACCACAATTAAGTCTGTTTTCCAAAGAAATCATAAGAAAGGGGAAAAAACTCACATATACAAAAACATTTATAGCAGTTCTTTTTGTGGCGGCAAAGAACTGAAAATTGAGGGGATGTCTATCAATTGGATGAAACAATTGAACAAATTGGGACATATGACTATGATGGAACACTACTGTTCTGTAAGAAATCATGAGTGGGGGGTGCAATGGATAGAGCACCAGCCGTGGAGTCAGGAGTACCTGAGTTCAAATCCGACCTCAGACACTTAATAATTACCTAGCTGTGTGGCCTTGGGCAAGCCACTTAACCCCATTTTCCTTGCAAAAACCTAAAAAAAAACAAAAGATTTGCATGAACTAAAGCTGAGTAAGTGAACAGAGCTGGAAGAACATTGTACACATTATCAGCAACACTATTATAATGTAATGATCAACTATGATGGACTTGCTCTTCTCAGAAGTACAATGTTCAAAGACAATTCAAAAGGACTTGTGATGGAAAAATGCCATCTACATCCAGAGAAGGATCTGAATACAGACCAAAGCATATTTTCAATTTTTTAATTATTTACATTTTATGGGGTTTTTTCCCTCTCATGGCTTTTTTCTTTTGTTCTGATTCTTCTTCTAAAATATGATTAATGTGTAAATGTGTTTAACATAGTTACACCTATATAATCTATATTAGATTGCAAGTTATCAAGGAAGAGAGGAGGGAAAGAAAAGAGAAAGAAAAATATAGCACTCAAAATCTTACAAAAAAAATGAATGTTGAAAATTGCCTGTCATTGAAAAATAATTAAATAAATTTATTAATTTTTTTAAACTATCCCAATTGAAATAACAAAAAGAAAATTGATAAATAAAACTAGATTTTTTTAAAAAGGGTTCCATTAGCTGGGTGCTTTAGAGGAAAAAAGAACTGAACTTATATATTTGTATTTTTGATGAAGGCAAGGATTTACTGCTTAGTACCAAATATCATCTTTTTTATTATTTTCTCATTTTCTCTTTATATTCCTAGAAAGAAGGCATGACAAAGACAAGAAATGTAGAACAAAACAAATAGGGCTCACATTACAAAGGTTTCGTTAACTCCAAGCTATATTTGCACAGTAACAAGGGTCATTATGAGAGTTGAAAAGAACATTGACACCCAGTTTCACACAGTTCCTTTGCAGTTTTTCTTAGTAAAATAAGTAGAATATTGTGAAGAGACAGACTAATGAATGACAAAGAATACAATGCAGATTGAAAGGAATAGTTTAGCCCAAATCAGATAGTAGTAGACTGAAACCAGAGAGCCTAATCATCTTCTATCACTACCATCAGAAAAGAAAAGAAAGAAAAAGAAACATAAATCAAATTCTAGCCTTAAAAATTAGTAGTTGTCCTTTGGTATCAAAGAAGACTTTGACATCAAACAAGTGATGACATAAAATTGCATTTAAGATTGATTAAATGAAGTATATTGTGCAAAGACACCATTCTCACTATTCCATGTGAGCCCAAAGTCCTAAAATAGTAAAATAGGGACAGCTGGTGATCAGTGGGAGCTCTTGACCTTTTAGAGTTGGGTCTTTCCCAGATCACCCAGGCTCTTCATTTTTTGTAACAAACTTTCAACAATATAGTAAAACTAACCTGTCACTCAATGGTCTATTCTCTTCAGCTTTGCAACCATTTCACCATACCCACCACCACCCAACCCAAAAACTTTGGTTTCCTGGAAACTGCCTGGAGGATCATGGGAATAGTATTTGTCATGGGAATAACATTTATGGTCAGAACTACGATGACATCTAATCACCTTTCAAAGTCCCACTCTCATTCTTGATTAATGAAGACACTCTTGGCAAATGCTTTCATTCTGGTCGATTTTACAGTGGTCCAAGAATTTCACCTCTAATAATTCAATAGGAATGCCCCCCAGTCATTCCTCTTAATTGTAGTTCCAATTCCAAAAACCAACAAAATAGAACCAGGTTGGGATTCACTAGCTAGTTGCCTGGTTCAGGTGACTGGGAATAATATCATAAAAGAGTCAAAGATGTAAGGTTATGAAGATAAGAATTGACAGATCCTCCTATGGGCAAGAGAACACATAAATCCTGAAGTCATAGCAAGGTATGATATAGTAGTAGCACTGAAAACATCCAGTGAGAGCAATGAAACAGAGAGTAATGTAAAGCATAAAGTCAACAGAGAAAGCATCTCACATGAGGACATCACTAGAGGACATCTGTAGCTCCACAACAAGGAGAGGATGAGTTGTCCTGACTATATGGGTTTCCTGTGTAAATTCTCCTTCCCAAATATTCCCTTACAACATGTACTTTCCGTGTATATGGCCCCTCCATACATGTTCTGAAGACACATGTATCTCCTCTTCCAATTTTGGTATAGCAGCCTTCAGAAGAGTATACCCCTGGGTAGAGAGAATGGATACCTTCTTATCTTACTATACTGTTTAATTAAATATGTTTTACTTTGAATAAATGGGTCCTCTAGATGGCTATTAAAGAAATACAGTGATTGGTGTTTGTAGGCTAAGGCTTTGAGGAAACAGTGACCCATCCTCATCACATTCTTTGAATTTAGGATTATATGGCAGTAAGAGGGATGCCCCATTGCGAGGTATTTATCAGTCCACGTGGAGTATAGACTTTTTTAGGGCAGGGAGTCTTCAACTGGAGAGCCCCAGAATCAAACACAATACCTTACATAAAGGATGAGGATAAGGTCTAGATGATTTCATTGATATAGAGAACTCCCCCCTTTTACCTATGCAGGTCAGCACTTCCTCTACAACTTAGTCTTAGAGAGTTATATAAAGAGCTGAGAAATTATATGACTTTTCCAGGGTCATTCAGCTGTTCCTTGTCAGAGGTGGTACTCAACCATGAGTTTAAGAGTAAGGACTCTCATTTGCCTTAATTTGAATCAATTGGCACAATTCTGATACAGAGTACAATTAGCACAATTCTAACAAAGAATGCTTATATAATGCTATAAAAATTGGACCTAAATTATCACTATTGTTTCATTGTTTATTTACTATGTATTAGTGTATGCTATGTTGTTTACCTTATAACATTAATACTTACATTACTTGATATATTATGTTTTATTGTAATAATACTTATAAATGTTACGATATAATAATCCAAGGTAGTTAGGTAGCACAGTGGCTAGAAGGTTAAGACTGGAGTCAGGAAGATCTGAGTTGAAATCCTGCCTCAGACCTTACTAGCTATGTGATCCTGGGAAAGTCATTTAATATCTGCCTCAATGGCAAAACAAGGTTTGTTCTGAGGATCACATGAGAGGTTTGTAAAGCCCTTGGCACAATGCCTTCATAAATGGGGTTTAACAAATGCTTAATGTTTCTTTCCTTACTCCACAAATTATCTAGTATTTGCTTATCTGTTTATATGTTGTATTCTTCCAGTAGAATCTAAACTTCTTGAAAGCAGGTGCTATTTCATTTATCATCAGGAGCCAACATCTTATGCAATCACATCAGTGTCTATCCTTATACCTCATTTATATCCTCAGTTCCCTTTGACCCTCTCTGATCAAAGGGTTGGAAGGCAGAACAAAGAACTGCCCCAAGACTCTACATTTAAAAAAAGATGATCCAGGTCAGTCATCAATTGATTTCCCACCAGTTAACCTCCTTTGGACTTAATTCCAACATGTGCCCAGGGATGGGTGACCCCATCCCCTTTTCAACTTCCTTTTGAATATAGTCTTCCTTGATTAGATTGTAAACTCCTTAGGAAAGGGACTATCTTCATTTCATAATTATATGCCTACCCTTTAGCATATTTTTAAATGTCTGGCAAATACTGGATTTTTAATAAATGTTTATTGACCAGTTGACTAATAAAATGCTTGTTGGCTTCATTTTCTGTTTTCAAGGCCGTCTCTCTATCCATTCTTCCACTCTTCCTTTCACCTTATGTATGGTGGGAGTTTAATAAATGTTTGTTGAATTGGGTAGCTGCTGTATACATTGATTCTATTCACTGATTAACCTTCCCTTTATTTTAGTAAGCTCATCAATTGACTGGATTAATATGTTAGAGCCTTGAATTATCATAGGAGGAAAGGAATTTAAGCCCCCACATTTAAAGTCTGAACTTTACCAGCTAAGGAGTTTTTTTGTTTGTTTGTTTGAACCCAGGTACTTCTGACTCCAGGGCCAGTGCTTTATCCACTGCATCACCTAGCCGCCCCCGAGGAGTTTTGAAATAAACAACTAAGAGTAATATTCCTCCCATTCATTCTTAAAGAAATGTTTTCTAATTAGTGGGTCACAAAAGAAATAAATTTTGATATCTGTATTCTCTTTTAGGAAAATTAGTTCTTGCTTTATTAGAGAAAAGCTTCATTTAGATGGAATTATATCCTTGCATAGTAGGACAATGCTGTAATAGAGATCATCTAAGTTAAATAATGGAGAATCCTTTTCACTTCCCAACTGCTCAAAATTGATCATTTTGAAAAAGACTCACAAGAATTGCTCTATTTTATAAGCCAACATAGACATCTGCTGGTACAACACAAAAATTCTTCTGCATACACATTCTTCACATACTCAGCTCAAATGAGATATAATATTGATCTTAGCCAAAAGGCTGAGTAGGTTAGCCTGTACACTAAACTATGCTTGCAGGATTTAGAGATGGAAGAGACTCTAAAAGTGATCTTGATCAACTCCCTTATTTTATAGATGATAAAACTAAGACCCAGAGATATCAAGTGACTTCCAAAGCTCACACCAATAAAGTCAGAATTTGAACCTTTACTCTCCCTACTACATATCCTTAGCAGCTCTTTCTCAGCTTATATACTATACTGCCTTTCCAAATGTCTGACATACTCTCCCATTTAGATCCTCTGCTTGAGCCAGACTCTTCTCTTCTGTGTCTATCAAATATGGAATCCTAGATGCCTTCTCTTCTCTACACCTTTGCTTATGCTGTGCCTGGAATGTCCTTCTCTGCCTGCCGATTGATAAACATGTATTGTGATTGAGCACTGGCTTGGAATCATGAAGACTCATCTTCTTGAGTTCAAATCTGGCCTCAGATACCTATTAGTCATGTGACCCTGAGCAATTCACTTAACCCTGCTTGCCTCAGTTTCCTTATCTGAAAAATGAGCTGGAGAAGAAAATGGCAAACCATTCCAACGTCTCTGCCAAGAATATCACAAATGAGATCACAAAGAGTTGAACATGACTGAAAAAAATAGATATATGTCAAGTATGACATAAAACATTGAGTTACAAGGACCAAAAAATGAAATAGTCCCTTCCCTCAAGGAAAATACAGTCTATTGAGGGAGATAACATATTCACCCAAATATATACAGTATATAAATAAAATAAATGCAAGATGATTTTGGTGGAGAGGCAATAACAGCCGGGGATCTGAGCAAGCAGGAAAGGCCTTATACAGGACTTAGCTTAAAGCTGAGCATTGAAGGAAATTAAGGATTCTAAGAGTGAAAGAAGGTAGCACATGGGTGGCATGGAAATGGAATGTTTATATGTAAGAGACAACAAGAAAAAACAACCTGGATGGCCTGAAAAGTATATGAAGAGAAAATATGAACACTAAGATTAATCAAAGGCCATCCAAATCCTACCCCATGACTTGATCCCCAACTCAACTCTACCCTCTTAAAATCCCTGATTTCCTATAACACAATGGTGACCCTCTGCATTAAGCCTTTACTAGTACCTCCCAGCTGTTAATTCCTACCCCTCTCCATTATCTTCTATATATTGTGTATATCTACCTATATATGCTCATGTTTAATTCCCCTTTAGACTACAAGTTCCTTGAGGGCAGGAGAAATATTTCTTTGTCCTTAGATCCCCAGAAATTAACTGAGTTTAATAAATATTTGTTGCTGATTAATTCAATTCCCAAATTCTCAATGAAGCCTTCTCTGATCACCCTAGTCTAGTAATCTTGTCTCTCTTTGATTAATTTTATCTATTGTCTGGACCAAGAATTTAATCATATACATCCTTGTGATGTTTTTCATAGTGCAGGGATAAACATGGCAACTAAACCATGATTCTATTGACAGACAACTCCCTAGATGAGAACATTGGTTCTGTGAATGAAGATTAGTACTTTCTCAGGAAGCATTTTATCTTAGAATTTCCCTTGAGGGTTTTGGAAATGAACATTGAAACTTGTTTTTGCAATTAAGGATGGAGGGAGAAGGGGGGGGAATGAAATAAAATGAAATAAATTTAAAATAAAAAATAAAAAAGAACTGCCTCTGAGAACTGAGAAATGAAGTGATTTGCCCTTGGAGAGAGAACTTGAATTCAAGTGTACCAGACTCCCAAAGTCTTTCTTTATCCACTACAATAATTTTTCTCCCAATATGTTTCAAGTTTTTATTCCATTCTTATTTTGTAATTAATATTTATGCACCTATTTGTCTTCCTCCACTATACTGGGGGAAGGGACCGTGTCTTTTGAAAGAAGGGACTATGTCTCATGAGAAAGAATCAATAATGAGAATAAATCTCTATTTTTCATAGACATAGACATAAGTGTCATTTCAAAAATCTGAGTATCTGATATTCAGAACCTCCGTAATGGAATCTTAGTAAAGTTTTTGTTCACGTTTCTATAATAAATCATTAAGACAACTTGTATAATTTCACTTTAGTTATTATCTCTTCTTTATGCTTCTTTAATCCCTCACAAAGCTACATACTCACAGGGAGCTAGATGCTCATTGATTCTCCGTGGAACCAGTAAATCATGACCCACACAAATTCACGGAGAAGTGAGGCTGAACTCCCAGCCAAAATCAAAAAATCAACTCAGTCTTCCAAAGATCTCCCAGATTCAGGATGACCTTGATATAGACCATTTTATTATTGCTCTGCAACCAACCCAACTTTCCATGGTCCGTGCCCACCTAGTCCCACAGTCACAAAGTATGTCCAGATTAACTGAGCTTCTTGGGATAGGAGGGGATTAAAGAATGAGTTTGCCTGAGACACCATTGTATCTCCTGAAGAACATCCAAACAAACTCACTCTGCTGTTTCCTGAGCTTGGGATAAGAGCTACAAGATTTAGGATGGCACTTAGACTATTTCTTACTTGGACAAAATGATTTAGAAAGTAGGGTCATTGACAAATAACTTTAAAATTAAATAATTTTAAATTAAAAATTAATTTTAAAATCAATGGACAAAGTCAATTTGAATAATTCAAGCCCCAAATACCTAGGAATTGATTTTGCTGGTTCAAATTATCCTGATCATGCTCTTTCCATCTCACTTTTCCTACACATACACAATCCTAGAGAAACAGAAGAAGAGGGGAAAGGGAAGTCATTTATTTAAGTACTTACAAATGTGCTAATACAAATTTTAAAATGCCCCCCTTCAGGAACATAATAATAACAATATTTTAGATTTATGTAATTAAGACTTATCACCATTTGCTGGACTAGGGCACTTCCCATGGAGTTGGCTCCCTGTAAAAGTATCCTAATCCATCAAAGGAGGAGTTCCCCTGATCAACAGATCCCCTTTCATATATATATAATACCAGTTCTTAATTAATACTGTCTGACATATAGTAGGTACTTAATAAATGTTTACTGTACTTTACAAAGTACTCTGTATACATGATCTCATTCAGTCCCAACAGTAGCCCATGAGTGAGGTAGATGGTCAGGAATTCTTTTCCAAATCCAGAAGAACATTGTACAGTCACAACAATATTGTAAAATTGAGACAACTGACTTAGCTGTTCTCTGCAAAAAAATATTCAAGACACTTGCAAGAACTCATGATCAAAAATGTTATTCACTTTCAGAGAAAGAAATGGTGAAATCTGAATGCATATCAAAGCATAATTTTTAACATATTTTTCTTGGCTGTTTTTTTTAAACAACATGGGTAACATGAAAATTTGGTTTGCATGATTTCACACTTCTAATTGATTTCACATTTCTTGCTTTCAAAATGAGTAGGGGAGGGATGGGAAGGGGAGAGAATCTGGAACTCAAAATTGTTTTAAAATAAATGTTAAGCTGATGCAAAGTGAAATGTACTGTGTACAAAGTGACAGCAATATTGAAAGATGATCAGCTGTGAATAACTTAGCTATTCTCAGCAATACAATGTTCCAAGACAACTCTGAGGGACTTACGATGGAAAATGTTATCCATCCCAGAGAAAGAATTGATGGTGTCTGAATACAGACTGAAGCATATTTTTTCCTTTATTTATCTTGAGGAACTTTTTCTCTATTTTTCTTTCACAATATGACTATTATGCAAACATTTTGCATTTCTATATAGGTATAGCCTGTACTTAATTGCTTGACTCCTCCTTAGGGGATGGGGTGGGGGGAGAAAAGGAAGCCAAGAGGGAAGAAGGGAAGAATTTGGAACTCAAAGTTTTAAAAAGGAATGTTAAAAATTATTTTACTTGTATCTGGGGAAAATAAATAAATGTTAAGATGATAGATGATAGAGAGATAGAGAGATAGAGAGATAGATAGATAGATAGATAGATAGATAATCTACCAAAGACAAGTTAGCATTATGTGAAATGGAAAAATACTAGAAGATTTTCAAATACATATAGAATAAATTAAAAAGAAAATAATCTTTTAAATCTGTATGGGGTACAGTGGGATAGGGTGGGAGTCTATGATGGTGAGAAGGGTAACCCACTCCCTCTCCGTGGTTTCCACTTTTTGATGGTCACTACATACTAATGATTCCTTTACTCCTTGCCTTAGGTATGACTTTGTCTATAGTCACTTCCATAACTCTCCCTCCCAGATGATTTGGTTTTCCTCTCAAACTATTCCAGGAAAACAATGTTAAGAGGAAAAATGCCTGAAGTGTTCTCCCTCATACTAGTCACACCACTTCGTGAAAATAGTTTTCTCTCCCTGACCTGAGAAGTTGAATCAATGGAATTGATTGACTCAAAATTGAATCAATATTTCTCTTCTATTCAGTTAAGAGGTTCCAGCCAGGAAAATTGCCCCAGTGAAAAATATTGCTCTTGTGAAATCTCTTCCTATCTCCCTTTCCCCTATCTCTCTTTACCATCACAACTCTGACCTTGCTATTCTAGCCTTTGCTGCATTTGGATAATGAAAGATTACTCCATATAATCTCAGTAATGCAATGGTTAACCCACATATGTTCTAGAAAACTGGTCTACAATCAAAAGAGGAGAAAAAAATTCTTAAGAAATGAATCTCAGGGCAGCTAGGTGGCACAGTGGATAAAGCCCCGGCCCTGGAGTCAGGAGTACCTGGGTTCAAATCTGATCTCAGACACTTAATATTACCTAGCTGTGTGGCCTTGGGCAAGCCACTTAACCCCATTTGCTTTGCAAAAAACCTTAAAAAAAAAAAAAAAAGAAATGAATCTCAGGCAATAGGCATACCTCTTCCAGAAAGGGTGAAGAGGAAGGGGGAAGGAAGATTATAAGACATCTCCATACTTAATCTTCAAACAGTTTCAGCAAACCAAGCATCAGATCCATGATTTTAATAAACAACTTGACCACACAGTTTCTATTCTTTTAATCCCTAGTTAAGAAGTCAGTAGTCATAACTATACTCTTTTCTTCCATGCTCACCCTGAAATGCAAGCAAACTCTTCTCAAATGATAACAGTTACTCCTTTGAGAATGTTTAAGACTAGATTGTCACTACCTTGGTCCAGTGAATTTGGGCCAGGAATAATTCTCAAGGGTCAATAAAATAAATATAGAGATTGCAGAGCTTGCCATACTGATCAGAAGGTATCCATCTCTAGCATTCATTTCTCCTTGGCAATGCCAAAGGATGCTGTATTCAAAGGAGCAAATGATTTTTTCCCCAAGGTAACAAAAGAGTCAAGTCATATTTAGGACTTCAGTTCCCAATTCCAATGTTTGTTCCATTATATCACAAATATATACACTGTATATACAAGGAAGCTTTTGCTTCTTAAGAAAAAGAGGGTAAGAGTAGAAAAAATATCAAATATACCTACTTAAATACAGATGCATTTTACAACAACAAAAAGATATGTTACAATAAATAAAGGAAACCAATCTCATTTTCTGAGTTTTTGTCAATTTATACAGATTGTATAATAATCTGAGCTGAAAAACACTGGGTGAGAAAAGAGTTAAGAGGGTAGCCAGCAATGCTGCATGATGGGAACAATATGTACTACTGCCATTAATGTACGCTTGCTGGGAATTGTAGTCCCTATCAAGCTGTTTAGACCACAATTTCCAGATTCTGAAGTATCATTTCCTTTATTGGTTATGCCATCTTTTCCTAAACCCTAGGAATTTCCCTTATCCTTAAGGCACCCAACTTTACACTTAAAACAATTAGACTATTTTTCCCTTTCTTCTCTTTTATTATGAATCTTTTCCATGTCTACTAGAATTAAGTTACAAAGGATTCGAGTTATCAAAAATGAGAATCTGTCTAAGGAAAGGGAAACTATTTATGACCAGTGAAGAGATGGAGAACACCATTAAAAATAAACTAGACAATTCTGATTACACGCTTTTGCACAGACAAAACAACTCTAACCAAGATCAAAAGAAATATAGTAAATTGGGAAATAATTTTTACAACTAGTATTTCTGACAAAGGACTCATTTCTAAAATATACAGAGAACTTGGTCAAATTTAAAAAAAAAAAGACAAGCCATTCCCCAATTGACCAATGGTGATATGCAAAGGCAATTTACAGATGGGGAAATCAAAGCAATCCATAGTCATATGAAAAATTGCTCTAAATCACTAATTATTAGAGAAACACAAATTAAAACATCTCTGAGATACCACCTCACACCTCTCAGTCTGGCCAATATGACCAGAAAGGACAATGATCAATGTTGGAAGGGATGTGGGAAATCTGAGACACTAATACATTGCTGGTGGAGTTGTGAACTCATCCAACCTTTCTGGAAATCAGTTTGGAATTGGGCCCAAAGGGCAACAAAAATGTGCATACCCTTTGATCCAGCATTACCACTACTGGATATACCCTGAAGAGATTATGAAAAGGGTAAAAACATCACCTATACAAAAATATTCATAGCAGCCCTGTTTGTGGTGGCAAAGAATTGGAAATTAAGTGAATGTCCTTCAGTTGGGGAATGGCTCAGCAAACTGTGATATATGTATGTCATGGAACACTATTGTTCTATTAGAAACCAGGAGGGACAGGAATTCAGGGAAGCCTGGAAGGATTTGCATGAACTGATGCTGAGTGAGATGAAAAACATTGTACACCCTAACAAATTGCTTTCTGTGGGAGGTGGGGGGAGGGAAGTAAGATTGGGGGGAAATTTGTAAAACTCAAAATAAATAAAATCTTTAATAAATGAATTGGGGAATGGCTTAATAAACTGTGGTATATGTATGTGATGGAACACCATTATTCAGTTAGAAAACAAAAGGGATGGGAATTCAGGGAAGCCTGGAAGGATTTGAATGAACTAATGCTGAGCAAGATGAGCAGAACCAGAAAAACATTGTACACCCTAACAGCAACCTAGGAGTGATGATCAACCTTAATGGACTTGCTCATACCAACAGGGCAACAATCAGGCACAATTTTGGGATATATGCGACAGAGAAAGTCATCTGTATCCTGAGAAAGAACTGTGGAGTTCAGACTGTGGAGTTTGAACAAAGACCTTTAATTTTAAAATAATTTATCTTAGTATGTCATTCTGCTATATCTCACACTTTGTTTCTTCCTTAAGGATATGATTTCTCTCTCATCACATCCAACTTAGATCAATGTATACCATGGAAACAATGTAAAGACTGACAAATCGCCTTCTGTGGATGGGGGAGGAATTGTAAAATTCAAAAATAAATAAAATCTTTCAAAATGGGAATGTGTTCCTTCAGAAAGTAGAAAGTCCTCTGTGCCTAAAAATCTTTAAAAACTGGATGACCACTAGTTGGCAAGGAGACATTCTTGTGCAGAAATGGATTTAACTAAATGGATTCTGAACTTCCTATCAGTTCTAAGTGTCTATAAAAATAAATAGAGGTAAAATTACCACCAATGTAAATTTTCAGATCTACAAATTAAAGAATAAAAGATTTAGAACAGAAAATGATCTTAGAGATCAGCAGCAAGTCTGTTCTGCCCATTTTATAGATAAGAAAATAGATGCCCAACAATATGAAGTGATTTGCACAATATCACAAACAGAGAATAAAAGGATCCAAACTCAAATCCAAGGGTTGTTTCCATTGTACCCAACTTTGTATATTTGTGTGTATTTAAATTTTTACTTTTTTCTTTTCTTTCAAATCTATAATTTCGTCACTGTAAGGAGCACCTTCTCTTTAATTTTTTTTTCTTCTCCTTAATTTTGAACTACAGGGGTAGAGGTGGCAGACACCAAGACACTAAGAACCCAGGGCCACAACATACAGACAATATGTATCAGAGGTAAGATTTGACCCCATCGTAAGCTTCTGGTTATAATTGGGAAGTCAGGGGAATGAAACAATTCCAATTCTTAAGAACAAAGAAATTGTTAAGCCAACTCTGGTATGTAAAATAATAAGTATATAAATCATGTTGATATAGTCATACCTAGACAATATTAATTGCCTCTGCAAAACCATCTTTTGGTGAAACGATGATACGGGGGCTATTCATTTTAGGAAAATAATTTCTGGACTGCTAAAATCTAGGCTATAAAATATTTAAATGGGCAATGAGAGAAGGAGGAAAAAAAGAGTAAAAAGAGGGCTTTCCATAGAGAGACAGAAGACAGGAGAGGGGTTTGGCATGACAAAATAACATTCATAATAGAACTGTCTATATTTTAAATTTCTACAAATAAAGACCATTCATTTTAGTACTCCCACAAAATGAGAAATCATGCAACAGAATATATTTTACTTGCTAGGATTCAATAAAAATAACCGGCCTGGTCCTTTAAAGTTTTGCCAACCACTTTATAGACATAATCCCATCAGAGGCTCTGCAAGGTAGAGTTTTACAACCAAAGAAGACAAAGTTCAGACCACGGGACCTGGTTTAAGAGATGAGATCTGAACCAAGATCTCCTGATGCTAGTTCCACCCAGATTTTGAATTGCTCTGAATGAACAACACCTCTATTTAATTGAGTTGTTGGATTTTTATCCATACCTGTGATTTCACTGACATAAGAAACTCCTGGGGAACAAATCCCCTCTGCCAACTCCGATCAGCCTCTGCTCCACAATTTCTTCTCGGTAAGATTGGCCTGGGGCAGAGAAAGATTAAGGGCTGTGAGAGACTACACAGAATCCAAATCTTCCTGAATCCAAGTCTGGCTCTAAAGCCACCTGCTTCTCATCTATAAGCTAATATACTTATACAAATAGGGTTTGTTTTAAGGAAAGTGTAGCAATCACAGTTTCCACTGGCATAAAATTAAGTGGCTGCCATTTTTATTAGGGACTTGACCAAGAACTGAGTATCTCTTGCTATATCATAAGTACTGATAATAGAAAACAGTTTGAAGGGTGAATGAAGAAAAGAAATCATAATTTTCTCATAATAGAAAAAATAATGTTCCCATCATATATGACCTTTCTAGTCGGAGATGTATTGAATCCACTGTGAACTTGAAGATATGATGCCAAGGAGAGTTGGCTCCCCTCACAGAACTGTCTTTCTCATTAAAAGCTGCAATAGCTCACTTTGCCTGGATTTCATCCTATCTCAGCACCACCAAACTTCAGAATAAGCTCATGATAGAAAGAATTGCCTCACTCTTACAGCAGCAAAAATATCAATCAACATCATCAGAAATGACATCAGGCTCATTGATCCGATGATGTTATTATTGATCCTAGGATGTTCCCAAGTGATTTTTGAGGCATTGTCTTCTGTACCCTATTCTTCTGTCATCTGACCCTTCCTCCCTCCTCTTTGTCATCCACTTTCCCTACTCCCTTCCCTAAAATCTTCTAAACCTAAGTTCCCTTCAATAACTTGGGGTTGCTAACTGTTGTCATCCCACATCAAACTTCACTTCCCTTTTTTTTTCCTCTCCGTCACACATCTCAGAATGCACCAAATTCAATAATGTTAGGAAGAATGAGAATACTAACTCTCTTATAGGGTGAAGATGGGGTGCAAAGAATACTGGCATGGGAGGGAGGTGACCTAGATTCTAATAATAGGTCATAAGAGCAGGTACAAAACCTAGAAAGAACCTTTGAGCTTATTAGGTTCAACTTGACATTTTGCAAATGAGGAAACTGAGACTCAGAGAGGAAAGGTAATGTATTCAAGGTTATCTAGGTAAGAATTCAGGAACTGGATTCCAGCCCAGGACCTCTGGCTCCAACTCCAACCTTCTTTACATCGTACTGTCCCGTCTCCCCCAAGGGTAAGTCACTGAAACGCTTTGGACCTCACTTTCCTTATCTGTAAAAGAAAAGGGTTTGAACTAGATATTCTTGAAAATCCCATCAGCACAGAAATTTTCTATGGTGGTTCATGGTGGTAGTCATACCTTCATCATGGCTGTGCCTTATATGCTCCAGAGTAATAAATAGCAGAGTATTCAAAGAATTTTTAGGCATAAAGCTAGTAATTTTCAATGGCCCCCTGTTGTTTCCATATCAAATTCCTTTGACAATATTCATGTCCCTCAAGGATCTTTTCCATCCCACTTCCATACCCCATTTCCATCCTAGCCTCATCTCACAGGATTACTACATACACACAAAGCACAGTTTCCAGAATATGTCCCAAATCCTCCCTACTCTTTGCCTTTGCTCCCTACACCTGAAATGCTCTCTTGCCCTCTAGTGAATTCTGTCCATCCTTTAATGCCTAACCCAAAGGCTCCCAATCTTCCATCAAGTCTTGCCACCCCCACCCACTGGTAAGAATGATCTCTTGCTGTTAACAAGACTGGAGAGAAAGGGAATGATTTTCTATACTCTATGCCTGTATCTTCCATCTAACATATTCATAAGATTGTCTGGATCTTCTCTAAAGGCCCATGCTCTGTCTACCTAGGGATGTTTTGCCTCAGTGTCCCTTAGAATACTGGGCAGGTCATTTGTCACTGAATAAATTGGCAATTTGGAGCTGGGTTTGGGGGAGGACAAGCAGAAAGAGACATTTAATGAGAACCACAATGCTTATTACTGTAGAGGAGTTTTTAGCTTAAATTGAAAATATAGTGTATTTTAAATATTCTTACTTTGGGAAAGTAGGGAAGCATACCTGAGGTTTCATCTCAGGTGGAGGTGTAACATGATGAATATAAAGCCAGTCAAGAAGACATGGTTTTGAATTCTTCCCCTGTCAGATCTAGTTTTGGGACCTTGGATGAGTCAGTTAACCTTTCAATACTTAAGGCAATTTTCTAAGGATTTAAACTACAGGCAAGACCCATCTCCATCCCTAAAGATTGGGAAAATGTCTAGACCTATATAAGGGACTCCTAGTGAGTGAAACCAGGTGAGTCCTTTCTGTGGAACTCAGAGTCTGGAAAAGTTGCCTGGATCAGTGAGATTGGGACTTTTCCAGCTAGTGGACTTGAACTCAGGTCTTTCTGTCAAGGTCTGCTCTCTATCCAAGCTACTACACTTCCTCTCTAACACTAATGTGAGAGCTCAAAACAATCCTAGATGGAAAGTTTGGAAATGAATCATCAGTCACTTTGCAGAGTACATGGGTTTCCCATGTAGCTATGGGGGAAAAGGGACTTATGTGAATTGGGCTACAATCTGCCTACCAGGAGAAAAGAGCAAGAGGAGAATACTGCTCCTCTGCCCAACAGGAAAGCTAGCAAGAGGACAAGAGATCACAACCCTCCCCTCCATTCTCCAAGATAGCAAGGCCAAGATGGGGAAAATTCAGAAGACCTGGATCCTTAAGCCCCATGTAGTACCCCTAATCCTCTTAAGTGGAAGGCACATCAGCCCATCCTTCTGGCCAGGATCTTGGCTGGCTTAGTTCCTCTCCCTCTCTTGAAGGTTAGAGGCCACACAGAGCACTTTACATTTTGTATTCCAGGCTCTCAAGTTCAGCTCATTGGAGGTGCCTCTTTCCAAGTAGGAAAGCAATTTGATTTTTTTTTATATTTTGTTCATTTAAGGCAATGGGTGACTTGCCCAAGGTCACACAACTAGGTAATTATTAAGTGTCTGAGGTCAGGTCCTCTGACTGCAGAGCCAGTGCTCTATCCACTACAACACCTAGCTGCCTCTTAGGAAATCAGCTTTTAATCAAGGTCCTGATGGGGTTAATAATAGAAAGCTGTTTCTCACTTTCCTGGTACCTACTGTTCTGATTGGAACCAAGTCAGGTGGAACTAAACCTTTATCAGAACCATCCTGGACAGATCATATATTATCTTCATCCACTTTTTCTCTTACTTTTCCAGCTTGGGTTTGCAGAGGGGCAGCTACAGAAGCTTCCTAGCAGAGAGTGATGGTACAAACTCTGGTTCGCAGGTAGACAAGTGATACATGCCTCTCTGGAGTGTATCTCTGGCTCACAAATGGCGCTAGAGCCATCATGTGGCCATGGTGCTCCAAGACAACTGCAGTTTGCAAGTCAAAGACATGTTATACCGAGGTGTTTTTCAGTCCCCTGCTACTCCAGGTGAAGCAAATGTAATCTACTTGACAGATGGACGATATTTTGTTTAAGCAATAGGAACAATTTGAACGTTTGTTAGAGGTCTACTTTGTGCTAGTCACTCAGGTCCTGAGAGTACAGATCACAAAAAAGGAAACAATTCCTATTCCCAAAGTGCTTACTTACCTTCTCAAGGAGGCCTAATCTTGCTGAGATGGAGACAGCCTGCCAAGCTCCCTCTTCCTGCAGGTATCTTTCAAGCAAATATTCCTGTCCCAGGTGCTTGATGCCTACCAACCAACCCTATATTCCTTCCCCAGGCCACTCATGATTTTAATCATCACACAATCACACAACTTTATAATGGGAAAGGAACTAAATGACCATCTAGTTCAATCTATGCTGGAGAAAAATCCTCCATTTCAACACAGCCGACATGGGGTCTCTGCTTGAAGACCTCTGAGGAGAAGAAACCAACCACCTCTCTGGGCAGCCCTCTCCATTGTGGAACAGTCCTGTGGAATAGCTACATGTTTCCTGATGTCAATCCCAAATGTGCCCCTTTGCATCTTCCATTCTTGGGTAATTAAAAAGCACCTTTCAGGAAATTGTATTATTATAAATGCGTAATCTACTGTTGGCTATCATTTGTAAAATCTGCTCATTGCCCTCTCATATTTTCATTAAGGATAGCCTCAATATGTTTTTAAATAATGCTCAAAGATTTTTTCAAGTTAAAAAAAGTGGGCAGGTGAATCAAAAGCTATTTTTCTAATACTTTTTTAGATGGAGGATATCCTTAAGCCTGAGACATTTATTGAGATAGATAGATGATAGATAGACAGATAGACAGACAGACAGACAAAAACAAATGAATGATAGATAACTGAATAAATGAGTGGATAAATTAGTGAAGTGATCCATAAACGAATAGATGAATGAACAAAAACAAATTTATAGATAAAATGATAAATAAATGAATACATAAATGAATGAATGGATAGAAATATCTAAGGTAGATGGAAAGATAGATTGATAGATGGATCAACAGATAGATGTATATGTACATACACATATATGTATATATATGAATGTATATTTGTACATATGTATAATAAGATAATACACACAAAATAGCAAACATATACAGACATATATGTGTATTCGTGTGTGTGTATGTGTGTATGTGTGTGTTTAGAAAGAGGAGAGAGAGACAGTGTTGGAGAGAGATATAAACAGATACACACATAAGATAAAAGACGGATTACAGGTCAAGATAACCTAGAATGACCTAGTCTCAGATTAGTTTTCTTTGTGATTCTTTTGCTTGGCAAACCAAAGGGAGCAAAACCATCATTCTGCAAATCCAAATAGCCTTTTGAAGCTTGTAATAAAGCAGTCTATGAATGATTTAAGGGGAGGAAGAGTTTATTATAGGAGAAGCAACATCTTAACACACCACACACACACACACACACACACACACACACACAGCTTAGAGACAGAAACACAGAGACACAAAGACAGAGATAAAGACAGAGTAGCTGTTTACATCACTTCCTGGCTGAATAGCTTTCTGATAAGGCTAAATAAATCCCTTTGTTAATTATCGAATGATTTCTAAGTGTGACATTTTTTCCCAATATTGAATATATAAACTACCAAGCTCTAAGTCAGGTCCAGCCCAGAAGAGTTGGCAAGGAGGAATGACAGGAGATCAAAGGGATGTTCTAATCCTAATGATCAGATAGAAAGATACTGCTCATTTTAGTTTGTCAGCTCTAATTAGCTAGGTGATGTTCATTATTCCAAAAAAGAGTTTGGTCAATGGAGACAAGATACTGGGAATTAAAAGATTCCCACATCTCTTGGAAAGAAAGCTGCCAAAATTTGCATTCTTAGTCCAGTGGCTAGGTGTTCAGGGACTGAAACTTGGCCTCTGGTGGCTAAGCTGAAAGACAGATGGTGAAACATAATTGTCTTTTTGAGAAGTGGCAGCAACTTCACGGAGGACTGTAGCAGGGAGTAAACCAGGAAAGCAGGAAACATCCAGGAGGTGAGGAAGTCCAGCAAAGAAACTACAGAAAATAACATACAGGTCAGAATGCAATGTCCAACAGAGGAGACAGTCAGCCAGGTAGAGTCAGAGACAGAGAGAAAGAGAGACAGAGACACAGAGAAAGACAGAGAGAGGCAGAGACAGAACCAGAGACCCACAGAGAGAGAGATTAAGACAGAGAGACAGACACAGAAAGAGAGACACAAAGACAGAGATAAAGACAGACTAACATGAAGGCATCACCAGAAAATAGCAGCCCCCTTGCAGGTCAGAGACCTGAACTGTACCTGGCCACACCTGTTTACTACCCCTCTGCATACTCCCCGGGTGTGTTCCCTCTCCCACTGAGGATGTGCATTTTAGTAGAAAAGTATGCCCCATATGAGGAAAATATTCTATTACTCCTTTTCTTTCTCCACCATTTTGTGAACTGTCTTTGCTTTGCACTTGTTCTGACTGAATAGTAGAAAGAAACCCATCAGCTTAGGAGCCCATGAGCTTTGAGAAGCTGGGGACCATCAAAGCATCTTGAATCTGAGATAAATTTTCTAGAGGATTCTTACAAAGCTTTAGAGGGGCAGGTAGGGAAATTTTTTCTAAACTTTTGTTTTTTCTTTGATATATCTTACAAATACTTAAACGCTTTTTAAGATTTCATAATCTCGGGGCAGCTAGGTGGCATAGTGGATAAAGCACCGGCCCTGGAGTCAGGAGTACCTGGGTTCAAATCCAGTCTCAGACACTTAGTAATTGCCTAGCTGTGTGGCCTTGGGCAAGCCACTTAACCCCATTTGCCTTACAAAAAAAACAAGATTTCATAATCTTTATACATACTTGATTTGTTATATCTTCTTAAGTGTCATTTCAATTTTTTTCATATAACCCATTGGTTACCAAAAGGTAGGGGGTTTAAATCTTGTGGTTCCATTAAAACTGAAGATGATGAAAAGAAAGTATTATAATATAAATGGAAAGTACAAGAATAGAAACTTAAATTAGTGTGTCATTATGGTGCCCCAACTTGATCCTGAAGAATTGAGAAAATGTACCTCACTTCCCTATTTACATAGATAGGGAACTGCTCAGTCATTTTTCAGTTGTGTCTTATTTTCTGTAACTCACATTTGGATATTCCTTGCAAAGATCCTGAGGTACTTTGCCATTTGCTTTTTATTTTTCAAATAAGGAAACTGAAGTAAACAGGGTTATCCAGGATCACTCAGCTAGTATGTGTCTAAGAAATCAAATTTAAACTCAGGAAAATGAATATTCCCTACTCCAGGGTCAGTATTGTATCCACTATGTCACCTAGCTGCCTACCATGGGTGTAGGGTGCACAATGTATAGTCATCCAGGAGTTATTATTGTTTGATTTTGCTAATTTTCCTCCCCTCTCTTTTTTCATTTTTCTGCTTTTGATCAGAGAAGGGGAAAGAATATATCCAGAAATGAAGGTAATATACAAAATATATCAATAAAAATAATATTTCTCAAAAAGCTAAAGAAGGGAGCAGCTAGGTGACACAGTAGATAGAATACCAGTCCTGGATTTAGGAGTACCTGAGTTCAAATCTGGTCTCAGACACTTAATAATTACCTAGCTGTGTGGCCTTGGGCAAACCACTTAACTCCATTTGCCTTGCAAAGAACCTAAAAAAAAAAAAAAAAAGCTAAGGGAGGAACTGCACAAGCCATCCATTCTAACCCTTTAATTTTACAGAAAGGCTAAGTAATAGCTAAGATCACAAAGTGCTCCAGAGGAGAAAGTGAGGCTGGTGACTTAGCACAGCCCCCCACCCCCACCCCTTCATACAAATCCAATTCATTACCTTGACATGGCATCAACCCCTGATGTTAGTCTTCTTCAGTAATAAAGGACAAACACCTCAAACATATAGATCATAAAGTTAAAGAAAGAAGTTTTACATATCTCTTAGACAACAAAGCCAGGGTCCAATGAGCAACATTCTCTGAAAAGATGCTCTTTCCAGTGGAGCCAAGCCCACGATGGAGGATGCTTCTGTCATTCTGCACCATCCCCAGCAGATGGCATGAGCACTCAATCTTCAGAACAAAACTTCTCTTGTTGGAGAAGGAAAACCCCCAGTTACCCTGTGGGCCCAGAGACACAGATGTGACTTTGTCTCCCTGCTAAACTGGAGACCAATCTTCAATACAAACGACTGACCTTGCTTACCACTGCTGCCAGCCTCTAGCCCCGCTAAAACTTCAGAAAGAGAAGCCAAGTCTGTTCCAATCACCATAACAGTCCCAAGCATCACCATCAGAGATCAGATATAATGGCCACAAAGCTGTGGCCTCATAACACTGGGGGACAGAGGTCACTCCACCAATTGTTCAGGAATTTAAAAAACATGTTGATTCCTCCCAAACTCTGTGCCTTAAGAATCTCTTTATGGAACTTCTCTCATAAACTAATTACCAGCCATGCCTAAAACAGAGAGGGTAGATAGGAAAAACTGCCCCCAACTCTGGAGTAGATGATGTCCAAGCTCTAAGCCCTCTAGTAGGTCATGTTCTTCCCTCCACCACCACCCCCTCCCCGTATTTACTTTGAATATGTAGCCCAAGCTGCTCTAAAAAATCCTTGTCCCCACTCCCACTGGACCCAGGCTGACTCCATCAGCCATCAGCCCGGCCTCAGGTTTGCTTCTGGAGAATCAACCTGTTCTCAAAAATCAGATTAGTCAGCCAGCCTTAAGTAATGCTTTTTTAATTGTTTATTTTTAAGAAAAGTTTATTAATTGGGGAGCTAGGTGGCCCAATGGATACAGCACTGACCCTGAAGACCAGAGGATCTGAATAAAAAATTATTCTACCTATGGGACTCAGGGAAAGTCACTTAACCCCAGTTATGGAAGGAAGGAAGGAAGCAAGGAAGAAAGGAAGGAAGGAAGGAAGGAAGGAAGGAAGGAAGGAAGGAAGGAAGGAAGGAAGGAAGGAAGGAAGGAAGGGAGGGAGGGAGGGAGGGAGGGAAGAAGGAAGGGAGGAAGAAAGGAAGGGAGGAAAGGAGAAAGGAAGGAAGGAAGAAAAAGAAACAAAGAAAGACTAAAGACGAACAACTGGAATAAAACTTCCCCCTAAATATCAATGCTACATTCTCCCTCAAGTACCTATAGTGGTCAAGGGAAAGTAGGCTCAAGCTTTAAAAACAGATGGGGATAATTCACCTCCTGTTGGAAGTCTTTTTTTCAAGGATTGTTGGAAAGTTCTGAATATACATCTATTTAGTCCTTGGATCCCATTGAAGACACTGCCACAAACTGATCTGGGAATGTCAATTAGAACATCACTGAGAAGATGGAAAGTCCAACATCATCTGCATCCTTTGATGCTGGAAGGCCATCCTACAGGCAAAGGTGGGGAGGGGAAACAAAGGAAACTTGACTAAAGAAGAAGCTGAGGTCCTCCTTCCCTTCCAGGCAATGATTGGTGTCACTCTCTTAGCCTAGCCTGTTCTTCTCACATAAATCAAGACTTGGACTCCAGAGAAAGTGGATGATAGTGCTAATTCCTTAAGATCTATAGTCCCTCTTTAGTCAATAAATCAAAAACAAACTGAAGAAAAGGGCAATGTGGAAGCACTGGACTTTTAGTCTGGAAGACCTGGGTTCAAATTGTGCCACTGATATTTATTTGCTATGACCCTGAATCATTCATTTAACCTCTATGAACCTCAGTTTTCTTATCTGTAAAATACAAAGGTGTGTCTAAATGCCTTCTAAAATTTCCTCCAGGTCTAAATCATAGCCTCCTTGAGGGCAGAAGCTGTCTTTTGCCTCTTTTTATATCCTGAGAGCTTAGCTAATTCTCACAGTAGGCGATTAAAAAATGTTTATTGATTGATGGAGAGTGAGCACCCCCACAAAGAATCTGTTAACGAAACTTATAAAGGAAGAAAACTCATGTGCTTGAGTTAACTCACAATTCTGAACTAAAATGGCTGGGATGTGAATGCTCCATTTGGAAACATATGTACACTTCTCTACTATAGGCTTACAATGTTTTACTGATCCTCACTGAGATTTATGCCACTGGGTAAATCTTATTCCCATCTACACTGGAATGAATGTAGCATTGACAAGCCCTTTCAATTTATAATCTCCCTTAAAGAACATTGAGAAAGTATTAGCTCAACCCAACATCTCAATTAGTACCTTGGATGCTGTTACTTCATATTCATATTTACTCAGGTTTTAATAAATAAAAGTCCTTCACCTCTTTATACTTTATACTTTTACTTATATTTTATACATTTACACCATTTTACACCATGTTTACACCATTTTAAGGTGTTTTAAGTCTTTTTATTTATGCCATGATCAATTTATTTTTATGATTTATATATATACATATAATGTAATCATATATTTATAGTTTTATAACTGTCTAAATTATTATATATAAATATATTTGTCTTTATAATTTATATTTATGTCATAAACAATTAATATTCATTTGTATATTATATATATTTATTATTTGTTACATAACTTTCTAGATTAATATATTTAAATATTTAATTTATAATGAATATTTATGCCATGATAAAAACTGCAAGGATTGCATCTGAAAGCTATGTTTCTACAAACATATGTTCCAGTCAAAATGCTTATCTGTAACAACAGCAATATCTTATATTTTTTAATTTGTTGTTGTTCATTTGTTTTTCACTCATGTCCAACTTTTCATGACTTCATTTGGAGTTTTCTTGGCAAAGATGCTGAAGTAGTTTGTCATTTCCTACTACTGCTCATTTTGCAGATAAAGAAACTGAGGCAAAAAAGGGTTAAATGTCTTGCCTGGGGTCCCAGCTGATTAAGTATTTGAGATCACATTTGAGCTCAGGAAAATGAGTCTAGGGGCAACTAGGTAGTGCAGTGGATAAAGCACTGGAGTAGGGAGGATCTGAGTTTAAATCCAGCTTCAGACACTAAATAATTACCTAGCCATGTGTCCTTGGGCAAGTCACTTCACCCCATTGCCTTGCCCAACCAAAAAAAAAAAAAAAACAAAGGAAAATGAGTCTTCCTGACTCCAGGCCTGACACTCTATCCATTATGCCAACTAGCTGCCCCTTATATTTTTTTACTAGCTTTAATAGATGATTTAAATCTTTAAAATTATTTTTCAGCATTAAAATATCCTACCTTAGGGGTGGCTAGGTGGCACAGTGGATAGAGCACTGGCCCTGGAATCAGGAGTACCTGAGTTCAAATCTGGCCTCAGACACTTAATTGCCTAGCTGTGTGGCCTTGGGCAAGTAACTTAACCCTATTGCCTTGCAAAAAAAAATCTAAAAAATAAAATCTAAAAAAAAAAAAATCTAAAAAAAAATCCCACCTGAAAAGGACCATAAAGAGACAATTCCTTACAAAGAGATCAAAAGCAAGGGTCTATGCAAAATTGTGAAGCAGAGATACTTTTTTTTCCCTAAATACTCACTGCTTCTTTCCCAGCATCCTATTTCAAAATTCTGGCACATTTAGCCTCATCCATAATAAAGTAGAGAGAGATACCATCCCTTCACCCCCGCTCTTTATTGTAATCATGCTAAAACAACAGCCCTGTCAAAAGCCTGGATTCGGTTATGCTGATGATTCCAAATACTTAACTGATGATTCTAGAGACCAACACTTCCTGGAGAAAAGTATAATTATGTAGTACTGAAGAGGACTTGCGTCTGATGAAAACAACTTTATGTCTAGGAAACCAACAGAACTGTCCTCCTTTAAAATAATTGATATAGTGCACTGTAAATGACAAAATTCAAAATCCAGACTATTAAAAGAGAATGAAAATGAGAATGAACAAAAGGCAGTAAGTGATAAATGGCAGACAAGAGCTTTGTGTATTATTTAGCATTCATCCTCACAAAATCAAATTAAATTTTGAGAGGCCAGAAATTCAAAGAGAGAGTCCATTTCCACCCCTCATATTCAAATTACATTAAACTTGATGTTTGACCAGCTAAACATTGATGCCTGCTTTGTGAACAATTTTTTTAAGTCTAAATAGTTGGGTTTTCATTATTAACTGTGTTAAAAAAAAAAACTATATAGAAGGTTAGAACTAGAAGGGATATGGGGTCCTAAATTGAAAGGCAGGAAAATCTCTCATCAGATACTTTGAGACTATTTCCATCCTGGATATCTGAAATTTTTTCAAAACTCTATACTTCAGTTCTATCTTCTGTAAAATGAGAAAGTATGAACTTGATGACTTCTAGGTTCTATTCCAGTTCTAAATCTTTGATCATCTGTTCCCTTATTTTACAGGTGAGGAAATTGAGTTCAAGAGAAGGGAAAAGATTTATTTGTCTAAAGGTACAATGCAAATACAATCATCACTATGGAATACAACACAAATACTCTCATCACTATGGAATCCATTTCTCAAAGTAACAATACCACTGAGTGATTATGGAAGGGTGGGTTTGCAGTAGTATAGAATGAGAGGTATACTGGCCTCAGTCCATGCAGTTCTGTCTTTGTGATTTATTAATTACAAAAAATAATACATTTTTCTTTTTATAAGTGATAATAAAAATGAATGTTTTAAAAATCCTTTGCTCCTAAAGGATTATAGACATATGATATGATATATAAATACATGAATGGTCATATATGGTCATATATGGATATATATGTATATCATATATATCCATGTATATCCATATACACACACACATATATTTTTTCAATCAGAATCTTACCTAGGCTGGGGCAACATGGATTTTGATCCAGAGGGTACTAAAATGTGGAGGATACTGACACTACATATACTTCAGCAGGCAGAAGAAGTTTCCAGCCTCTGAAGTGAATCTGAAGATGAACTGTGCTTGCCACCAAAGCCAGAATTGCTAACAACAACACTGTTTTTAATGTTTATCTTAACGATACAGAGCATTATCCACTGAAAGCCATACTGGTTTGGAAAAGTATGTGCTATTGATATTGATCCAAACCAATAACAAATACTTTCCATTTGGTCTTCACTGAAAGCTAGAAGTGCTTGTATCAGTTAGAAATGTAGTCTCCATGGCATCTGTACCAAATAAGGCTGGAATTACGGGTACTAACAGTAATAGTAGACTAACAGTCTAAGGACACTATGACATGTGATTCTTAGCATCCTCTGTCTCCTTTTCTGCTCATTCTAGGTCACTAAAAACTGAGTGCTATTTTGTATTTTTATCTGTTCTGTTCTACAATTATATTTTAATTAATATAATCAATATTTTAATTTGTTATCTCTTTTGTTCTACAATGATAACTGACACATTAGTCCTTTAAGGTTTGCAAAGTGTTTTATACATATATATATATATATATATATATGTATATACACACACATACATTATCTCATTTGATTTTCACAATAACCTTCTGAGATATTGCCATCAATATTATCTTTATAAATTATTTCCATTTTACAAGAAACCGAGATTAAGTAGCTTGCCTGTGGCCACAAGACTAATCTCTGGACTATTCCATAAGTCAGCACAGTCAAAAAATTAGTTACTAAACTTCTAGGGGTGTGATGAGGGCCTGGATAGTAGCCAATCAGCTGTGCTTGAAAATTTTCAGTTTGGTAGAGTCTGTTAGAGGTTTATTTGACCTTCCAGAAGGCAGAGTCTCTTCTACTAAGGCCCTACCCCAATTCCTTATGGCAGAAGTGACAATGAATAACCCAGTCTTCCTGCCCAAAGTTCTCTTGCATCATAGCCTCATTAGAGTTATGTAATGTCTATAAACTGGCTATTTTAACTAGGTTTAATTGTCACAGAAGACTGCTGAGTTAAAACAAACAAAAAAGACCAAACCCATTTATCCATTCTCTAAGAAGTCCAAGAAAACCAATACAATATTTGAAGCCAGTCTTGGAGTTAGATAAACCGAGGTTCACACTCAGCCTCTGAACCAGATTAACCAAAAGAACTGTCACCCCAGGAGTTCCCAACACTGACCATGTGTCTAGATACCTATTCAAAAAAACAAAAAGATTTCAAAAAATTAAATTAAATCCACTTGTTCAGTTGGGTCCAACTCTGTATGAACCCATTTTGGGGTTTTCTTGGCAAAGAAACTGTACTGGTTTGTCTTCTCTAGCTCATTTTACAGATGGGGAAACTGAGGCAAATAGGGGTGAGTGATTTACCCAGAGTCACATAATAAATATCTAAGGCAGGATTTTAACTCAGGTCTTCCTGACTCCAGGTATGGCACACTAGCTACTGTCCCACCTCTTGCCTCTAAATCTGTAACTTTATTTTTAATATATGTGTCAAGGAAGGATATGAAGTTTTAGCAAAGGGCAGGATAAAGGAACCATTGTAATCAGTCATTTTATCCTATTATACTAATCTCTCACCTTTTCTCCTACATCTAGAAGAGAGATTATAAAAATGAAAGGGTGCTTTACAACTGTAGAATGAGTCACTGACATCATATTTACCTTTCACTTACGTAGTTATGGGAATTAGAGTTGAAAGAGTCCTTGGAGAACATGGAGCCAGGTCCCTTCATATTTACAGACATGGAAACTGAGGCCCTGCAGGGAGAGGCAAGAGAAATTAGCCCCAAGTCCCACAGGTGGACTTGGAATCCTACAGTAAGCCCACTGCCCGTTTGCTAGCTTTGAAGCTTTACAATGTATAAATCTCCAGATCTTGGTGCTCAGGAAGGAACACTGGACTTTAGAAGCAGGGCCCTGGCAGACTCTACTTCTGTCACTAGGTGACCTTGGTCAAATCCCCCAAAATTGCCTCCTGGGATAAAGTGAGGGGACAGGATTTAATGACCTCTAAGATTCCTTTCCAACCCTTTAAACTTTCAACTTTCAAATTCAACAAGACTTAAATACACTGTAATGATTTGCCTGTCTGTAAGAAAGACCAATTTGGATACAAACAGGTGTTCAAAGAATTTTCTCCTAGATTTTTGCTTCTTTGTTTATTTGTTTTTAAATTTCATTAGGTTGGAATATTTCTTTTTGTCTGGTCAGTCTAGGTCCAAAAGAGTTTCTGCTTTCTACTACTTTTCCTTAGGGGATTCCTGGTTTCTTTTTAAAATTTTCTTTTTAGGGTGGCTAGGTAGTGCAGTGAATAGAGCACCCACCCTGGAGTCAGGAGTACCTGAGTTCAAATCCAGCCTCAGATACTTAATAATTACCCAGCTGTGTGACCTTGGGCAAGCCACTTAACCCCATTGCCTTGCAAAAAAAAAAAATCTGAAATTTTCTTCTCAATTCAAATTGATTTTTAAAAATTAATCAAAATCTGCCTCCTCTCTTATTCCCACCCCCACTGGAAAAGAGAGGAAAACAAAACTGATGTAAAAAATGTGTATAGTTAAGCAAAACAAATTCTTGCTTGATCATGTCCAATTATGTATAAATGTATCTGTATTTCTTTAAACAAAAAATGTACATATATGTGGGTATATATATTTAGTACTGTGAAATATCTATACACAAAACACATGGATACAATATGTGCACTTACTTTGTGGGAAGAGAAGAAAGGAAAGAGAAGAAAAAGCAGGAGGAAGGAAGGAAGGGAGGGAGGAGGGAGGAAGGAAGGAAGGAAGGAAGGAAGGAAGGAAGGAAGGAAGGAAGGAAGGAAGGAAGGAAGGAAGGAAGGAAGGAAGGAAGGAAGGAAGGAAGGAAGGAAGGAAGGAAAGGAGAGAGGGAGGAAGGGAAGGAGGGGGAAAGAGAAAAAGGGAGATGTTAAGTGGATAGAGAGATGATGGATGGATGGAGGGAGGGAGGGAGGGAGGGAGGGAGGGATGGATGGGTGGGTGGGTGGGTGGGGGGAGGGAGGGAGGGAGGGAGGGATGGATGGGTGGGTGGGTGGATGGAGAGATGGATGGGTGGGGGGTGGGTGGGTGGGAAGAGGCAGAGGACAGACAGACAGTCAGTTAAGGAAGGCTTCGTGCCTGGGGGGCTGCCTCCACGGTCCCGGCGTGTCTCTCTCTCTCTCTCTCCCCCCCCCTCCTCGGCCCTCCCAGTCCCCCCGCGCGGGGGGGGGGGTCTCTTGCTTGTTCCACGGGCCCCGGACTTGCCACGCGGAAGCCGGAGCCGGAGACCGGGAGGGGGCACCGGGAGGGGGCACCGGGAGGGGGCACCGGGAGGGGGCACCGGGCCGGCCGGAGGCGCGCCCTCGGGGCTGGAAGAGCGCTGAGGCGGCGCGCGCCCGCGGGGGGACAGGGACTGACTGGGGCGGGGCCTGGCTGCGGTGGGCGGAGCCAGCTCGGGGCGCGGGGCCTGGCCTGCGGGGCGGGGCTGCGGGCGGGGCCGGCGGGGCTGGGGGCGGGGCTGTGGGCGGGGCCGGCGGGGCTGGGGGCGGGGCTGGCGGGCGGGGCCGGCGGGGCTGGGGGCGGGGCTGCGGGCGGGGCTGCGGGCGGGGCCGGCGGGGCGGGAGCGGGCCAGGCTACATGACCCGGGGCCGGAGGCTCCGGAGCCAGAGCGGAGCCGGCGGCGGCCCAGGCTGGCGGGGCCGGGCGGGCGCGGGCGCGGGGCAGGAGGCTCCGGGAGCCGGCGCGGCCGCGGCAGAAGCCCGCGGGGAGGGAACCGGTGAGTCTGGCCGGGCTCCCGGGGGGGGGGGGGGGCAGGACGAATGCGGGGGCCCGGGAGCCCCGGAGCCGCCCCACGTGCGCCCGTCTGTCGGGGGGCCTGGCCGGCCCGGCCCCCGAGCAGCCGCCCCTCGCGCCGTCTCAGCCCCGAGTTCAAGTCCACCTTGGGGCGCTCGCTGGCCGGGGCCCCCGGGGAGGCACGAAGCCCCGCTGCCTCAGTTTCCTCATCTGTAAAGGGGCCTGGAGACGGAAATGGCCAGCCACTGCAGGGTCTTTGCCGAGAAACCCCCCAAGTGGGGTCTGGGAGACAACTGAGGAAGGAGGCCCCCCAAGGGCCCGGCTTATGTAGAACATGTCTTATATAGAAAAGTTTCCCTGGCAAGTAGCTTAAAAAGAATGTAGAAATGGCGTAAACCCTGTCAATAGCTTTTTTTCTTTCTTGTTATTTAAAAAAATACACTTTCTGGACCACACTGATTTTAAGTCTGCCTGTTGCCTGGTGGGTGGTGCAGCGAATAGAGTGCAAGGTCTGGAAGAACTGAGTTCAAATTTGACCCCGGACACAGGCAGACGAGTCATTGTCTGCCCTCAGTTTCCTCAACTGTAAAATCAAGATAACTGTAGCTAATCTGCCTTATAGGATTCCTATGAGGGTCCAAGGATATTTGTAAACTTCCTGGCAAATAGCAGGTAGTATATAAAAGCTTATTCCCTTTCTTTCTTTATACCACAGTCATTTCCTCTTAATCAGCCCTACCTCTAACTCCCTTTGTAATTTTTTCTTATAACAAAGACAGACATTCAAGCAAAGCTATGTGTACCCTTCCAAATCCATAATCCTTCCTCCTCTGATGACATGGTCTTTTTCCTCCAAAAAAAAAAGGACAAACATCACCCGTCACCAAGAGCTCTCCAGCTCTGAAAGTGGTCACTGCAATTTATTAGAATTCTAAGGGATTTTCTTTCTTCTTTTTATTGCTGGTGTCTTTATTGAAATCACTATGTAACACCATCCTAGCAATTCTGCTTTTCTTACTCTGAATCATTTATTGTGTCTTCCGTTGGTGACATGATGGGTTTTGCCTTATTGGTTTTACACAAGTAGGTTATATGTGCCCCCCTAGATCTGTCTAGATGTGGCTCACAGAGATGCAAGAATGCCTGTCTTTAGCATCTCTTCCATCCTTCCCTGATGAAGATTTCATTTCCAACCAGGAAAGGAAAGTAAACAGTAGGAACTTGGATTTGTCTCGATGTGGCCTTTGGGGATGCAAGAATAGCTATCTTTAGCATCTCTTCCATCCTTCCCCAATGAAGATTTTGTTTTCAACCAGGAGAGGAAGAAGGTTGGGACCAAAGACTGACACCTCTGCTCTCCTTAAACCAGAAGGGCTAATGAGCTAGTAGATATCTACCTGGTCGTTTAAATATTGTTAGTCCAGGGGAAGTAAGTAATTTTTAGGTTCAAGCTATACTCTTGATCTCTATTCCTTAAGGAAAAGAGAGACCTAAGCAATATAAACAAGGCTCAACCCCCTTTTCACTAAATGACAGTTTTCACCATGAACACATAGCAAATAAGGTATAAATCCATTTATCTAAGTACATAGCAAGACAGAAATCAGAAAACATGTACCAGGGGCGGCTAGGTGGCGCAGTGGATAGAGCACTGGCCTTGGAGTCAGGAGTACCTGAGTTCAAATCCAGCCTCAGACACTTAATAATTACCTAGCCATGTGGCCTTGGGCAAGCCACTTAACCCCATTGCCTTGAAAAATCTAAAAAAAAAAAAAAACCATATACCAGGCAATACAGAGTGAATGAGCTCTTTGACTGGGAGCAAGGTAATACAGCTCAATCAAAAGAGAGAGCCTCCCTTCTCATCCCATCTCATCACTCAGGGATTCATAGAAGTCTCTGGAGAGTAACCAGCTGAGGACAGAAATGATGGACCTTACCAACTCCTCTTATGTCACCTATTTCCCTGAGTCTCACTCTTCAGATACCTGAAGAGAAGTTGGGATGTGGCATCATCTTTCCTAAAGCTGGTAGGCACAAAAGATAGTATGACCTTGGGCAAGTCCTTTAACCTCATTGTCTTACAAAACCCGTCCCCCCCCCCCACAAAAAAACCTGATAGGCCAAAATTCCAACTCTCAGCCACTCTTTCTGCCCTTCACACAATAAGCAGTTTCCACTAAAGGAGAGAGTCCTTTATAATTGACCCTCGGAGCCAAGAACTACATTTGGATTTTCTATATTCCGGTTTCTTATAAAACAACAATAAATACATACTGCATGAGCATACCAAATTACATTGTAAAGATTATTAGCCATATAGTAATTTTACTTCAAAGAGCCATGATTTTGTTTGAGTACATCCTCTGCCAAAGCTGATTTCATCCTTGTATATTACTTAGTAGATGATCGTTGGAAGTTGCTATGGTCTCAAGATTTATTAATCTTCAGCCAACTTAGTAAGGAGGTTGCCCAGACTTAGCCAAACTGTTCTTTAGGCAACTGGCACGTATTCCATCCATAAGCCCGTATTCCAAGCCCTTCTGGTTTGGTACTATCCTGCTGGACCAAAAGTTCAGTACAAGACGGTAGTAATTGCAAAGGAGAAGGGGGGAAAACTAATGCAGTATTGGGCTGGATTGCAAGAAATAAGGGAAGTAATAGCCCTACTGTATTCTGCCCTGGTCAGATCCCATCTGAAGTATTCAAATATCAGGTCTATGGAGTACAATTTAGGAAGAATTATTAATGAGTTAGAGAACACTCAGAAGAGGGTATCTAGGATGGTGACTAATCCACATGAGGATTGGTTAAAGGAATCAGGAATCAATCAACATTTTTTTTAATTTATTTTTAATTTATGGAGTAAAATAAGCATTTCCATAACATAGTATGATAAATAATTTTTTAAAACATGATTGCTCATGAAACTGAATTATGTCCAACTTTTAAAGTTATGAAAATTTCATTTTTCCTTTTTTCTTCTCTCCCTGCTCTAAAGATGGTCTCTGTTAGATACAAATAGACACATATGTAAAATTAGACATACTTTTATTTATCATTTCTTTCTCTATATGCAGATAATAAGCCTTTATTTTCTATATTGTGCTAAGTACTAAGGGAAAAACACAGTCCCTGCCCTTGAAGAAGCTCATATTCTTATGGGTAGGAAATGTATGTGTTCGTATAAGCTAGACACAGTGAGAAGGAGAGGTAATCCCCTCTAGCAAGAAACAATTGAGAGGACTCTGGAAAGGTCTCCTGAAGAAAGAGAGGTTTGAGCTGAGAAACTAAGAGAGAGAAATAAAGAGGGAGATCATTCCCAACATGGGCAACATCCAGTGAAAAAAGCAGAGATGAGAGTTGAAGTTATTATGTTTGAGAAAATTTTGGTAGACCCAAGTCACTGGATCACAGAGTATATAGAAAGGAGTTAAGTGTAAAAGATTGGAAAGGTAGGAAGAAACCAACTAATGAAGGACTTTCTTTACCAAGTAGAATTTTAGATATGACGTTGGAGGAAATAGGGAACCAATGGAGTTTATCAAGTTAAGGAGAGAACCATGGTTGTCTGTATAGTAGTAAGATCATGTTGGCAACTGAGTGGAAGACAGAGCAGAGAGACTTGAAGAGAGACTTGAAGCAGGGACCCCAACCATCATTCAGTAATCCAAGTGTGAGGTGACAGGGCCTGCACCAGGGTGAATACAATGTCAAAGGAGAGAATAAGGAGTTTCAAAGATAGAATCAGTAGGACTTGGTAACTGACTGGAAATGGGGGGGGCAAGCTAATAAGGAGTCATGGCACTGGGTTGCAAGCCCAAGGTGACTAGGAGAGGATTATGGTGCCCCCTCAACAACAATAGGGAACTTAGGAAGGGAGGATAGTTTGAAGGAAAAGGTAATGAATTCAGATTTGGACATGCTGAATTGGAGGTACCTATGGGACATACAATTGAAGATGTCGAAGAAGCAGTTGGTGACAATGAAACTGAACTCAAGGGAGATATTGGGGCTGGACATGGAGATCTGAGAATCATCTGCAAGAAGATGATAATTAAACTCATGGATGCTGATGAGCTCACCAAGGAAGATGACGTAGAAGTTGAAGAAAAGAAGGCTTGGAGGAAACATGACTGATATTTCCAAGTATTTGAAGGTGGAGACATGAGATTTCTCCTTTTTGGCCCCAGAAAGCAGAACTAGGAGCAATAGGTGGAAGATGTCAAGAATTGGGTAGTTGGTCAACATACATGAATATAATGTTTACTGTCCTAAGCACAATAGGGATACAAAGAAAACAAAAACATGGTCTGTACCCTCAAAAAGCTACCATTCTAATGGAGAAGATAACATATAAAAAACTATGTCCATATAATAAATATATATAATGCAAACCTTGAGGGGAAGGAAGAGAGAGAGGGAGAGAGAGCTGGGAAATGTCCATTCAAATTATCTAAAAGTAGAATGATCAACATTTGGAAATAATGATTTTTTCCCTTCCCAGAAAGTCTTCTGACCAAAGCCATATGTAGTAGACGTTCTTTTTTTTTCTGTCTTGGGAAGGTAAAATTCTGTTACTTACCCAAAGCTTAAGCTTTGCAGGCTCAGATTCCAAGAACCTCCACACCTTATAAGGATTTTAGTGGATGAATTTTAAGTAGGAGGGAGGAAAAAAAAAGGCAAATGCTTAGTAGAAAAAAAAGGCAAAAGAAAACATCTGCCTTTCCCGATGAATGTGGTGAAACAAGTGTACACAAGTAATTATAGGAGGGCTTGGAAATGTGATGCAGCCCACAGTATATTCTAGTCATTCAGTTTCCTCATATCCGAACGCCTTCAACATAAGCAGGAGCCAGTTAAGATTGAGTCAATATTTAGCATAAACTGTAGCCCAGCAATCCCGGAACAGCCAAATGAAATGGAAAATATTCTAAGAACAGCAGGAGTCAATCCCTGAAGCTCCTAATACCTAGGTAGTGTAATGCCTTCTTACTGAGTTGCCCAGTCTAAGATTTCTCTGCTTAAAATGAAGAAATTAAGCAGAAGTAAATAAAAAAATAAGATTTCTATTTGTGGTGATTATTAATGTCTGGAAACAAGGAAAGACTTCTTTGACCATAGTCTGTGAGATTTACTTTACTTAGTGTCTGGATACACCCTGTCTGTTCCTTCATCTTTGGCAGCCTTGCCTTCCACCCTCACGTTTAACTTGCCCTGGTGTTTTCTTTGGCGCTTCTTTCCAAAATGGCCTTCCAGCCCTCCCAAGCTGAGTTGAGTACAACTGACCATTTGTCCACTTTGTAAAGTTACTCTTTTTATTGTATGTAAATAATGGCCCTCAGTCTCCTAGCACTGCCAATCTTGGGGGGGGGGGGGCTCAAAGGAGAGCCCCTGACCTTTATTCTCCCCCTCGGTGTCATGGCCAAAGCAACTTTGTACTGGCTTCCAAATCCAAAACACAAATTAAGAGAATTCTCTCCATCCTTCTTGTCCTATCTGTTATCCCTTTTCCTCTCTACCAATTTTCTCTCATAAAATCAGTTTTCACTCCACCAAGTTCCAAATCTTTAATAAGTCTAGGCCCACTAACATCTGATGAAATTTTCTGAGAGATATTCTGATTATTCAGAAATATATCTATGTATTCATACAGAGTTTAGTTTTGTCCAGTGAAGACTAGGAATTTTTTTTTCAGGATTGGGAGAAGGAAGGGTATCCTTAAAACTAGGGCCAAGACTTAGTTAAAGGGTAAGTACATAAGGGAAAAGCTTATCCATCTGATAACTTCCTATTTTATCTCTTTACTCTCCTTATAAGATGCTAAGCTCTGTTGTTTCTACATTGTGAAACATAGATAAAGTGTCAGGCCTGGAGTCAGAAAGACTCATCTTCCTGAATTCAGATCTAGCCTCAGACACTAGCTGTGAGACCCTGGGCAAGTCACTAAACCTTGTTTGCCTCAGTTTCCTCATCTGTAAAAGGAGCTGGAGAAGAAAATGGCAAACTACTCCAGTAACTTTACCAAGAAAATCCCAAATGGTGTCATGAAGAGTTGGGCATGACTGAAAAACGACTAAACAACAAGACTGCAAGTGCTTTCAAACCCCTCTAAATTTAGTTTCCCAGGTCAAAGTCCCAGTTGCCCCCACCCTGATAATGGCTCTGGTGTCACTAATCCATTGCAGAAAATAGAATGCATGCAATCTTTTGGAGAACATCATGGGTAGTCATTCCTATATGGCAGAACTATTTTAGCACCTAGCATAGCAGCCAAAACAGGTTGGAAATGAACAAATTTAGGGAATTCTGAATTTATGCATAGTGACAATTTTATAGGAGACAGAAAAATCCTTCTCTATTGAAATTCATCTGGTATGCAACAAGGCATTGTTCAAATGAAAATCACATTTCAATTACTGCTCACCTGGCAAATGTGGAGACAGAAATTATGCCATAATTGATGGTAGCGATTTCCTAACAAACTTCATAAGCTTGGCTTCCCCAAAGGCGATGTAAATTCAGTTATATAGGGTTTGATGAGGCAAAAATATCATAGATGAAAGTAATGTAAATTTCTCCTTGTTAATATGGCCTTTGTTCCATTTACTTTTCTACACTAATGTTACCTTTAAAACATCAAAGAATTCAATGTTTGTTTTAATAGAAATGATTTTTTTTTATTTTTGACCCAGCCATCTGCTCTTATTGCAACACTAGATGAGATGTACTCTTCCGTGGTACAGAGTCTCATAAAGAGATAATTTCCTTAAGGAATCATGTCTTAAATTATATCCTACTCCATTCCTAAAACAAGCCTAAAGTATGGCAGCCACTAAATAAATATCTGCTTGTCTGCTTTACTTTTCCTCTGTTTCAAATAAATATCTAAAGATATCAGTAGTAGTTAAAATAGTTTTACTCTCCTTAGGATCATAAATTCATCAATTCAGAGCTAAAAAGAACCTTAGAAGTCATCCAGTCTAACCCTTCATTTTTTAAGAAGGAAAATGGAACCTATCAAGGTTAAGTGATTTTCCCAAGATCCCACTAGAATGGTAAAGTTGAGATCCTCACCCAGCTTCTGTCTGCAAATTCAGTATTTTGTACAATTCGCTATTGTTATTCATGCATTTTTCTAGTGTCTAATTCTTCATGACCCCATTTGGACTTTTCTTGGCAGAGATACTTGAGTAATTTACCACTTCCTTCTCCAACTCATTTTACAAATGAGGAAACTGAGGCAAACAAGAGACTTGTCCAGGGTCATTCAGCTACATTTGACCTCAGAACTCAGAAAAATGAATCTTCCTGACTCCAAGCCTAGCTTGTACCCACTGTACCATCTATACCATGCTGCTTCACCAACAAGGAGAAGCAAATAATGGAAATGTAGATAATAATAAAGCAAAATGCAACAAATGCAATCCAAGTATTTGGGAGAAGTATATGAAGGGAAAAGAGCATTACTGCTTGAGGCCCTCAGGGATGGCTTTGTGAAAAGCATAGCATGTGAGCTAGGTAGGATTTCAACAGATAAAATAGAGAGGGCATAGAAAACAATAAGAGGAGTGGTAGTAAGACAAGATAAATTGTATGCAGATGATCATAGAAAAGTAATATTCCACCAGACTGGAGCACTGTGAATGATAGATTGAAGAATGTGACCTTTTGAACAAAGAATGGATATGCCCATGTTCTTCTATTAAGAAAATTAATCCAGCAAGCATATGAATCATGATGAAGGAAGTAGAGCATGAAGGAGGCAAGAGATAATGTTGCTATTGGAAATAAAAGAAAATCCAATTGACAGGATGCAGGGCAATGAGAAGCTTTACTATGAAGCTGGCAATGGAATTATAAAGAAGAGGATGGATCCTGGAGGAATTGTAGAGGACGGGGGCATTGATATGGGAAGTAATGGACCTGGAAAAGTCATTGAGTGATTCAATGTATGAAGACGTTACTACCAGAGGATGAAGATGTTATTGCCAAAGAATGATTAAATCAGAGGCAAGAGCTGGTTTGGTGGTGAAAATAAGGTGATAAAGCAAGCACAAGTGGTACAAAGCATTTGTCTGGGACACCCCCTCTCACATTCTTGCAGGACTTGAGAGAAAGGTAGATTCAAACATGAAGGTCACACCTGTCAAAAAGGTAATTCATGGGGTGGCTAGGTGGCACAGTAGATAGAGCACTGCCCCTGGAGTCAGGAGTACCTGAGTTCAAATCCGGCCCCAGACACTTAATAATTACCTAACTGTGTGGCCTTGGGCAAGCCACTTAACCCCATCTTAACCCCATTTGCCTTGCAAAAACCTAAAAAAAAAAAGGTAATTCACAACTCCAAGAAGTCAGTAGTTCTCTTCTGAACTCTCAACCCAAAGTAGGGTCCTGATGCTGCCTCTCCTAGGTGTTTCAAGTTTCCAATGGAAAATCCATCCAAAAGTCTTCTGACCTTTCCAAGTTCACAAAATCATCCTCTCCTCAAGTGAGGGGCAGCAGATAGAGATTCTCCTCCTCCTCCTCCTCCTCCTCCTCCTCCTCCTCTTCCTCCTCCTCCTCCTCCTCCTCCTCCTCCTCCCCCTCCTCCTCCCCCTCCCCTTCCTCCTCCCCCTCCCTCTCCCCCTCCCCCTCCCCCTCCTCCCCCTCCTCCTCCTCCTCCATCTGCCTTCATTCAGGTGTTGTTAATTTACACCTTTGATTCACAATTCCATAACCCAATCAAAAAAGCTATTCTCACCCAATAAAGGTATCTGGGGATCTTGCTAGCTATATTAATCAGGATTTCAAGTTAAGAGTTCACCCACTTCTGACTCCAGAACCAGTAGCCTTTTCCCTGCTCTATGCTTTATGTTAGGCAGTGCTGCAAAGGAAATTGTTTTGTTTCTCCATGAGGTATGACCCCATTCTATCTAGTAATCCATATAAGAAGCTTCCAACAATTAAGGCTGTCCATAAATGGAAATCGGCTAACCAATGAACTTGCTGTCATTGGAAATATGTACAGTAGAACCTATGTCATAAGGTATTGGGAATACTGTAAGGAAGATTCCTACATTCAGTGGCAATTTGGACTAAATGAACTCTAAGGTCTCTCCAGACTCAAATTGAGCCAGCAACTCATTTTCCTGCCTGAAAAATCAACTTGAAGCATTTCTGTAGCCAAAAATTCATGGTCACACACACACACACACACACACACACATTTACAGTCATATATGTGTGAGACTATACATATATATATATATATATATATATACATATATATATATATATAACACGCCTTCCACAGGAAAGTGAAAGTATCTCAAACAAGTTTCACTACATGGAAAATCCTAGCCTTAAGAACAGGCTGTTCTCTTAGTTGTTTCTTGTCTAACTTTCCAGGCCAACCCACAGAAGCATATTGAACCCACCAACCCTGAAGTTGAGTACTAATAGGGCTATTTTAAGTATGCTTATTTTACTTTATGATATCTTTTCTATGATAAAATGCTCAGAAACATATTCTTTCCTGCCCTTCTCCTAGATAACTTCTGCCCCCGCCCCAGATGCCCATTATTAGGTAAATCTCCACACTTCTACATTTGTGGAAGAGAAGATATTTTCTGACATTTCTATAACAACAAAATAGCAGGTACTTTCTTCCATCATTTTTCTCTGGATATTTCATATTGCAAGTTTGCAAATGAATGAATGGGGGAAAGGGACGGTGTTTGGTTCCTAATTTTTCACCATTTTTAAAATCATGTGTAGAAGTAGTTTATCTAAGTAAAATAATTATTTGTAAGTCATATGTATATAAATATGCATATACTTTTATCACATAAATATAATATACATGGTATCCATAGGATGATGAAGAAAGGGGCTGAACGTGTTATTTCAGTAATATTTATTCTTACACTAATATGCATCTTTATTTTAATTTCTAAATCTATTTCCACTCCCTAGTGAGGAAATGCCTTCCACCAATACAGATCTATACCTCCTTTACAGTCCCCAGAACAGTGGTGTAAGGAGCCCCACAGGCCCCATATTGACTTATGCAATGTTTTCTGTGTTGTGTTGTCTTTTTACTTATTTTGTTAAATATTTTCCACATTTACTTGGTGACCTTGGGGCAAGCTATTTAACCCTATTTGCTTCAGTTCCCTCATCTATAAAATGAATTGGAAAAGAAAATGGTAAACCACTCCAGCATCTTTGCCTAGAAAACCCCAAAGAGGTCGCAAAGAGTCAGACACAACTGAAACAATTCAACAACACCACCAGGGAGCTCTTGATGGAGAAATTCCCTTTAATGATGCATATTGGTAAATGATCTGCATTTTATAGTCTCCAAGAGGTTCCCAGGGACACAGGAGATTTTGGTGACCTGCCCAGGTCATATAATCAATATATGTCAGAGGCATGACTTACGGTTGTAAGAAGACTTGGTTGTCTTCTTTTCTTGGAAGCTGACCCTCCATCCCCACAAAGGTCCTTTGGGATGTCCATATTGTAATCAATAGAACTTTGCTGCCTGTTGAATAGCAACTTTTTTACTACTGTTTCTATTTTGAGTTCACAAAATGATCCATCGTAATATATTATAATGAAAATAATAATTTTAACTGACACTTATATTACAGATTTTCTCAAAGATGGAAAACAGGAAAGATATCACAAACCAAGAGGAACTCTATGAAATAAATCCTATGGAGAAGATGGAAGAACATGATCACCTGGTAAAAATAATAATAATAATTAATCCAACTTAGATTTATAACAACAATAATAATAGTAGCACTTATGGTATTTTATGGTTCATAATCACTTAACTTACATTATTTCATTTTTTCCCACAAGACTTCTACAAGGTGAGTAATATTCCTAGCATTTTTTTGTTATAGATGAAGAAACTGAAAATCATATTACATGACTTTTCCAAGTCAAAGAGCTAACAAACAGCAACAATGAAAAAAAAAAAAACAACTGACCTAGCAGTCATATAATGTAGCCATAGATAATATTTATCCCTATTGTCATACCCCTCGTTACCATCATCTGTCCTCTGGAACCAAGATTGAACATGCATTACCCAGCTTCCTCTTGGTGTTATATTTATTTATATTTCTATGACAAGAGTAATATAAATAAAATGGATTTGCAACCTAATTGTGAAAGGATCCCTGGGGCGGGGGGAGCTATAATAAGAGAATAGAAGTTACCATTCACAACTATGGTTTAGTGTTGTGTTCATTTATATTACTATGATCTTTTTGTAATGGGGTCTTATTTCTTCACTCGTCATTATTTCATACAATGTTTCTCAGAATTCCTCAACTTCTTCATTTCTTAGGATGCAATAATTCTATTACATTTACATGTCTAATTAATGGGTATAGATGCTATCTCCAGTTCTTTCTATGGCAGGAAGTGCCAGATTGAATATTTTGGGATATGTAAAACTATTCTTTCTGTCTTTGTTCCTTTTGAGTGATCACTGGATCTCTTTAGTTATTTTTCTTGCAAAATTTAATTGGTTTTCCAGACTTGCTACATAAATTCACAACTCCAGCAATAGAGACCTCTCCTCCTGTTGCCCCCCACCATTATTTCTGTATTTCTGTATTTAATCCCCTTTATCCTATTTTCAATAGTGTGAGGTGAAACCTCACTGTTTTAATTTGAGTTTGTGTTAATATTAGGGATTTGGAACATTTTTAAGTGGTAGTTGATAGTTTACATTTCTTCTCTTGAAAACTGTTCATATCCTTTGATCTCTCATTTCCTAGGAACACTTTTAGTCTTATAAATTTGTTTCATTTCCCTATGTCTTGTATACCAGACAATGATGCAAAGATTTTTTTCTCAACTTACCTGCTTATCTTATTCAGCTTGTATTAATTTCTTTTGTACAAAAGCACTCACATTTTGTAATAATAAAATTGTATATTTTTTCTCTTATGATTTCTTCTCTTCCTTACTAAGTAAAGAATTCTGTCTTGAACCCTAGTTGGGAAACATACCTTCTTCTATTCTTTTTTTTTCATGATGCCAATACATTGTTGCTTATTGATGTTAGCCTCTTTTCTAATAGACCACAACCATCTCCTTAGAAATTGCTCACTTTTATGAATTACTTGCAGGTCATAAGGCATTTTCCTCTAACCCTGTGAAGAAAGACAGTATGAGGATTATTATCCCCATTTTTATAAATGAAGAAACTGATCTAAAAGGAGCAAAATGACTTGACCCAAGTCATAGAGCTGGGACTTGCACCCACACATTTCAGTCTAATTAGGGTGCACACTCTATCACACTGCCTCTCAATACGGAAATACTGTCCAAATTTTGGTTCAATATCTCAAGAGATATAAAGTGGCAGTCATTTTTTTCTCTTGATCTGGACTTGTCACCATGTGGGTGTGGGGAGCTCTGTAGAATGGAAACTCCCTCCAAAAACCCAGATCAACAGTTTATCTATAACTTAGTCTAGGGCAAAAACTTAAATATCTTGTCCAGGGTCAGCTCAGTCATATCAGAATCCAGAAATTCTGGCCCCTCCACCAGTCTTCTCTCCAGTTCACCACACTGCTTTTCATTGTTACTGACACTAGAATATTATTGGGCTTTTCTTCATTCCTCAATGACTGCTATGAGTAAAGTATAAAATTCCATCAATAACTGCTCACCTAAGGGCAGGAATAGAATCAGATTCTATTTTTGAGTCCAGCCAGTTTCATAAACACACCAGTCACCCCAGAGCTTATCAACTCTATATAGGAAAAAAACTTGTATTTAGAGAGTGCTGAATTTGAAGTCACAGGACCTGGGTTCAGCCCCCCACTCTGCAGTGTATTGACTGACTGATCTTGGGTAAGTCATCTAACCTCTCTGTTCTTGATTGCTCATCTGCCAAATAGATGATGATGACTTTGTAGTGCCCTTTCCAGCCCTATGTCCATGATCTTTTAAAGTCATCCATAGAAGATCACAAATCCCATCTCTTTTCATGGCTCCAAAACTAACTTTTCCCTCTCTGTAAAGCTGTTGGAAGGAAAAGTGGCTGGAAATTTGGGAGGGAGAAGAGAATTTTTAAATAATTTAGAAACATTAACTGAATAAGTTTATTAAGACATCACCAATACATCCTTTCTCAACCATGTTAATGTGTACACCTGCATCAATATGATTTGCATTTTTAAAGTTAATTATATAATTTTTCTATCCCTGAATTCTTCTCAACCCATTAAAAAAAACCTGCCTGAATTCATTTGCATCCACCTTTTTTTGATATCCAGACAGGATAAAAGCTTCATCACCTTCTTTGAAAAATGAAAGTTTAACAGTGCTCAAGATTTTAAGTAATTTCCAAATTTTAGCAGAGATCTCCCTAGAGGAAAGATATTAGAGACCTATGTGTAGTTATAAACTGAGGAAGCTGACACTTTGTAAACAAGTAAAAAAGACTTTCTACGTAAAACCTGAGGGTTGGAAATAGGCAGTCTATGCCTCTAAGATTCTCTAGGCCACAGAACAATGAAAAGCCACCAACTTCAAGGGAAAAAGTAGCAGGACAACAAGGAAAAGGTGCCGGCTCGAAATTTCTTTCTTGGTTACTTCTAAAATGGTTGATTCATTGGGGTGGGAGTTCATACAATTCCAGCATTCTGCCTCAAAGGTACCTACTACCATCCATCACCCTCCCTAGACTATTAAAGCATGGAAGCCAGAAGCAATACTGGCCTTTGAAATCAGAGAACACAGGTTCAGATCCTGACTCTGATGTTAGAAACCACATGGCCTCGGACAAATCATTTACCCCCACTTTCCCGGGGCCTCATTTTCCTCATATTAAAATATGGATTAGGATACTTTAAACCAACTCCCTTACAAAGTAAATGAGAAAAAGTTCTTCATGAACTCAAAAGACATTCTAAAAAATTATTTCTATAAATTTAATACTTTTATTTGACCTAAACACAGTTTTCTGTCTTAGGGGAAATTTTATGTTCATCAGTCTATTAGATAGCTAAGTTGTTTTAGAAATAAAATCACAGCATTGGAGCATGTAGAGAAAGATATACATTTTGACTCAATATTTTTTGTATTGTTGTAGTTTGGTTGAATCTGACTCATCATAACCCTGTTTGGGGTTTTCTTGGCAAATACCATATCCAGCCACCCATGGACCCAGTATTACTAACTTACATAAATGACATAAATAACATATTCCAGATCTCTCCCCACAGAGGCAGGATGTCATCCTGTGGTGTAGTGAAGATTTCTTTCCAAAGACAAAGGACTGCTACTGAGATCCAGTTCAGATCTGAAATTCTGTGGTTCTATAACTTTATTTTTTTTCTGTGAATCAATGAAAACCAACCCCTCAAAACTTATGGAATGGAAAGATTGTAAATAAGCCATTATTTCTCAAAGCAAGTTTTATAAACAGTGTTCACTCCCCTGGTTTCTGAGTATGTATTTTTGCACTTCCCAGTTGCATTTTTCTCTTTTATCTTCTTTTTGTACAGATGCTTAGTCATCCTTTACCTCGTGGGTTGGGTGTGTTGGTGTGTGTGTTTTATGCTTGGGAGCAGGCAGTGTGCCACAAGATAGCAGGCTCATCTTGGAATCCCAAGACCTAGCCTTGAGTTCTTCATTGCACCCTCCTAGCCCTGGGACCATGGGAGGGTTCCTTACCAGCTTGGCTCTCTAAGCTCCTCTCCAAAACTAGTTTTATGTGAATTACTAGTCTGGACTGGTGAAGGGAGTTTCCACACTGGGAGTTTTCGCTGTCAATGAAATCATGAGCTGGACTCACTGGGTGGTACAGTGGATAGAGCACTGGGCACCTGAGTTCAAATCTGGCCTCAGACACTCACTAGTTGTGTTACCTTGGGCAAGTCACTTAATCTTGTTTGTCTCAGTTTCCCCATCAGCAAAATGAGCTGGAGAAGGAAAATGCAAAACCACTTAAGCATATTTGCTGAGAAAACCCCAAATGGAGTCACAAAGAGTTAAAAACTACTAAAAAACAGCTGAATAACAAAAAATGTATATGTACATGCATGTACACACATGAGTATATTTTCTCTTGCTGTCTATCACATTCTCTTTGTTTATACATGCATGTATAAATTGTAAACATGCACACATGTGTGTGCATATTCACATGTGTTTACATGTATGTGGGTGGGCTATATTACAGGTGGGCACAGACTGTTTGTATGCATGTAGATAAAATATGTCTATATGTTTGATAGGCACACATATAGAGTCAAAAACTTCTAAGCTCTAAAGTTTTTAAAACAACCTAAGGCTTTGGGGATATCCTGTATGAATGGGAACTATATGGTGATTTCATGGGTGTGAAAAAACTCCCTTCACTAGTGCAGGTCAGCATTTTCTTTCAGCCTGTAGTCTTAAGAGATTTGTCTAGGGCCCTGAGAAAATAAATGACTTGCTCAGTCATATATTCAGGAAATAGGGCTGCTAGGTACTGCAGTACATAGAGCACTGGCCCTGGAGTCAGGAGGACCTGAATTCAAATTCAGCCTCAGATACTTAATAATTACCTAACTGTGTGACCTTGGGCAAGCCACTTAACCTCATTGCCTATCCAAAAAACAAAACAAAAAGATATGTGACAAAGGTGGAAACTGAATTCATCTGTGTTATGTATTGTGTTTATACTACATCTACATGTACGTTTCTATGTGGAAATAGACATGCATGTACTGCTTTGTTCAATCTTTCTCAATCAGACCTGACTCCTCATGATCCCATTATAGATTTTCTTGGCAAAAATACTAGGATGATTTGCCATTTCCTTCTCCAGTTCATTTTACTATGGAGGAAACTGAGACAAACAAGGTAAAGTGATGTGCCTAGGGTCACATAGCTAGTACCTGTCTGACGTCAGCGTTGAACTTAAGAAGATGGATCTTCTAGACTCCAGGCCTGGTGCTCTATCACACCACCTGGCTTGGTATAAACCAAGTGAGATATTTGTAAACCAATTAGTACAATGCTTGGGATGCAGCAAACATTATATAAATGTTCATTCTCTTCTCTTGTCTTTAATAGGGATAAATAGTAAAGTGACAATGAAGTCTAAACTATATTAGTATTAACTAAACAGAACCCAAAAAAATTTTGGGTCCCCCAACTATATAGCCTTGGCTATGACATGTAATAGTTAACATAAAACTACTGATGCCTCCTCAGAGGGCCTGATCTGATGCCTCACCTGAGTTTTGAAGTCTATGCCATCAGGACACAAATTCTGGTAGACCCCGACCAACCCAGAACCAGGGATGAGACATGAGTCTGTTTTTTGAGGGTCTAGCCATCTCAGAGGCAGGGGGCTCTGGAGGTCTCTATGACTTGCCCTCTGCTTGTGGTCACAAAACTCCTAAGTGAGGCCTGAACCTGAATAAGACATAAATGAGGAATGTCCCCAAACTGGAGAATGTTCCCAAAATAAATGAAAATAAAATACAACCTAGACAATGTTAACTTTTGCTTTTATCAGTCAGTATGGGGAGGGGGCACCGGGATCTGTTTCTATTTGAGTGTGACCCTGCTGATCTCTACAGAGTAACCAAACGTTGATAGCAGCACTCCTCCAAGACCATTTACTGAATCATAGCAGGGGGCTCACAAGCTATATCGGTGAGGCCACCCACCATGGAAGTCCTGGATCCAAAAATTATGAAACTGCCCGTGAGTGTAAATGATTTTTCAACAGTCGGTGCCTTCTGTAGTTTCTGTTAAGATATTTCCTTTTCTTTCTTTTAGACCACGGACTCAAGAGAAATCAGCCCACCAAAGAGACCCAGCCTTTTTCATCTCCATCAGATGACCGACTTTGATGGGTTTGAGTGCCCAGCTGACCTAAAGCACAGACAGGAACTCTTCCCACGATGGCAGCTGCCTGTGAAGATGGCAGCCATCATGGCACTCATCACCTTCCTTTACACTTGTCTCAGGGACGTGATCCACCCTTTAGTAATGACTCGGGCATACTTTTTCTATAAGATTCCAATCCTGGTCATCAACAAAGTTTTGCCAGTAGTTTCCATCACTCTCTTGGCCCTGGTTTATCTGCCAGGGATTATCGCAGCTGCTTTCCAGCTCCATAATGGCACCAAATATAGGAGATTTCCGGATTGGTTAGATAAGTGGATGCTGGCAAGGAAGCAGTTTGGGCTCCTCAGTTTCTTTTTTGCCTCAATGCATGCACTTTACAGTTTGTCCTATCCTATGAGGAGGTCTTACCAATACAAGCTGCTAGACTGGACTTATGAACAGGTACAGTTCTCATTCCGATACTAACACCCCAACCTCTATGTCAAGTAACTCATGACTCCTCCTTCCTATTTCTACTCCAGACCCCCCCTGAAAATATATGTCAACATAGTGTCTCATCTCTTCTGCCTCCATTGGCAACTTTTTTTTTTTGTAAGGCAGTGGGGTTAAGTGGCTTGCCCAAGGCCACAGAGCTAGGTAATTATTAAGTGTCTAAGGCCGGATTTGAACTCAGGTACTCCTGACTCCAGGGCCAGTGCTCTATCCACTGAGCCACCTAGATGCCCCATTGGCAACTCTTAAAGATGGCTTATATAGACTAGTAGAGAGAGGTCATGGATCTGAAGTCTAGAAGTTAGGAGGTAGAAAGACTGGATCACCTACTGCCTCTGAGACAACCTGGTTGTGTTACCTTGGGCAAATCACTTAATCCCTTAGCAATTCTTTGACCCCAAAAAAGTTACGTAAAAGTGATTTCTTCATTAGTCCCTACAGTCTTCATTCACAAAAGCAATTTCCTAAACCAAGGAAATAATAGACACAGATAGCCTTCTACCTTCTCCATCCATCCCCCTAAAATACCTATCTTTTAGATAAGATATGTAGATAATATATGTAAAATACTTTGCAAACTTTAAAGAGCTGTACAGATGTTTTTATTATTAGTTACGGTTGTTTTTTTTAATAAGGTCATAGATCTACATTATAGCAAAGGCCCTCAGAAACCATCTAGTGCAACCACATTCATTTTTCATATCAGGAAACCTTTGAGGCTAAGTCCTTGAGGTGTTTTATCTTTTTGGAGCCAGAGATTACAAGTCATAGGATCAAAGATTTAGCTCTGGAAAGAAACTTGGGGGCTTTGCAATCCAACCCCATCTCCCTTACTGAAGAGGAAAGTGAGGCACAGAGAGGCTGAGAGTCCCCATAGGGAGTGAGTTTCAAGGCTTTAATTTGAGCCTGGTTCTTCTACCAAATCCACTTACCTTATCCACTGATCCAGGCTAGCCGGATCCAGAGTCAGATAGATTCATCTTATTAAGTTCAAAGCTTCCTAACAGTGTGACCCTGGATTAGTCATTTGACTTGCAGACTTCAGTTTTCTCCTCTGTAAAATGAGCTGGAGCATCTAGGTCATGACCGCAGAGGGTCATGGAGAGTTGGACACAACTGAACAACAAACAGATTCTCCCTTTCCTCTTTGCCTCTCCGGTAGGTCCAACAAAAAAAAGAAGATTCCTGGGTTGAGCATGATGTTTGGAGAATGGAAATTTATGTATCTCTAGGAATTGTGGGACTTGCTTTGTTGGCCTTGCTGGCAGTGACCTCCATTCCATCCGTCAGCAACTCCCTGACCTGGAGAGAATTTCACTATATTCAGGTACGTAGTAAAGAAAGCAATAAGAAACTTAAGGAAACAGTGTATTCCTAAGATAGCCAATATATTGACTTCTTAACTTATAGAATCATTTTCTTTAAATTTTCCCCTAACACAAGTACCTAATCTATAGTAGGATATTAAATAAATGGACTGGTTGAAAGCAAATGCTCTACCCTCTTAGCCTATCAGCAAGTAAAATTTGCATTCTTGTCTTTTCCTTCCTGTTCCTAGAAGCAAAATCAAAAACAAATAACCCCCCCAACCAAAAAAAAAAAGAACCTCACTAGATACAGAAAGACAAAGCTTAACCCAACCCAAATATGGCTCTCCTTACACAGAATACTTTACAAGGAATCTCCCTACATGCAAGGGCTTGAAACTTTCAGGCTGTTCTCTTCCTATGGCTTAGTCTACATAGCCTGTTATCTGCAAGAATGACTTGGAAGAAACCTCTCCGAACCCAGTCCTTCTTATCTGAAAACAAAAACAGACTCACTTCCACACCTCGCCCCCCACACCCACTTATCCATTCTTTTACAGTTTAATCCATTCAAAAATAATTGCCCAAAAAACAAAACTTTTGTGGCTTTATTTAGATATGGAAAAGACTTTGGAAATTATCTAGTCCTCAGGTTTCCTAACCTCTTATATATCATGAATCCCACTGGCAATCTACTGAAGCCATGGACCCCCTTCTCAGAATAATGTTATTAAATTTATAAAATAAAGGGCATAGGATTACAGAGGAGACTGATTATTTTGAATTCAATGAATTCAGACTGAATTCATTGAATTCATTCAAGAGTTATCCAATCAATTGAATCAACAGAATTGATTTGATGTATTAATAGTTCATATTTTTTTAAAATTCACCTCTCCCCCCCAGGCAAAGAAATGATGATATGATACAATTCCCTTATTTTATAATTAAGGAAACCTCACCTAGTTCAGACAGAACATATCAGTCATAGAATTTTTTTCAAATGATTCTGTTGGGTTGACTTGGGCAACCACCTTGAGTGATGACCTCATAGGAAGCTCTATCCCAGTATCCCCTTCCACACACCCACACTTCCTCAACAGGATTAGGCTGGAAGCCTCTGCTTTCTGCCAATGGTCCTAAATTCTCCACATTCTTGCACAGCTGTTCATTGAGGTCTTTTGAAAAAATTTTTAAGTCATATAGGATTTTTTTTTAATCCTTACTTTCTCAAACCCCCAGAATGCATCCAGTATTTTCCAGACTTAAGCTATGTCAGCTGAGCCCACACTTGATACTGAAGAATTGGGACAAGGAAGCTCTAAAACCACAATGTCCTATTTCCCCTGGGGTCCAGAGACTGATATGTTCTAAAGGTGGAAATGATAAAACATCTGCCCTAAGGCCCATGGGACTTTACCATCTGATGCATAGCTCTCATCTTCTTCAGATGGCAGGCCCATGAGCGCAGGGCCTGTATGCCCCCCACTTAGCTTTGAAAAACATTACAAGTGCTCTATTCACCCATCCTCCCCTCACTGCCAGATGGCAATGATGCATGGTCTCTTCTGCCAACCTGAAGAAGGATTGCAACATAATTTGTTCTAAAGATTTACATCTGGAAAAAAAGAGTAAAATCAAATGATTTAGTTGTTTGTTAGGCATTTATGATGCTGAATAATGCCAATTGGGCCCATTCCTGTAAGAGTTACTCAGAAATAATCAGAAATACAGGCATCCAGAGTAACTGAACTGAGCATTCTACCATTAGAATGCCACATGGGGGGGCGGCTAGGTGGCACAGTGGATAAAGCACCAGCTCTGGAGTCAGGAGTACCTGGGTTCAAATCCGGTCTCAGACACTTAATAATTACCTAGCTGTGTGGCCTTGGGCAAACCACTTAACCCCATTTGCCTTGCAAAAAAAAAAAAATCTAAAAAAAATAAAAAAGAATGCTACATGGTTGCAAAAGTCAAGAAGTGTTCAAAAGAAGAGGGGGTGAAGGAAAGACTGAAAAATGAAAGGGAAATAGGAGAAATGAGAGCATGGTTCATTAGAAAGAATGGATCCAGGTTCAAATCCTGTTCTTATCAATACCACCACTGTGAAATTGAGAAAAGTCCCTTAATTTTCATTGGCTGCAAAATAAGAGGGTTGGATCAGTTGACTTCTGGGGTCTCTTCCAGCCCCACTCCAATGATCTTACATGATCTTACATGATCCAAGGAAGGAAGTTTGTAAATAGGTCTTCACAGAGGCAAACAATCTGGTTCTGCCTTTATGTAAGAGACCTGCAGAAAACTGTATCTGAATTTGTTGGTCTTGGACAAATCATTTCTCTGAGTCTTAGTTTCTGCATCAGTAAAATGAGAGACTTCCATAACCCTGAATAAACATCACCTGAACTCATTCTGATGAGCCAATGATCCAGCCCAGTCAATCTGTGATTAAAAAGATCAAGTCATCCAGAGTCATGGACCATTTTACTGCCAGACATTTTGTATCTAAAACAAAGTTTTAAGAGACCAAGAATTTTTGTTTTAACTGAAAGATAGAGACAGGAATGAACCAATAGACTAGCTTATGTCTTAAAGTTCTTTTTATTCAGGCTACAATACAATATAATTAATAACACACTACAATATAATTAATAAAATTATTATATGACATATAATAGTGATTATAATGTGACATAATTGTGTGGCATATATCATATATGTGATGTATAATTGTGATTAATGTATAGTGATTATAATGTAGTATAATATGTAATTCAGATGAAAACTAGAAAATTCTTTCAAAGGTTCAGCTTATGTGTCTTGGTCACTGTTGGATAGGATTTTTTAGTTTTCATCACTCATAAATTCATATAGGATTTCAGAGCTAAAAGCAAACCTTTAGTCATAACCTTTAGTCCCAATCCTTCATTTGAAGTGAGGAAACTGAGACCTATTGAACCAGCTTGTCCAAGGTTACCCAGTTGATTGATGATAGAGTCAGTATTCAAAAACCCTTCTTCGAACTCCAAAAAGAGATTTCATACTATTCTTTTTGTGGTGGATCCTGGAGGTTATGGAGATGCCTGCCAAGCTGACATCTCTTTTCTATCAGCAATATGACCAGAACACAACAAACTTGACCAGTGTAACTGTCTCCATGATTGATATGGATCATGAGAGCCAAATTAATCTTGATTTATTAATTTTTCATCTGAGCAGCTGGAGACAGGATGTTTTGAAACTATACCGGATCCTCTCTCATCCAAATCCTCAGTCTTCCCCCTGCTATATATAGTACCTGAGGTTTCAGACTGGTGACTCTTAAAAGAATTTTTTGTTCTTCAGGAACCCTCTTTAAAAAATGAAGCTATCGGAGCAGCTAGGTGGCACAGTGGATAAAGCACCGGCCCTGGAGTCAGGAGTTCCTGGGTTCAAATCTGGTCTCAGACACTTAATAATTACCTAGCTGTGTGGCCTTGGGCAAGCCACTTAACCCCATTTGCCTTGCAAAAACCTAAAAAAATGAAGCTATCTCTAGAAAAAAACACAATCAGATACAACTATATTGGAAATAGAATATTCTTTGAAAGTAGCATGGACTTCCAAATTGTGGATTTGTGACAAATGAGATCCAGTATATTCTTCTTGAATAAAAGTGGGGTTTTTTTTAAGATGCTTTCCTGGGGCATCTAGGTGGCACAGTGGATGGAGCACAGACCCTGGAGTCAGGAGGATCTGAGTTCAAATGTGACCTCAGACACTTAATAATTGTGACCTTGGGCAAGTCACTTAATCCCATTGCCTTGCAAAAATAAATAAATAAATAAGAAATACATTTCCCCCAGCCTATAATTTTATAATTCCTCACTACACTATTATGATTTCCTTCCTTTTGAAACTCCTATTAAGTACTTTATAGATGTGAAATTCATTCATTGTTATTTCTTAAACAAAAAAGGCTTAAAAATAATAGTTAATAGAATCCACCATTCTTTAATAAAATTTTATTAAGATTTGAGTAGTGAGGGGGCCACTATTTGCAGAACACCATACTAAGCACTTGGGAAGGGATGCAAAGATGACAAAGTCTCTGACTTGATGGAGCTCATAATCCAGCAAATGATCAGACATATACCAAGTCATTAAAATGGCTGTCAGTCTGTAACCAATAATGAGTTTTTGTGCTACACCTTGATTTATGGCAGTAGCGAGAACTTGTTCAATTCCTCTCAGATTGGATGACTGACCATTGGGGATATCTAACATAATAGCTATTCTTACTGGACTAATTTTTTTTCCCTTCTCTCCTTGCAGAGCAAGTTGGGAATCTTTTGCCTTTTACTGGGTACAATCCATGCATTGATTTTTGCCTGGAACAAATGGGTGGATGTAAAGCAGTTCGTGTGGTACACCCCTCCTACTTTTATGATAGCAATTTTACTTCCTATTGTTGTCCTGACATGTAAAGTCATATTGCTCCTTCCATGTTATAGGAAGAGGATACAGAAGATAAGGCATGGCTGGGAAGATCCAAATAAAATTAATAAAGCTGAGATGGCTTTCTATTTGTAGTATCCACATGGATTTTCCCAAATATTAAATTCTTCTATCACAAAACATTTAATTTGTATTTATGTTTTATAAAGGAACTTGCTTTCAATTTCTTAATTAGTGTGCTGTCTCTTTATTAAAGGTACAGTTTAAATTTGGCTAGATTAAGACTGTACAGATTTTATATATATTTATATATTTTTACATATATGTATATGTATTTTATATATGTATCTATGTATAGATGGATATGTGTATACACATACACCTATGTATGTATGTGTATATAGACACATACATATTTATATATGTCTATATTATATATGCATATTTAGATTAGATTAGAATAGCATTTATATATGTGAAGCAGAAAAGACAGAACAAACAGATTTACCCATAGTTTATGCTGTTTCATTTATGTTCATGAAAACAGTTTTCACATACCCCCGATAAGGGGACTTGATACATCTTCTAATCATCTCTGGATTTATTATACTCCTGTAGGATCACAAAAACTCAGTTCATTGCAAGAGATTTCAGATACTTTCTATTTCAATACCACCTGAAAAAGAATGTTACCTGCAATGTAGTCAACAAATAGCCATCTAGATTTTGCTTGAAGATCCCCCTGAGGAGCACGTACTATAATTCAAATTAGTGTTGGGTCATTTCAGTCATGTCCAGCTCTTCATGACCCCAATGGGAATTTTCTTGGCAGAGATACTGGACTGGTTTACCTCCAGATCATTTTATAGAAGAGGAAACTGGGGTAGTGACCCTCCTGACCATCATTGCCTCCTGCTACCTAGGGATACCTAAAAACTCCTCTGATGGAATAAAGCCTTTTATTCAATAGATATCAGACTTAGAGGAAATTCACCTCGCCCCCCCAAAGGAATATAATGACTTAAGTTCACACTAATAAGGAAATTGCTGATAATTCCTAAAAACAGATTTGTCAGGATGGAGGCAATGAGAACACATTTCTATAGTTGAAGGAAGATATGTGCCATTCCCATAGGGAAGAAGAGAAGCAGAATAGAAAGATGGGGTACCAAAGAGCCTATTTCACAGTCTGCCCCAGAAAGCCAGCTGCCAAAGGACATTTTAGTTTCTGCCTAGGAAATCAAGAGGCTGAACTTACATCCTGCCAATGCCACAAAATTCTGTTGACCTTGTTTCCAGTCAGGTCATAACCCCTCTGGGTTTGTTTCCTCATTGAGGGTATGGTAGGGAGGGCTAAATGACCTTTAAAGCCCCTTCAAGCTCTATGCCCTATGGTCTAGGTCAGGACTTCTTAACCTTTTGTGTGTCAAAGGACCCCCTTGGCAGTCTAGGGAGGCTTAGATATAATTAGAGTTTCTAAATACATAAAATACAAAAGATTACTAATGGAACCAATTGTGTTGAAATACTATTAGAATTTTTTTTTAAAAGTTCACATCCTGGATTAAGTATCCCTAATCTAAATGATCTCCTAAATTCACAGTCTTGTAGGAAATATAGAGCTAGAAAAATTCAAGTTCAACTTTTTAATTTTACAGATGAAGAAACTGAGGCACTGATAAAATTAATTGGCTTTTCTAAAGTCTTGCCCATAGCTAGTAGCACCAGAATTTTAATCAAAGTCTTGATTCTAAATAGAAAAGTCTTTCAACTGTATTATGTTGCCGCCATCTTAAGAATAAAGTGTACTTAAATAATCTGCTGTCTTCCCCCTTAAAAAATTAAGTTCAAGCATTTTTTACAGCTGAGACAAATTATGTAGTGAACAATGCCATAGCCTCAAAGGCAGAAATTGTGGGTTCGAGTCCTACTTCTCCCACATCCTGGTTTCATGACTGGACAAGTCACAACTTCAAAGGACCCTAGCACAACTCTTTTAAGACTATAATTTCCTCACTAAAACATTCTGTACACAAATAAAGTCATGGGTCCAATCAAATCCGTGTATGTGTAGGATCGTGGACACGGAGCTGGAAGGGACCCAAGACGACCTGGAGTTCAACCTCTTTTTACAGGAAACTGAAGCAAGGAACAGTGATGCTCACCCAGTAAGCATCTGAGGAAGTATTCGGTCTTGGTACCAAGATCCTTGTTTGATCATCCTTGGCATTCTATCCACGTGAACTTTCTTACTGGTTTATGTGTGAGCATAATTCCTGTGCATGTGTGTGCTTGACTGTTAAGATGGTAACTTCCAGTTTAATGTGAATGATTCTAATTGAAAAAGAACAAATACTTTAATCCTGAAGTGCCTTTGCAGAAATTAGTGATTAATAAATGTAGATAGTGATATAAAACAAGTTTTCTACCAATAGCTCAATGATAAAGTTCTTTTCAATTTTTTAAATAACCTTGAGTGTGTTACCCCTAATGTGATCCCTATGATCAGGAGCCTTTTCACGGAGGGGCATCTGGCAGAAGTGACCTTTAGTGTTATTATTCGCTTACCTCATCCCTGCCCTGCTGATGCTACAAAGGCCAAGGTGTTCTGGAGACCAGATACACAGAGAATGAAACAGGATGTCTTAAAAACACATTTTAGCAAGATTCTTGTTAGGTTTAATGAGCTGTGGCCTTTGCTAATTGATTTACTACGTGTTAGAGGCAGCTGGTTGGAAAAACCAGAGATAATAGTCATCTTTGTTTTATCCAGAAAACCCAGAGCACATAAAACATAGGAGAAGCTTCTTTTTACAATGCCAAAAAACCTTCTTCTTCCCCAATCAAGGAGTGTAGAGGGAAGACACTTGGTTGTCATGCGCTTCTGGCCCTGACTTGCTGGCATCAAATCACATAAAATCTCTACTTGTTAAGGTTGGCTTAAATACAGTTCAGAAACATGTTCCGCCACAAGTTTGGATTAGTAATTGGGAGTCCTGGAGAAGACAGAAGACAGCTTCTCTAAGCAACTACAGCTGTCTAGCGGAATTCTGTTGTATTCAAATTTTAGTTTTCAAAAACCCCAACTATAGAAGGTTAAAAACTAGTCTGGGTAAGAAAAGAGACTTCATACATACACACCCTTCCATAAAGGTCAGGAGACCAAGGAAACTTCTAATTGGGGAAAAAAGTTATAAAGGATCATTCAAAATTTATTTCTTTCCTTCTTTCTTTCCTTCCTTCCTTCCTTTCTCTGTTTTTTTTTTTTTGAAGAGAAAAATGGCCTGCTTTAAGAGAGGGGTGTTAAAAGAAATATATATTATATATATATATGAATATCTTAAACATATCCACATATAAAACCTAAACATTATATTCACATAAATATCCTAAACTTATAGCCACACATATCTTAAACATTATATTCACATATATCTTAAATATTATATACAAGTATATATATATATCCTAATCCTTATGTCATATATATGTCCTAAACATTATAAGCACATATATATCCTAAACATCACAGTCACATATAAACTAAACATACTTTTAACATATATGTATCTATAATATATGTGTGTGTATATATGTATATAAATATGATGAAAACACATCCCTTTTTCTGACCCCAAATCATGAATGAAACCCCCCCCAACACTGGATGGCAATGTACCCTAATTATAGAAACAGCACCTAAGAGGTAAAGAAGAGTCTCTGAATCTGCAGACAGACAAACCGCTGCCAACAACAATTATAATTTCCAATTTTACTCAACAATGTTTAATAAATCAAGGCTATAAATAGGTGTTAATCCCCTCTCCCAGGGCAGCTGAGCCTGGCTGATCTCCCACTCAGGACTTCCAAGCTATAATGAGGTTGGGTGAGTTTGACATTAATGCAACGAGCCCCCAGGAACCCTTCAGGTGCCTAGGAAGTGTCTGAACAGCCCAGGTAGATAACAAGGCAGGTCAAAACTGCAGTGACACGCAGACTGGATCCAGGTCCCATGAACAAATTAGACTGATGAACTCTTGGCTTGAACAAAATAGGAGGAATCAGTCTTCAAAATTAAAATAATAATAATGATGATGATGTATATGGAGTACAAAGCTAAGGATTTGAAGTCAGAGGAATTATATTCAAAATGGGCACTCTGACCTTAATCAAGTAATTTGATTTCTGTGGTTCTTCCTTTATTTTCTCAGCAATAAAAACTGAGAGTATTATGCTGGTTGACCTTGGAAAGTCGCTTCCTGCTGTGAGTCCTGTGCACCCCTAGACAAAGCGCTAATTCTAGATACAAGAGGAATGACACAGGAAAGTAAGACGTTGCTCCCAGATTGTAAAGTTTACTAATATAGTTTTATAAATTATATATATATATATATATATAAATGCATAGTTTATATATATATGGTTTTATATATATAAATTATACATATATATTTATATATATACACATAGTAGGCACTTAATAAATATTGATTGATTTAGAAAACATTTCTATGAGTCAGAAGACAAATGGAAGGAGCTAGGTGATTCAGCAGCTAGAGGACCAGGCCTGGAGTCAGGAGGACCGGGCCTGGAGTCAGGAAGACTCAAGTTCAAATGCTGCTTCAGAAACTTGTCATTTAACCTCTAGTTGACTTCAACCACTAGACAAAGAAGTGGCAAACCTCTCCAGTATTTTTGCCAAGAAAACCCCATGGTCATCATGAGGTCATGAGGAGTCAGACATGACTGAACAACAATGTAGTAAGCACTGTAAAATTATTTTCTTATTGGAGTATCACAACAGCCTTGGAAGGAAAGTGGATTTGAACTCAGTCTTCCTGATTCTGAGTCAGATGCTCTATGCACTATAGCACCTAGTGCAGGAAATACATTTATCCAAATAAGTTTAATACAAAATAGACTCTGATGCCTACAAAAAGAAAATTACAAAGTGGTATCCAAAGTCTTAAGAAAGAAAAGACATTTTCATTCAATGGGATTAAATTAGAAGTCCTTATGATTGAGAGAGTATTTAAGCTGGGTCCTGAAGGATTGATAGAGAGCATTTCTCCAGGTGGAGGAGGAGAGAGAACATTCCAAAGGTAGAGAATGAAATGAATTAAAGCAAGAAGAAGGGAAGTCACACACACACACACACACACACACACACACACACACACACACACACACACACACAAAGATTTTTACCTCAGAAATGAGCAAATGCCACAAATCAGGGATTAATTGTTATATTAATTGTCTAGTCTTGAGAAAGAAACAGAAAAAATGTTAATAATGCCAATTATTTAACTTTAACACTAAAACATGTCTTGCTAACATTTTTCCCCATGGACAACCAGTTTTTAAATATTTACCAAGACATGGCTGCATACAAGGGCATAGCATCTTGTGAGCACGGAGAGACATTTTAGAGAACCCTGGAAAATGAAGGGAGAGCCAGATCACGGAGGGCTTTGAATCCAGAGTAACAAGTATGAACTTTACTCGTCAAGAATAAGGAGCCACTGTTGGCTTTTGAACTTAGGAGTGGCATGATCAGATTTAAGCATTAAGAAATATAAATCTGTGGAGGTCTTTTTTTATTAAATTAACCAAATGCTTGAAACTCTTCTCTTGAGATCTGTCTTTAAAGACAACTACAAGGTTATAATTAACCCAAGCTGGACTTGAACTAAACTAAAAAGTTTTACTTTTGTAGAAAGAAAATCTTTTTTTTTCCTTCAGACTAGTTTTTTCCCCCCTAGATGCTGACAAATGACCAATTTACAAACCAGTTCAATTATATAACCTCTAACTTGAAATTAATCACATGCTTTGGCTTAAGAAATTACTAACTTTGGATTTATTTTTAGCAAAAGGCAAAAAAACCACTTATTCAAAACAAAATGAAACCTTAGCATCGATAATGAATGTTTTGAAGCAGCCTGATACAATTGAAAAAACATTGCCTCCTCAACTGGAGAATCAGAGTTCACATCCTTCCTCTAGCACTTACTACTTGTGTGACTTTGAGCAAATCACAGCACTGACTCAGTCCTCAGTTTCCTCATCTGTAAAAAAGGAGAACAAGAAGAGCAGAAAGAAGGAAGAAGGAGGAGGAGGAGAGAAGGGGGAAGGAAGGAAGGAAGGAAGGAAGGAAGGAAGGAAGGAAGGAAGGAAGGAAGGAAGGAAGGAAGGAAGGAAGGAAGGGAAGGAGGGGGGAGGGAAAGAAGGTGAAAAGCAAGGAAGTATGGGGGGATGGAAAAGAGGAGAAGGAAGGAGGGAGGAAAGGAGAGAAGAAGGAAGAAGAAGAGGTCCCTCTAACTCTAGATCTATGAGTTAAATTTACTCTCCCTTATGATCTTGGGCAAGTCATACCTCATACATAAGGGACTAAAACCACCTTTAGCCATCTTCAAATGGGAGCCCATAGCTGTCCTGCTATTCTGGAATCAGGTAATAGATTGTGGCAAATTGGAGGAGGTACATTTGCAATTGTCCTCATTTTTACCTACAAACCATTTTCCATGCAATACAGAGAATGATTCAAGGGAATTCTCCTACAGGACCAATTCCACCACCTCTCTTCATTCTTCTCTCCTTTAACCACCTGTGACAAGCCTGGGTTTTTAAGGAATGGTCAGTTCAGCTGAGTCAAAATCTAGACACCTATTTATGCAGTCATATAATTATTGAGCTGGGAAAAAAATCCAATGAAGTATGTTCAGCTAATCCCCTGTCAATATGATGCCTTCCCCTAAATTGATCAGAAGCAGATCTGGCCCATTTCTGTTCTACAGTGGATTGGGGAATCCAGAAGGGAAAAAGACTAGAAGGTTTGTGTTGTGTGAAAGTTCTTTGAAGAATGATTTCCAGTGCTTCATATTCTCACCAGCCTACAAACTTTAATTAGATGGGAGTTTGTGAGGTTACAAGAGTCAGGGAAATTGTGTAAATGGTGAGTAGTAAGGACTGGATAGTTAGGTGGTGCAGTGGAAAGAGTGCCAGGTCTGGAGTCAGGAAGACCTAAATTCAAATCTGACTTCAGACACTTACTATACTGTGGGACTCTAAGCTAGTCACTTTACTCTGTTTGCCTCAGTTTGCTCATTTGTAAAATAAGCCAGAGGACGAAATGACAGACCATTTCAGTATGTTTGCCAAGAAAACCCCAACTGGGGTCAAGGAAGAGTTGGGCATGCCTGAAAAATGACTGAACAACAGTAGGTAAGGACTGAAAAGGAAGAACAACTATAGACAAAAGTGTGTGTAAGAGAAATACTGACCTGGAGTCAGGATACCTGTGTTGGAGTCTTCATTCATTCAGATGCTGGGTCATCTTCAGCCAGTCAAATGTCATCTCTCCAAATCTTCACTTTCTCATCTGTAAAAAAAAAGAAGGGAGAATGGGGTGGCTAGGTGGCGCAGTGGATAAAGCACCAGCCTTGGAGTCAGGAGTACCTGGGTTCAAATCCAGTCTCAGACACTTAATAATTACCTAGCTGTGTGGCCTTGGGCAAGCTACTTAACCCCATTTGCCTTGCAAAAAAAATCTAAAAAAAAAAAAAAAGAAGGGAGAAGAGGAGCTGGGGAGAAAAAGGGGAGCAAGCACCAAGAACCATGCTCAATGCTTTACAAATAGTAAGTCATTTGATAGATGCAAGAAGATCCGGATTTACGTCTTGCTTCTCATGCATACCAGCTCTATGACCTCTGTACAGCAAAATGATTAGTCTCCCAGTGTTGTAAGCAACTCTGTGAAATGAATGACTTATTTTCACAGGATTTCAGAATTATAGGGGAACTGAGGAACCACCTAATCTAATTCATACCTATAAAGAACACCAAACCTGATAAGGGAACATCAAGACTTTGGTCAAAGGCCCTCAATAAAGGGGAACCCAGAACTCTTAAGAGCAGCCCATGCCTCATCTGGAAGCTCAGTTTGCTGGAAAGGTCTTCTTACGGCAGTCTAAATTTGTCTCTTTGTGGATAGAGCTTTGTAACTGCAAGACTCCCCAAGCCCACTGCTAACTGGTCACTGAGGCCTTGAACCTGAGAGCATATATAAGTGAGCCACCCATGTGGATGTCTGATGAACTGTTTCTCAAAGTTCATTGATGGTGTGGAAAGGAAGAGTCTAGTTCTCCTCTACAAAGCATGTGACCCAACACTTCCTACTTTTCAGGAAATTGCCCATTTTTCTATATTGAATCCCCTAAAACCAGGGAATCTAATAAATGAGCCCTGGTAGATAACCCCTCCAGTGGGTCTCTGCATATACAACAGATAATAGTTTCCTGGATGAGTCCCACATATGGCCCCTATGGACTGGGGGTCCTTTTCTCAACTCATATTAATAGCCTGCTCCATCTACCCTGAAAGTTCCAGGATAACTCCAAGATTTGTGGTAACTTTCTAATGCTATTGGTTCAGGCCACCAATGTAGTACATTCCCTACACACAGTATATCAATGAAACTGTCATCTGTGCACTAGTATTGTTTATCTGGTTGATATCTCCTTGATATCATTGAAGAGCAGTTCACATCAATTAATTTTACCAAAGGGATGCTTATTAAAAAGTTATATTAAGAACAGAAGTATGAACAAATCCCTCTGAACCAGGTGCAATCTACCCTCCTGTCCTGGAGAGAGTGGACTCAACTTTAAAGCATTTAAAACAATTTCTTCCCTTCAGAATCCACTTTCATATGTGGCACAAATGTCAGTTATCAGAATATTGATAGGCTGGTTCATTCCTAGGCAAACTAAAATAGAACACTAGGCCTAGAGTCAGGAAGACCTGAATTCAAATGTGGCTTCGGATACTTACCAACTGTGTGACCCTGACCAAGTCATTTAACCCTGCTGACTGCCTCATCTATGAAAAGAGGATAATGATAACACTTACCTCCCAAGGTTGTTTTGAGGATCAGTTGAGATGATACTTAGCCCAGTGCCCAGAACCTCCCTTCCCTTATTGTTTGCTTTCTTCCTTTCTTTTATTCCTCCTTTCTTTCCTTCGTCAGCTCACACTGGTGCCTCCTCCAACTTGATTTCAGGAGCTGGAACAATCATTGCTGTGAACTCTATCCCAGGACTTCTGATGGCACTCACCTTTTCAACCTCACAAGGTTGTTCCATGTCTAATAATCCTTCCTCCAAGAGTAGGAAAGGCTATAGTCAATAGGAACTGATGTTATAATGATGCCACGTGACTTTAAAGAAATATGTCAGCCCTTGTGGGCAAGGGGCTTCCCTGCCTGGACACCTTCCTTCAGCATTTCTTCTTTCCTAGAATTGTTGGAGCAAGAGGAAAGCAAATTGTCCAGTCAACGCCTTTGGCTAGTGCTCTGTTTTGACTCAGTAGACTTCGCCATGACGTCAGAAGACAAGAAATGATAAAAGATACCTGCACAGACTCTGAAGGGGAGTTCTGGATCCCATTTTATATCATCACGCTCTTCCAAAAGCAGGCTGCCCAAATTCCTCTTCTCACCATGGATCCCCAGGCCTGAGCACTCATTGTACAGTTGTCTATGACATAGAGATAGCATCTTATGTAATCCTCATAACAACCCTGGGAAGTAAGAAGAAGAAAAAGAAGAAATAACAGCTAGCATTTATTAAGTATGTCCTTTATACCAGACAAGCAGGTGCTGCCATCACCTCCATTTTACAGTTGAAGAAACTGAGTCAGATGGGGTGGGGTACCTCACCCAGGATTACCCAGTGGTGTCTGAGCCCAGATTTGAATTCAAGTCTTCCAACTCCAGACCCTGAACTCTGTCCACTCCTCCTCTCAGTGCCCCCTCCATTCCAGGCCTGTCTCTGGCCATGGGACCTCAACCTCAGAGTGCCCACTGGCAGCCCCCTAAAATGACAGATGCAGATAAGATGCTGCTAGATGGGGTTTCCTCACCAGAAGTTCTTCAAGCCAATGAGATCACAACTCCAGACTAAAAATATATGCACGCACAAATGGATGTGGCTACATATGTGTGTGAGTGTGTGTGTTAGCAGTGAAGAGATGTCACAACTACAGGTTGGTGTCCCTGGGAACAGGATCTCCCTGTGGTGACTAACGACCCCACACTTCAGTATTCTTGGTTAAATACCTTGAATATTTCTAAACACCATGACCTAGGAAGCAGAAAATGAAATCAGAAGCTCCTTCTAAGAGGAAGGGAAGATCCAGTGTGGTCCAAGGAGTCATTTGAGTCCCTCCAAGGGGGCAGGTCACAAGGATCTGGGTGATTGCCTCATAACCCCCCAAAGCACCAGGTTCTTAAGATGCAGACATGGAAAGGATACACATCCAAGGCCAATCCACCCCCACTGTCCTTGATAGAATTATAAGCAGAAAAGCTTGTCCCAGGTCACCTCAGTATAGACAAGGACTAAGAAACTTGAGTTTGACTTGAATTCCTTTTCTTTGGCTTCCTGCCAGAGGGGACTTCAGACTGGTGACCCCACTACTCTTAAGTCTATAAAATGGAGGTAACAATAACATAACCCAAGTGCCTTCTTCACAGAAATAGCAAGGATTAAATGAGATAATGAATAGAAAATGCTTTGGAAAGCTTGGAGGATAGAATAATTAATGCCCTACTCATAGTTTGTCTTTAATAAAATACTACTTTGATATATTGATCAATTGTGCCAATTTTCCATTTCTTTTTCTTTTTTTGACTTTGAAAAAACTATTTAATTTATTCTATGGGATGTGTCTCTGGGAAGGAGAGAGGGGAGCAACATTGGGAAAAACTACGGTGATATAACAAAATACATTTTAAAGACTTTTTAAAAAATAAATAAAATGCTTCTTTATTTCAATCAGCAAGATTTTATTAAGCACTCACCATGTGCCAAGAACTTTGTGAAGTGCTAGCATTATAAAGGCAAAAATTAAATTGATTTAAACTCAACCAAGTTCAATCTACTCCTTTTACAAAAGAAGAAGAAACCTCAGGTGAACTAGCTTACTAAAAGGTTATATGACTGAGTTGAATGCAGGAATTCTACTCTCCCTGAGTTAAACAAATAAGCTTTGAGTAACCTTCCAAAATCCCCTCTTTTCTGTAACTTAACTTTGCACTCTACTATTACAGATTAAGTAATCACAATTAATCTTACTTGTAATATCTGAGGCTAAGAGGAAATTAAAAGCCTCTTATTTTCATATCACATTTCCAAAGCTCTTGGTCCCGTGGAGCCTCCTCTAGACAGGAGCAAAGGAGGACTTTGTACATCAAACCCTGGGCTGATCACAGGTTTGGTAAACACAACCTACAGGCAAACATACATTTCTGAAATGGGCAGCCAGACTCATTCATTCATGCATTCAACAAATATTTATTGAGTATGTTCAAAGTGCTGAGTGATAGGAAGATATGAGATTTCAAAAGAGGCCCTCCTTTTTAGAAGAAATGGATTTATAATAAAAAAAACCACAATATAATAATAGCTCACATTTACATAATGATTTACAGTTTCTAAAGCATCTTCCTCATGATAATTCTGTGGAGAGGCATTATAATTAATATCCCCATTTTATATGTAGCAAAACTGTCTTCCACATGTGGTCCAGGAATGACATATGGCTCAAAGGAGACAGAATAGATATCTCCAGCCTCTTTTTGCCTCATTCATCTCCAAAGAAGACTTTATTTTCTTCCAGGAAGAGAAGCAGGGGGTAAAAGATTGTTCTCCTTAGAGACAGGGGGTACAAAACTAGAATTTTATCTATCTTCTCCCTTAGATATTGATCATCTATGGTTTTTAGGTTCAAACTAACTTTCCAATAGCTTTTTCTTAATGAGGAAAGCAAGACCTTAGCTTTATATCCAAGACTTGACCACTTTCCCACTAAATACCAGTTCCAAAATGAACACTCATAGTAAGGAACAAAGAAACCCATTTACCCAAGCCAAGAACAATACAGAAATCAGAGAGTACACACACACACACACACACACACACACACACACACACACACACACACACAAAACTGAGATAATATACTAAATAATTCAGAGTAAAAGAGTTCTCCTATTGGGAAATGTTACCAAAAGAGAAAATCCCTCAAAGTCTCTAGAGTAGTACACTAGGAGGGAAACATGATGGAGATTGCCAGCTCCTCTCATGTCAGCTTCTTCCCTGGGTCTTTTCTTTTCTTAAAAAAATTTTAATTATTTAAGGCAATGGGTTTAAGAGTGACTTGTCTAAGGTCACACATCTAGGCAATTATTAAGTGTCTGAGGCTGGATTTGAACTCAGGTCCTCCTGACTCCAGGTGGGGGCTCTATCCACTGCACCACCTAGCTGCCCTCTCTGAGTCTTTTCTTTCAGAAACCCAAAGTAGGGTTGGCATCGTCCATCTTCTCTCAAAGCCAACCAAAGAGGCTACAGAACCAGAACAGACTTGAAGAAGGCCCAAAGAGAACCAAACTCTCCTCCCTCTGGCTCTCACCAATTCCACCCTGCCCTCCTTCCAGAATGGGGCATTGATCCACACCAGTGAAGAGAGTCCCATACCAGTGGGCTTGGGATTTGGGTTGCATGCCCTTGAGGAAAGACAGAATTAAGTGACTTGGTCAGAGTCACAAAGCTGTTACGTGTCAGAGATAGGAATTGGACCCAGATCTCTTGCCTCTGAGTCAAGCCCCCTGCCCAAACAATAGAGTTGCAAAATTCTACAGAGTGGCAAAGCTCATGAAGTGATTAGCATTGATGGAGGATGGTCCTTAATGGGTGGATGAGATGTGAGAGTTGGAAGTGAAATTCTGCCAATGTAAAAACAGTGAGAGAAAAGGCACAAAGAAGGAAAGATGTAAGATGGGTTCAGAAATAATGGGTCAACGCATTTTTCTAAAGTCTAAGGTTGAAGAAGTCTTTCTCCAGATGATCACACCCTCCTTTTGAATACTCTCTTTTCTCTGGGTTCTCATTGTGGTTCTCTTCCAGTCTATCAAACTGTCTCTTGATCTCCTCTGCAGGTTCATCATTACATCCCACCACCAATACATGGCTCTTCCCCAGGTCTATCTGAGACCCTCTCCTCTCTGAACCTTAGATGAAATCGCAATGATCTCATTAGCTCCTCTGCATTTGTCACCCCTATCCCAAAGCCCACTCATGTGGGGTTCTCTACCTTATTGATAGAGATGAATGTCTCCTCTGTGTTAGGATGAGAGCAGGGAGCTCCAGATTTCCTCAGAAAGCTAAAAGTTAGTTCAGGGCTCTGCAGTCCTTCTGGTCATTTGGCTTCCACATTCAATTATTGTCTTTATGGAGATAACTCAAAAACCTATAAGAGTAGCCCTCACTTCCCTTTTGAGCTCCAGTCTCCCTCTTTCTAGGACATCTCCACCTCAACATGCTCAAAACAGAATTCATTATCTCTTTTTAATAATATCTTATCTTCCCCCAATTATATGTAAAGACAATTTTTAACATTCTTTTATTTTTTAATTTTGAGTTCCAAAATTTCTCCTCCCCAAGATGGTAAGAAATTTGATATGGGTTTATAACATATATTATCATATTATTCATGTTGTGAACATTTAGAAACAAAACAAAAAGAAAGAAAGAAGGCAAAAAAATAGTGTGCTTTAATCTGCATTCAAGGTCTTTCAGTTCTTTCTTTGGCAGTTAATAGCCTTTTTCAACATGAGGCCTTTGAAATTGTCTTAGATCATTGTATTGCTGAGAAGAGCTAAGCCAGTCAATACATCATACAATATTCCTGTTGCTGGGTACAGTGTTCTAGTTCTGCTCACTTCACTTTGCATCAGTTTATGTAGATTTTTCTAGGTTTTTCTGAAATGTGTGCTCATCATTTCTTATAGCACAGTAGACTTCCATTAAAATCATAAACCACAATTGTTCAGTCATTCCCTAACATATGACTATCCCCTCAATTTCCAGTTCTTAGACCCCACAAAAAGAGTGACTATAAATATTTTGATACAAAAAGAGAGTTCATTATCTTTCTCCCTAAATTAGTTCAAGGCAACAGTGGATAGAGTGCAAACCTGGAGTCAGGAAGACCTGAATTCAGATCTAACCTCAGACACTAGTTGGGTGACCCTGGACAAGTCACTTAACCCTCTTTGCCTCGGTTTTCTCATTTGTAAAAATAGTTAAATAAGGAAAGAGTCCCCAGTCTCTTTGCCAAGAAAATCCCAAATGGGGTCACAAAAAGTCAGAAATGACAGAAATGACTAACAACAATAATAAATGATTTCTTCAAATGGCCCTTATACAGCACTTTAAAGCTTGCAAACTATTTTACAAATACTGATCATTTGATACCCATTTTACAAGTAAGGAAATGGAGACAAAAAGAAGGTAATTGATTTCTTTAGCCAAGGTCACACAGTTGGTAGGCATCTTCAGCTCGATTTGAGCTCAAGTCTTCTTGATTCTAGGTCCTGTGTTCTATCCATTGCACCACCCGTTGGACTACCCCAATAACAAGAGCAAAGGAAATTGCCCAAACTGAGGAGAGAAGTAACGAGAAAGTGGAAGCTGGGGTGTGGAAGGAAAGGGAAAAGCAGTTTACTCAATAGCATTGATTATCAAAAATAGGAAATAAATAGGATGATAAAAAATTATTTAGCACTATAGTTTGCTCAAATTTTGCTCTTTTCATAAAACCTAGTCCAGTGTTTTGTACATAATAGGGGCTTAATAAATGCTTCTTACAAATGAATTTGTTGATATTCAATTTGAAAGTCACAAATTCTTAGAAGAATAAAACAGAACAATAATGCTGGCTTTTGTTTTAGTTGGATTGGTGCCAAACAGTTGGTGTACTCTCTCCTAGGACCGAGGACACTAGTATAAAATTAACTGCCCCAAATTCAGTTTTAATAAGAAACTAAGCTAAAAAACTTAGCAATCTGCACAAACTGATTCATGCATTTACAATGACTTCTAAGAACTTCAATTAGTAGCATGGCTTTTTTAATTTGCAAATTTCCTGTAAGGTCAGGAGTGAGAGGGGGGAAAGATAATAGTGAAAATAGTAATGACTATACAAAAATAGGAAATTCAGATTCTTCATTTGAAGGGCATGAAATATAAGCTCTCACTTTGTATTGACAGGTTTGCATTAAACTAGCCACACTCTCCTATGTATATAGCATTTGAACATGGTGGGTCCAAAGCCGCAACTAGGATTCTCATTCTGGGACAATTCAATTGCTCTAAAAGGACCAGCTAGCTGATACAAATGGATTAAGTGCTGGTCTGAAAACAAGACTCATCTTCCTAAATTCAAATCTGGCCTCAGACATTTATCAGCTGTTAGACCTTGCACAAGTCACTTAATCTTGTTGGCCACTGTTTCCTTGTCTGTAAGGTGAGCTGGAGAAGGAAATGGCAAACCTCTCAAGCATCTCTGCCAAGAAGGTTCCCAAGGAGTCACAAAGAGTCAAACACAACTGAAATGACTCAACAACAGTAGTAAAGCAAAAATAGTGCATTCTAATCCATAGATGAAGTGATCCCTCCCCCAGAGTGTGAATGAGGAGGAAAGGCAGGTCTGAAGGTTGGTAGAGACATGACCATGCATGGTAGGGTCAGCTCCATTAAAGGACAAGAGGATGTGGAGCGAAATCACTTTCAAAAAGATGGATTTCCTCATGTTCAGTTTTTCTGGACTCATCCTTACTCTGTTCAGCTGCCAAAGTGATTTTCCTAAAGTGCAAAATCAACCATGTCACTCCCCTTTTCAATAAATTCCACTGGTTATCTCCAGAATCAAATACAAAATCATCTTTTCATCATTTAAAGTCTTTCATCACCTACCTCAGCATTACTACATATACCTACACTTTTCCAGTCTTCTTATTCCTTATTCCTAGCCATGTATTCTTCAGTTCAGTGACATTAGCCTTGCTAGTCCATGAACAGGACACTCCCATCTCTTGGTTATGGGCATTTTCTCTAGTTATCTCCCATGCTTGGAATTCTCTCCCTCCTCATCATTGCCTCCTGGATTCCCAGACTCCTTTCAAGTTCCAAATAAAATCACACCTTCTACAAGAAGACTTTCCCATCCTCTCAATTCTAGTCCTTTCCCACTATTGATTAAGTTCTATTTATTCTGTATACAGAACTTGCTCATCATAATTGTTTGCTTATTGTCTGTGGGATTAGATTGTGAGCTTCTTGAGGCTTGTCTTTGGCCTCTTTTTTCTGCCCATCTTTCCCCAGGGCTTAGTGTGTATAGCACAGAATAAATGTTTGTTGACTAATTAATTAGAGAAATAACCTGTCAGCACTCCTAGGCAAAGCCCCATTTGCACTTCCTTAGTTACAGCTCTTGTTGATCTGAGGCTAAATTGTGGAAGAAAATCTAATTATTCTTCACTGATATCAAAGCCCCAATATTAACCCCAACTAACTGATCTAGCCAACCATAGATACCAAGTATTTACTGACTGAAAAGAATCAGCTTTGTATCATATAGATTGGGATGTTAGAGTTCCAGGCATTAAAAAAGCATTGGAGAAGAGCAAGGTCATCGTGTTCAAAGTACAAACTAGAAAAATCAACAGAAATGGAATTGCTATATCAAGAAGGACAGCAATGTGGGGAGTCAGGAAACTATGGATGGGAACAATGAATAGGAGTTAGAAGGCAATGTGGGTAGTCATGAGATCCTGAGTTGCTCCAATAAATATGAGCCAGACAGTGGACACCATAGTCAAGGACTGTGCTAAGCTCTAGGGATACAAAGAAAGGCAAAAATAGTTCCTGCCCTCAAGTTGCTGACTCTCTAATGGGAACAATGAGAAACAAGCAAAAGCATAAACAGAGGAATTAAGAGAGGAAATTAAGAGAGGAAAGGCACTAGAAGATTTGCTGAAGAAAGTAGGATTTTAATTGGGACTTAAAGGAAGCCAAGGAAGTCAATAGGAAGAGGTGAAACAGGAGCAATAGCAAAAGAAAATGCCCGGAGCTAAGGAGATGGAATGTCATGTTCATGGAACAGCAAGAGACTAGGACCTGGAACAAGTGAGGAAGAAGAGGAGAATAAAAAGAAGAGAAAGCAGAATCTAGACAAGCATAATTAGATCGGGGAGGTGGGGAGACCAAACAAAGGTTCTGAGCTTCACCTAAATAATATTTTGCACTGTTCAGTAAACAGGGGCTGGTAAAAAATCCTTTCCTGGCAAAGTTTCATGTCTTGTTCTTGTCCTTATTCTTTTTGAGAAGAAGGGGGCAGGGAATGGTCTATACCTGGGATTTTTTTTTTGCTTTAGGTAAGTGCCAATGCTCTTTACCTCACCTGTTCTGCAACCTGGTCTTAGAGACTTGCCTGGAGCATTGTCCCAGAGTCACTCAGCTAATCTGTGTCATGACCTGGCACTGGATCCCAGATGTTCCTGAGTCTGAGCTCAGTTCCCTATCTACCTGGCTCCTTACTCTTTCTCTTCTGCTTTTAAAAAGGGCAATCCCTGACAGATTTGTTGAGATCTGCCCAATATCCTCATTTCTAGACTGCTTTCCCAGACCCAAGGGCCAAGGATGTGATGGACTTGTGGTGTTGCTGTTCAATTGTTTCAGTTGAGTCCAATTCTTTGTGATACCATTTGAGGTTTTCTTGGCAAAGATATTGGTTTGCCATTTCCTTCTCTAGATCATAGTACAAATGAGGAAACTGAAGCAATCAGAATGAAGTGACTTGCCCAGGGTCACACAGCTAAGAAGTATCTGAGGCTGGATTTGAACTCAGAAAGATGAGTCTTCCTGACTCCAGGTCTGGTGCTCTATCTACTGCTGCCCCCCAAGCCACCTATAGTGAGTTTTAGTTTGCATATGTTGAGTTTGTAATGCTTTATGAAACATCTAAATGGGAGACATAGCAGACAATAGGTGGGATAATACGGTTGAAAACTCTTAAACTCCTGTGTGGTTGGCTGCAAACTTTCTAGGGGCTTCCCAGATTGATTCTTCAGGTCTGTAGTCCTCTTAATGAGGTGCAATATCGATCACTAAGGATTCATTCGCAATCAATGTCTCCTCTCTATTTATGATGACTAGAGATGTTTGGGAAGAGTTGGCAAAAATTTAAATCTAAATATGGACAAGGAGAGAGGGAGACATGGGATAGAAGCAAAATGAAGTTAATAAGTGAAGATATTAGTCTATGATAATTGCTAAATGATCAGAAAGAAACTTGTGATCCCATGGTGCATTCAACTTCTATATTATTTTCTTATTTTTATAAATGTATTTATTTATTTTCCCAACTACATGGAAAGATAGTTTTCAACGTTCATTCCCTTGTAAGGCTTTGAGTTACATATTTTTCCCCCTTTCTCCCTTCCCTACCCCTCTCCTCTGACAGCTAGCAATCTACGGGTTATACATGTACAAGCAATCTATGGGTTATACATGTACAGCCATATTAAACTTATTTCCATATTAGTTGTTTGCAAAAAACAATCAGAATAAAAAGGGGAGAACCATGAGAGGGAAAAAATCATAAAGCATAAAATAAATTTTTAAAATTCAAAATAGTATGAATTGATCTGTATTCAGACATTCATCCTTAGTTTTACCTTACTTTTTCCACAGTTCTTTACTGACTCAAAAATAGACTAGCACTCTCCCATTTGGCATTTGAATCACTTTAAAATCTTCAGATTATTTTTCCAGGCAGATTACATATTATGTCTCTCACCCACTTTGAACTTGAGCCTACTCAGTTGGCCCACTCACTCTCCTCTATTGATAGAATCCCATAACCCACCTCCATTCCTTTCCATGGGCTGTCCCCATGCCTGGAATACTCTCTTCCCTCCCCTCCAGCTCACAGAATCCCTGGATTCCTTCAAGGTTCAACTCAAGTACTTCTTCCTTCAAAAAGGCCATTCCTGAATTGTCCAGTTGTTAATGTTCCACAATTATTTTGCATTTATTTCCTACCTATTCACAATTTACTTATCAGAGTATCTCCATATCTGGTCCCTGGACCCAGATGACTCTGGAGGAGAAGGTGAGGTTGGTGACTCAGCATGGTCCCCTTACTCAAATCCAATTCATGCACTTGTCATGGTATCACCTCCCTGATATCATAATCTTCGAGAATAAGGACAAGCAATATCATCATCATCAAGAACATGTCTCTCCTCCAGAAAAATGTAAGGTCTTGAGGACAAAGACGTTTTTTTTATTTTCATCTTTGTTACCCCAGAACCAAGTCTGGCATCTAACACACAGATACTGCACCTGATAGATTGATCAATGTAGTCACAGTCAGACACAACTGAAATTGACTCAACAGCCGCAGATCAATAAATAACTATTACTCATCACCCAACAGTGCATAAATGCATTAGAAGGCTTCTAAATAAGGTGTTATGAAGGGTATGAAAGGGGAAATGTCAATTGAGGGGACAAGGGAAGACTTCATGGAGAAGGTGGCCTCTGAATGAGGAAGAATTCAGGAGATGAAGAAGGAGAATGAAAACATTCCAGACACAGGTCACCTTGTGAACACAGACACAGAGATGGAGACAAGTGATGGAGTAGTCTTCTCCAGCTGGAACACAGAGGGAAGGCACAGGTTAACATGAAATAAGGATTCAAGAGAATTTTGACTTGCAGCCAATAGAATCTAAACTTCACTAGGAAGCACTAGGAAGACACCCCAGTTGTCTTGGGTTTATGGACCCAAGATTGGCAGCCTGGTACCCCTCCTCTGCCTAACAGCAATTAGGAGACTTCCTTATTCAAAAACCACCAAAGAAGAGGAGACAGTTGTCAATAAATACAAAAATTTATCTGGAGCAGAGACCCCAAGATTATGCTGAACCTTGAAAGACTGATTGGGTTTCCCCTGAAATGGAGGAGAGAACTTACTACAACAACATAAATGAAGGTATGGCAAGGCATTAGCTTCCTCTGTGTGTTTGTGTGTGCATGTGTACACACACAATTATACATATACAAAAACACACACATACATACATACATTTATTTGTTTGTTTGTTTATGTATGTCCCAGGCTTTGAATCACCCTACATTTATGATTCCATGCATATATTTAATCTAGGACAAAAGTTTTGCACTTGGGATCCACAGACTCTTATAAGGGTTTTGTGGGAGGTCCATGGATTTTTTTTTTAAAAAATGCATTTTGATGGGAGCATTCCAATTCTTTTGTCACCCTTTGCAATCAAGCATAATTTTTTATGCATTTTAAAATGTAATTCAGGAAAGGTGTCCCTGGCCTTCGCCAGACGTCCAAAACAAATAAACAATTCTTGATCTTGTTTAAGCAGATTTGCTAAATTTTTTTAAAATGTGATTGTTTTTGGTCATTTATCAAGGTAAGTTCACTGCAATATCAACTTTTAAGCAAGGGGAGGGAGTATTCCACATATGACCTTGCTAAAACAAAATGACATGTCTACTTATTGCTCAAGTGATTCACGTTAAAAAAGAACTTGATAAGGTGGAGACAGATTGAAATCGATGTCCTAGACACTAGTTGGATTTGTGTCCTGTGTCTAAGAGGATCAACAAGACAATGAAGCTTTGGGGTGCTGAATAAATCCTAGCAGCTTTGCCTCCCACTTTGGCAGCCCACCATTAAGGGCATTGTCTGTAGGACAATAAATCTGCTGCCCAAACAGACTATGGCTAAGATGTACCCTCAGGATACCAATCTGGAGAATTATAACTGAGAGGATGGGAAGAAAGGGCATCTGCAGAGGGGACTGGCAGTCCCACCCTCCTTCCTTGGTTTATTTGCCTGTATTTGGGTGATTGCATTAGACACTGAAATAGGCATATTCCTTCAACAGGACAGGCTGGCTAGAAATGAGAACTCCCCTGCTGTGTTTTCAGTATATGGGTAGCATGACCAGATTGGCTTACATCAGAATTAATTGATTACTATTCAGAGGTACACTATGCCAGATATAGGCCAGAAATGCCCTAATTTTTTCCAATCTAGTCTGTATTCAAGTCATCACCATGCAATTATTAATAATTAGGTAATTAAATTATTGATTGATTATTGCTTAAATAACATAATAATAATAGAAAGGAAAATAAATAGAAATGGGAAAGAAATTGAAAGGGAGAGGGGATGGGGAAGGTACCCAGGACTGGACATGATAGAGAAAAACCAGTCAGGTATACAGTCTGAAGAGGAATAAAGACATAATTGTCCTGGGTGTCCTTCTAAAAATGGAAATTCTGGGAGGAGCCAGTCAATTAGAGAAGTAGCAGACTAAAGTTAATAGTAGCACCCACCCCCCAAAAAATGTACTATATGTAAGCATTATGTACGTAGTGTTTATACCCAATAGACTCTAAGCTCCCTGAGGCCAAGGGCTTTTTGTCCAACTCTTTGCCTTTGCACTTCTTTCAGCTTCCAAAAAGGTGCTTAAAAAATATTCGTTGGGAAAAATTGATCGACTGCTCTGTTATCTTGTTCATCTCCATTGAACCAGAATTGAGCAAGGAAAGGGAGCTGCATATGGATCAGATGTTTGTTTATTTCTCAATCATCTTTATGGAAATCACCTCAACTGATCAATGAATAAATATTGAATCAGCTTGATTGAATCACCTTTGTTAAGTGACAAAAACAAACCCTAGAATAATGATAAAATACATTGTGTGGTTTTTTTAAGATCTGCCAAAAGAAATTCTTATCTATTGGTGTATTTATTTGGTTCCTTTCTCCTCTCTAAAGCAAATCTTTTTCCTGAGAAAAATCTTCATTTTGAATTTCAGTATTCATTTGGGTGAAAGGCAAATCCCTAAGGCCTTGTGCCAAATCATGCAAGTAGAACAATTTCCTCTAGAATTTTCAAGAAAAAAAAAATAAGAGCTGGGTCATGAAACCAAGGTAAATAAAGGCTGATGGACCTGTTTCTTAGCACTTTCCTACTTCCTTATATGCTGAATTACACAAGCCTAATTAAAGAAATTTACTTTTTTTACCAAAAAGATTCCTAACAAAGAAATAAAGTTAATGTTTCTAAACTATCTAAACACATAATAAAGAAGTACATTCAAAGTTCCATTAAGTTAATGACAAATCATTAAAGAAAACTGTTTAGCTGCCTGTGTCATCAAAACATTGTATTAACGAAGCAATTCTTATGCCATGCTAGGTAAAAGTACATTTCCTTGTTTGCTTTTATTCAGACATAACTAACAAATATATTGCTTTTGGTTTATTTTTTAACACTAGGAATGGAGAAGGAAATCACGTTTTCTCAAAAACTGAAGAAAGGAGAACATAAAAAATGCAAAAGTTAGGATAGTGAAGAGAGCATTGGGTTAGAAATCATTCTGACTGTGACCCCATTTTGGAGTTTTCTTGGTAGAGAAACTGGACCAATATGTCAGGGTCACACAGCTATAGCATCTGAGGCCAGATTCAGATTCCTGAAGATGAATATTCCTGATTCCAATCCCAGCAAGCTATCCACCCGCAGAGTCAGGAAAACTGGGTTCAAATCCTAGCTCTGTCACTTAAGTACTTCCATGATATTATGCAAGATATTTAGCTTCTTGAGATATCCTCCTCTCTAAAATGAAGATGACAGAGTGGTAGACAGACAGAGACATGTATATACAAGTAGATAGGGCATTTAGTAATCACTTAAATGTATAAAATATCATGCCAAGCAAGCCAGTTCCTACTCTCAAGGAGCTTCTAATCTAACAGGGAAAGATAACATAAAAGGGAGCATTGGTAAGAAGATCCTCAAGGAGGTGAGGACACTGCCAAAGAGGAGAAGTCCAGGAAATCAAGGTGTGAGCAAAGAGAAGCATTTTGGGGACCCTTGGTGAAATAATAGTGGTATTGAAGGTAATCACCAATCAGTGAAACAGCCCTTGGGATAAAGGTTTCTCAAAGGTGGTTGGTGAGGAAAAGGAAGAAGAAGAGGAAAACGGAGAAGTCATAGAGCTGTAATAGTCAGACTAGAAAATTTCTAATGTTCTTTCCACTTCTAGTTTATAATGGCTTATTATATATGATGAGTTCAGGGAATCCACAATAAAAAAGCTATTATATGAGGTTTATATTAAATTATCTGAGGTTCATTTCAAATACCTTTGTCTTCCTTTAATTCTACTGTAACTTAGAAATATCCATTCATCGGAAAAGCAATATCCCTCAGTTATTCTTGATGCTTCACCCTCACCCACAGTCCATCTCCAATAAATCTTGTGACCTCTGTCTCACAATATCTCCCACATTCATCAGCTTCTCTCTACTTGTCTGCTTATGGCCTTTGGTCAGTCCTTCATCCCTTTTCACCTGGACCATTACATGATCCTCCTAATTGTTCTTTCTGTCTCAGATTTCTCTCTATAATCCTTTGGCAGACTGCCAAAAGGATATTTCTGAAGCAATTTCACATTCTCCAGTAGTTTCCTGTTGCTACTAAAATAAAATACAAATTGTTCTTTTGGTGTTTAAATATCTTCCCAACCTTCTTTCCAGACTTATTACACAATACTCCCTTGATAAACTCTATGTTCCAGTCAAATTGACCTCCTCATCTTTCTCTATATAACCCCCATATTCCATTCCTTACCTCTTACACCTTAGTACAGGCTATAAACACACCTACTTGGAAGGCACCCCTTCCTCACCTCTGCCTTATAGGATCCCTAGGACTCAGTTCAAGCCTCCTCCTAAGTTAAGCCAGAGTGCTGGACCTGAAGTCCAAGTTTCTGAGATCGTCTTTCCCAAGTTGAAATCTGACCTCAGACACTTGCTAGCTGTGTGACCCTGGTTAAAGTCACTTAACCTCTGTTTGCCTCAGTTTCTTCATCTGTATAATAGAGATAATAACAGCCTCTAACCTCACAGGGTTGTGAGGATCAAATGAGATAATATTTGTAAAGCACTTGGTTTATGGCACATATTATCATAGAATTGCATATTTTCATAGCTGAAAGAAATATTCTTTTCCAAATTGTGTCTTAATAGAAAGTTGTTTTGCAACATTCTGGATAAAGTGTCAGCCAGTCTTTGCTTGGTACTCTTAAATATAGGGGAGATCCATCTTCCAAGGCAGCCATTCCAATAGAAGATGACTTTATTGTTAAGTAAACTTATTATTCTTTTTTCATATCATAAAATCACAGATTCATTAGATCCAGAAAGGATCCATGAGGTCATCAGGTTCAATTTCTCACCTAACTGAACAGCTTCCTTGACCCAAAGAAGTCCATTCCTCTATCCAAGTGCTTCTATTAGACCATTTGTTAGGTTTCATCACTACTATTAATCAGAGAATCAGAGAATTAGATCAAGAAGGGACATAAGTAGTCCTTGGGTTTATCCCCCTTACTTTACAAATAAGTGATAAATTTTGAGACAAGATTTGAATTCAGGTCTTCCTGAATCTAATTCTAGGATTCTATCCAGGATACCATGCTGTTTCCTCCCCCTTGATTAAAAAGACTATAATAATAAAAGATCCTAAATATTATGAAATTTAAGCCTATCATGAGATGAGGAATGGCCCTTTTATATCACCTACAACATTTCCTGTTCTTGTTAGCTACCTTAATCTGATATACTGATAAGCAAAATTATATTCTTATTCTTTGGCTAATATGACCTTAAAGAATCAGTAAAGTTCCCCAAAATTCATTCCTCACTTCTGGAGAAAAAGTTAGTCACTGAATATCTGGCCCAGGAAATACCAGAAGAGCCTATAAACAGTATGTGATGGAAAGACTTTCATCCAAGTTCTAGTCATGTTAAACACTAAAGCAGGCATCCACAGTCTATGACACGGAGCAGCAGGTGAAAGATTCTTTTCAGTGGCATGGGGAGGGTCCTTGGCACCCTCTCAGGGCTCTTTCTCCCCAGCTCGTCTTGCGTCTCCTTGACTCTTTCTTCCTCCTCTCATTTCTTATCTTTTCACTTACACTCTTCCCCAGAATCCTCACTTCAGGAATCATTCGAATCTCTTCAAGAAGAAAGGACAACCACCACCGACCACCACAACATTCTCTTCCACACCACCACCATTCACGAATGTAACTCTTCTTTCTCTGAATATACTCATCTTGAATCTACCCCTCTACTACCACAACTCCATTCCTTCTTTGAAGCTCCTTTTCTTAAACAATGGAGTCAACTAAAGTAAAGTATTCTATCTCATTAATTATTATCTCTTGATTCATATTAATTACTTGACTCAAGGCAATTAGATGGAAGTGTTCATCCACCCACTTCCATAGTTGCATTTTTAAAGCATCACCTATGATTCCAAATGAATTTTTTATTAAATTTATGGATAAGATCACAAAGTTCTATTCCAGTGATTCATCATGAAAGGGCCTTAACCTGGGGTTTTCCCCAGGCAAAAGCTCTGGCAGGCTCTCTGTGATGGAAAAGCTCCAAGTATGAATGATGACTGTTTTTTGAGCATCAGGCTAAGTACAGAAAAAAAATCCATCACTGATTTGACTAGTTACTTGGAGGTGAATTCTTTGGCCATGGCAACCAGAAAACAAAGAAGTATACTAAATGACCCTTGGTCCCAAGTTATCCCCTTCCTCTGCAGTGATGGTAGAAGAACAGAGCAAAAAAGTGTCACAGGATGCTGAGAATTCTAGGGTTTCTGGACTATCTAATGAATGCTATTGTTACTCTAAATGGGATCCTTATTTCATCACAAATGAGCTGACCTTCCACTAGAAAAGTGATCTTTAAACTGAGATCTGGAAACTTTTAAAAAATATATATTTTGATACCTATATTCTGTGACAAATGAAAAGTCCAAAAGATATGACTTTGGGTAATTAATCATTTTATTAATTATGACTACTAAATAATTTTTAAAAAGATGATCATTTGGCTTTCTCATATACCAAAGATGAATCTTGTGGGCCTCTGAATACTTAAAAAACCTTTAGAAAAGGGGATATATCTGAGGATGGAAATCACCTTTGATTGGTTAACAATCAGTAAAGAGGTGGACATATTGATGAGGAGGTGAGCAAAAAGTCTTTAGCTCCTCCTGCAGAGATCATGACCTGATCTTGAGACTCAGTTGCCTTGAGCAATCTGGGCAAAAGAATTCACCTCTCCCCAGACCTCACTTGTTTGTTTTTCCCTTCATAAGTTGGATCACCCTAAATATAAAGGTTCCATGGACCTTATTTGAAAGATCTTGTTTAGACAAGATTCTTTTTGCAACGTGTCTTAATTGGGTAGAATCCCACCAAAGATGGGTGTACCTTCAAGATTTCGGTACTTCATCTATCAGCAATATTCTTTAGATACAAGGGTCTGATATATGAATGAGGAAATAGAAAAGGAGAAATCTTAATCTCAATTAATAATTGGTTATTAATATGAGAGAAATAATCATTTTTATTTCCAATATAATTGGTTTTCTTTGTATTCATATATTTTTTTATTTTGTACACTTAAAACTATGATTCTGAGGAATTCATAAACTTTGAAAAATTGAGAAAGGAGTCCATGATAAAAAAAAAACATTTATGAGAATAACTGAATCATCTCAACTTAGTAAGAACATTCTTACTGGAAATAAAACCAAAAATAAAGGTGGCAGTTAAGGATAACTCACATTTTCTCCAGGAAATGCAAATGAAGTAGTTGGTGGAGTTGATTTTGTTATACCTCCAAGAGTCGTAAGAAACATCATTTCGGGGGGGGGGGGGTGGCTAGATGGCACAGTGGATAGAGCACTGGCCTTGGAGTCATGAGTACCTGAGTTCAAATCTGTCCTTGGACACTTAATAATTACCTAGCCATGTGGCCTTGGGCAAGTCACTTAATCCCAATGCCTTGAAAAATCTAAAAAAAAAAAAACAACAAACATCATTTCATGGGACATTTAATTATCTTGCAATATTGTCATCTTGATATGCATTGCAAGAAGTCCATGAAAATAATGCCAGTTTTTTCAATAACATCTGTTAGAGAGGTAAGGGTTAGAAAAATTCAGTAATTGATAAAAATCCCCCAAATGAAATCAAAATATACTGAAAAACCACAATAATTTCAATACAAATGTAGCCCAGAGGAGAATGGCAAAAAAATTGTAGAAAAATATGATTTATGGATAAAACAAATAAAAAATTAAAACCTTCAGGCTAAACAGAAGTCTACCTACATGGGGGGCAGCTAGGTGGCACAGTGGATAGAGAACCAGCCCTGAAGTCAGGAGGACCTGAGTTCAAATCCAAACTCAGACACTTAATAATTGCCTAGCTGTGTGACCTTGGGCAAGTCATAACCCCCTTGCCTTAAATAAAATTTTTTAAAAAGAAGTCTACCTACACACCATGAATAGATTTTTCAAAAAGAAAATGAATTCTGGATATGACAAATACCAAATAATATAATAAAAGTGACATTGATTATGCAAATTTGCATATAAGTATTTTATTCTTTTTTGTCATTCTCACTTCCCAATGATAGCCCCCCCTCAATTCCATGCACAGAACCCTCCCTTGAATAAAGAACTATAATCATTCAAAACAAATTGATTCACTGGTCATGCCCAACAAAATATTTCTCATTCTACTCCTTCAGTCCACAGCTTTTCTGAAAGAAGTGTAGGAGAACAGTTTTATCATCAGTCTTCTGTAGTCATGAAAGTTCTTTGCAATTATTAGTGGAAAACAAATCTGATTTAAATGGAAAGGAAATAGTACTAGATGTGAAACATTTTCAAATCAATTTTTTGCATATAGTCAGATCAGATTTATTAGTTCAAACAATAAAAATAAGAATACAATTAGCATACAATTATATTGGGCATTGCTAAATGGAGCATATAATTGAAGCCATTCCATTCTGACCTATTGGAATTATATACTATATCTCCAAATGGGAAATTGATAAAAGAACTGATTTTGATAATGATCATTCAATTTTCTCATCTATAAAATGAGCTGGAGAAAGAAATGTCAAACCATTCCAGTACCTTTGCCAAAAAAACCACAAATTGAACATGTTGAGCATGACTAAAACAACAGAATAATATTACCTATTTCTCACAGTTTAAATGACTTAAACCAATCATCACAACAACGAAACCCAAAGAAATTAGGCTTGGTAAAGTTAAGATATGGCAGCAAAGAACAAGAGATAAACACCAACTCTTCCATTTTGTCCCTTTCTCTACACTCATATGGCCTCCACCCTAGTTTAAGCCTTCATTAGGTCTCACCTAGCCTACTGTAGTAGTTTCCTAATTGCTCTTTATACTTCAAGGAACTTGGGTTGGCTAGGTGGTGCAGTGGATAGAGCACCAGCCCTGGGGTCAGAAGTACCTGAGTTCAAATCCAGCCTCAGACACTTAATAATTACCTAGCTGTGTGGCCTTGGGCAAGCCATTTAACCCCATTGCCTTGAAAAAAAAAACCTAAAAAAAAAAAAAAAAATATATATATATATATATATATATATATATATATATATATACTTCAAGGAACTTACATTCTGTTGTGATAAATGATAAGAATATATCTTTCCCCTTTCAAACCATCCCCCAGAGTTACCAAAGTGGTATTTTTAAAGTAGAATTGTGATCAAGTCATTTCTAGCATCAGTAAGTCCAGTCACTCAGTTTAGTTTTTAAAGTGTTCCACAATATTTACATAAAATACCTTTTCAGGTATATTATACATTAATCAAGCACCCTACATTTCAGTCAAACTGTTCTTTTTTGTTCCCTATATACAACATTCCTTCTCCAGTCATCATTTCTTTCCACCTCTTTCTTCTTCCCTCCTTCCTTCCTTCTTTTATTTTCTTCATACTTCCCTTTTCTCTTTCTTTCTCCTTTCCTTCCTTCATTCCTCCCTCATAGAATCCCTAGTTTTTTTCAGCTCAGATCAAACATCATCTTCTATATGAGGTCTTTCCTGTTTTTATTCATAAGTACAGGTTGTACAAATATTAACCTATGTCAGATTACTTGCTGTCATGGGGAGGGGGGCGGGAAGGGAGGGAGGCAGAAAATTATGGAACTCAAATGTTTCCAAAAAGATGAATGTTGAAAACTACCTTTGCATGTAGTTGAAAAAATAAAATAGAATAACATTTAAAATTCTTCATTGAAATAGAAAATAAGTCCTTTGAGGCTAGAAACTGATGCATTTTGTGTTTGTCTCCCCAGTGACCAGAATAGTGTCTGACACATAGTTGGAAATTAATAAATGTTTATTTATTAATTGGTTGATTAGAAATCATTTGTAAGCTCTTATGGAAGAAGATGATGGAAGATTGTGAATAGCATCACCTCACAAAGTAACAAGAAGCAGTAGAGGGGAAAAGAAATTTGCACCCTTTGGCAGCACATACATTAAAATCAAAAGTTGATAAAAGACCCAAAGAATAAAAGTCGCCCTAGAAGCATTTAAGCATAAACAGAAAAAAATTCAAAAGTCTGTAAAAAATTTTATGAATTTTTTTCACCATTTATTACGATAGATCCACCATATTTGACCTGTACTATCATGGTTCTAAATGAAGTGTTCAAGAAAGCAGGAATGGTACAAGTCCAACTCTTCATGACCCCATTTAGGGTTTTCTTGGCAGAGATGCTGATGTAGGACATTGCCTTCTCCAGCTCATTTTACAGATGAGGAAACTGAGGCAAACAGGGTGAAGTGACCTGCCCAGGGTCATACAGCTAGAAAGTCCCTGAGGCCAGATTTGAATTCATGAAGGTAAGTTCTCCAGGCCCAGCACTCTAGGCACTATAGGGTCATCTAATTGCTCCAAGTATCCTTCCTTGTCTAATATAATGTCCTTAAGGAAAGGGGGGGTCTTCATTTTCATTTGTGTACCCTCAGCCCTAAAATATAGCTGAAATTCAATAAATAATTATTGAATTGAATTGCATTAATTTGAACTAAACTATATTTAAATGAAATAAATTATTGTACACTTCCAAGCAGATGTCCCATAATCAACAAGTCCACAAGCCTCTAGGTACCCACAATGTACCAGACAATGTGTTAAGAACTGGAGATACTGGGGTGGCTAGGTGGCACAGTAGATGAAACACTAGCCCTGGAGTCAGGAGGACCTAAGTTCAAATATCACCTCAGACATTTAATAATTACCTAGCTGTGTAGCCTTGGGCAAGTCACTTAACCCCATTTGCCTTGCAAAAACCTAAAAAGAAAAAGACTGCAGATACAAATAAAGGCAAAAAGTCTCCAGTCTCAAAGAGTTCATAATCTAATGAAGGAAAACAACATGTAAACTTTCTGTCCACATAGAATAAACTCCTATTCTTTCTTTCTCTCAAAGCTTTCTCCTAAAACTCAACTCTTTTCCTAATTTTCCTATTTCCAGGTACCTAGTATCAGAGCCTCAACCTTCTGCCTTCCCTCAGATATCCAAGTTGCCAGATTGCTATGTCTTACCTATTCTACTTTCACAACTATGTTTACAACATCCTCTTTTTTTTCCATTCCTCGGTCATCATCCTCATTCATGTCCTAATCCTCTCTCACCTGGAATACTGTTATCACCTTCTAATTGATCCCCATGTCTCAAGACTCTCCTGACATTAATCCATCCTCCATAGAGTCACCAAACTGAAAGCCCTACATCATAATCCAACAATGTTAACCCCTACTAAAGAAGGTACAGTGGTACCTTTTGCTAGATGATGATGATGATGATGATGATGATGATAATGATGAATATTTTGTCCTTTGTTCTCAAAGAGACCAACATCAGAGAGGTGATGCCATGACATAACATGAATTGAATTTGAGTTGGGGGGTGGGGGTGCTGTACTAGGTCACCAGCCTCACTTTCTCCTCCAGAGCCATCTGGGTCCAGTGGCCAGATATGAATCAGGATGCCTAGAGATGGTCCTGGTTGTAAGGCTAAGTGACTTGCCCAAAATCAAACAACTATTAAGTGTCTGAGGTCATATTTGAACTCAGATCTTCCTAGAACTGGTGCTTTATCCCCTGCACCACCAAGGTACCTCTGGTAGACAGAATGATAGAATAAAACCCCTCTGCTTGGCATTTGAAACCCTTTACACTCCAGTCCTATCCTGCCTTTCTAGGTAATTACGCTTGATATCCTTTCACACACATTATATTGTGCAATCAAATTAGACTCCTAACTGTTCCTCACCCACAACATTCCAAGGCTTCTCTATGCCTTTGTAGATGCTGTCATCTATCTTATGAGCCTGGAATGCCCTCTATCCTTACCTTTGCCTGTTAATTTCTAGTTTCCTTTGATGCTCAGCTCACATGCCACCCCTTCCGTGAGACTTTTCCTGATCCAAGCTGCTTAGCACTTCCCACCCCTCAAAAAATTTGTGCTCTCTCTCTCTCTCTCTCTCTCTCTCTCTCTCTCTCTCTCTCTCTCTCTCTCTCTCTCCCTCCCTCCCTCCCTCCCCCTCTCTTTCATCTCTGTACATATACAAATATATATCATATATTAGTACATGCTCATATATATTTGAAATACACATATATAATCATGTGCACATACTCCTTCAGGACAAGGATTATTTCCTTTTTAAACACTTTTACTTAAAGTTTTGAGTTCTGATCCCTACCCTTTCCTACCCCTCCTCCCAAGACAGTAAGCAACCAGATATAGGTTATGCATATGGAATTTGTAAAACATTTCAAATTAGTTGTTTTGTACATAGACTTGAAAAAAACAAAAGAAATAAAGTGGAAAAATAGCATGCTTCAGTCTATATTCAAACAATATCAGTTCTTTCTCTGAAGACCAATACTATGTTTCATCATTAGTTCTTTGGAATTGTCTAGGATTGTATTGTGAGAATAGGTAAATCACTCACAGTTCCTCATCCTATAATATTGTTTTGACTATGTACAATGTTCTCCTGGTTCTGTTCACTTTGTATCAGACTTTGTAAGATTTTCCAGGTTTTCTGAAATTATCTGCTTGTCATTTCTTATAGCACAATAATATTCATTATGATCATATACCACAGCTCATTTGGCCATTCCCCTATTGATAAGCATATTTTCAATTTCCAATTCTTAACCACAACAAAAAGAGCTGCCATAAATTTTTTGTAAAAATAGATCCTTTTCCCTTTTGGTGTCTTTGGGATATAGACTTAAAATGATCGAACAATAATACTTTCTGGGAACCCTAGATAATGAATAACCATAGTCAAAGCTGAATAGGCATATAGAAAAGAGTTGCTCACCATTACATGTCCATGAGATGAAAAAACCTGGGTATTTTCAATTACTCACTCAAAAAAGCATTTATTTAGCACATAACATGTGCCAAAATTGTATTTATAACTTGAAAATACTTTTTCCTTGAGTTTTATGATCTGCGTGCTTGCAAGGGGAGTTGGGCAATACTACATTAGCTGATTCCATGTAGCTTAAGCTCCTACATTTTCCAGATGGAGGCAACAAACCAGAGATGTGGGAAATCCCCCAAACTGAACTGTATATGTTATATGACAGCCTCTAATTCAAGAACCACTGAAGGAGTAACAGACTTTTTGTGAATTGCTTCATTTTTTTTCAGCTTAGAGCCATAAATTTAGATCTGAAAGAGAACTTACCAGCCATTCAATTCATTTTACAGATGAAGAAACTGAGATCCAGAAATATGACTTACCTTAGGTCACACAGGTAAATGAAAGGTCAAAGAGAGGACTTGAGCACCAAGTGCTCTTTCCACAAGACCACTGTGTACTTCTGCTGTTGTCTTAGGTGAATTTCAATGCTCTTTATAAAAACTGAAAAGTGCAATAATTAATTATGTTTTAATTTTTTTTTTGTTTTTTGTTTTTACAAGACAATGGGGTTAAGCAACTTGTCCAAGATCACATAGCTAAGCTATTATTAAATATCTGAGGCCAGATTAGAACTCAGGTCCTCCTGACACCAGGACCAGGGCTGGTACTATATTCACCACACTACTTAGCTGCCCCCTTTTTAAAATTTTATTTATTTTTCCAATTACCTGCAAATCCACTTACAAGCTTTTAATTTCCACATTTTTTCTACCACCCTCCCTTCCCTCCCCACTCTCTAGGGCAGTAAATAATCTGATTGTATAAGTACAGTCCTGTTTAACATATTTCCATAGTAGCCATGTTGTAAAAGAGGAATTAGAATTGGGCCGGGGAATCATGAGAAAGAAAGAAAATACATAAAACAATTTTTTAAAAATTGAAAGCAGTCAGTTTTGCATCCATACTCCTCTGAATGTGGATGATATTTTTCATCACAGGTCCTTTAAAATTGTTTTTATTATTGTACTGCTGAGATGAGCAAACCCATCATAGTTGATCATATCCATTGTTGCTATTAGTGTGTACAATGTTCTTCTGGTTCTGCTCACTTCACTCAGTATCAGTTCACACAAGTTTTTACTGATTTTTCTGAAGTCCCATCCTTATGGTTTCTTATAGATAGTTTGCAACATATTCATATATCACAACTTATTCAGCCATTCCCCAATTAATGGGCATCCTCTCAATTTCCAATTCTTTGCCACTACAAAAAAAGAGCTTCTATGAATAATTTTTTAAAGAAATAGTTTATTTTGAGTTTTACAATTTTTCCCCCACTCTTGCTCCCCTCCCCCCACACCCCACAGAAGGCATTCTGTTAGCGTTTACATTGGTTCCATGTTATACATTGATCTCAGTTGAATGTGATGACAAAGAAATCATATCCTTAAGGAAAAAAAAACTAAATTACATAATAATAAAATGCTTTTTTTCTAATTTGACAGTAATAGTCTTTGGTCTTTATTCAAAGTCCATAATTCTTTCTCTGCATACAGATGATATTCTCCATTGCAGATGGGTCATTCCTGGTTGTTGCACTGCAGGGATGAGCAAGTCCATCAGGGTTGATCATCACCCCTATGTTGCTGTTTGGGTATTCAGTGTTTTTCTGGTTGTGCTCATCTCATTCAGCATCAGTTCATGTAAATCTTTCCAGACTTCTGTGAATTCCCATCCCTACTGGTTTCTAATAGAACAATAGTGTTCCATGACATAAACCACAGTTTGTTAAGCCATTCCCCAATTAAAGGACATTCACTTAATTTCCAATTTTTTGGCACCATGAACAGGGCTGCTATAAATATTTTTGTACAAGTGATGTTTTTACCCTTTTTTTATCATCTCTTCAGGGTATAGACCAAGCAGTGGTATTTCTGGGTCAAAGGGTATGCACACTTTTGTTGCCCTTTGGCAAAATTGCTCTCCAGAAAGGTTGGATGGGTTCACAGCTCCACCAACAATGTGTTAGTGTCCCAGAGTTCCCACATCCCTTCCAACATTGATCATTGTCCTTACTGGTCATATTGGCTAGTCTGAGACGTGTGAGGTGGTATCTCAGAGATGCTTTAATTTGCATTTCTCTAATAAGTAATGATTTGAAGCAATTTTTCATATGACTATGGATTGCTTTGATTTCCTCAGTTGTAAATTGCCTTTGCATATCCTTTGACCATTTGTCAACTGGGGAATGACTTTTTTTTTGAAAATTTGACTCAGTTCTCTGTATATTTTAGAAATGAGTCCTTTGTCAGAAATACTACTTGAAAAAATTGTTTCCCAATTTACTACATTTCTTTTTATATTGGTTAGTGGTTTTGTCTGTGCAAATGCTTTTTAATTTAATGTAGTCAAAATTATCTAGTTTGTTTTGTTTCTTTTTTTTTTAGTTTTTGCAAGGCAATGGGGTTAAGTGGCTTGCCCAGGGCCACACAGCTAGGTAATTATTAAGTGTCTGAGGCCAGACTTGAACTCAGGTACTCCTGGGCCAGTGGTCTATCCACTGTGCCACCTAGCCACCCTCTAGTTTATATTGAATGATGTTCTCTATCTCTTCCTTGGTCATACACTACTCCCCTTTCCATAGCTCTGCCAGGTAAACTAGTCCTTGATCTTCTAGTTTGCTTATAGTATTGTTTTTTATGTCTAAATCCTGTATCCATTTTGATCTTATCTTCGTAAAGGGTGTGAGATGTTGGTCTAATCTAAGTTTCTTCCATACTAGCTTCCAATTTTCCCAGCAGTTTTTATCAAAGAGAGAGCTTTTATCCCAATAGCTGGACTCTTTGGGTTTATCAAACAGCAGATTACTATAATCATTTCCTGCTATTGCACCTAGTCTATTCCACTGATCCATGACTCTGTTTCTTAGCCAATACCAGACAGTTTTGAGGACCAATGCTTTATAATATAATTTTAGATCTGATAAGGCTAAGCCACGTTCTTTTGTACTTTTTTTCATTGAATCCCTGGAAATTCTTGACTTTTTATTTTTTCCATATGAATTTACTTACAACTTTTTCTTACTCATTAAACTAATTTTTTGGAATTTTGATTGGTAGGGCACTAAACAAGTAGTATAGTTTGGGTAGAATTTTTTTTAATCATACAAACTCGACCTATCCATGAACAGTTGATGTTTGCCTAGGTATTATATATGATTTTATTTGCATGAGAAGAGTTTTGTAATTGTTTTCAAAATGTTTTGAATCTGCCTTGACAGATAGACTCCCAGGTATTTTATTTTGTCTGAGGTTACTTTGAATGGAATTTCTCTTTCTAGCTCTTTCTGCTGCATCTTGCTAGTCATATATAGAAATGTTGAGGATTTGTGAGGGTTTATTTCATATCCTGCTACTTTGCTAAAGTTGCTAATTATTTCCAGTAGCTTTTTAGATGATTGGGGTGGGGCGGAGCCAAGATGGCAACAGGAGAAGATCCTCTCTTAGATGCTCTCTCTCAAAACTTATAAAATAAGGACTCTAACTAAATTTTCAAGAGACAGAAGCCACAGAGGGATCAAGTGAGGCAGTTCTCCAGCGCAGGATAACCTGGAAAATAGCAGAAAGGCTCTGCTCCACTGGGTTGGAGGGGCAGCCCCCAGAATGAAGGAACTTCAGCCTCCTGGAAACAGCCCCAGGGTAGTGGGAGCAGCGGGGACAGTTTCCTGACCTATACCCCAGGGAGCACAGAACACAACTTAGAAGATCAGCAGGGTGCCTCTGCCAGAGCAAACACAAATCCCAGCCCTCAGGTACTCAGAGTAGTGCATGGCAGCCCAGATCCAGGAACCGGAAGCAGGTGGAGCTGGTAAGCAGGAGACCCCAGGCAGCCTAACTAGGGGAATGGAGAGAGACTTCTGAGATCTGTCCTCTGTCCCTGGAACAGGACTCTGGGGCTCTGACCACATTCAAATCCTGACCACAGTCTAGGCCCCCCCCAATAGGACAGCAGGGCCCCCCCACCTCAGCCTCGTGGCAGAGGTGTTGCATTTGTGGTCATTCACAGACCAGGAGGGAAGAGCTTTACATACTGAGATCCTTGTGGAGGGGTAGGTGTCCCAATAATACTCAAAAGCTCAGGAAGCACCCCAAGACCAGGCACAGGCTGGGGAAATGAGTAAACAGAGAAAAAAGAAGAACACCATTGAGAAATACTTTGTCTATGATTCCCAAGAAGTATCAAAACACTCAGTCAGAAGATGAGGAAGTACAAGCTCCTGCATCGAAAGACTCCAAGTAAAATGGAAGTTGGGCTCAGGCTATAACAGAGCTCAAAAAAGATTTTGAAAGTCAAGTGAGGGAGATAGAAGAAAATTGAGAAAAGAAATGAGAGAGATGTAGGAAAAACATGAAAAAGAAGTCAGAAGCTTAGTCAAGGAGATCCAAAAAAATGCTGAAGAAAATAACATGTTAAAAACAAACTTAAGCCAAATGGATAAAACAGTTCAAAAAGTTATTGAGGAGAAGAATGCTTTAAAAAGCAAAATTGGCCAGATTGAAAAAAGAAATAAGAAAGCTCTCTGAGGAAAACAAATCCTTCAGATCTAGAATGGAGCCAAAGGAAGCTGCTTATTTTATGAGAAATCAAGGCACAATACTTCAAAACCAAAAGAATACATAGTTAGCAGAAAATGTGAAACATCTCATTGAAAAAAAACAACTGAGGGGCGGCTAGGTGGCATAGGGGATAAAGCACTGGCCTTGGAGTCAGGAGTACCTGGGTTCACATCCGGTCTCAGACACTTAATAATTACCTAGCTCTGTGGCCTTGGGCAAGCCACTTAACCCTGTTTGCCTTGCGGGGAAAAAAAAACCTAAAAAACAAAGAAAAAAAGGAAAAAACAACTGATCTGGAAAACAGATTCATAAAATATAATTTAAAAATTATTGGAGGGCGGGCAGGTGGCGCAGTGGATAGATCACCAGCCCTGGAGTCAGGAGTAACTGAGTTCAAATCCTGCCTCAGACACTTAATAATTACCTAGCTGTATGGCCTTGGGCAAGCCACTTAACCCCATTGCCTTGGAAAAACTAAAAAAAAAAAAAAATTATTGGGATATCTGAAAGTCATGATCAGCAAAAGGACCTTGACATCATTTTTAAAGAATTCTTACAGGAAAATTGCCCAGATATCCTAGAAGCAAAGGGCAAAAATAGAAATTGAGAGAATCCACTGCTCTCCCCTGGAAAGAGATTCAAAAAAAAACAGCCCCCAGCAATATTAAAAAAAACAACCCCCAGCCAAGTTCCAGAACTACCAAAGAAAAAATATTACAAGCAGCCAGAAGGACACAATTCAAATATCATGGCGCTGCAATCAGCATCACACAGGACTTAGCACCAACTACATTAAAGGCTCATAGGACTTGGAATATAATATTTTGGAAGACAAAAGAGCTCAGAATGCAGCCAAGAATCAACTATCCAGTAAAACTGAACATCCTCTTCCAGGGAAAAAAGATGAACTTTCAATGAGGGGAATTTCAAATGTTCCTGTTAAAATGGCTAGAGCTGAACAGAAAGTTTGATCTTCAAACAGAGAGTGGAGGAGAAGGGTAAAATATGAGGGATTTAATGATGATGAACTACATGTATTCCAGCATAGAAAAATGATACTGATAATACTCATATGAACCTTCTCATTTAATAGAACAGGTAGGAAGATCTTTTATAGATGAAGCACAGGAGAAAACTGAATTTGAAGATATATTGTGGTGTAAAAATGGAGTCAATGGATAAAAGGGAAAGGTAATGGGAGTAAGAGAAAGGAGAGGTAGAATGGGCTAAGATATTTCATAAAATAAGATTTTTTTATTACAATGAGCTATTGAAATGATATGGAAGGGGGAAGGCAAGGGGGAATGAAAGAACTTTCACTCTCATCAGAGGTGGCTCAGAGAGGAAACAGCATATATATTCAATGGAGTATAGACATCTAGAATAAGAAGAAGAGAAGGGGGACAGGGGGATGGTGGGGGATGTGAGTGATGCAGGAAAGGGTGGACCACGGGAGAGAGTGGTCAGATATAATACATTTTCTTTTTTACTTCTTGCAAGGGGCTGGGATTTGATGGCCTGTCTGGGACCACAGGACCAGGTGGTTGCTGGGACTAAGAGGTGGTATGTGGGCTCGGGGCCTCTTAGGCCCCAGGGCCGGTATCAGTCTGCTGTGCCACTCAGCTACCCTACAGCACATTTAAGAAGAGGGACAGAGTGAAAGGAGAGAGAAAATATAGTGTATGGTAGTGGGGAAGTATTAATGGAGGGAGTTGCAATCAGCAATGCAACGTGGAAAATTATGGAAGTAGCTTTTGTGATGGACTTATCCTAAAGAATGTGATCCACCTGCAACAGAGCTAGTGGTGTTGGAACACAGACTGAAGCACATTTATTATTATTATTGTTGTTGTTATTATTATCATTATTATTATTATTATTATTATTATTAGGGGTGTTTGCGGGGCGGTTGGGGTTGAGTGGCTTGCCCGGGGTCACACAGCTGGGTGATTGTTGGGTATCTGAGGCTGGATTTGAACCTGGGCGCTCCTGACTCTGGGGCCAGTGCTCTGCCCACTGTGCCACCTGGATGCCATTATTATTATTTTTTTTATTGTTTTGCAGGGTGGTGGGGTTGGAGTGGCTAGACAGGGTCACACAGCTGGGTGATTGTTGGGTGTCTGGGGCTGGATTTGGGCTCGGGTACCTCTGACTCCATAGCCAATGCTCCATCCACTGTACCACTTAGCTGCCCCTATTATTATTATTGTTGTTGTTATTATTATTATTATTTTAATTTTTTCCTCTTTCCTTTACTTTATTGTTCATGAGGGTCTATATTTTGGGGGGAGAGGGTATTTTGTTTACTCTTAAACAAGAGTATTTTAATAAAGTCTAAAAATACATCATTTGTACAAAAATAAAATAAATATAAATAGATGGCTTTTGGGGATTCTCTAGGTATACCATCATGTAAACTGCAAAGAGTGAGAATTTTGTCTCCTCCTTCCCTATTATAATTCCTTCAATTTCTTTTTCTTCTCTTATTGCTGTGGCTAACATTTCTAATACGATATTGAATAGTAGTGGTGATAATGGGCATACTTGTTTCACCCCTGATTTTATTGGGAATGCCTCAAGCCTATCTCCATTACATATAATGCTTGCTGATGGCTTCAGATAGATACTGCTTATTATTCTAAGGAATAAACCATTTATTCCTACACTCTCTAGTGTTTTTTAGTAGGAATGGGTGCTGTATTTTATCAAAAGCTTTTTCAGCATCTGTTGATATGATCATATGATTTCTGATAGGTATGTTATTGATATAATTAATTATACTAACAGTTTTCCTAATATTGAACCAACTCTGCATTCCTGGGCTAAATTCTACTTGATCTGCTATGAATATTTTTGTACACATAGGTCTCTTTTCCTTTTTTAAAATCTCTTTGGGATATAGCTCTCGTTGTGGAATTGCTGGGTTAAAGAACATACACTGTTTTATTGGCCTTTGGAAAAAGTTCAAAATTACTCTACACAATGGTTGGATCAGTTCACAACTCTATCACAAGTACATTAGTGTCCCAGTTTCCCCACATCCTCTCCAACATTGATCATTTTCCTTTATTTGTCATTTTAGTCAATCTGATAGGTGTGAACAACTTCAGAGTTGTTTTTATTTGCATTTTTCTGATCAATAATGATTTGAAACATTTCTCATATGATTGTAGATAGCTTTAATTTCTTCATCTGAAAAAAATTTTGAATGCTGCCACTTTATAATATGGTTTTAGATCTGGTATGGTTAATTCACCTTCCTTTGCAATTTTTTTCATTAATTCCCTTGATATTCTTCTTGACTTTTGTTCCTCCATAAACATGCAATTTTTGGCCATTTATTAAATTGACCATGTATAAATTGGAGAATGACTTGTATTCTCATAAATTTGACTCAGCTCTGTATTTTAGAAATGACTCCTTTATCAGAAACACTAGCTATGAAAATTGTTTTCCAACTTTCTACATTCCTTCTAATCCTGGTTGCATTGATTTTATTTGTGTTTCATTTAATTTATGTGTGTATAATTTTATGTAGTCAAAATTATCAATTTTGCCATTTATAACATTCACTATCACTTCATTGGTCCTAAACTTCTCCCCATTCCATAGAACTGACAGATAGACTATTCAGTGTTCTCTTAATTGGCCTATGGTATCACCCTTTATGTCTAAATCTTTTACCATTTCAACCATAGCTTGGTATAGGGTGTGATACAGTTTTTGCCATACTATTTTTCACTTTTCCCAGCATTTTTTGTCAAATAGTGAGTTCCCAAAGTTAGAGTCTTTGGGTTATCAAAAAGTAAATTACTATAGTCATTTACTACTACTTTTTTGTAGCTAATTTATTCCAATGATCACTTCTCTATTTCTTAGTCAATACCAGGCACTTTTGAGGACTGACACTTTATAATATAGTTTTAGATCTAGTATGTCTAGGCTACCTTCCTTTATATTTTTTATTAAATCCCTTGATATTCTTCTTGACCTTTTGTTCCTCTAGATGATTTTTTTTACTATTTTTTGTAGCTCTGTAAATTGGTTTTTGGTCGTTTGATTGGTATGGCATTGAATAAGTCATTTAATTTAGGTAGAATTGTCATTTTTATTATATTAGCTTGGCCTATCCAAGAGCAATTGATATTTTTCCAATTGTTTAAATCTGACATTATTTATATGAAAAGTGTTTTGTAATTGTGTTCATATAGTTTCTGGGTTTGTCTCAGGAAATGCAATAATTAATTCTTATAAAATCTTTGGAGACGATCCCTAGCCTTCTACATACCCCAAGACTCTTCCCTGGCCCTTCTCTTTTCTCCCTAAACTCTCTCACTTGGTGACCTTATCAAAACCCATGGTTTAATTATGCTCTTTTACAGAAATGATTCCCAGCTTGATGCTTCTGGCATTAGTATCCCTGAGTTCTAGTTGAGCATTACCAACTGCCTTTTTGACATTTCTTACTAAACACCCCACAAGTATCTCAAACTCATCATGTCCAAAACAGAATTCATTGTCTTTCCTTCCAAAAGCCACCCATCTTTAGATCTTTATTTCTGCTGAGTGTCCCACCATCTTGACATTCACTCAGGTTCACAATATTGATGTAATTCTAGATTTTCCTCGTAATTCACATCTCCAATAATTTGCTAAATCTTCTTTCAACCTTTCTAACATTTTTTGCATCTCAGTAATTACACAGCTAACCATCTTAGTTCAGGTCTTCAATACTTCTCATGTGAACTATTACAATAGCTTCCTCAAAAGTGTCCCTACCTACAGACTCTCCCAACTGCAAGTCATCCTCCATACAATCATCAAGGTGATTTTCTTTAAGCAAAGAACTGACCCAAAAACCTAGACTCAATCAACTGTAAGGGCTCTATTCTTCCCTCTCCTGGATCAAATATAAAATGCAAGCATGAATTCAATCACTACCTTTCCTAGACCTTCCAACTATTAGTGCCTTTCCTCCGAGGTCAACTTGCATCTTTTCCTTGTATTTTTTGCATATAGGAGCAGGCTGGTCCTCCTTAGAATGTAAGATTGTCCTGGAGGAAAGAGGTTGTTTCATTTTTGTCTTCATAATTTCTAATTAGGTATATAGTAGGCATTTCATCAATTCCTGTTGATTAGATCCAGTACACATTTACACCCAACTACTATTTCTATTTGGCTTAAATGCGTTTTAAGATGTATGTTTTAAGGACTTATGAGGAAAGCTGCCATTCAACCCCAGAGAACTAATAGTGTGAATACAGATTGAAGCATACTTCTTTTTCACTTTAGTTTTCCTTGAGGGTTTTGGGGGTCTATATTTTCTTTCACAACATGACTATTATAGAAATGTCTTGCATGACTACACCTATATACCCTATGTCTAATCATTTTCCTTCTCAATGGGACAGGGGAAGGAGGAGGGAGAGAATTTAGAATTCAAAGTGTTCAAAATGGATGTTAATTGTTTCTGCCTGTAACTGAGGGAAAACAAAATAATAAATTTCAAACAAGTTAAATTTAAAAAATTAAAATTAAAGATATATGTATTAAGTAGAACTGAATCAAGGAGGGAAACATCTACTTAACCCACTGTCCAGGATTCCACAGGCTTCAATGCTCTGGCTCTGTTCAGAGCTTCTTCTCTCCAAGACTCAATTCCTAAATTCCCTTTGATTCTTTCAGCAGAATTTGAGGTTAAAGGTTTATGTTCATACTTGTGCCAGTTGTTGAGTCAGGCCATTTAAAAGCAGTAGTTTTTGTCAGTTATTGACAACAGACCTCATGCTATTCTGCTGACTCAATTGTTCCAGAAATCAGCATACTTAAGTTGGAAACTGTTTTTTTATAAAAAGAAAGAAAAGAAAAACTTACAAAGAAATGATGTAAAAATCAACTTTTTAACATTTTAAAGCAAAACTTCATTTTTTTTTTTGCAAGGCAAATGGGATTAAGTGGCTTGCCCAAGGCCACACAGCTAGGTAATTATTAAGTGTCTGAGACCAGATTTCAACCCAGGTACTCCTGACTCCAGGGCCGGTGCTTTATCCACTATGCTACCTAGCTGCCCCCAAAAAGAAGTCTTTTAATTAAAGAATGTATTTGATACAGCACCCATTCCTACTAAAAACACTAGAGTATAGGAAGAAATGGACTGTTCCTTAGAATAATAAGCAGTATCTATCTGAAACCATCAACAAGCATTATATTTAATGGGGAGAGGCTAGAGGCATTCCCAATAAGATTGGGGTGAAACAAGGATGCCCATTATCACCACTACTATTCAATATCATATTAGAAATGTTAGCTTCAGCAATTAGAGAAGAAAAAGAAAATGAAGGAATTGGAATTAGGAAGGAAGAGACAAAACTCTCACTCTTTGCAGATGACATGATGGTCTACCTAGAGAATCCCAAGAAATCATCCAAAAAGTTACTGGAAACAATTAGCAATTTTAGCAAGGTTGCAGGATATAAAATAAGCCCTCATAAATCCTCAACTTTTCTATCTATGACTAGCAAGATACAGCAGGAAGAGCTAGAAAGAGAAATCCCATTCAAAGTAACCTCAGACAATATAAAATACCTGGGAGTCTATTTGCCAAGGAAGACTCAGAAACTTTTTGAAAACAATTATAAAACACTTCTCACTCAAATAAAATCAGATTTAAATAACTGGGCAAACATCAACTGCTCATGAATAGGTAGAGCTAACATAACAAAAATGGCATTCTACCAAAACTACACTACCTGTTTAGTGCCCTACCAATCAAAATTCCAAAAAATTACTTTAATGAGTTAGAAAAAGTTGTAAGTAAATTCATATGGAGAAATAAAAAGTCAAGAATTTCCAGGGGTTTAATGAAAAAAGAGTGCAAAAGAAGGGGGCTTAGCCCTACCCTATCTAAAATTCTATTATAAAGCATCAGTCATCAAAACTGTCTGGTATTGGCTAAGAAATAGAGTGGTAGACCAGTGGAATAGACTAGGTGCAATAGCAGGAAACGATTATAGTAATCTACTGTTTGATTAAACCCAAAAAGTCCAGCTATTGGGATAAAAACTCTCTCTTTGATAAAAAAAAACTGCTGGGAAAATTGGAAGTTAGTATGGAAGAAACTTAGATTAGACCAACACCTCACACCTGATACCAAGATAAGATCAAAATGGATACAGGATTTAGACATAAAAAACAATACTATAAGCAAATTAGAAGATCAAGGACTAGTTTACTTGTCAGATCTATGGAAAGGAGAGTAGTTTATGACTAAGGAAGAGATGGAGAACATCACTAAAAACAAACTAGATGATTTCAATTACATTAAGTTAAAAAGCTTTTGCACAGATAAAACCACTGTAACCAAGATCAAAAGAAATGTAGTAAACTGGGAAATAATCTTTACAACTAATGTTTCTGACAAAGGACTCATTTCTAAAATATACAGAGAACTGAGTCATATTTTTAAAAAAAGCCATTCCCCAGTTGACAAATAGTCAAAGGATATGCAAAGGCAATTTACAGATGAGGAAATCATAATCATATGAAAAATTGCTCTAAATCATTACTTATTAGAGAAATGCAAATTAAAGCTTCTCTGAGGTACCACCTCACACCTCTCAGACTGGCCAATATGATGAAAGGATAGTGATCGTTGTTGGAAGGATTGTGGGAAATCTGGGACACTATTACACTGTTGGTGGAGCTGTGAACTCATCCAACCATTCTGGAGAGAAATTTGGAACTACGCCCAAAGGGCAACAAAAATGAGCATACCCTTTGATCCAGTAATACCGCTACTGGGTCTATACCCTGAAGAGATGATGAACAAGGGTAAAAACATGACTTGTACAAAAATACTCACAGCAGCCCTGTTTGTGGTGGCAAAGAATTAGAAATAAAGTAAATGTCCTTCAATTGGGGAATGGCTTAGCAAACTGTGGTATATGTATGTCATGGAACACTATTGTTCTATTAGAAACCAGGAGGGACAGGAATTGAGGGAAGCCTGGACAGGGATTTGCATGAACTGCTGCTGAGATGAGCAGAATCAGCAAAACACTGTACACCCTAACAGCAACATGGGGGTGATGATCAACCTTGATGGACTTGCTCATTCCAACAATCAGGGACAATTTTGGGCTGTCTGCACTGGAGAAAACCAACTGTTTGCAGAGAAAGAACTGTGGAGTTTGAACAAAGTTCAAGGACTATTCCCTTTAATTTAGAAAAAAACTGATATCTTATTGTCTGATCTTGTTATCTCTTATACTTTATGTTTCTTCCCTAAGGATGTGATTTCTCTCTCATCACACTCAATTTGGATCAATGTACAACATGAAAACAATGTAAAGATTGACAAATTGCTTTCTGTGGGCGGGGGAGGGAAGTAAGATTGGGAGAAAAATTGTAAAGCTCAAAATAAATAAAATCTTGAATTAAAAAAAGAATGTATCTGAATACAAATAATTCAATTTAAAATTACTCTAAGAGTTTTAGAACTCCTCTATAAAAAAAAAAGACAAGTCCTAGATTGAAAATTATGTGACACACATGAGGACTTTGTTGACATTTTAAAATTAGCTCCTAAGTGCTTTTTCAGTACAGGTACAAAGTTGTCAAGAACAAAATCAGAATCTCTTGTCCTCTTCTCACCTTTTTGTTTATAAGATGGAACAGCTGTCTCATTAATGCTGCTTCCGGATTTCTGATTCCCTGAAAATAAAAAAAAAAAAAACAAAGTTGTAAAGAAGAGTATGTAGAGCCAATTCTCAATCATTTCAGGAAATGATTATTCCTTCTGTCCATTATCCATCTGTCCCTATTTCGATTCTTCCTCTTTTCTACTATTTTAAGCATCTTTATTGCAATAGTACAGACAAAAGTTTTTCTCCAGGAACTAAAACTAGAAGATAACTCACGGTTCATCTAGTCTACTCTTGAGTTTCAGAGATAAGGGAATAGGCTAATCAAATTTAAATGATTTCCTCAAGCAGATAGGGGTGGTAAGTAGCAAAGCTAGAATTCAAACCCATGTCTTCTGATTTCCAATTTGGTATCCTACACTGCAGTCTAGAACCTCCTGGCTTTAAAGAAACATTAGGAAATAGTAGAATGTGGAGTACAAAAGTGTGCAAGTCCCACTTCTGACCCTTGCTAGCTGGATGACTTCAAGTAAATCATACTTTGAGTCTCAGTTTTCTCATCTGTAAAATAGGTTTATATCATATCTATCCTCACAGGGTTTTTGTGAAGATCAGTAGATTCAGTAAACCAATTGGTTGGTCCTTGATACATTTGCCCATCAGCTGGTTTATTTTCTTCAACAGTTTATTTGACAAACAAGGAAACTAGGCAAATAGGGTTAAATAACTTGCCCAGAGTCATATAGCTATTAAGTATTTGAGGTCAAATTTGAACTCAGATCTTCCTGACTCCAGTCTCTGTGCTCTTTCTACTCTATCACCTGGCTATCCCTTCCTAAAAATTACTCCTTGTTAAAACAACATTTGTGTCATGTTTTTGTACACAGTCATCACAGTTTATACATTGCAGCCACTGTCACCTTCCATCTTTTCTTTGCCCTTTGGGTCACTGGTAATATAAATTCTTCTGAGATTGTGTTCTAATATCTAGATCATCATATAGTATCACTGGGAGAATACTGGTATAAAACATGGTTGTATGGCAAAAAATATGGACTTGTGGGGTGACTAGGTGGCACAGTGGATAGAGCACCAGCCCTGGTGTCAAGAATACCTGAGTTCAAATCCAGCCTCAGACACTTAACAATAGCCATGTGGCCTTGGGCAAGTCATTTAACCCCATTGCCTTGCAAAAACCTAAAAAAAAAATATGTATTTGGATTGCACCATTACAATCCAACTGGATGTAAATTTTCTATCAAAGAAGGTATTGACACAGATTTGTCATAAAGGAGCCATATGCCACCAAAGGAGCCATATGCCACCAAAAAAAGGGAAGTCAACTCACAAAACTGAGATTGAAGACAGAAAGCCCAACTGGTGCATTGAGACAAATTTTTTTTTTGGTTCGTCTAACATGATTTTTCATCGTCCATCTCTAGCCCTTCCAGAATTCTCTTCCTCTCTACCTCTGCCTCTTAATTTCCCTATCTTATGCAGCTCAAATCCCAAATTCCACAGGAAGCTGTTCCTGATATCTTCTTCCTTCCTCCAGTTACTAAAGTTTTTCTTGGCCAGATTACCTTCATGTACTCTGCTAATATAAATTCCTAGAGATTTTAAATGTTGTCTCCCCATTAGTCTGGGAGCTCCTTGAGGACAGAGATTGGGGTTTGGGGTTTTCTTTTTTTCTTTTTTCTTTTTTTGCATTTCTTTGTATTCCCAACACAGTGTCTGACACATATTTAGCATTTAATAATGATACTTTTCCTTCATTCTTGAAGACCATGACATCAGGGATATGATACTATGACAAGCCCATGAATTGGATTTGTGTGAGAGGGGGGCTGTGCTAAATCCCCAGCCTCACTTTCTCCTCAAAGCCATCTGGGTCCAATGGCCAAATGTCAATCAGGAGGACTGGAGATGGCCCTAGATGAGAGACAATTATGATGAAGTGACTTACCCAAGGTCACACAGCTACTAAATGTCAGGGGTTATATTTGAACTTGGGTTCTCATGATTCCAGGGTCACTGCACCCCCAAGCTGCCCGGCCTTTACAATAAGGCTTATTTGGCTGACTGAAATGTTAGAAGAGAAAGGCTATCAGTATGTTAAGATCTAGGGAAAAATACAAAGAAGAATCATACATGATTAAAAGATATATATGTATTTTTATCTGTAACAGTGGAGATGGTAACCCACACCAATGACATCAGGGATCCTTTCAAGTTAGCATGCCCAGACCTGTAGGTATCATACTGTAAATGAATGTTATATGTACTTTAGCACAAACAATTACTATTATGTACCTTGAAAATGCTAAGGCCTCTTCTAAGAGAAAACTTCAGACATGACCTGGAAGGATCTTACAGAATTCTTCTTTTTTATTCTATAAAACTCTATTTAAATGTGTATTTTTAAAAAAGTAGTTACTATGCAAAGGGCAGAAAGAATTGTTTTAGAACAATTCTCCCAATCTTTTGGATTAAAATTAACGGGAAGGGGAGCTAAATAATCCCTGAGCCTGTCCCAGTTTCTCCAAAAAAATTGTCAACATCCCAAATGTTTTTGGAAATCCTCTTCTAATGTCTTTAAGATTTTTTCATATTTAAAAAAATAGATTATCCTTCTGAAAAATTACTGATTTCTCTTCCAAGCTCAATTGATTCATATATTTGTGGAATTACTCTGTTTCAATACATTAAGATATAGCTGTGGTAATACATACATGTATATTATACAACTAGAAATATATTGGTTTCCTCAAGGCTACATTTTTATTCTGCGACATCAGTGTATCTGGGTGGCCGGGATGAAAATAATTTTAAGGGCCACGCAGCTTTGGTTTTATTTTCAGTGCTTATAGCTGCATCAGCACCCCGGGTCAACGAAAGTTAACAAAAATTAAGTTGCTCTTGGTGCATCTTCTAGAGGGTTAGTAAAGGCGGGAACCATTGGAATGTCTAAGTGGCCCGGTTATAAGAAGACTTGAAGAAAGATCTTTTCCACAATTCTAAGTCGCTTCACCCTGATTTCCTCCCATCTCGGACCTTCTCGGGTCGTCCTGATTCATCTCTGGAGGCTGGATCCAGGTGGTTCTGGAGGAGAAAGTGAGGCTGGGGACTTAGCACGGCCCCCCTTGCTGGGATCTAATTCACAGGCTCCGATGTCTTGGTCTTCTAGAAAGGACAAAGCTCCTCCTCCTCCTCACCCTCCTCCTCCTCACCCCCTCCTCCTCCTCACCCTCACCCTCCTCCTCCTCACCCTCACCCCCTCCTCCTCCTTCTCCTCACCCCCTTCTTCTCACCCTCCTCCTCCTCCTCACCCTCCTCCTCCTCCTCACCCTCACCCCTCCTCCTCACCCCCTCCTCCTCACCCTCCTCCTCCTCCTCACCCTCACCCCCCTCCTCACCCCTCCCCCTCCTCCTCCTCCTCCTCACCCTCACCCCTCCTCCTCACCCTCCCCCCTCCTCCTCACCCTCCCCCTCCTCCTCACCCTCACCCCTCCTCCTCCCCCTCACCCCCCTCCTCACCCCTCCCCCTCCTCCTCCTCCTCCCCCTCCTCAGGGGCGGTTCCTACGGCTTGAGGTGCAGGTGGTCCCCAGGGGCGCGGCTCAGTGAAGGCCCCGGAGGGGGGTGCTTGCGGGCCGAGGCGGACTAGCGGGGAGGGGTCTGGAGGGTCCCTGGGGGGGCAGCGCCGAGCGCCCCCGAGTGGAGCCGAGGTCCCGGGGGCCGCGAGGGCGGGAGGCGCGCCCCCTCCTCAGCCGCGGGCCCTGGCCCCGCAGGCCCGGTGCGGCCGAGGGGGCGGGCGGGCACCCGGCTCCCAGCGGGCGGGCACCCGGCTCCCAGCGGGCAGCCAGGTGCCCCGGGGGAGGAGCCTGCGCGGCGGCGGCGGGAGGAGCCGGAGCAGCCGGAGCAGCCGGAGCAGCCGGAGCGGGCATGAGGCGCGCGGCCTTCCTCCCTGGCTGCTGCTCCGGGGAAGCGGCGGGCACGGCGGCGGAGGGCATAGAGGCCTCCCAGCCCCGGAGCCGGGGGCGCCGCGGAGACAGGTGAGGCCCCCCGCCCCCCGCTCGGGTGCCCCGGGGCGCCCGGCCCGAGCTGCCCCAGCCCGCGGACAGGCGGCTCCCGGAGGCCCCCTCCGACCCGGGAATCACACTGGCCGATGGGCCCCCGGGGGAACCTCCCGGCGCCGTGGGGAGGGGTCCTGCCCCAGAACCGTGCTTCTCTGTCGGGGGGAGGAGGGGCGGGAGGCCGGGGGCAACTTTTAGGGCCGGCCGCCTCATCCCCTTGACCTTCATCTTTCACGCCCCTCCCTCCCGGGCTCGGGCCGGGCCCCCCGAGCGCCCCGTCCGCCTCGGCCCGCTGGCAGAGGCAGCTGCCTGGGGCCCAGGCCGCGTCCAGCCCAGACCCCCGGAGCCGCCACCCCAAGGCCAGAGCCGCGGTCTGAGGTCTGCTGCGGGATGTGACCTTGGGCAGGAGGGCAGCGCCTCCCCCCGACTCCGGGTTCCCGTCTGTAAAACGAGCAGCGGCCACCTACGGGGTCGGGGGCATTAACCAAATACCATATTGAAGGCGAATGAAACAGTAAATAATATACTGAGTAAGATAAGAGATGTAGAGGTTTCACAAGCAAACCTTTATTCCGATGAGCCACTGTCGGTGTTTTACAGAATCCTTTGCCAGTTAAGATCCTCCAAACGAAACCTAATTGGTGCTTCTGCATGTTTGTTCTACCTTTTCATGGGCATTATATAGTTCTTTATTTTTTAAGGGGGTTTTTTTGGCAAGGCAAATGGGGTTAAGTGACTTGCCCAAGGCCACACAGCTAGGTCATTATGAAGTGTCTGAGGCCGGACTTGAACTCAGGTCCTCCTGACTCCAGGGCCGGTGCTTTCTATCCACTATATAGTTCTTTAAAAGGAGAAAGGAAGGAGAATTATAATTCAGCATGATGAGTTTATTTTATTCTGCAATGTAAATGTTACAGGTGGACTGAATGGAAGTAAATGAGAAAGACCTGTGTAAATCATTGGCCTAGTAAGTAGGTCGGGAGTTTGACTCAAAGGGATAAAGACTTAGTTTGCCCCAGAGAAATCAAAGAGTTTACACCATCGGTAGAAATTTCTTATCTAAAACTTCCCACATGATGATGTCACAGGTTCAGTATTAAAAAAAAGAAAATCATTTCCACTAAGAAGTAAGAATTTAAACATGCTAAAGGCATACCCTCACTTAGGATCTCAATTTGTTCTTTGAAAATTCAGGATTAAGCAAAATAATGTTATAGGGGGCAAGTACTGAAATGGATGGATGATGGCTCAGTAGGGTCTTAAAGCATAGGGAATGCCCTTCTGGCAAATGATTGACTCAGTTGTCTTGTCTTTTAATACTGAAATCCTCTGGCTCAGAGAAAATAACCTTGGAAGAAGTTGGGAAAAGTTGGAGAGATGGGAGGGGAGAGGCAAGATAAAGAATAAGCTCAGTCACATTTCTGGGTCTTCTGGGAGATAACTCGGTATTGGAGAAAGAGGCCTAGCCTGGGAGTCACAAGTCCTGGGTTTTAACCACAGCTCAGCACTAGTTGTGTAACTACTGAGGCCTTCCCATCATCATCTGTCAAGTGAAGGAATTCTACTGGATAACCTCCTAGATTATTGATGTTCATAAAAGCTCTTCAGCCCACCATCTCTTCAGGCAGTATAAGTCCAAATTTCTTGTGAACAGTTGTTACTAACCATTTCCTAAGCCACTCTGTAGGGTGGAAGGTTTAGAGAAGTGGCCTGCCCACACTGAACAAGGAATTTCTTCACCAGCAACCAAAAAAGGGGTAAAAAGAAAGGGACAAAGGTAGGAAATCACAGATTCAAATCGTCTAATCCAACCGTTTCCTTTGACAGTAGAGGAAAGTGACTTCGCCCAAGGTCACACAGGCACAAAGAAGGAGAGATGTAGCTGAGCCTAGGTCTTCCCAACTCAGCTGAATCCATCCCTCTAACCATTGCGCCATACTGCCTCAGGTGAAAGGCTGAGTTTGGAGAAAAGTGAGCAAGTTATTTGACTGGAGGGGAGATTGGAAAAGACAGACCTACAAACTAAATAAGGAAGGGCAAACTGAATACAAGCTGAACAGAACTTTAAAGCCAAATGGAGGAATTTGTATCATCTTCAGGGCAATAAAGAATCACTAGCATTTTAGCAGAGCTATTTTAGTAGTCCTGGGGAAGATGTATTTGGAGAAGAAAGGGACTATAAATCTAGTCTGACTGCAGTTATCTGTGTTAGAGGTAATGAGGACAGGGACTACGGTGAGAACTATGTGAATGTAAAGAAGTAGATAAATGGGAGACATGTCATGGAGGGCAAATTGATAAGGCATAACAAATGATTGGATTTGGAATGAAAAGTTAAAGATGATTTGAAATTACAAACTTAATTTTCCTCAACATAAATACAAGAATTTGGTGAGGTAAGGCTTTTGGAGGGAAAGAGTTAGAGAAGGTGAGTTGGTGTCAAACTTGTTTGTTTTGAGAAAGGTCCAGGACATCCCTGGGGAGATTTGCAGAGGCAGCTGGTGAAGTGAGGCTAGAACTCAAGAGAGAAATTAGTGTAGATATATTGATTTAGGCGGTATTTCTGTAGAGGTGATAACTGAATGTGTAGAAACTGATAAGACCACCAAGTGAAAGGGTATAAGGGGAAAAAAGAGCTAGAGGGGACTCCCATGCTTGGATGGTGAGACATGGATCATGAAGAGGAAAGAGAAAAAAGTAACAAGTTTTTATTATGCACCAGGTGGGCAGCTAGATGACTTAGAGGATGAAGTGCTGAGCTTGGAGGAAGATCTGAGTTCACAACATGCCTCATTCATAAATAGTCATAAATAAATGAATGTACTAGCTGCTTTACCGATATCTCATTTGATGCTCATAACAATCCTGGGAGGGAGGAAAGAAACTAAG